>NC_132920.1:63924943-64549943 GCF_047675955.1 Chlorocebus sabaeus | reverse complement strand
AGTTTTGGAGTTACAAGAGCTGCTCCAGAGATTTCTTTTAGAAAAACAGTCACCACTGGAAGCACACTTCAGTGACACAGAATGGATGACGAAACTTGCTTACTTGTGTGACACATTCAACCTGCTCAACAAATTCAATCTGCGACATCTGGGGCAAATGATAACTGCTCCAGTCAGCAGATAAAGTGGCTGCATTCAAAGCCAAATGAGAATTGTGAAGGCAACGAGTGAGCACTGGGATTTTTGACATGTTTCAAACATTAACAGAGATTTTGAAAGAGATTGAGCCAGGGCCTTCTTTCTCCCAGCTGGTACGTGATCACCTATCTCAGCTTTCAAGAGTCTGAGCATTACTTCCTAGCCACAGAAGACCCCCAAACTTAGAAGGAATGAATCTGCAGCCCATTTGTGAATAAGCCAGATTAATCAACTTTGTCTGTGCTAGAAGTGGATCGCCTTCTTGAGATCACAAATGATGGTGGCCTTAAAAGTATGTTTGAGACGACTTCAAATCTCCATACATTTCGGATTAAAGTCAAGGCAGAATATCCTGAGATTTCCACAAAAGCACTGAGAAGCCTGCTTCCATTTCCAACATCCTGTCTTTGTGAAGCAGGGTTTTCTGCAGTGACAACAACTGAAAAGTAATTTTGGAGTAGACTAGACGTAAGCAACACATTCAGGTGCCACTGTCTCCCATCATCCCCAGAAGGGATAATTTAGTCGCCGGAAAACAAACTCAAGGCTCCCACTGATTCTACATTATGGTGAGTTCTATAATCGTTTTATTATATATTACAATGTAATTGTAATAGAAATAAAGTACACAATAAATAGAATGCACGTGAATCATCCCCAAAACCATATCTCACCCCTAGTTCATGGATACATAGTCTTCCACAAATATGGTCCCTGGTGCCAAAAAAGCTGGGGACTGCTGGCAAGGCACGGTGGCTCAAGCCTGTAATCCCAGAACTTTGGGAGGCCGAGACAGGTGGATCACGAGGTCAGGAGATCAAGACCATCCTGACTAACATGGTGAAATCCCGTCTCTACTAAAAATGCAAAAAGATTAGCTGGTCATGGTGGTGGGTGCCTGTAGTCCCAGCTACTCGGGAGGCTGAGGCAGGAGAATGGCGTGAACCCAGGAGGTGGAGCTTGCAGTGAGCCGAGATCGTGCCACTGCACTCCAGCCTAGTCTACAGAGCGAGACTCCGTCTGAAAAAAAAAAAAAAAAAATTTCTGAGGACTGCTGCCTTAAACTATTAATAAAATTTACTTTGGTCACCTACATATTAACACACATCTAGAAAAAGGCAGGAGAATTTGAGACTAGATGAATATTTTCAAGTGGCACTTTATACACAATCTAACAATCTAATTTTGCTCTCCTAGCAACTGGTAGAGGCGGTGGTCTCATCAGCCTATTTATTTTATAGATCATGAAAATGTGTTTCAAGTAAGTCAAATGGCTTTACTAATATCATAAATGAGTCAACTACCAGATGAAAATTTTAAAAACTTGTCTGTCTGTTGACAGTGTAGTCTATTACGTTATATTGCCTTCTGTTAAAGCCGTGACTGAGTCAAAAAGGAAAGTATTCTTCTCGATTATTCCTTATCTGGGAAAAGACACTTATTAGAATACTGCCTGTACTAGATTTTATCTTTTTTCTCATCATTATTAATATAATCACTCAGTTACTCAAGCTCAAAACAATGAGGTTTTCTTTGTATACTCCCTCATCCACTACATGCAATAATTTACTAGTCATTGTCTGTTAAACATTTCTTGAATCTTTCTGAGTCTTTCCATTTATTTTACCATCACCATTGTAATGCAGACCATATTGCCTCTCAAAGATCTCTACAATTTACTTCTTCAAATTCATCTTCTAAAATACCAACATATTTAGCTTGCTGTTATAAAATTTGCAATAAATGAACACAATTAGTTCTCTGAGAATATATGGCTTTGTGAGCCCTTGAAAAGCAAAGAAACTAGAGGCTCATATATTGGAACATAATGCCTTCAGTAATACATTTTTATGCACATTTTCCCAAGGTTATTCATTTCATGGAGTTTTGCCAAAGTGGGATACTCCCCTTCCAGGAATTCAGTGGAATAAGAAATACAGGAAAGCACTTCTTAATAGATAAAGAAATTTCAGAGAAAACATTATTTAACATATATATTGAGTGGCTATTACATAGGTCTCATAGAGTCACTGAGAAATTCCAAGAAGTGTCACTTTTCAAGCTTGTTGACCTTACCTAAAACCAAGAACAAGTTTTGCTCTTCCCAAAACACGTGCACAAGATTTCTAGGTAAATAGTTATTTATTTCTAAGTCCTCTGTACTCCCTAGGGTGCCTGACACAAACTGCTGCTGATGCCTCAAGGAGTCTGTATTAGGTGAGTAATTCATTAACACCTCGACTTTTATAAACTTATGAAGGAAATATGTCCTTTTGAACACTTGGAGAGAATGGTATTCTTTTACTTAAAATCTGTTTTAAAAATGACATTTAAAGATCAAGCTCAGGACACAATTGAGTTTTCCCGCTGACAGCATCATGAAAGGAATCTTGAAAACAGTCACATTCCATGCTGAGACTATAGGTGACAATTGTTCCAATCCAGACCAGCTTATGTTGGATTTGGAGAGGCAGAAGGTTCAAAGTGAGTCTTTTCTCTACTGCAGTTTTGGAAATCATATTCTGGAAACCAAAAGGGAATGGTGCTCAATGCTGGGCATGTTTGAAGAAATATTTATTGCCTTGATTTTATATTTATTACCCATAACACTGGCATTTTAGGATATAAAGTTACTTTACAAAGTCATAGTAGGTGCACTCATCTTAAAAATGTATTTCCCTTGACTGTTTTGCACTTCAAAAGACGGATAGGGATCTGTGGATGCTTGAACATTGTTTTGTTTGGTTTATGAATATTTTGACTGTGTCAGTGGTGTTGGGGATGATTTTAGAATGCCGTGTTCTAATAGTTGTTTTGATGTGTTCCTTTATGAATTTGATCTTTGGAAGCAAACTGTGCTACACTCCATTGCCTTGGAGAATTTGGCTCTCTTGTTACATAGTTGTCTTCTGTTTTACCTTAGAGCATTTCAGTTTCTTTTGCAGGGCGTGGATCCTGAAATGCCTCAGCCTTTTCATGCTTTGAAATAACTTACCAGAGAAATGAACGCATTGCTTATTCTGGAAATTACTGCAATGGCACTAAGTGGCATTAGTAATCAAGGGGTTGCTTTTGTGGTTTGCAAGTTTTTAGTGCAAGAACATTTGCATAGTTAGTGCTACATTCTGACAAATATACAGAATATTCAAAAATTCCACTGGGATCATTCACTGCTTCCAGAACATTAATTCCTCTGTTTTTGTTTCACTATTGTCTTCATTCTGGCCTTTATCATTCCTTGCTCGTGCAGAATCCTAATTTGTTGCTCAACATCAAGTTTCCATAATCCCCTAACTTCCTTCCGCCAGCTTCCTCCTCCTTTAACATCACCATGATCTTCACAATCAAATCATTTTCACATTGGTACTAAAGCTATCTTTCTGAAGTAGATTAATCATGCTTCCACAAACACTCTTATCTCTGTAACAAGACACTCCATGATGTATGTTCCACTTACCTTTTGTGCCTCATATGCTACAGCTCCTATATATTCTATAGCTGAGAATGTTAAGGATGTTTCTTAGACTCACATTTGCACACTATTTTATTTCACACACACATTGCTACATGTCTTTTTCTGTTATGGAATCGATAGTAGCAGGAGGCAGCCAAATGCCTAGGCAGATAGGGGCAGGTACCTAGCGAAACCCCATCTCCAAGCTGAAGACACTTTAAAGCCTGAAAGCCAAGCTACAAGTGAAATCCTTGGACCAGACTGAGAATTTGTCCTCCTGTTTGGTGCACTTTCTTCTGATTGATCCCCATTCTTCACCTATTTTACATATACCTACCATTTCCTAATTGTTTCTCTACACTGTCGTGCCCACCTTTGAGTGGTATCTTTGCTTTAACCATTTTTGCATACTCACAAACCAGTCAGAATGCATTCCCCATCTTGTGCCTATAAAGACGGCAGACTCAGTTGGTAGAGAAGGAGATGGCCTGACTTGGGGAAGAGGCAACCTGGCTTTGAAGGGGCGCAAGTCTGCCAAGATTCTGAGAAATAGCATAGCATATTTAGAATAACATACTTAGAGTATTTATATTTTTTCACCTACTTAGCTAATTTGAATTCATCCTTTAAAAATTATTTTATTCATTCATTCATTACAGTAGTTGTTCAGTGCCAATCATACCGTGCTCCAAACTAAGATTATAAAAATGAATAAAATACAGTCAATTCTTTTAAACAACTAAGTCTTTCATAATCCCTTCTTTCCCTGACTCATCTAATCATAGACACAAAAGGAAATGTTTAGTCCAATCTCTTCTCCCAATTCATTTTATCCTTATGCTATGTTATATATTGCATTATATCTGTGTGTCTTCCTCATTAAATTACTTTTGGATGAATATTTTGTATTACCTTTTTTCTGCAGAATTAAACTGGACAGAGGAAGAATGAACTGATTCATTATATTCTTTATATTCTTCCAGTGATGCCTAAGACTCTGCCAAATCCAGTGTTTCTTAGTGAATGATCATGGTCATAGCAGAGTAATTTGACCAATTTTAATAAATTTTTTGTCTTGATACACATATAATACATAAACTAATAAATTGCAATTCTTGGTATTTTTTTTCTCTTATTAAAGAAGTTAATAACAAAATTCAACCCTGTACAAACTATTATGGGCACACATATATGAGCCACATATATAAAACCAGGGAGTTTAAAACAGAATGAAAGTGTCAACTGTCTTAATTCAAAGATATATTTTCTATTGTCTAAAAACAGGCATTCCTAGGTTAACTTTTAAAATACAACGTTGGTTTCTGCTTGAAGCAGTTGTCTTTAAGTTTTTATTTTCTTGTAAATCCAATATTGGTGCAATCAATTTTTGAGGTAAACAATGTCTTCTTAATTATTAGTAATGAGATGCCTAATTACAGTATTAACACCTAATTCACATCTTGTCGAGATGAGACAACCTTGTCAGAAAATTGTATTTTCTACAAGAATCTCTGCAGCTCTATCTTACGGTACAGCATTTTTCTTTCAAGGCAATACTCTTTCTGTACCTGGACATCCAGTCCATGGGATGCCTGTGTAAGTTTCAGGTTTATTAGGGGTGGCAGCACCTATATTATTTCATAAAGTGAAGACCAGGCTGCTGCTTTTGAACTATAAGTTGTCCTGACCATAATTCAAGCTATCTCCAACTTCCTGTGAGCATTTGCGTAGATGTTCCACAAGAAAACATGGCAACATGAAGTAAATGGCAGTCTGCCCCAGTCATTCTGGAGAGCACTGTGTGAGCAAGTGAGCTTCCATTTAAGGGTTACACAGTGTCTCTTTGTTACAGGAAGGAAGGTGGTGAATGTGAGTTGTCCAGGTCCTTGCTGTTGTGAACAAAGAATTGAACAAAACTGCACAAAGTAACAAAGGAAGGAAACACAGGAAGCAGGCAGCTAAAGCAGAGATTTATTAAAGTGAGAAAGCACTCCACAGGGTGGGAGTAGGCCTGAGCAAGCTGCTCAAGGGCCCAGTTGCAGTTTTCTTGGTTTTCTGTGCTCCCTGTGAGGTCCCTATTGGCTACCGCTTATCTGGATGAAGGATTTGGTCCGTGGCTAATTAAAGACTGAGGTGAATTGGTACCCTATGCAGATAAAGGGGTGGCCCATGCTTGGAACTCTCCTTTTCCACCTGAGATGTGGCAGAAGAGGAAGAGTTGTAACATTTTAAGAGTGGATACAGGGTTACTATGAAAATGACAATACCTGCTGTGAAATGCCATGTGGAAAACCATGTACATAATGCGAAGATATGGATTTTATTGTGACCTTATTAATTCTCACCTGTCCAACCTTAGCCAAATTACTTAATTCTGTACCTACAATTTGTCATTTATACAATGAGAATTTCGTCATTAATAATCATGTCCCTATTCATGTGTTTATTAGCATATTTTCTTGGATATCCGTCTTTTCTAAAAGGAAATACTTACTTTTAGAAGTATATTTCCTGCAAAGTATTCATGTTTTAATATTTGTTCCTCATATTTTAGAAAATTAATCTGAGGGACTATTTCTGTATCTATCAAGTAAAAAACACAATTTGATCATAAGTCACACAGTAGATTCCGAGACTGTTAGCTGAAGAGCACCAGAAAAAAAAAAGCAGGTTAAAACTATTTTGAAAATATGCCTAAAGAAAAAATCACCAGTTTGCAGTTGCTCATGATTTATTAATTTTCATGCCGCAAAGTTAAAATAAATGGTCCATCATATTAATGAATAGCTTACATTTTAATGAGAACAATGTGTTAACACATACTGCTCCTCTAGGACAAATTTTCATATCTGGCATCCAACTCCTTCATACAATATGACTTCTTATCTTGAATTTTAATGGACTATACAATTTACATCCAATATTTTTGTTAGTACTTTCATTGCTTCAGGAACACCTAGAAGTGATTATGGTAAATAATATTCTGACTTTCCTAACAGAAGTAAACTTAGCAGCAAAGTTATTATTTAAAACAATTTGGTAGCCTATTGAATATAAATAATTAAAATATTTAAAATATGGGCAAATGTATAGATGTACAAAAGAATATAAAGAGACAAAAATATTTATTTTTTTTTATATGGATATAAAAAAATGCTCAAGAATGAGCTCCATCAAATGCTATTTTTAAGCTTAGGCTAGTGATTTAGGAAGAAATGCCCTGTGCAGCGTTTGATTACTGACAACATTGTGATGAGTAATATCACTTTAATGATGTATCACAATTGTAAGGATTTCACATGTTCAAACAAGATGGTATAAGTTATTTAAAAAACTGCTTATTTGAAAAGACAAAATAGGAAACAAAGAAAATTCTAACACTCAAAGATAATTACTGTACCCATTTGGTCATCATTTTTCCAGACTTTTTTTGAACATATTGTATTTTCATCTATATTTTCCATTGCCCGTAGATAATTTGGTACGTTACTTACTGCCGTGCATGTGTGTGTATGTGTGCATGTCTACCAGGCAATCATCCTTGCCCTATACATTAACTAATACAATATTCAAAATAAACACGATGTCAAAAACTGGGAGGGGACTGCTATTTTATGCTATTTGTAAGCTTACAGGTTAGATTGTTAAAGTTTCATAAATTCCAGTAGAATCTAAGAGATACTTGAGTCAGAAACAATGGACCTGATTTGTCATAGCACAGCAGGCATCACAAGCTTCACATTTCTTTTAGTTCTCCTTGTTTCCAGGACAATGTAGGCAGTCCAGATAGATGCTATACATGTAGTGAGTTGGCATCACAGCTGGAAAATCCAAGTTTAGGTAATCCCAGTGTTTTATAGGAGATACACTAGCAAACTTGCCCAACTTTTGCCCTCGAGGGAGACTTTGATTTTTTCCTAAATAGCAAATCTGTCATTTACCCTGAAGGAAGACAAACATCCTTGTGAAGATTGTCCAGAATATTGACCCTAGGCACATGACATGCAGAAACGTGAGAAACCCATGAACAATTGTATCCCAACAAAATGATGTAGTTTTATCAAACCTGGGTAGATCAGACTTCCTTCCCAGGAATTTGAAATTGGGAGTAAAGGGATTAAATTTGGAATTGAAAGTAAAAAGATTCTGGTCTGAATTATTTAATAAGAGAGGTAAACAAACATTTTGCTTTATTAAAATAAGCTGAATATCAGAAGAGGTTGCTTTGGATATAAAGTGTCTTAAGTGTTTCCCTGTCATATGCAGTACTGCCAAATGCAGGTACATTTTTGCACACATGCCTGATTAATTTTTTAAACCAACCAGGTTTTTAAGCTAGAATTGTTGGGTCAACAAGTTATGACAGTTCTCATTTTTACAGGCCTGCGTGCATGTTACTCACATCTTATACTCACACTTGTTTACTTAGTCTGCTAAAGACTAAATAGTTTATTAAAGTATACGTCTTCATTTGTGTTTGTGTGGTTTCACCCATGTTTATCCGGTGTTTTTTTGTGCTGTGTATTTCTATTTTTTATAATTTTATGCATTAAAGTCCATGAAAATCCTACTGTGATTTATATTATGTATCACTTCATAGTCCCTTTCATAGTTTTTAAAAAATAGATGATTCAACTTCACTTCACTTTTTTTTGTTTTTTTTTTTTTGAGACTGCAGTGGCACTATCGGCTCATGCAAGCTCCGCCTCCCGGGTTCACAGTCTCCTGCCTCAGCCTCCCTAGCAGCTGGGACTACAGGTGCCTGCCATCCTGTCCAGCTAATTTTTTGTGTGTTTAGTAGAGACGTAGTTTCACCATGTTAGCCAGGATGGTCTCGATCTCCTGACCTCATGTTCCACCCTCCTCGGCCTCCCTAAGTGCTGGGATTACAGGCGTGAGCCACCACGCCTGGCCATGTTTTTTTCTTTTCTTTTCTTTTCTTTTCTCTTTTCTTTTCTCTTTTCTTTCTTTCTTTCTTTCTTTTTTTTAAAGGAAAGCTTAGCTGCTTTAACAAGATCTCTTAATTATTTGACCTACATAATGTAGAGTTTATTTTTCTTTTTTGATTGCAATAGGTTTTTGTGTAACCAGTGGGATTTGGTTACATGAATAAGTTCTTTAGTGATGATTTGTGAGATTTTTCTGCATCCATCACCCAAGCAGTGTACTTGTACCCAATGTGTAGTCTTTTATCCCTCACCCTTCTGCTTCCCTTTCCCGAGTCCCTGAAGTCCATTGTGTCATTATTATGCCTCTGCATCATCATAGCTTAGCTCCCACTTAT
Source organism: Chlorocebus sabaeus (assembly GCF_047675955.1). NCBI lineage: Eukaryota > Metazoa > Chordata > Mammalia > Primates > Cercopithecidae > Chlorocebus > Chlorocebus sabaeus. The sequence goes on along the minus strand of NC_132920.1, from coordinate 64,541,007 downwards.
GAGTGAAAACATACAATGTTTGGTTTTCTATTCCTGAGTTCCTTCACTTAAAATAATGATCTTCAATTCTATCCAGGTTGCTGAAAATGCCATTATTTCCTCCCTTTTTATGGCTGAGTTGTATTCCATGGCACATATATGTGTGTGTGTGTGTGTGTGTGTGTATATATATCTCACAATTTCTTTGTCCACTCATTGATGGGCATTTGATCTGATTCTATATTTTTCCAATTGTGAATTTTGCTGCTATCAACATGTGTGCAAGTATCTTTTTTTGTATAATGACTTCTTTACCTCTGGATAAATACCCAGCAGTGGTGTTGCTGAATCAAATGGTTTTTCTACTTTTAGTTCTTTAAGGAATTTCCACACTGTTTTCCATAGTGGTTGTACTCGTCTAAATTCCCACCAATGGTGTAAAAGTGTTGCCTTTTCACCAAATCCCCGCCAAGATGTATTTTTTTTTTAAATCTTTTTTTTATTTTGGCCATTCTTGCAGGAGTAAGTTGGTATTGTATTGTGGTTTTGATTTGCATTTTCCCGATCATTAGTGATAATGAACATTATTTGATATGTTTGTTGGCCATTTGTATATCTTATTTAGAGAATTGCCTATTCGTGTTCTTAGCCCACTGTTTGATGGGATTGTTTTTTCTTGCTGATTTGTTTGAGTTCCTTGTAGATTCTGAATATTAGTCCTTTGTCAGATGTATAGATCGTGAAGATTTTCTCCCACTCTGTGAATTGTCTATTTCGTCTGCTGATTATTTCTTTTGCAGTGCAGAGTTTTTTTAGTTTAATTAAGTCGCATATATTTATCTTTGTTTTAGTTGCATTTGTTTTTGGGTACTTGGTCGTGAAGTCTTTAACTAAACCAATGTCTAGAAAGGTTTTTCTGATGTTATCTTCTAGAATTTTTATGATGTTAGATCTTAAAGTCCTTGATCTATCTTGAGTCGATTTTTGTATAAGGTGAGAGATGATCCAGTTTCACTCATCTATATGTGCCTTGCCAATTATCCCAGCACCATTTGTTGAATAGAGTGCCCTTACTCCACTTAATGTTTTTGTTTGCTTTGTTGAAGATTAGTTGGCTGCAAGCATTTGGCTTTATTTCTGGGTTCTCTATTCTGTTCCATTGGTCTATGTGCTTATTTTTGTACCAGTGTCATGCTGTTTTGGTGACTATGGCCTTTTAGTATAGTTTGAGGTAAGGTAATGTGATGCATACAGATTTGTTCTTTCTGCTTAGCCTTGCTTTGGCTATGTGGGCTCTTTATTTGGTTCCATATGAATTTTAGGATTTTTTTCCCAGTTCTGTGAAGAATGATGGTGATATTTTGATGGGAATTGCATTGATTTTGTGGATTGCTTTTGGCAGTATGGTCATTTTCACAATATTGATTCTGCCTATCCATGAGAATGGGATATGTCTCCATTTGTTTGTGTTATCTATGATTTCCTTCAGCAGTATTTTGTAGTTTCCCTTGCAGATATTTTTAATCTCATTGGTTAGGTAAATTCCTCAGCATTTTGTTATATTTTTTTGGCAGTTATTGTAAAAGGGGTTGAGTTCTTGATTTGATTCTCAGTTTGGTCACTATTGGTGTATAGCAGAGCTACTGATTTGTGTACATTAATCTTTTATCCTGAAACTTTGCTGAATTCATTTATCAGTTCTAGGAGCTTTTTGGAGGCATCTTTATGGTTTTCTAGGTAAACAATCATATGATCAGCAAATAGCAATAGTTTGACTTCCTCTTTACCGCCCTTTATATATGTATGTATGTATGTATTTAATTATTTATTTATATCTTGTCTGATTGCTCTGGCTAGGACTTCCAGCGCTATGTTGAATAGAAGTGGTGAGAGTGGCATCCTTGTCTCATTCCAGTTCTCAATGGGAATGCTATTAACTTTTCCCCATTCAGTACTATTGTGGTTGTGGATATGTGATAGATGGTTTTATTACATTAGAGTTAGATGTTTATTTTTCTGTCTTATCAATATTTGATGGTAAGACTTGCCCAGGTTTGTGGAACAGCTGTAACTCATAAAGTCATTCAATCACTATTCTTCCCTTCCCTCCAAGCTTTGCTTTATTTTCATGAAACATAGCACCAAAATCCAGGAGGAAACTGCAGGTGAGTCATAAGCGATGTTTCACTAGCTAGCCTCAGATGTAAAGTCATATTCCAAGGGACAACGTCATCACCTTCCCAAATCTACTTTCAATGAGGGCTAGGAAATATAATCTAGATTGCCAGTCATGAACCCTGAAACTAGATACAATTGTATTGCAGTATAAGAAAGATAAATGTAGCAATTATTTTATATATGTATATATATTTATATATAGTATATACATATATAGTATTATATTTATATTAGAATACTAATTAAAATTAAGCAAGGTACAGATATAAATGGAATTATAATATTAATACATTTAAAATGTTTCATGATACTTTTTACATGTTCATTAATGCAAACACATTTAACTCAGTTGTCCAAATGCTTGTTTAGAATTTCATGCATGTAAGTCCAGAATTTCATTATGGCAAAATATTTTTCACTGAAGTTTTTTTTGAATCTCTTTTGTGTAGGGATATGCAATTATTTCTGTAAGATTTATTATTAGATGTAGAACTGTTTAGTCAATTAAATACATTGTGAGACATATGGAACCACATTGAAAAATTGGTCTTCAAATAAATATGCACCAATGTGCATATTTTGTATTCAGCTCTGGGAAAGATAAAATAATAATGCCCTTGTTATTTTTCACCTCTCCCTTCTAAAGGCTAATTGATTTCATTTTGAATTTTGTTAGAATAGTTATCCACATATACATACTTAAAATATGTTACTATTTTAATGGTTGCTTTTGTTTTATAATTTGTAATTTTTGTTCTTGTAATAATAATTACCACAGTTTGGGTGGTGGGATTATATATTTAAATGCATCAATATTCAAAGAACTTTGACACTGAAAATTTCCTATTCATAAATGTATGTGTTCTGTTTTATCTTTTGTTTGATTGGTTTATATATTCAATCATATCTTTATGGAATGACAAGTTGATATAACTCCAAAATCTTGCGTATTTGAGGTGCTTTTCTATTCCTTTTATCTGAAGATAAGTTCAGTCAAACTCCTTTACCCAAATACATAGGAAGATACTTTTCTCCATGATTTAGAGATAGAACCTGGATACCGGCTTTCTTGTGAATATGTAGATTAATTTATTTGTCTCTATAGTGGTCTAATTTTTCTCTGGGAAATTTATGGAATTGTCAGTCTTAACAACATATCCATTATGTGTTAATGTAGATCATTATACATTATATTTACACTGTTTACTATTATAGATATTTAATGCTTTCATTTATTTAGAAAAGTATTCTTCTATAATTTTCGAATACATTCTTTCATTTGTTCTATTTTTAGAATATTAATTAGTCATATGTTGTGTCATGTTTTTCTGTCATCCACCTGTTTCTCATAAATTTCATTTGTCTTTTTTCTTGGCATGGTGTATGAGACTGTTTTACTAATCCTGTGTCCATTTTACTGTTTCTGTATTCTACTCTGTCATTTTTGTTCTTTTGGTTTTCTAGTTCTACAAGGTCATTTTTTTAATCAAGTTAAAAACCTGCATTTTCATTCACTTTTGTTAGTTTTTCTTCTCCTTCCTAAAATAAATATATATATATATAGAGTTTAAAAATTTTATTTGAAAGAGAAAAACAATAACATACATATTTTTATCTGCTTCTTTTCTAGCCAAAATTATGCATTTCATGCATATTGGATATAGTGTTTCTTACACACACACATGCACGCACACACACTAACTAGTAGAATAGTTTTCTTGGACTATATCAGAGAACCTTTCTAGTCTATAATGTTAGAGTAATGGATAAAATTGGTTAAATATTACTTTTACCCATTATAACATCAGAAATTATTTGAGAGGAAGTTCAGATGAGAAATACACAAATCTGTGATAATTCTCTTAACATAGATGGGAGTTTTTTTGGTTTTGTTTTCATTAGAAAGCAGCCCCAGTGAACTGGGACAAAAGCAGACCCATGATTCTGAGTGTTCTTGAGTATTTGTTTCTTTCCCCTATTTAATTCTGTCACTCTCTTAAAAGAAGGACTTTAGGCCTGGCGCAGTGGCTCACACCTGTAATCCCAGCACTTTGGGAGGCCGATGCAGGCGGATCACAAGGTCAGGAGATCCAGACCATCCTGGCTAACACAGTGAAAGCCCGTCTCTACTAAAAATACAAAAAATTAGCCGGGCATGGTGATCTTTAATTTTAGTTGGAAAGGTCATCATATTCTTCTCGTAGATATTTTTCAGCTGTAAATGAAACGTGAGCTTCTTTTAGTATTTGCTAATAGAAATGCTGAATTAAAGAAGGTAAAATAGTTTAACATCTGTCTTTTATCCACACAGTCACTGTTAATCTCCAGAGGAGGCAAAGATTGAAATCAGAATTTTTTCTAATTTTTTCTCCTTTGTGTGGTCCACCATTCCTATACCCTTCTTTCTCTTCCTTCTCCAAGAAACAGACATTTTATTTGGTCGCTTCAGTGTATATTTCACTTGTTTATAAGAGTACTGTATTGCACTTCTAAGTGGGAAAGTTCTGTGTCTTCTTCTACAGTATTCTTTCAAACTGTTTCAAATTAAATTTCACATTGGAAACACTCTTCAGAGATTGCAGTGTGATAATTTTTAGCATATGCAAATTTTTTTGCTTTTTAATTTTTATTATTTTTATTCATTTTGGTGAATTTTAAGCACTAGCACACACTCATACAGACAACTTCCTGAAACCTGGCACATATAACAAATTTAGGGATTTTTATCACTATAAAACGGTTCAAAGAAGAGCTTCTCTAATTGTTAGTGATACATATAAACATAGCTAAATGTTATGAATATCCTTGTTGTATTAAAATATAGTGCCCAAATATTTATTATCTGCAATGCCAAATTTTTATATATAAGAGGTTTCTTATTTATTTATTTTTTGAGATGGAGCCTTGCTCTGTCACCCAGGCTGGAGTGCAGTGGCATGATCTTGGCTCACTGCAACCTCCACCTCCTGGATTCAAGTGATTCCTCTGCCTCAGCCTCCCAAGTAGCTGGGACTACAGGTGTGTACCACCATGCCCAGCTAATTTTTGCATTTTTAGTAGAGATGGGGTTTCACCATATTGGCCAGGCTGGTCTCGAACTCTTGACCTCGTGATCTACCTGCCTAAGCCTCCCAAAATGTTGGAATTACAGGCATGAGCCCCTGTGCCTGGCCAAAATGCTTTATTTCTAATGGGGAAGTCTCCATCTCAAAAAAAAAAAAAAATATATATATATATATATAATGTATATGTGTGTGTATGCATGTGTATGTGTATTTGTATATATATGTATCAATATATATATTTAAGAAACCTCCAATATACATACATAAAAAATTAGCATTGCAGATAATTATTTGGGCATTATATTTCAATACAACAAGGATATTCATAAGATAACATTTAGCTATGTTTATATGTATCACTAACAATTAGACAAGGAGAATAAACACAATTATGAACCTCATGCCACCTGCTCTGCCATGAGTAATCAAGTTAATCAGGTCCTTTTTCTCTTACCTTGTCTTTTTTCTTCTACCAATCTCCATAAAACCTTGAAATGCTTATGAATTTACCCTTAGCTTGTGATTACAGAAAAAATTTCTGAAGCTTCACAGTTTTTGAGAGTGTGAAAAAATTGTTTAATCACATTATTATTTAACAATGTATGTCACATTAACAGGTAATACAATGTTTTTTCTCTCCCCATTTTATATATCAGTAAAATATTTTTCTCTTGTGATTTACAAAGCATTGCTTTTAGCCATTAAGAATTTGTTACACTCCAAAACACTTCTTTCCCTTAGAATTAGTTAGTTACACTTTAAATATTTCTGTATTGAAATGCTTAAACTCATGGCTTTAAATATTTATGTCTGTACTCACAGTGCATAGAACAGAGTATAGCATTAAGTGTTCCATAAAAGTTTGCTAAATAAACAAATGAATAATGGATACCCTTTCTGATCTTGTATTCTTTTTATGGCACTTGATATTATAAACTTGAACGAACCCAGAGATCAACAGAAAGCACCTTGAAAACAGTTATTACACAGGAGAACTTACTAACAGATGTTATTTGATGTGGTACATTTTTTCAGAGCTGTTTAAATATATTACATATCTGAATCTGATCTTGACAATGTTCTGCACTGATTGCATAAAGTACATAAATTTGTCAATTTAGGTAAAATATAGATATATAAAAGCATCAATTTTAAGGTCTATATTATACAGTTTTAAACTTTATTTTACATAATTATATGTGTTTGTGCTTGTGTGCATGTCCTCATTGTCTTGGTCCCACATTGAGCATTTTGAATAAATACATCCTTGTCTTTTAACTTTGAAAACTGAGGCTGTATGATTGATACTGGTAGGCTCCGTTCTCTATTTCATTTATATTGAAAGGGTGTGAAACTTCTTTTCTTGTATTTATAAAAATTTGCATTCTAGACACTGTTTCTTTCAGACATGTTTTTCTTTTAAAATATATAAAAATTGTCCAACTGTGTTTGCAGCCCAATTCCCTTAGAAGATAATGGCTATTTTATTCATATTTAGGTGAAATTGAATCAAATAAGGTTTTTGTGTCATTGAAAACCAATGAGAAAAAAAAATCATTTTATGACTAATAGCACAAGGGTAAAATTTACTGCATTTTATTTTAATAGTTAACACATAATATGCACTCCATTCTCAGAATAATTATTGTAAATTGCAAAGAAAAATCAAAAAAATACCAGAGTATTTTTAAAAGTTATTATGTACTTCTGCTCTTTCAATTTTTGAGTTTGTTTTTTTCAATTTATTTTTTTATTTTTTATTTGAATAAACAGAGCAGCTTTGTTACATGGATATATTGTACAGCGAAGTCTGGGCTTTTACTGTACCCATTACCTGAATAACTTACATTGTTCCTATTACATAATTTATCATCCCTCACCCCCCTCTGACCCTTCTGAGACTCCAGTGTCTATTGTGGACATTTTATGTCCATATATATATATACATTATTTAGTTCACAATTTAAGTGAAAACCTGCAGTATTTGATTTTCTAAGTTGTTCTTCTTCAGATAAGGCCTCCAGTTCTGTCCATGTTGCTGCAAAAGACATGTTTTGATTCTTTTCTATGGCTAATATTCCAGAGTATATGCATACTACATTTTCTGTATCCAATAATTCATTGATAGACTCTTATGTTGATTCCATGCCTTGGATATTGAAATATCTACATATTGGATATTGAATACTACTACAATAAACATAAAGTACAGGTATCTTTTTATAATGATTTATTTTCCTTTGAGTAGATTCTGGATATTCATCTCTTGTCAGATGCATAGTGTGCAAATAGTTTTTCCCAGTCCACAAGTTGTCTGTTAACTCTGTTGGTTATTTCTTTTACTGTGAGAAACATTTCAGTTTACTTAAATCTCAGTTATCCATTGTCTTGCTATTGTTGCATTTGCTTTTGAATTCTTTGCCTAGGCAAATATCCAAGATTTGTTTTAGGTTTTCTTTTAGTGTTTTTATGGCTTCAAGTCTTACATTTAAATCTTTAATCAATCTTAAGTTAATTTTTGTATATAGTGAGAGATAAGGATCCAGTTATATTCTTCGGCATATGGCAATCCAGTTTGACCAGCACCGTTTATTGAATAGGATATCCTTTTTCCAGTGTATGTTTTCGTCAGCTTTGCCAAATGTCAATGGACTATAGTTATATGACTTTGTTTCTGGGTTCTTTATTCTGTTTCATTGAATTATAGGTCTAGTTTTACACCAGGATCATGTTTGGGTTACTACAGGCTTGTAGTATAATTTGAAGTCAACTAACATGATGTTTCCAACTTTGTTCTTTTTGCTTAGAATTTAATTGGCTTTCTCAGGTTCTGTTTTGGTTCCGTATGAATTTTAGAATTGTTTTTATTCTGTAAAACATGATGATGATATTTTGAAAGGAATTTCATAAATCTGTACTTTGCTTTGGACAGTGTGGTTATTTTAACAACATTAACTTTTCTAATCCGTGATAATGGGATGTTTTTTGTTTGTTTGTTTGAATCATCTATGATTTGTTTCATCAGTGTATTGTAGTTTTCCTTACAGAGATCATTTCCCTCCAGGGTTAAATATATTCTTAGGTACTTTAATTTTTTAGTTATCATAAACATAATTGACTTATTGGTTTGTATCTCTTTATCATCATTTGTGTATAGAAATGCTACTGATATTTGTTTGTTGATTTTTCGTTTGGGAACATTACTAAAGTAATGTATCAAATCAAGAAATCTTTTGCAGGAGTCTTTAGGCTTTCCTAGGTGTAAGAATATATTGTCAAATAACAGATAATTTGACTTCCTCTTTTCCAATCTGGATGCCTTTTATTTCTTTCTATGGCCTGATTGCTCTGGCTAAGACTTCCAGTTCTATGGTGACTAGAAATGGTGAAATTATGCATCCTTGTCTTGTTCTAGTTCTTAGGAAAAAATCCTTAAACTTTTCCTCATTTAGTATGATGTGGGTTGTGGGTTTGCCTTATATGGCTTTTGTGATTTTCGGGAATGTTCTTTGGATGTCTGGTTTGTTGAGGGTCTATGTCATGAAGGGATACTCCATTTCATCAAAAGCTTGTTCTGCATCTATTTAGATGATTGTATGGTTTTAAATTTTAGTTTTGTTTGTGGTGAATCACATTTATTGATTTGTGTATATTGACTCATCTTTGCTTCCCTGGAATAAAACCCACTTGATTATGGTATATTATCTTTTTGATGTGCTGTTGGATTCAATTTACTAGTTTTTTGGTGAGGATTTTTACACCTACATTTATCAGAGATATGGGGGATTTTTGCATCTATATTTATCAGAGATATGGGTATGTAGTTTACTTTTGTTTGTTAGTGTTGTATCCCTTCAGGCTTTGATGTCAGGGTGATACTGGGTTTGTAAAATGGGTTATGGAGGATTCCCTTCCTTCGAATTTCTGGAAGAGTTTCAGGAAGCTTGGTACCAGTTCTTCGTTGTAGATTTGATAGAATTCATCTGTGAATTTCACTAGTCTTGGGATTGTTTTGGTTGGGAGATTTTTTATTGCTAATTACTTGTCATTACTTGTTATTGACAAGTCATTACTTGTCATTACTTGTTATTGATCTATTCAGGATTTCTATTTCTTCCTCCATAAATCTTGGAAGTTGTATGTTTCCAGAAATTTATACAGTTTCTTTAGGTTTTCTGATTTGTGGGTATATATACTTGTTCACAGTAGTCTCTGATGATCCTTTGAATTTCTGTGGTATCAACTGTAAAGGAGATCGCTTTCTATTTATCATTTAATTAACTTTTATTTTAAGTTCGGGGTACATATGAAGGTTTATCACATAGATAAACTTATGTAATGGGGATTTTTTGTACAAATTATTTTATCACTCAGATATTCAACCCAGTACCCAATAGTTATCTTTTCTGCTCCTCTGTCTCCTCCCATGCTCCACCCTCAAGTAGGCCCCCATGACTGTTGTTTCCTTCTTTGTGTTCATAAGTTATCATCATTTCGCTCCCATTTATAAGTAAGAACATGCAGTTTTTGGTTTTCGGTTCCTGTGCTAGTTTGCTAAATATAATATGCCTCCAGCTCCTCCCATGTTCCCACAAAAGACATGATCTTGTTCTTATTTTATGGCTGCATAATATTCTATGGTATATATGTACCACATTTTCTTTATCCAGTCTGTCATTGATGGGCATTTAAGTTGATTCATCTTTGCTTTTGTGAATAGAGCTGCAATGAACATTCATGTGCATGTGTCTTTATGGTAGAATGATTTATATTCCTCTGGGCATATACCTAATAATGGGATTGCTGGGTTGAATCATAATTCTGCTTTTAGCTCTTTGAGGAATCACCATACCACTTTCCACCATGGCGGAACTAATTTTAACTCCCATCAATAGTATTTAGGTATGTTCTTTTCTCTGCAACCTTGCCAGCATGTTATTTTGTGACATTTTAGTAATAGCTATTCTGACTGGTGTGAGATGGTATCTTAATGTGGCTTTATTGCATTTCTCTGATGATTATTGATACTGAGTTTTTACATGCTTGTTTGCCACATGTGTATATTATTTTGAAAAGTGTCTGATCATGTCCTTTGCCTACTTTTTAATGAGTTTTTTTCTCTTGTAAATTTAAATTTCTTATAGATGGTCCATATTAGATCTTTGTCGGATACATAGTTTCCAAATGTTTCTTCCCATTCCATAGGTTATTTGTTTACTGGTTTATAATTTCTGTTGCTGTGTAGAAGCCCTTACATTTAATTAGATACCACTTGTCCATTTTTGCTTTTGTTGTTAAATCTTCCCTCTTCTTTTTTTGGTTAGTCCAACTGGTAGTTATTAATTTTCTTTATTTTTAACAACTAACTTTTTATTTTGTTTAGCTTTTATATTTTATTCTCAATTTCCTTTAGTTCTGTTCTGATCTTGGTTATTTTTTTCTTCTAGTAGTTTTGGATTTTTTTTTTTCTTATTTTTCTTAGTTCATTGAGGTGTAATGGCAGGTTATTAATTTGTTGTCTATTTATTTGATGTAGGTATTTAATGCAATAAACTTCCCTCTTAGCACTGCTTTTGTTATATCCCAAAGGTTTTTGGTATGTTTTATTTCCATTTTCAATTGTTTCAAAATGTTTAAAATGTTGCTTCTTAATTGTGGTGTTGACACAAATATCATTTAGTAGTATATTGTTTAATTTCTATGTATTTTTATAGTTTCAAGAGTTTCTCTTGGAGGCGATTTCTAGTTTTACATTGCTGTATTCCAAGAAGGTATTTAATCCAATTTTCTTTTTTTAATTATTATTATTCTTATTTATTTATTTTTGATGGAGTCTTGCTCTGTCACCAGGCTGGAGTGCAGCGGTGTGATCTCAGCTCACTGCAACCTCAGCCTCCCAGGTTCAAGCAATTATCCTCTCTCAGCCTCCTGAGGAGGAGCTGGGACTACAGGTGTATGCCACCATACCTAGCTATTGTTTTTTTTTTTTTGTCTAGACAGAGTCTTGTTCTGTCACCCAGGCTGGAGTGCAGTGGCGCAATCGCGGCTCACTGCAAGCTCCACCTGCTGGGTTCTTGCCATTCTCCTGCCTCAACCTCTCCAGCAGCTGGGACTACAGGCACACGCCGCCACACCCAGCTAATCTTTTTGTATTTTTAGTAGAGATGGGGTTTCACTGTGTTAGCCAGGATGGTCTCGATCTCCTGACCTCGTGATCTGCCCACCTCGGCCTCCCAAAGGCCTGGGATTACAGGTGTGAGCCACTGTGCCTGGCCGCTAATTTTTCTATTTTTAGTAGAGATGGGGTTTCACAGTGTTAGTCAGGATGGTCTGGATCTCTTGACCTCCTGATCCACATGCCTAAACCACCCAAAGTGCTGGGATTACAGGCATGAGCCACCGCACCTGGCCTGCAATGTATTGAGACTGGTTTTGTTACCTAACATGTGGCCTCTCTTGGAGAATGTTCCATGCACTGAGGACAACGCATATACTGCTATTGTAAAGTAGAATGTTCTGTAAATGTCTGTTAGGTTTATTTCGTCTAAAGGACAGTTTAAGTGTTAAGTGATTCTTTGCTGATTTTCTGTCTCGATGACATGTCCAGCTCTATGAGTGGGGTATTAAAGTCCCCCACTATGATTGCATTGTTGTCTCTCCCTTTTCTTAGGTCTAATAATATTTGTTTTATGAATGTGGGTTCTCCAGTTTGGGGTACATATGTATTTTGGGTTGTTATATTGATCCCTTTATGCTATATAATGACCATTTTTGTCTTTTTTTACTGTTTTTGATTTTAAGTCTGTTTTATCTGATACAAGTATGGCTTCTTTTAGTTTTCATTTGTGTGGAATCTCTTTTTCTACTGCTCTACCTTCAATTTATAAATATTGTTACCAATAAGCTGAGTGTCTTATTAGCAGAGTGTAGTTGATTCATGGTTATTTAAATCCGTTGTACCAAACTATATTTTTAAGTGGAACGAACATTAAATCTGGTTATATTCAAGGTTAGTACGGATTGGATTTGTTCCTGTTGTAATGTTAACCGTTATTTAGTTGCCTTGTGGAGTCTGTTTCTCTTTTTCCTCTGTTTGTCTGTGGTTTGATAGCATTCTGTCATGTTGCCATTTAATTTATCTTCCTCCTTTGTGTAATTGTTTTATATAACTTGTAAGTTTTATAATTTTGTATGTTTTATGATAGCTAGTATCAACCTTTTATTTCCATATTTAGAACATCTTTGAGCATTTCTTGTAGGACCAGTCTCATGGTGACAAATTTCCTTAGCATTTGCTTGTCTGCCAAGCATATTATTTCTCCTTTTTTTCATGAAGGTTATTCTGGCAGAATACAAAACTCATGGTTGACAGTATTTTTTTTTTTCTTTAAGCACTCTGAAAATATAATTCTTTCTGACTAGTATGGCTTCTGCTGAGGAGTCTGCTGTTAGTCTGATGGGGTTTCCTTTGTAGGCAATGAGATGCTTTTCTCTTTCTGGATTTAGAATTTTTTTTTTTTTTTTTCCAACACATTGACTTTAGAGAATCTAAGGGCTACATGTCATGGTGAGGTCCTTCTTGCAATATACTTTGCTGGAATTTTGGGGGCCTCTTGTGTCTAGATGTCTAAATCTCATGTTATACTAAGAAATCTTTTTCTTAAATAAGTTTTCCAAATGTTTCAATTCTTCCCCCTCTGGAATACATATGATTCATATATTTGGTTCATTTCACATACTTCTCAAGGCTTCGTTTATTCTTTAAAATTATTTTTTCTTAATTTTGTCTCATTGGATAAAGTCAAAAGACTTGTTTTCATATTCTGAGATTCTTTCTTGTGCTTGGTGTGTGCTACTGTTGAAGCTTTCATATGTATTTTGTAATTCTTTCAGCAAATGTTTTATTTCCAGATGTTTTGTTTATCTTTTTTAAAGATATCTATCTCTTTGGGGCCGGGCAGGGTGGCTCATGCCTGTAATCCCAGCACTTCGGGAGGCCAAGGCAGGTGGATCACAAGGTCAGGAGATCCAGACCATCCTGGCTGACATGGTGAAACCCCTTCTCTACTGAAAATACAAAAAATTAGCTGGGCGTGGTGGCGGGTGCCTGTAGTCCCAGCTACTTGGGAGGCTGAGGCAGGAGAATGGTGTGAACCCAGGAGGTGGAGCTTGCAGTGAGCCGAGATCGTGCCACTGCACTCCAGCCTGGGCAACAGAGTGAGACTCCATCTCAAAAAATAAAAAAGAAAAAGAAAAAAGAAAGAAAAGAAAAAAAGAAAAAAAAATATCTCTTTGGTACATTTCTCATTCATATCCTGAATTGATTTTCTGATTTCTTTGTATGGGTTTTCAGATTTATCTTGTGTCTTTTTGAATATCTTTTAAATTAGCATTTTGAATTCCTTATCTGGCATTTTGAATACTTGTTTTTGGTTGGTATCCATTGCTACAGAAAACTGTGTTCCTTAGATGTATAATAGTACCTAAAAAAAAATACTTCCCGTATTATGACATTGATTTCTTTGCATGTGTGGTAAGAGCCACTTCTTATTTTTATATTTACTTTACATTGGGATGGCACTTTTTTATATGAGGCTGTGTCTATGATATATATTAAGTATGAGGTAAGGAGTTTGAGACCAGCGTGGCCAACATAGTGAAACCCTATGTCTACTTAAAAATCCAAAACTTAGCTGGGCATGGTGGTGCATGCCTGTTATCCCAGCTACATGGGAGGCTGAGGCAGGAGAATCACTTGAACCTGGGAGACGATAGTTGCATTGAGCCAAGATCATGCCACTGCACTCTAGCCTGGGTGACAGAGCTAGATTCCTTCTCAAAAAAAAAAAAAAAAAAAAGGTAAAATAAAAAAAGGTATGAGTATTTGGCATTTCTTGTGGATGCATTCAGTGGTGTATACTCTGTATGATTTCCTTGTTTATAATTAGTCTTAGTGTGGTGGCTTCCTCAAATGCCAGTTGTAATAGCAATGTACTAGGAGGATGAGTGAGTTGAAGGCCTTCTCAGTAGCTTGAGTAAAATGGGCAATGAAGGGTAGCAGAAGGTCACTCAAAGTATGTCTCCTTTGCAAATGTTATGAACTGGTGTCAGCAGATGTTGTAATGAGCTGTGCAAGTTGACCTTCAGGCAAGTAGGTTGTGCTTTCAGTTGGGAATCAGCTGCATTGGTGGCAGTAGGGCTTATGCCTGCCCTTTGTTAACCATGAGAAGTACCTGAGTGTCTCAGGCTATGGATTAGGCCCTGGAACTCTCAGTGGTCCCAGTCCTATGCTCTGCCTCTAGGGTGGGTTGGATGGGCCTGAGATGGGCAATAGTGGGGACAAGTGGCAGCCTTGATGGTGGTTAGAAGGCAGTTCTCAGGGCCCTAGAATAATGTCCCATAGAAGAACACAGCAACCACTGTTGAACCAAAGATGCAGCATGGGAAGAAAGGGAAAGCTTAGGCTCCAGAGACTAACAGGTGGTAGTGTAACCTGCTTTATTCTCCTGCTCCTGACCCAATGGGAGCTCTCTTCCACAGCCTGACACTGGCAGCAAGAATGACCAGTTAGCCAAGTCACAAGCAGTTTGTCTTCAGACCGTGAAACTGCACCAGGCCAAAAAATTTACCGCCTGGGTCAAAACTGCAGTTCTCAGGCTAAACTTCTCTTGACACAGTCTCACAAAAGTGGGGACATCCAACTCTCATGTCCATCGCTGGAGCTTATGCTACATTTACCTCCCAGTTCCAGTTATGAAGGTTTCTCCCCAGCTTGAGACTACATCGTAAATTCCCATCCAGTTAGTCTCCAAACCAGTGACTCCAGCCTGTGCTTGCTGGCAGGTACCTGTGAAGTTAGCTATGAATTAAAGGGTAAAGAATGGTCTTCTATTGACATCTGGGTCTGGGAATGCACGCAGAGTACTTCCTAGTACCACTCCTTCTCACAGTCTCCTGACTGCCTCCCAAGTCAGACCCAAGGCTTAGCAGGTCAAGGAATTTCCCTGTGACCTGAGTTGCCCAGCTTCCCAGTGGGAATGTGCATTGCAAAGGCATTCTCTTTCCTTCTCATGAACTGAGAATTTACTCTCAGTCTTCTGCCGTACATGCCGTGTGAGCTGTTGTCTGCCTTATTTTTAAAAGCATTCAATGGTTTTTTAACTTTTATGTTGTGATCCGATATTCCCTCATGGATAAAAGTTCACAATGTGAATCTCTATATACTGTTTTACTATTTACAGGTAAGTAAGTCATGCTGGCAAAGCCTCTATTCCACCATCCTGGGGAAAAAACCCAACAACGATTTATTTTTTAATTTTAATTTTCAGCTACTATTATTTAACTTTTGAGTTAGAACAAGAAATTTTGTAAAGAGAAAAAAATCTGAACAAGATTATCTCAAACTTTTTCTTCTTATTCATTGATATGAATCTGTAAGATTTTTGAATAATTATTATGCTCCTATTTAAGCCTTTATATTGTTTAAAAGATAGGATTGATTGCCTTTTAATCATTTCATCACTTATCTATAAATATAATATATGTGAAAAAATATATGTATAATATGGGTATAATTCTTTAGTTAGATGTATGTTTGGAGGCTATTTCTCCCCTATCTACGTCTTATCTTTTTTTTTTTAACTTCTATTTTTAATGAAGAGAATATCTTAATTTTTATAGTCTCCTTTTATTTAGTTTTGCTTTTTTAATTAATAGCTATGCTATTTGTGACCTAAGAACATTCCTAACCCTCAAGACATGAAGGCATTTTTATTGTCTTTTCCATTAAAAAAAAAAAAATACATTTGGGTCTATTAATCTTTTTTTTTTTTTTTTTTTTTTTTTTTTGAGACAGAGTCTTACTCTGTCACCCAGGCTGGAGTGCAGTGGCGCAATCTGGGCTCACTGCAAGCTCCGTCCCCCGGGTTCAGGCCATTCTCCTGCCTCAGCCTCCGGTGTAGCTGGGACTACAGGCGCCCGCCACCACGCGCGGCTAAAATTTTTTTTTTTTTTTTTTTTTTTGTATTTTTAGTAGAGACGGGGTTTCACTGTGTTAGCCAGGATGGTCTCAATCTGCTGACCTCCTGATCCGTCTGTCTCGGCCTCCCAAAGTGCTGAAATTACAGGCATGAGCCACCGCGCCCGGCCGGGTCTATTAATCTTGAATTCCATTTTACCTATGGTGTGAGGATTCAAAATTCATTTTTTCCTCCACAGTGTTACTTAGTTGTTTCATCACAATTTGGCAGCAAGCCTTTACATTCACTATTGAATTACTATGACATCCCTGTAAATGATGCGCAATTGACCATTTAAGTGTAGGTTTATTTCTGGACTCTATTCTGTTGCAGTAATCTATGTGCATATCTTTATCACAATAGCTCATTTTTATTACGATATTTTATAATAAATCATAAAATTAGCAATTGTGTATCCTCTAACATTATTATAATTTTTTAGAAATATTTTTATTTTTTCCAGATAAATTTTAGAATTTGCTTGCTAATTTCTATTTTTGAAAACCTGATGAAATTAAAATCAACACGTGTTGATTGAATCAATTGGGAAGAATTAAAATTAAAAACAAACCAAGTCTTTCAATTAATGAGCATGATGATATTTTAAAGCTATCTAGTTCTTTTAAAATTTCTATCAGCATTATTCTGTACTTTCTAGAGTAGAACTCATTCACATTTTTCTTAAATTTATTAATATTTGTGCTTTTTAAAAATGATATTCCTGGTCGGGGGCCGTGGCTCAAGCCTGTAATCCCAGCACTTTGGAAGGCCAAGGCGGGTGGATCACGAGGTTAGGAGATCGAGACTATCCTGGCTAACAAGGTGAAATAAATAATTTTTTCTACTAAAATATGAAAAAATTAGCTGGGCATGGTGGCGGGTGACTGTAGTCCCAGCTACTCGGGAGGCTAAGGCTTGAAAATGGTGTGAACCCAGGAGGTGGAGCTTGCTGTGAGCTGAGATGGAGCCACTGTGCTCCAGCCTGGGCGACACAGCAAGACTCCATACACCCCCTGCCAAAAAAAAAAAAAAAAGGGCCCAAGCTGCCAAAGCAATCCTAAACAAAAATAATAAAGCCAGATGCATCATACTCCTGAACTTCAAGCTGTACTACATAGCAGCTGTAATCAAAACAGTTTGGTACTAGAACAAACACAGACATATAGAGCAATAGAAAACAATAGAAAACTCTGAAATAAAGCCATACACTTAACAACCATCTGATCTTCGATGAGGTAGCAAAAACAAGTAATGGGGAAAAGGACTCCTTATTCAATCAATGATGCTGGGATAACTGGATAGCCATACATAGTAGATTGAAGCTGGATGCCTACCATTCAGCATATTCAAAAATTACCTGTAAATGGGAAAATATTTAAATGTAAGACCTCAAAAAATAAAAATCCTGGAAGACAACCTAGAAAGTACTCTTCTGAACATGAGCCTTGGAAAAGAATTTTTGGCTAAGTCCCTAAAAGCAATTGCAATGAAAACAAAAAATATCTAGATAAGAGGGAGGAAATTAAACTAAGGAGCTTCTTCACAGCAAAATAAACTGTCAACAGGATAAACAGATAACCCACAGAATGGGAGAAGATATTCACAAACTATGCATCTGATAAATGTCTTATATTCAGAATTTAACTAATTACCCCATTAAAAAAATGGTCAAAGGACATGAACAAACACTTCTCCAAAGGCATGCAAGTGGTCTACAAACATAAGATAAAATGCTTAGCATCACTAAACATCAGAGAAATGCAAATCAAAACCACAGTGAGTCCTTATAGCAGCATGATTTAGAATCCTTTGGGTATATACCCAGTAATGGGATGGCTGGGTCATATGGTACATCTAGTTCTAGATCCTTGAGGAATCTCCATACTGTTTTCCATAATGGTTGAACTGGTTTACAATCCCACCAACAGTGTAAAAGTGTTCCTATTTCTCCACATCCTCTCCAGCACCTGTTGTTTCCTGACTTTTGAATGATCGCCATTCTAACTGGTGTGAGATGGTATCTCATTGTGGTTTTGATTTGCATTTCTCTGATGGAAGGGGAACATCACACACCGGGGCCTATCATGGGGAGGGGGGAGGGGGGAGGGATTGCATTGGGAGTTATACCTGATGTAAATGACGAGTTGATGGGTGCAGCACACCAACATGGCACAAGTATACATATGTAGCAAACCTGCACGTTGTGCACATGTACCCTACAACTTGAAGTTTAATAATAAATAAATTTAAAAAAAAAAAAAACCACAGTGAGATATTATCTCACATTAGAATGGCTATTATTAAAATGTCAGAAAACAACAGATGCTAATGAGGCTATGGAGAAAGGGAACACCTATATACTGGTGGTGGCAACATAAAATTAGTCTAGCCACTGTGGAAAGCAGTGTGGATATTTCTCAAAGAACATAATGTAGAGCTACCATTCAACCCAGCAATCTCATTACTGGGTATATATCCACAAGAAAATAAATTGGTCTACCAAAAAGACACATGCACTCATGTGTTTGTCACTGTGCTATTCACAAGAACAAAGACATGAAATCAATCCAGGTGCCAATCAATTATAGATTGGTTAAAGAAAATGTGGTGCATATACACTTGGAATACTATGCTCTCATAAAAAATAATGAAATCATGTCCTTTGCAGAAACATGTATAGAGCTGGAGGCCATAACCAGAAACAAATTAATGCAGAAACAGAAAACCAAATACAGCATGTTCTCACTTACAAAAGGGAGCTAAACATTGAGCACATGTGGACATAAATATAAGGATAATAAGCACTGTAGGCTACTAGAGGATACAGGAAGGTGGGAGGGCTAAAAATGACCTATAGAGTACTATGTTCACTACCTGGGTGACAGGATCCATACTCCAAAGCTCAGTGGCACATATTCCCATGTAACAAATCTGCACATGTAACTGCTGTATCTTAAAGAGAAGTTGAAATTGAAATTTTTAAAATTTATTTTCCAAATTGTTTCTGTTGCATATAAAAATTCATTGACTATATGTGCATATATACTATATTCTGAAAAAATATTCTATTTGTTAGTTATTAGCTGTTCTGTAGGTTCCATAAAACTTCCATGAAGTCAATCTTGTTCTCTGTGTATAGAGATATTTTTATTTCTTTTTATGCAAACTTTGTGGTTTATACAGGCTAAGACTTGTAACATATTAAATAGAAGATGGAGAGTAGTCATCCATACCTTGTTCCTGACTTTAAAGACTGCGTATCAAATATTTCACTATGAAATCTAATGTTACATGCTCACTTTTTTAAATTATACTTTAAGTTCTAGGGAACATGTGCACACTTTTTAATCATCACCCTTTATTAGACTGAAATAGTTTATTTTTATTTATAATATGCTAATAGTTTTTTTGAAGCATGAATGGATGTTAAAATTTTCAAAGGATTTTTAAAATTTATCGAGGTGATGATATATTTATATTTTATTCTTTTAATATTATATATTGCATGACTTTTAAACAATAAACTCTCATGCATTCCTCCAATGCATCTATTAATATGAATATGTTATTCTGGTAACATATTGCTTGATTTAATTTTCTAATATTACACGAATTTTTATAATCATGTTCATGAGAAATATTGGTTTGTAATCATATTTTCTTAAACTATATTTCTCAGATTTTGCTATTAGGGTTACTTTGGCCACTTAAAGTTACTTGGAATGTGTTTCTTTCTCTCTAGTTTTTGAGAGTTTATGTATAATTAGCATTATTTCTACATTAAATGTTTGATAGAGTATGCCAGTGAAACTAATTTCTTTAATACATATGAGGACTGCTCAGGTTTTCTATTCAAATTTTTCTCATTTGGGAAAACTGTGTTTTTCTAGGAATTAGTTTATTGTATTCAATTTTTCTAGGTTTTTAGAATAAAATTATTCACATTAATCTATTATAATCATTTTAATGTTCATATAATTCTCTCTTTCAGTTATGATATTGGTAATGTTAGTTTTATTTCCTTTTTACTTCATGAGTATTTCCAGGCATTTATTTATTTCATTCATCTTTTGAAAAAAATCAACATTTATAAATGGTTTCTCTTATTTGAAATTTAAATAATTTATTTGCTGATATGTATTTACTTCCCTCTATTTTATTTTATTTATTTATTATTTATTTAATTTTTAATTTTTATTTGTATTATACTTTAAGTTCTAGGGTACATGTACAGAACGTGCAGGTTTGTTACATATGTATACATGTGCCATGTTGGTGTGCTGCACCCATTAACTCATCATTTACATTAGGTATATCTCCTAATGCTATCCCTCCCCGCTCCCCGCTGCCCACAATAGGCCCTGGTGTGTGATGTTCCCCTTCCTGTGTTCAGGTGATCTCATTGTTCAATACCCACCTATGAGTGAGAACATGCGGTGTTTGGTTTTCTGTTCTTGTGACAGTTTGCTGAGAATGATGGTTTCCAGCTGCATCCAAGTCCCTACAAAGGACATGAATTCATCCTTTTTTATGGCTGCATAGTATTCCATGGTGTATATGTGCCACATTTTCTTAATCCAGTCTGTCACTGATGGACATTTGGGTTGCTTCCAAGTCTTTGCTATTGTGAATAGTGCTGCAATAAACATACGTGTGCATGTGTCTTTATAGCAGCATGATTTATAATCCTTTGGGTATATCCCCAGTAATGGGATGGCTGAGTCAAATGGTATTTCTAGTTCTAGATCCTTGTGGAATCGCCACACTGTTTTCCACCATTGTTGAACTAGTTTACAGTCCCACCAACAGTGTAAAAGTGTTCCTATTTCTCCACATCCTCACCAGCACCTGTTGTTTCCTGACTTTTTAATGATTGCCATTCTAACTGGTGTGAGATGGTATCTCATTGTGGTTTTGATTTGCATTTCTCTGATGGCGAGTGATGATGAGCATTTTTTCATGTGTCTGTTGGTTGTATGAATGTCTTCTTTTGAGAAGTGTCTGTTCATATCCTTTGCCCACTTTTTGAAGGGGTTGTTTTTTTTTTTCTTGTAAATTTGTTTGAGTTCTTAAGGTAATTTATAGATTCAATGCCATCTCCATTAAGTTACCAGTGACTTTCTTCACAGAATTTGAAAAAACCGCTTTAAAGTTCATATGGAACCTAAAAAGACCCCACATTGCCAAGACAATCCTAAGCCAAAAGAACAAATCTGGAGGCGTCATGCTACCTGACTTCAAACTATATTACAAGGCTACAGTAACCAAAACAGCATAGTACTGGTACCAAAACAGAGATATAGACCAATGGAACAGAACAGAGCCCTCAGAAATACTACCACACATCTAAAGCCATCTGATCTTTGACACACCTGACAAAAACAGGAAATGAGGAAAGGATTCCCTGTTTAATAAATGGTGCTGGGAAAATTGGCTAGCCATAAATAGAAAGCTGAAACTGGATCCTTTCCTTACTCCTTATACAAAAATTAATTCAAGATGGATTAGAGATTTAAATGTTAGACCTAAAACCATCAAAACCCTAGAAGAAAACTTAGGTAATACCATTCAGGAAATAGGTATGGGCAAGGACTTCATGTCTAAAACACCAAAAGCAATGGCAACAAAAGCCAAAATTGACAACAAGAGCAATGGCAACAAAAGCCAAAATTGACAAATGGGATCTAATTAAACTAAAGAGCTTCTGCACAGCAAAAGAAACTACCATCAGAGTGAACAGGCAACCTACAGAATGGGAGAAAATTTTTGCAATGTACTCATCTGACAAAGGGCTAATATCCAAAGCCCTCTATTTTATTGAAATTTAATTTATCTTTTTATTTCTGTCTTCTTATAGGTATAAATTTAGATCATTAACTTTAAATTTTTCTTATTTTCTCATAAAAGCTATTAAAACTGTATTTTTCCCTAAACACTCCTTTAACAGCTTCCTATTGTGTGTGTATGTGTGTGTGTGTGTATACTTAAAAGTATTTTCTAATTTATCTTGTAGTTTTTATCATTTGGCTCTTGGGTGAGTTAGAAGTGCATTGCATAATTTCCAAATATGACTGACTTTTTTCAATACTTAATTTTTATTGCTTTCCATTGAGTTTATAATGGTCAGAAAATATACTTTATAAGATTTCAAACTCTTACAATTTACTGAGATATATTCTATAGCCCAGCATGTTATCACTCTTGGCTAATGATTCAAATGTGCTTGAAAAGATAGGTATTTTGATTCAATTTTGAAAACATATAATGATTCAAATGTACCTGAAAAGATAGTGTATTCTGAAGTATACTGAGCGTATGTTTCATACAAGTAAATTTGTGTTGCTATAAGGGAATACCTGAAACTGAATAATTTATAAAGATAAAAATTGCCAGCAGCAGCTCAAGATTCTGATGGCTGGAAGACTGAACTTCTAGCGAAAGTCTCAGGCTGTTTCTACTCATGGAGGAATGTGAAAGAGAGCCAGCATGTGCAGAGATTGCATGGCAAAAGAGGAAGCAAGAGAGAGACTGGAGGTTCCAGACTCTTAAACCACCAGTTATCCTGGAAACTATAGGGATGGAACTCACTCACCACCACCCGAGAACGTTAGTGTATTCATGAGGGATCTACCCCCATGACCCAAACACCTCCTATCAGATCCCAACTTCAACAATACGGATCAAATTTCAACATGAGATTTGGAGGAGAAAAACATACAAATGATAACAATGGTTAATAATTTAATTCACATCTTTTATATAATTACTGAAAATATGAGATTTTTTTAAAAAATCAAATATTTATAAAGAATCTTTGAAATTTCCAACTATAAGTATTCTTTTAAGTATGTGCATATTTAGGATTAATATATTTTTCTGATATATTGTTCCTTTTGCCATTATGAAATCCCCTTCCTTATCTCTGGTAATGTTTTCCACCTTGACTTTTTCTTTCTGATATTAATATAATCAGGCCAAATTTCTTATACTTTTTGTTTCTATACTGCTTTTCTTTTTTCTTTTTTCTTTTTTTCGTTAGAGACAGAGTCTCACTCTGTTGCCCAGGTTGGAGTGCAGTGGCACAATCTTGGCACACTGCAAGCTCTGCCTCCCGGGTTCACGCCATTCTCCTGCCTCAGCCTCCTGAGTAGCTGGGACTACAGGCATCCGCCACCACGCCCAGCTGATTTTTTTATTTTTAGTAGAGAGGGGTTTCACCTTGTTAGCCAGGATGGTCTTGATCTCCTGACCTCGTGTTCCGCCCGCCTTGGCCTCCCAAAGTGCTGGGATTACAGGCATGAGCCACCGCGCCGGGCCACTTTTACTTTTGCTTTCAACATTTTATGTTTAAAGTACATCTTTTATATTAGTCTGTAGTTGAGACTTGCTCATCTATTTTGAAAATTTCTCCCTTTTATATGTAGTTATTAGTCCATTGGCATTTAATTTATTCTAAAAATGTTATGGTTGGATTTGGGTTTATCGTGTTATTAATTTTCTATTTATTCCATCTGGCGTTGATAATTTGCTTCCCATTCTGTTTTCTTTTCAGTTAACTGAAATATTGTAATACCTTATTTTAATTTTTCTATTGGCTGTATCTTTATGCATTCCATTTTTATCAATGCCCTTGTGATTGAATCTTTAATTTATTGTGGTCCATCTAGAATTAATATTGTAACACTTCCTATAAAATGTCAAAAACTTGTCATACTGTATTGCCATACCTTACCAGGCCATTATGTTATAATGTGGATGTATGTGTGTCCACACATATACATATATATCTCTCTTTATATATTTTTTACTATAATTATGTGTTACAATTGTTACTTTAAAAAATTCTGTGTTTTAAAAAATGAGGAGAAAATATAAGACTTTTTACCTACAAATTTGCCATATCTGATGCTTTTTATTCTCAGTGTAGTTTTCAGTATAATTTCTCTTCAGTTCTGTGTTTATTTATTTATTTATTTATTTATTTATTTTTGTAGCATTTACTTTATTGCGGGTCCACTGAAATGAATTATTGAAACTCAAAGAAAATAAGAGGTTTGTATTCAGAAATGTATTTTTTAACTTAGGTTTCATTTTTAAAAAATATTTTTGATGGATAATATATTTCTGAGCTGACAGGTTTTATATTGGTGGTGGTGTTGATGGTAATTTTTTCGGCACTTTAAAGATAGCATTTCATTGTCTTCCAGCCTACCTTTTTGTTTTCTCTGACCAGAAGTCAGATACCATGCATACATTCTCTTGTATAGAAGAAGTCATTATTATAGGTCCGAGCAGGGGAGCTCTGGGCTTGCTGTGAAATGGGGTGGACAGTGAGGTCAGCTGCTGCTAAGGAAGGAATTTCTTATGGTCAGGTGGTTAGGCCTGGGACTTGTCCAGGAGGATGTTTCTCATGGTCCAAGCCGTAGTGGAATTTTCCTCTCTCACCAAGGTCTGCTCAATGGTGGCATTTTACAAAGTGGAGCAACTTGAACTAACATGCCTAAGTTGCAATTTTGACTTTGTATTCATTCTTCGGATTTGCTGAGCTTTCTGTGTGTAATTTGCACTTTTTACCATGTTCGGGAAAATGTCAGTCATTAATTACAATTTTCTACCCTATTCTTTATCTCCTATCCTAGGACATCTAGACTCCATTTTATTTTCAAACTTGTTCTCTCCTGTATTTTCAGTAATTCATAAATTACTGTTTATATGACTTTAATTTTGCTGATAGTTTATTTTGCCCTCTCTAATCCAATATTAAGCAAATTCAATAAATTTTTTCATTTCAGATAATACAAATTTTAGTTTTAAAATTTTCCTTTGGTGCTTTGTTATAGTTTCTATTTATCCATGGCTGTTCCCCATCTGTTAATTCATGTGGCCAATAGCCTTTTTTTTTTTTTTTTTTTTTTTTTAACTTCTTAAATATATTGATATTGGCTCCTTTTAATTATTTCTCTGCTATCAGAACTGGCTGAAACATTTATGAACTCAGTGCAAAATTAACATGTAGATCAAATTTTCTTATTCTTTCCATGTTTAAATAAAATGGATTGCACCTGAACATTGTGAATGATAGGTTATTGAGCCTTTGGATTCTTTTTCTAAAGAATGTTGATTCTGCCTTTAGCAGATAGATGACATGGCAGGATTACTACTGTAAACTCTGCCTTCCCTAGAGTGTAGAGCAGCTGAAGTCTCTGCTGAGCTCTCTCATCCTTGCAGCTACTGCCTTCCTTCTGTATCCTCATGCTCTCTCCTGTACATGAACTGTTTCTGTATTAGTTAAGGAGCTGGGTAAAGATTTCATGCAGATTTTTCTTAGGGGTGGCAGGTATTCGAGTTCCTGGCCATGAATCCATATGGGTCAGGCAACAACCTCAATTCTTGCCTTCTCAGAAGAAATAATTTAACTGAGCAGGGTAAGGCAGAAAAAGAGACTGAGGCAAGTTTCAGAGCAGGAGCGGAAGTTTATTTAAAAAGGTTCTTTAGAACAGGAAAAAAAGGAAAGTACGTTTGGAAGAAACTCAACTGGGCATGTGAAGGCCAAGTGCAATGTTCAACCTTAATCCTAAGACTTTACAGACTGCCCTCTTTCTCAATATTCCTCCCATATGGTGGACTGCCTACATGCAAAGTGCCCTCCTTACCCCTGGGAGGTGACGGCACAGTGTGTTTAGGAAGTTGTAGGCATGTCCATGTGAGGCTTCCTTCACTTTTCTGGTGAACTGCCCCGGGAAGGTCATACTCTGCCATTTTGTCTCTTAATAAACATGCCCAGGAAGTTGTGTCTCCCTGGTGCCTGCATCCAATTAATACTTTTGTGCAATAGTGTGGACCATCAGGAACTGGCCTTTCTCTGTTACCACTGCCAGTGAATCTTTTTTTTTTTTTTTTTTTTTTTTTTGGAGATGGAGGCTCCCTCTGTCGCCCAGGCTGGAGTGCAGTGACCCGATGTCGGCCCACTGCAAACTCTGCCTCCCAGGTTCACGCCATTCTCCAACCCCAGCCTCCTGAGTAGCTGGGACTACAGGCCCCCGCGGCCACGCCCAGCTAATTTTGTTTTTGTATTTTTAGTAGAGACGGGGTTTCACGGTATTAGCCAGGATATTCTCTGTCTTCTTGAAGGGAGAATTAATGAATTTTATAAGTATAATGGCCAAGAAATTTATTCTTTTCCTTAGAGGTAGAATGTAATATAGCCCCACCCGGGGGCCTGGGTTAAGAAAGAATATTAACTGCTTGTTTCTCGTCTTTGCCCAGAGAGGCTTATCTGTGTTCTATCATTTCAGATTCCTAGAGGCACCGCCAGTTCTTCAAGTCTGATAAGCAAATGTTGCAGAAACATGTATTTCCAAGGATGTAAGACATGTGTTGTAACAAATGTAAAAGAATGATTAACTGCCTTTGTTCTCACTTCTGCAAGTACTCTTCCTGCAGCACGTAACTCTCACCACAAACAGCTTAAAAGGTGACTGATCCCTTTGTTCGGGGCTCAGACTTTCTGGACCCTAGTCTGACTGAGCCGGTGATCACCTTAATGATAAAGGGCTCTCCTGAACACTGTTACAGTCTCTCCCGTCTCTGATTGTCCCGCAACATGCTGACCTCGTGATCCGCCTGCCTCCGTCTCCCAAAATGCTGAGATTACAGGTGTGAGCCACCGTGCCCGGCCGTGAATCACTTTTAGAGAGGTCATGTGATCATTGCGGAACTATAACCTGACATTCCTAGTGGACGAGGGAAGAGCCCTCTCCAGCCCCACTCATGCCTGTCTAACTGCCTAACTACCAAAACTGTAACATTTTGAGCTACATCAAACAGCTGTTTCTTTCTAGTATTTGCTGTAGTATATTCCCCCCTCATCTTTTAGTTATTCTTTCAGTTATTGTCACACTCTATTGAGCCAGTGAAATTGCAGCTTTGTACTTGATCTCTAGCAACCCAAACACAAAACGGCATGGGGGACCAGATATTACCCTCAAGCAATAATCATACAATAAAAAATTCTACTCACTAGGTGCAATTCTCTTCCTTCAAGGGTTCAATCTTCTTTAGTTTCTTCCTGTCTTTGGTCATGTTCTGGTGCCTTCAGTTATGTTTTTATATTTTCTCCAGATTTGTAAAGACAGGAATTCTGAGATAAATTACTGTGCCGATAGCTAAAATAGTTATTTGTGAGACTAGTATTTGAGATGTGTTTTAACACTTTCCTCCTGTCTCAGGCTCTTCTTAGCTGCTTTTTTCCCTCTGTTTCTCTCCAGTAAGCTAATTGGCCTAAGGATTAGTTTGTTGCTCTGCTATATATATCAGCCTTCTCTTAAATACTTACCCCCAAAATTTTCTTTGTCAACACGATTGCCTTTGGTTTTGCACTACCTCACATTATGTCTTAAATAAAAATTAGTTTCTTGGAGAGAGTTTGTGAACTCAGTTTTAGAACTGTGTCTTCCCTGGGGCAAAATCTGAGTCATTACTCCAGGCCTTAGGTGAAGGTGAGAGCCTCTGGACTCCTCTGCATGTGAGACCCCCACAGTACAAGCAAGCGAGGGCTAAGGTCATCTGTCTCCACACATTCTTGGTCTGCTGAAACTAAGGTAAATATTCTGCCCTATGAGTTGGGGTTGGGTGTAGAAAAGGAAGCCATAAACTCTTCGTCACACTAACCAGGATCTTAACCTCTGCAACTCAGCGTTTAAGCAGATAAATGCTGATGGCCTTTCCATTTCCAGTGAGATACAGTATCTATTGATGGTGAGTTGAGAAGAGAGGTAGCTTCATCTTCTCAGCCATATTCACTGAAAGTAGAGATTCCAGCACAGTCAGCTGGAAGCTGTGGTTAATGAGTTGTAGCTCAAGTGTCACAGGCTCTCAGCACTCATTTGAATTAGCATATTTTCTTAAACAAATGTTTCCTCGTGTGTTGTGTTCCTGCCTGTAGAACATAAAATGATCATTTTGTTATAGTTTGTACCAGTTATGGTTGTTTCACTGGGGATGGCATCAACAGGGCAGCTCATGCTGGCACTCTGGAGGTGGACCCCTCTCTACTTTACTTCTAAGGCAGTCTGTTCCCATTGCTTTCTTAAGCCTTTTCTTTCTTCATCAGTCACTTTGACTTTTCTTTTCCAAACTCTCTTTATTTTATAGGTAAGGGACTATGTATTTTATTTATTGAATAGTGTTCACCCCCACCATCATCTAGGTTTTAAAAATAATTCCTTTATTTTAATGCAAAAAAAAGAATTATTTTATTTTGACACGTGTGGAACCGAATTTATTTTCCCTATGTAATAATTGGGCCTGGACAGTAGGATACCTATTGTAGAAGAGATAAGAGTAAATTTAGAAGTTATATAAAGGGAGAAAGTCACTTAAGACAAAGAGCTAATCTCTATGACATTAAAAGAGTTCTAGTAGAATAAAAAGCTTACAAAATGTTCAGAAAAAGAAAGTAAATAGCCTCTACACATATGAAAATATGCTTATCTCGCTCATAATAAAATATAATGAAAATGATACTAAAATATATTTTTAAAGTTATAGCTCCAGCAAATAATGAAAAGGATGACAACACACTCAGTTGTCAAAGCTGTAAAGGCCCTCTCACACACTACAGTTGGGTGCAAAGACTTATTTAATCACATCAAGGGAAATCTGGCCATGTTTTCAACATGATTGCATTAAATAACCACTGACTCATAATTCCCCTTTCAGGACTCTATACTGAAAATATGGTTCTACAGATAGAAACGATATATGCATTAGACTCTTCCCAGCAGTACCGCATATAGTGGTAAGAGATTGGAAACAATCCAAATGACTACCAGTAGCTGACTTGGTGGGAATAAAACATAAAGCTACATAAAGGTGTAATAAGGAGGTGTAAAAAGGCACAGGGAAGATTATGGAGTACTTGAATAATCCTTAGGCTATATATATCCAAAAAGATAAAGTGCCCGAGAAAAGTTATGCAGGCTTTTATTCTAAGGAAGAAAGGGCAACACACACATATGCACATACACACTTACAAACATACCCAACAATACACTCGTACATCCATAACAAAAAGGACCATCAGAAAGATAAACCAGAAACTAATTAAAGAGGGAGGTAGAGACATGAGGTTGGGGTAGAGACTGCAGAGAAGAGGATAGAAATGAAAGTGTAACTTTTTAAAGTACAGCTTTTTATAGATTATGAATATATAAACTTTAAATTATGTAAGTGTGTAACATATTAAACACATTTAAAAAAATCAAAGTGGTATTTTCTTTCTTTTTTTTTTTTTTTTTTTTTTTTTTTTTTTTTTTTTTTTTTTGAGATGGAGTCTCTATCGCCCAGCCTGGAGTACAGTGGCACAAGTTTTGCTTATTGCAACCTCTGCTGCCCAGGTTCTAGGGATCCTTCTGTCTCAGCCTCCCAAACAGCTGCGATTATAGGCGCATACCACCAAGCCCAGCTAATTGTTTTGTGTCTTTAGTGGAGATGGGGTTTCACCATGTTGGCCAGGCTGGTCTTGACCTCAAATGATCCAACCGCCTTGGCCTCCCAAAGTGCTGGGATGACAGGAAGAGCCACTGTGCCGGCCTCAAAATGATATGTTTAAATTGTGAAGTTGGAAACAAAATAAACAAATAAACACAACTTGTATCAAGTTCATAACACAACTTCAGAGTGAAAAAATATTTTGAGTGATTTATTTATTTATGATTATTATTATTATTATTGAGACAGAGTCTCCCTTTATCACCCAGACTGGAGTGCAGTGGTGCAATCTCAGCTCATTGCAACCTCTGCCTCCTGGGTTCATGCCATTCTCCTGCCTCAGCCTCCCAAGTAGCTGGGACTACAGGTGTCTGCCACCACGCCTGGCTAATTTTTTTGTATTTTTAGTAGAGACGGGGTTTCACCGTGTTAACCAGGATGATCTCAATCTCCTGACCTTGTGATCCGCCCGCCTCAACCTCCCAAAGTGCTGGGATTGCAGGAGTGAGCCACCACGCTCAGCCTTTTTCTTTCTTTTTTTAAGAGGGAGTCTGGCTGTGTTGCCCGGGCTGGAGTGCAGTCACCCTATCTTGGTTCACTGCAACCTCCGCCTCCTGAGTTCAAGTGATTCTCCTGTCTCAGTCTCCAAGTAGCTGGAAATACAGGAACGTGCCACCGTGCCCAGCTAATGTTTGTATTTTTAGTAGAGATGGGGTTTCGCCATGTTGTGCAGCCTGTCCTCAAACTCCGGACCTCAGGTGATCTGCCCACGTTGGCCTCCCACAGTGCTGGGATTACAGGTGTGAGCCACTGCGCCTGGCACGTTCTCAGTGATTTGTAACACAGTATCCTTTTGTCACATCTCTACTAGGTTTTGAGTATCAAAAATAATAAATAAGTACAATATATTTTGAGGACAAAAAAGTGGTACCTGTAAACCAAACTCTTTTTGATACTCAAAAGCTAGTAGAGGTGTGACTAAAGGACGCAGGAGCCAGCCTGAATGGACCCAGTGGCCAAATATGACATAATGTAAGCATGAGAAAGAATAATGGGCATAAGTAAATATAAAACAGCAGGGGGAATAAGTCCTGATTTCTTAATGTCACTAAAATAAAACCAAAAGAGGAAAAAGTTTTACCCACTATCTTTGAAAATTACTATTACTTCAACTGCTTATTCTTTTTATAGTCATTTTTTAAATTTTAATTTTTATGTATATCTAGTAAGTATATATGTATATCAACTCCTCATACTTAGTGTTAGTAATTAAAGGGAGATAATTATTTACCTTCTCTTTTTAAGACAAATTGTAGTTCATACTGATTTGATGAGGCAAAAAAAAAAACAAAACAAAACCCGTTTTATGTTTGAAAATGACAGAATTAGAAAAATTATTTTTTAAAATTTGTAACTAAATAGTTGATTTTTACAGAACCCTTAGTGGATGCTGAAATTTTTAGAAGAAATATTTTATTTCATAAACCAATATAGTAAAAGTATCATTCACTGCATATTTTCTAATTGCAAAGAAAATTACCATGCTATAAAATAAAGTGATATGGAGGTCATCTTAAATGATCAGTCAAATTTAGCATTACTACCTGTAAGACAACTTGATATATTTGTCTTGATGTAATATTATATGAAGAGCTCATGAAAGATGCTTACTGAAAGTGGCTAACATTATTTAATCTGGTCTTAGATCTAATTTCCAATTTGGCAGAAATACTGAGTTTAGAAAAACTGAGTGAGCAAATGGTAAAATCCATAATTTCAGATATTTAATAAAATAGCATTGTGTATTTTTTAAAAAAATCAGTTAAGCTCCTTTA
Organism: Chlorocebus sabaeus; assembly: GCF_047675955.1. NCBI lineage: Eukaryota > Metazoa > Chordata > Mammalia > Primates > Cercopithecidae > Chlorocebus > Chlorocebus sabaeus. The sequence goes on along the minus strand of NC_132920.1, from coordinate 64,509,441 downwards.
AGTTAAGAGAGGGAGAGAAATTTTCTAATAACCATATGAAACTTAATTGCATCCTGGTTAACAAAAACACTAAACTGAAGGCAAAACACTTATGAAATGCATTAAAGGAACAGTTGGGGAGATTGTGATAAGGCCTAGATAATAGCTAATATTCAATATTTATGATTAATATTGTTAGGTGTGATAATGGTCTAGGCAGCATGGAGAATATTCTGATTATTAATAACAGACACATGTTAGAGTATTTAAGGATAAAGTATCATGATTTCTCTCACTTGTTTTGAAATGGTTCAAAAAGCATGCATTTGCACTTTAACATATAAAGTGGGTGGAATGTTTATGTGCCCACTCAAAATTCATATGTTGAAATCCTAACTCCCAAGGTGGTGGTATTAAGAGGCGGGACCTTTGGGAGATGATTAGGGCTTGAGAGCAGAGCCCTCATGAATGGGATTAGCGCTATGAAAGACCAGAGAGAGCCCCTGTCATCATGAGAGTTTGTTTACAGTGAAAAGAAGGCCATCTATGAAGAAGCGGGCCGTCACCAGACACTGAGTCTGCTGATGCCTTGATCTTAGCCTTCCCTGTCTCCAGATCTATAATAAAAGAATTTCTATTATTCATAAGCCACCAGTCTATGGTGTTTTGTTATAGCAGCCCAAACAGACTAAGACAACATATATATACAAAATGTATGGCAAAATGTTAACAATTATTGAATTTTGGTTGTAGATTTACTAGTATGTGTGCTATTTTTAAAATTTTTATGTATGTTGAGAATTTTTTATAATAACAATTATAAAAAATTCAAAAGAATAAATTATTTTATTTTAAAAAGTGAGGCCAGAAAAAATTTAACAAGTGTGGCCAGAAGTGTAGATAACAAACTATCATTTATTAAGTACCTATAATGCTCCTCTTCTTGCTCTGTCTCTCTCTATATATATAGAGAAATATATATCTCTATACATACATATAGAGAGGATTTTCTCTTTTTGTCTGTATGTATATGTATATATAGAGAGAGAGAGGGGGAGAGAGAGAGAGCCATTTAATCTTCTCAACATGTTTAAGAGTTTCATGTTATTATTCCCTTTTACAAATAGTAACTAAGGGATTAAGTAGTTAAGTAACTTTCTAAGAGACCACAGTGCAGGTAAGTACTTACAGGATAAGTAGAGAAAGTTATAATTAATTCCATATGCAGTGGTACCCTAGAAAAGTTTCCAATCACAGGCCGGGTATGGTGACTCACACCTGTAATCCCAGTACTGGGAGGCCAAGGCAGGCAGATCACCCGAGGTAAAGTTTGAGATCAGCCTAGCCAACATGGTGAAACCCTGTCTCTACTAAAAATACAAACATTAGCCAGGTATGGGGGTGGTACCTGTAACCCCAGCTACTCTGGAGGCTGAGGTGGGAGAATCACTTGAACCCGGGAGGTGGAGGTTGCAGTGAGCCAAGATTGCACCACTGCACTCCAGCAAGGGCAACAGGGCAAGACTCTATCTAAAAAAAAAAAAAAAAGAAAGGAAAAAAGAAAAGAAAGATTTGCAATCACAGGCATATGACCACAATCTTAGTTTAGGAAGATTTATTTTGCTATTGTATTTATTAAGAACTGAAGTCAGGGAAGACAGCCGTAAAATACTTCGGTAACATTCTAGTGAACAGATGATACATGATAGAAGATACTGAGTATAGGACCATAATGTGGGAAGCAAAAGCCTAAGACATTTTGAATGTTTACTGTACATGACTTGGAATCTGACTAAAATTTAAGATAGAAAAAATGAACCAAAAATGCTTAAAGCTTCACATTACTAAAATGTGGTACTGTCATTAATTAAAACTTGTATTAGAATTTGGGGTGGGGATAGCAAAACAAATTTTACATTGGACATGTTGATTTGGGCAACAGTAGAAATAAAAGTGGGTTATTGACAATTTCAACATGATGTCAGGTCAGGACTGGAGTGTCATAAACATTTGAATCCCTGAAAATAAAGAAATCCCTAATGGTAGAACATATGGAAAAAGAGAGTTTGGTAAAAGTCTTTAAGCATTAAAACTTAGATTTTTTTTTTTCTCTAAGCAGTTAGAGTATAACAAAGCCCCAAATGTAGAAATGCATGTGTGTGTGTGTGTGTGTATATATATATACGTATATATGTGTGTGTGTGTATGTATGTGTTTGTGTGTGTGTGTGTGTGTGTTAATGACAGAAATGTTAGGGGCATAACAGATAAAAGGAAAGTATAGTTTTAAGAGGTTTCTATGCAGGCAAGAAAGCAAGATAAGTCAAGGACTTTCTATTCCTTAGGCAATTAACAGTATTTTGGTATATTAAAGATAATAGTAAATATGACAGCAGGAATTTGGGATAAAGTATATCCATCACTTCATAATTTTAAGCTTTTCTCTGCTTTAAGAAACTCTATGAACTGCCTCGTAGGGTTGCCAGCTGAGTATAGAAGACTTTCATTTTACTGACAGTAATTGTACTTTTCCTGTATAAGTAGAGATCCTGAACTTATTAAATAAAGTTCTTAAATCCCTTCCCATCACAGAAGGAAAAAAAATGGACACACTTTGCCAAATTGAAATATTAGTGAATAAAGTCTCAAAGAAATAGGGACATTTTATCTTCTCAGAGCAACTATTGAACAATTCTCTACATGATATATCAGCTGCCCTCTGCTAAAAAGGTCAAGCATTCCAAGGATATTTGTACTGCTCCTCTCCTCTGCCAATAAAAGAGATGGATAAATTTATGATAAGATCTATTCTCAGTGGAGAATAGATTTTAAATATTTATTGAAGTTCATAGGCCTCTATGCAACTTTTATAGGACATTTCTCTGTATCACCAGTCAAAAAATGTCATCTGCATATACTTTTTTATTAAGTTTTTTGGTTTTTCAAGTATGTGAACTACTTCATTGTTTTTCTGTTAGTTACATCTCAACATATTTGTTTAAATCTTTAAATCATAGCATGGTTTAGAACACATATTACATTCATTATTTAATGTACATGCTGATTTTATTTAAAATATACATTTTTCTACTAGTGCAAAGTACAGGTTTCTATTTATTTAACTGTTATTTTTTCCAAATGTTGATTGTTGCTTTGCAGCATTGTAAGAATGTGTTTTTAGGTACCATAGCAGGCATCATTAAAACATTGTGAGAAGGTGGTTTAGTTGTCTTTAGGTACTGTAGTAGACATTAAAACCAGCACTGATATCAATGAGATAAAGATTGTCACTTCTGATTATTTCTGAATTTAGCAGAAAATATCACATCCAGGAGAGGCTGATCATTTTTAAAGATCCTGAAGAGACAGCTTCATCATGAATAGTCTGAATAAGTGTAAGATTAACTCATTCTAATTCTCAGCAAATGTATTTCCTTGTTAGAGACAAAATAACTAGACAGTGACTTTTAAAAGTTCTGTGGCTGTTGGCAGCAGTACATCAAAGTTTCAACTCATTTTGAAATTGTAGCACTAGGATATTTTATTAAGGGCAAAGAATGAGATAATGTATTCAAATAGTAATTGAACATGTTGCTTCTTAGCATCTGTTCACATGATGAAGGAGTTAGTATTATCATAACTCAATTATACTGTGCTGTCCCTATGGTCAACATAAATAATGTTCATCTTCCATCTCATATATGTCTCATCAAAATAATTGTTATAGTAGCTTCTGTGTCCTGGATGTCTGTGCACTATTTCTCTGTGTGAGGAGTGAGAAGATTCTAAAAGAGTCTATCAAGATAGTGAGGTATATACTAATATCCTGAATATGAAATTCTGTGTCATTTTGTTTTTACAGAAATTATTAAAACAAATATTCCAACTTTTTGAATTATAAAAAGAAAGGGTAAAATTGGTTCTCAATTTAAAATACATTCCCCAGTATAGCTTTAAGCAGAGCAAGACTAACTATAAAGATAGAAGTCTTGCAGAAGTTGAAAAGGAATGTTTCTAAATGTTAATGTCCTATATCTGTAACTTTTTCCTGAATATGAATGCTCCCCTTTCAACTAAGTTTTAGAATACTGGCAATATTTCATTTCCCTGTGAGGGTTATAAGATAGGAGTAGTAAAATAAATAGTTTGAGTCACTTATCTGCTTTTCAGGGCTTGGTTCAAGTTTAACCAGAAAAGTTAAATTACTGTTTTTTCTAGTTGTCAGGAAGAGTCACAAAGAGAAATGTATTAGTTATAACTTCTGTCGACTATGCAGTTACTGAATTCAAAAGACCAAGGCACATCAGCTTCAGGAAGTGATTTGGTTTAGTTGCGTAAGGTCTCAGAAATCCAAGTTGATAGTGGAAAGGGAATAGTGAGAGAATAAAAGGGTTGGAATTATATATTTCAGAGGAATTTACATTAGTATGTGAGCAATACAATATCCTCATCATAGAGAGTAATAAAAAGTGAATGTCTCTCTGCTATTTCTTTTATGCCTCCCTTGAATATTTTAAAAGGCTTGAGGGAGGTTCAAATCCCATTATACCTAAATTAGAATCCTAGTCTAAGAAAAGAGGAAGAAAGTTTAGTTTTCAAAGTCATCAAGATATATAGAGTTCATGACAGGGGGAAAAAAGAGAACTCAGATTGTACGTACTTGTATCTAAACAAAGGTGTTGTGTTTTTGTGTGATAGGCTAATGCGTTTGAGTCTTGGAATGCTGTCGTTCTGTGGCTGCTGTTTCATTACGGCTGAGTAAGATGATTTGAGAAAAGGGCAGAGGACAGGGAGTGGGTAATCAGAGATCAGGGCATCAGTTAAAAGGGAAAGGTTATTCAAAAGAAAAATCTCACAAGCTAAATATATATTTGAAAAGCCTCTGGAAGACACAGCTACGAAATGACTTTCCTTTAAAGGTATCTAGATATGATCTAAAACCAGAATAATTCAGTAATAAAAGGCCATATTCATTTAATTTATTTTTAGAATTCAATAAAATAATTGTGCTTTGAAGATACATAACTTCTTCTTGGTGGGTTTCCACGTATTAATTTTTGTATGCAAAATTATTGTTTTTTCCTAAAAGCAACTTTTCTTAAAAATATATTGTTTTTTTCTATCAACATAATAATAATGTTGTTTTCAGACATGTAGAAAATCATGTGCATATCAGGGGAAATGAATACGTTTTAAACGCTGAGCAGGAATATATTACTAGACATATTCTAATGTGGTGAGTGTCTCCCTCTTCTAAAACTACATTTAAAAAAAAATTCTATTGTAATATACAACTAGGAAGCCTTAGGATAATATTTGCCACAGAACTGTCAGATGTGTATTTTCATCGTTAAAATATATAATCAGTTTAGAGTGTCTTATAAACAAAGTATAGCTATGTTGAAGCTCCTTCCTCATCCCTGAAATGACATACCAACATACTATTTCAAAAAGGTGGTTCTTAGCTCATTTAGTCTGCTATAACAAAAATATCACACATGGGTGGCTTATAAACAACAGAAATTTGTTGCTCAAAGTTCTGGAGGCTGGGAAGTCCAAGTTCATGGTACCAACAGAGTCAGGGTCTGGTGAGGGCTCTCTCTCTGGTTCTTAAATGGCTCCTTGCTGTGTCCCCATATGGTAGAATGAGCCAGTTATCTCTCTGGGGTCTCTTTTATAAGGGTACAGTTTCTTTCATGAGGGCTCCACCCTCCTGACCTAATCACCTCCCAAAGGCTCCACCTTCTAATACCATCACATCGGGGACTAGGTTTCAATGTGTGAATTTTTGGGAGACACAAACATTCAGACCATGGCAGACGGTCTGACCCTTTATCTTCCTTAACCCTCCTTCAGGTAAAGAAGTAGATACATTTCTTCAGGGTTTTAGAACGTAAAAGTAGAATAAATTAGAGAAAGTGTTTCTAGCCTTGAGGGAATGGATGCAAAATAAAGTACTTTCTCCCTGTAGGAGGAGGAAATAGTAGGCCTGGGAATGAATTTGAGTTCTTTCCAATATTGGGAGAAGAAATGGGTTCCAGAAGCAGAGTCCGGGACACCACTTATACTTATCATTTAGGATTGGAGGGCAGGGGAAGGAGGCTGCTGGTGAAGGAGAGGGTCTACTGTGAGTTACTATCCTTAATATACCTGAGGGAGTAACTCTTGGGGAAAAAAAAAAAAAAAAGTATAAACCTGAGTTCCAGAGCAATGTAGAGTGTGGGAAAAAAAGTACAGCATTCTCCATGAAATGTATTTACGTCGTTGACCATTTTTTTGGCACTAAGACAGCCAAGATTCTTGAATAAGCCCTTGTTAGCAGACGAAAGGTAGTTCCTAAAACAAGAAAGATTGCATGTTCCTGCTACATGGAAGCTGGCGATATCAAAGATACTGACTGTGGTGTAGTGAAATACAGAAATGCAAAATGTCTCATACTCTATGTTTTGAAGTGTAAACAACTGAAGCTGTGTGAATGCAATAATGGTAAAGAAAAGGTCAAACAACACAGTTCTGCCTGTAATTTTTCTAGTGCTATTAGCCCTTTTTTTTTTCTTTTCTTTTCTTTATTTTTTGGCCAGTTTATATTGTCAAAGTAAAAAATGCACTGGACAAAGTTAATCAGGCAATGAAGACTTCGTTCAAGGCTGTTGAAATAGGGGAGAGGCCATAACTCAGTCTGAGCTCAACTCCTCTAAAACAAAAGGTGGATGATATTTTAAAAATGAGTACGAGAAGGATCCACGAGTCATCTGTGTTTGTTAATTGGCTTTACCCAAAGAAAAAATAGTCTTTCTTCATGATAGGAGGGAGTTTTACAACTAGGAGTAAGGTGCCCACCAACGTTAGGCTCCTACTTTCCGTTAGAGACTGGGAGATCAGGGCACTATCTCTATGATGATTGTATTTCAAAAAGGTGGCTCCTGGGTCCTGGAGAAACTTAGTCCAAGGTTGTAAAGATTGTAAGAGTTTTTAAAAGATGTACGTGTCAAAGGCTAGAAAGTTAAAAGTCCTCTATGGTAATTCCTCTAAGAAAAGGAAGGTAAGGAGTCTAAATAACCTATCTAATGTTAAGCTAAGAAGAACATTAAGGACTTTTTGGTCATGATGCAAAATTAAGTACCATAAGATTAAGAACATTTTGTGAATTTGACCATGTCAGTATAATTATCACTTTTTTCTTACAACTGTCAAATTCTGATTTTAAAGTTGTCTTTTATTCCCACTCTCAACATTTTGAAAAGAACTAAAATCAAGAAAATGTCATTTTAAGAACAAATAAAAAACATAGCCTTTATAAATCCTGAGGCCCAAGCAACCAAGGCTCTGCAGACATTTGCACGTATTATAGCACAGTCCATTGCACAAATAAAAATAAATGCAATCACTTAATTGTGTCTCTTAAGGAACAATAGAGAAAGTTCATTTCATTATTCATGTAATCGCTTTTCAAAGCCCCCTTTTCTCCTCAGTTCTCTTTCACAGAACAGGTCCAGGGCCCTTCAGTCACTGAATTCCACGAAACTCTTACACAAGCCCAAATCTGAGGGCATTTCTCTCTCTCTCTTCATCTTTCCCCCACTCTGCAAACCTATCTCTCTCTCTCTCTCTTTTGCATAAAAGGGTGAATGTCAGTTTTTTAAGAAAAAGATCTACATCTGTACAGGTCATATCCATTCAAGCCTCTTAAGTCTCTTTGCACCTCCTAGCATCTTAGACTAATCTGTAAAGTAAGATAAGATTGTTGTGTGGTCAATATCAAAATTTCTATTACAGTTGCTACTATTTTTAATCCTGTTTGGTAAGGATCAATTGCATATGTTTCAAACTGAAATAAGCCAACTTGTTTTTTTTTTTCTAAGAAATAAGTGAGTATGTAAAGGTCATGTTAAAATGTTATTTTTTACAGCAATATAGAAGATACTGTGAGGGTTCTTCTTTAATTTACTTCAGAGAAGAAATATTGGAAGATACAGGCAGAAACTAGCAAGAAAGAAAAGCACATAGATAACCAACTACAACTGGAAAAATAAATGATTTATTTAAACTAAGTAAATTGGGAAAAATGATGGTCACAGTGCCAGTCAGTGTCCACAAGAATTATGGTACTAGCTGGAAGGCTGGGTGAGGGTAGTGCCATAAACAGGGAAATAAGACACTAAAAAAGGAGCAAATTGTGTTACCTAAAATAGGTGAAAGTAACAAATATGATAAGCATTTGGAGAAAATATTTATTTTGACCTTTTTCAACCTCTACACCCCAGGGAACCTTTTTGTGAAGTATGTTTTGAAGGTAATTCACACTTTTCTGTACGTTTAAAACAACACAAAATGTTATTATGAAAGGTTTTGCTTTCATCTATTACTTCCAAAAGGTTTGTTTTATTTTGATCATTACACACTTTTGTTCTGTTAGTCCTTTTAGCATGAAAGCATTAAAATAATTGATATCTTAACATGCAATTTATTAGTGCTATTGTCTGCATTAACTATATTTGCTAGTTTCAGTTTGCTTTTGGTTTTTCAGTATTTCCAAATATTCTATAGGTGACTTCAAGCAGTAGTTCCCACATTTTGAGCAGCAGTAGCCTTATCTGAGAAGTTATTATCGATGCAAATTCTTACACTCAACTGTAGACTCACTGAATGAAAAACTCTGGGATGGGTAACAACCTGAATTTTTAAGCCCTCCAGATGTTACGATGCATGGTAAAGTTTGAGACATTTGGCTTATAATACTTACCTGCAAATACTGGCTCAAAGTCTTTAGCTGAATACATGGAGTCCTTTCACTCTTCTACCGGCTTGTAGAGCATTTTTTATTATTATATATTTGCATATGAATTTATTCATGATGGACAATAAAATGACCACAATGTACAATAATATTAAAAATCTTAAAACAATATTTAAATTACCTTTTATTTTGAGTGTTTCTAATGTTTTGTGGGTGCTGAATTTCCCTCTATATGAAAATATAATATTCCCAATAAATGAAAGAAAACTACTACTCTTTAGAGAAATTTAACATGATAAACTAGAGGAATGAACTCAGAAAAAAATTAAAAATAACAATATATGTTAGTCATAAAGTATATAAGGAAATAGCAAAAAAAAAAAGTCATAAGTTCCCAAATGATCTTTTAAAATAACTATTTAACAGAATGTCCTTCCCAGCAATCCATCCAAGATGTAAAAGAGATAATGATGCCATCTGCACATTGTGTCCAAAGCTGCAAGGAGGCACTGGGGCATCTGCTCTCTCCACCCACGATGTAACAAAATGGGATTCTGCCATCAGGACATCAGGGGAAGGCTCCATGTATTTGGCATCTTTAAGAAATTAGGAGTTTTAATAAATTAATTTTTATATTAAAAATTAGATAGCAATAAATGATGTTAATCATTTTAAAAGAAAAATAATATATTTTATATTATTATATATTATAAATATAATTAAATATTTAATAAATTCTCTGTGCTCTTATTCATTTCATTAAGCAGAGAATCCTGAGTGAGGATATAGGGAAAGTTCTTGGTGTTCTTAAACATCAACTATGAAACTCCTCTTGATTTCTGTGATTCTTTTTGTCATGTCACAGTGAATAAGATGATTTGCTCCTTTCCCTAAATGCCGTTGAACTGTAATAAAACTATTCTGGTCTGCCCATTGATCTCCAGGGGAGAAAATAAAACAAAAACACAAAAGTGTAGGAAAATGAGAGAATTGAGAAATATTTCAAATGCTCTCAAAGGAGTCGACTGATCAGGATGAAATAAGAAAAAAAAAAAAGAATTCTTACATAGCGCATTAAATATATGGAATCAGGTTATGAGGAGAAAGGATAAACAGATTGGTTATTGGTAGGTTCCTTTTGAGATGTGTGTAGAGCATCTATGTGGAGATAATTAAGTGACCACTGAAAATATAGGTCTAGTTTAATGAGAACAGTTAGCACTAGCAGCACAAGTTAGTAGTCATTGTCATATCAGTTATAAATAACATTGATTTGTGGTTAGTATTATTTACCAATAACTTGTTGAAAAGACGACAACAGATACTAGAGTACTTCAACTGTGTAATTGAAGTTGACAGAGTGAAAGAAAATAAACAAGTAGCAAAAGATTGGAATGGGAATGTCATGGGAACTAGGGGAGAATTAACTTCAAGGAGAGATTGATTTATTGCATTGATCCCAAAATGAAGTCAGGATTAGCAGAGAGTCTTGACTTTTGTAATCATTACATTGGATGATTTTTGTTAGAGTAATTTAAACATTAGAGGTGAAAGATATGTTGTCATGAATTGAGAAGTAAATGGGAAATTAAAAATCAAAGCAATAAGTGCAGGTTTTTTGCTTTGTTTTATTTTTAACTTTTAGGTTTGGGGGTACATTTGAAGGTTTGTTACATAGGTAAATTCACATTACAGTGATTTGCTGTACATATTATTTCATCAGCCAGGTATTAAGTTCAGTCCTTGATAGTTATTTTTTCTGCTCCTCTCCCTCTCCTCACTCTCCACACTCAATTAGACCTCAGTGTCTGTTGTTCCCTTCTTTGTGTTAGTATGTTTTTATTTAGCTCCAACTTGTAAGTGAGAACATGTAGTATTTAGTTTTCTGTTCCTGCATTAGTTTGCTAAGGATAACAGCCTCCAGCTCCATACATGTTCCTGGGCCTCCAGCCACACCCCTCCCCCGCCACTGGAGTACACATTATGTTGATGATAAAGGAAAACAGCAAATTGGGTAATAGGTAGGAAAATCGGGCATTCTCTTTAGAATGGAGAGACAAATATATGGCATGTTGACAAATACGGAGTCCCAGCTTTGGAAAACAATAAGAGCATAGCTTTCTCAGAAGAGCAGGGACTGAACTCAGGATAGAAAAAAGAAAAGGGAGAAGGGGTCTTGGAAGTGAAAACATGTCACAATTGGTTCAATTGAATCATAGTATTAAGTATGCTTTTTATACCAGGATAATAATTTCTAAATTTATATATACAGATACATTTCAGACCCATTAATTTCAGACATTTAAATATAATACAAATGTGCTTTTAGCATAACGATAATTTTGAAACATCCAAAAAACTTAGAATGACGATATTAATGGTGACTAGGGCTATTTCTCCAAGTTAAAATTTTATACAAAACCTGGAACCTAAAACATAGTCTAAACAAAAAAAGTCTATGAGCCAAGCAAGGCTAAATTTGATTTAGCCTATAATAGTTTGAAATCCAATTTTAGATAAATCCCTTACTCAAAGCACTTACAACAATTTAATTATGTTTTGCTTTTATCATTTCTACTTCACTCTTGCATTTTTTCACAATTTGTTCCACATTACCTAAAAAGAATATTTTACTATTTTATTTAAAACACATACGTGAATTTACTAATTATTAAAAACCTCACATGCAGTATTTTATAAATGCCAGAACATTATTACAATGGACAAAATTTTGGAAAAAAAAGTGTTCCATTTACGAAAACTTTCAAAGTCTATACTATTTGTATCACAGTTGTATCATGTTTACACATTCCCACATATGTATATTTACAAAGATAAGACTTTTTGTGTCACTCTTTTTTCACACATATGCAGAAACAAGCAAGAAATTAATATACTCTATAGTAATAATAGATGTATATTAATATAGGTATAGATAATCATTTCATGTTGTGGTACTGTCTTGGTCTATTCAGGTTGCTACACAAAAACCTTAAACTGGATGGCTTGTAAACAACAGAAATTTATTTCTCATATTTCTGGAGGATGGGAAGTCCAAGATCAAGAGGCTAGCAGATTCATGTCTGGTGGGGACCCATTTTCTAGTTCATGGATAGCCAGCTGTCTTCTCACTGTGTCCTCATGATGAAAAGGTCAAATGAGCTCCCTCTGGCCTCTTTGATAAGAATATTACTCCTATTCATTAGAGCAAAGCCCTCAGGACCTAATCATTTTGTAAAAGTCCCACCTCCCAGTTAAATCCAGCCTTGAAGGTTAAGATTTCAACATTTGAATTTGGGGGGCGGGGGTGGGGAGGTGGACATAAACATTCAGCTCATTGCAGTATTTTTTAACTCTTTTTGGCCAAATATCCCACTTCACCTCTTTCCAGACATATATTGAGAGACACGACTAGCTGGATTTCCTAGGCCAACTAAGAATTGCTAAGCCTTGCTGGGGAAGGTGACTGCATCCACCTTTAAACAAGGAGCTTGTAACTCAGCTCACACCTGACCAATCGGGTAGTAAAGAGGGCTCAATAAAACATCAATTAGGCTAAAAACAGTAGGTAAAGAAATAGTCAAATCACCTATCATTTGAGAGCACAGGGGAAGGGACAATGATTGGGATATAAACCCCAGGCATTGGAGCAGGGAGTGGGCAACCCCCTTTGGATCCCCTCCCATTGTATGGGAGCTCTGTTTTCATTCTATTAAATCACAACTGCATGCTCTTCTGGTCTGTGTTTGTTCCGGCTGGAGAGGAGTTATCACTGGCTGTCCACCACTGCTGATCACCACGGTAGCAGACCCACCGCTTACTTCCACCCCTCCGGATCCCGCAGGGTGTCCACTGCCCTTCTGATCCAGGGAGGCACCCATTGCCGCTCCTGATTGGGCTAGAGGCTCGCCATTGTTCCTGCGGTGGCTAAGTGCCCGTGTTCCTCCTAATGGAGCTGAACACTAGTATACTAGTTGCTGGATTCCACGGTTCTCTTCCGTGACCCATGGCTTCTAATAGAGCTATAACACTCACTGCATGGCCCAAGGTTCCATTCCTTGGAATCCCTGAGGCCAAGAACCTGCAGGTCAGAGAGCAAGAGGCTTGCCACCATCTTGGGAGCTCTGGGAGCAAAGGCCAGCTGGTAACAATATGACTGTACATCTAGTTTCCTTCTGTTTGGTTGAAGAAACATCAATGTTTTTCACTAACAAAGTTGGCTGGAAGTAATGTATTCCTCTGTGGGAAGAGCAATTAAATACTCATGAGAGAATTTACAGGCTCACTTTTTTTGCTGATATGGACATTGACAGTGCACCATCAGCCAGGTCCAAAGGGAGGACAATGATCCTAAGAATGTAGCTCTGGTGAACCTATGATAGCTTTGTCTTATAAGCAAGAAATAAGCTTTTGTTACTTTAAGCCTCTGAGATTTGGGGATTTTTTTTTCAAATAGCATAAGTTAGTCTACCTTGACCAATTCACTTATCAACCTTTTGAAAAAGTTGCTAACTGACCAATTATTGGTGTTACCAAATGAAGTGGTATCCAATTAAAGTTTTCCTCACTCAGACTTTCTTGAGACTTAATGAGAATGAAAAGTGAGCAATTTTCCCTTATTACCAATGGCATATTTTGTCAGAATATGGCTTTCTTGTTTTATAGGTATATGTAATTACTCTTGTCAGTGGATTTTGAATTTTTAGCACAATTGTTACCAAAATAACTAGTAACATTGGGAATTCTAGTTCTGTTATTTCTTAGGAAAATCATCAATTTGCCAAGCTCTGATTGACTCTTATAGATTTTTAAAAATCTAATTCTCTTCAATAAAAAGCTATTTTCTTGAATCCATTCCTATTCAAAGATCTGCAACTTTGTGTAATTTCTGACCTGAATATGTACAGATACTTGGTAGTTATGTGTTTAGATACAAACAGTCTAGGCTCCTTTCAGAAAAGGTCTAGAGCTGTAATTCTCAAAATGGGGTGGAGGTATATCAGAAGGATCTCAAGTCAGAATTCCTTGAGTTTGAATCCAAATACATTATTTGCTAACTGCGTGATCTTGGGAAATTACCTAACCTTATTAACACACAATCATTCTCATTTATAAAACAAAAATAAGAGTAGGAGCTATCTCAATATATTATTTAATTAAGACTAGAGAGCATTTGAAGAGTTGTGTATTCACTGTGAGTTTAATAAAGGCATTTGAGAATAACATTTGCTGGATTCAATGCATATCTGATTTCTGTCCCACGGGACAATAAATGATAACCTTGGGGTTATTTTTGTCTTCAAAACAGAAAGTATTTGCATCTCTACTGGACAAAAGTCTATAAGCAAACTAAATCTGGGACTTTTAACTGATAATCTTAATAGCTGCAAATACCTTAGCTCACTCTGTCATGATGTTGTCTAATGGGCAGCTATCACTCCTATTGCTCTGATCCTACCATTTCAACCTTTTACAGCCAATCTCCAGCCAACTGTGTATTTATCTATGAGCTTGAGGACTTTCAGAAACTACTTTCATGCAAAGCAGAACAGAAATTCTGGGGAATTAACACCCTTCCCCTTCTCATCCTCCCAATCCAGGATACAGCCTCCAACAATTACTGATGGCAGTTTGGGTATGCATACCTTAGCTTGTTAGCCCATCAGGTGGGATAATTCTGAAGTGTGTGTTTTTTATGGTTGATCAGCGTTTCCTAGGGGAATAACCTTTAAGCACCCACTTGAATAGTTGATTTAATTTCATTTTCTACATTTTCTTTCATCTACCAACTTACTCAACTTTAGGTGTGTTTTATATCTCCTAAAAAACTACTTCTACTAAAACTTTTTGCTCAAGGTCTGCTTCTGGAGAATCCCAACTAAGGTATTCCTGTCTTGGAAAGGTTCCTAGGACCTACCACATTCTCCATCAACAGTCAAGCCTGTAGGGTTAGTTGACTAAATATGTGTCTGAGTTAAGCCTGTTATTCAAGAATAATTGCTAATGCTCCCCTAACTCACTCTCAAAAGAACAAGTATGGGAAAATCTTCTTTCTCCACCTCCCACCAACCCAGTCAATCAAGTTGTATCTCTTATTAGACACCATCTTAAAACATAGCAGCATTTTTTTTTTTTTCTGTGATACTTGTTTTTCTCTGTATATTTGATTGCAATATCTGCGAAGATCTCGTCTATGGTGCTCATCATTTTATGAAACCTACAATACCTCATAACATAATAGGTAATTGACAAATACTACTTGAATGTTGTTCATAAAATAGAGAAAATTGAAGTAAACATAAAAGTGATGCTGTTAACTTTTCAAAGAGGTGAAGACAAACATAGACAAGTTTCCATCACATGTATTTTTTTGGTAAAATAAAAAGTAGAAATATTATAAATTTACATATTTTTAGGTGTCAACTCATAAAACAGTTAAGAAACAATGCTATGCTCAATTTTAAATTCCATCATCTACTTTTATTTTGATGTATACATTCACTATACTCTTCATTATGGACCGTATTATATTATTAAATAATGTAAGAGCTGTATGATAGAGACCAATAAGCCAATTTATTTGACAATAATCCTTTTTTAAATAATTGCTCATCCATAACTTGTTGTTGTATACATAGAAAAATTATCAGTAAGTCAGTCATATTTGTTCAGAACAGGTTATGTGAGGCATTTTTAGAATTGTATTGATGACCATTTTAAGGTATATAACATGCAGTTTTAAGACACATATATATAGCAAAATAAATATTTTCTTTATTGATATGTCTGTTTTCCTTTTTTTTCTAATTACTATGTGAATTACTGTGAATAATCCACAATGAAGGGCTAAAAGGATAGATCTTAATATGACTCAAACATATAATATGCATTAGATATTTTTATAAAATATTAATAAATTTAGACACTTTTTAGGCATCGAAGATTGATATCATAACATTATTAGACCTTGAGCAGAAAAGGATTCAAAAGCATATTTTAAAAATATGAAACCTACTTATTTTATCAAAATAAAAAATATTTCACAGTAAAATCAATCTCTCTTAATGCAGTTCAGCAAGGTCATTTCTTGTAAGTATTAATGTAACAGAAAAGCATTTAACTCAAAAAATTTCTGGCAGGTCTAAAGATGTTTGAATTTTACAGCTGTCCTTGATCACCTTTCTTGGAGTGGGGGCTTAGGAGGAAGAGGGCTGCAGGTGAACATTGATTAAATGAATGATAAGTTTTTTGATGGATCGATTTTTTTTCACGTTTTTAATTTAGAAGGTAAAACTTTGTATCACAGTTTAAGCAAAAAATTATGGCTGAGATAATAGAGGTCTGATTCCAGTGCAAGTTAAAGAGGAAAAAGTTGCTGCTCAAATGTCAAGACATCTTGTGGTCCGGGATGATTAAAACTAAACTGTTTGCTATATGAATCCCAAGGTGCAGCTATATCTCAGCTTTGGTGACATTTAGCCAGTGACTTTTCATAGCTTGTTAATAATGTATAGCTGTCCCTATATAAATTTGCAGTGACAGAAGTGGCCATTTGGAGTGGAGCAGTTAATGAGATTTATTCTTGACAGAAAATGCAGATTTGAAAATATTTCTAAAAAATCACGATTGATGTCAAAAGAAATCATGTATTTAAAAGACAATAGCATCATAACATTTTTCAGGTGTTTTAACTAAAATCACAGAACTTTGTCAAGCAACGTTTGTTCTATTTTTAATCATTCCATACAGCGCAAGCCCCGGCTCCCTCTGCAACTTGGTTCTACTTATCCTGCCAAATCGGAAAACTTCACCTTACAAATCACTTCCTCAGAGGGCATTTTCTCACCTTTGACTTGGTTAGTTCTATATAATTCATGTTTCCCTTTGTACGACTAACCATATATTTTTGTAATTGCTTGTTTGATGCCTGTCTTCCCCATTAGACAACACTAACATATTTCTTAGCCAATTTTTGGATTTCAATGAATCCTAAAATGATTATTGAATGGTCAAATCAACACTAGCAAGTAGAGATATGCATATTCTTTGCAAAAGTGAGAGCTATCATTAATTTATTAGACAATGAATTGGAAGTTTTATAAGAAAAATTCAGTGCATGGTCTATTAATATTAATCTCCCATTAGTGATTTTGCTCTAGTAGAAAGAGAAAACTGCTGTTTCCAATGACGTCTGTTTCTAATATTTCAATTTAAAACCTGATAGATATACAAATAATGCGTAAACTATAAAATGTCTTAAGGTAAATATGAAGAGACTGAAGGCAGAAAAAGAAATAAAGGAAGGGAAATGTTTTTCAAGTTAGCGATTCATCTTGATTTAACATCTTCATGAATATAAATAATTCCAACGTTTGCTTATTTGAAGAGGGTTGTCTACTTTTTGTGATTATCAAGTTTATTTGGCTATGGACATAACACACATTATGAAAACTTCAAAAATTTAGAGGAGGTTAGGTGTGGTGGCTCATTCCTGTAATCCAAGCACTCTGGGAGGCAGAGGCGGGATGATCACTTAAGCCTATGAGTTTGAGATCAGCCTCGGCAACATAGCAAGACCTCATCTCTACCAAAGGAAAAAAAAAAAAAAAAATTAGCTGGGCATGGTGGTATGAGCCTGTGGTTTCAGCTACTCAGGGGGTTGAAGCAGGAGGATTGCTTGAGCCCAAAAGGTTGAGGCTGCATGAGCCGCGGTCACCCCACTGCCTTCCAGTCTGGGGAATAAGACCCTGTCTCAAAAAAATTAAAAATTAAGATGAGCACAAAAAATATAGAACAAATTGATGAACTGAAACATGTGAAATTGCCATGTTTATAGGTTAAATGTGTCCAGATATTAAAAATTGCATACTAACCCACCTAAATATATTCCCAATAACTGAGCGAGTCACTGTTAAATTTTGTTGCAATTCCATCTACATGAGCATAGAGGTATCTGTATTACTTTCCTGGTTGCCATAACAAACTATCACAAAATGGGTGGTTTAAACAAAATAAATTTATTGTTTCACACTTTGGTGCTAGTCTGAAATCAAGGTGTTATCAGGGTTGATTTTTTGCTGGGAACTGTAAGGGAAAGCTCCTTTCCTCTCTAGTAGCTTCTGGGAGCATCAGGAATTCCTTGGCTTGATGGTGGTCTCCCTGTGTCTAGATAGTCTTCCCTTAGTGCATTTCTCTCTGTTTAGCTCAATTTTCTGATTTTAATAGGGACACCAGTCAGACTGGATTAGAGTCCATTCTAATAACCCCATCTTACCTTCATCCGCAAAGATTCTATTTCTAAATAACCTTACGTACAGGGGTACAGAGAATTAGGACTTCAAATATCCTTTTTTGAGAGATAGAATTCAACCCCTAATGAATAATATGCAATGTGAAGCTGTACGAATGTATGTAAGATGCACAAACAGACACATATATGTACACATACACATGGAATTTTATGCAAAGTTCTTACCAAGGTTGTAAGTAGGCTTTGCAAACATGAGAGTTAATTGCTGTGTGTAGTATATCATATTTTGTTTACCCGTTCTTTATTGCTACATGTGGAGGAGGTTTCCATTTACTTGCTGTCATAAATGATGATTTCATGAATATGGTATTAGTTTCATATTGCTGCATAACAAATTATCACTGATTTAGAAGTATGAAACAACACAAATTTATTTTCTCACAGTATTTATAGACTAGAAGTTCAGGCATGGCGTGACTGGTTCCCTGTCCAGTCTCACTGGGCTAAAATCAGAGTGTTTGCTGGGGTTGTAGTTTCTCTCTAGGCTTTAGGGTTTCCTTCCAAGCTCAATGGATGGTGGCAGAATTAATTTCCTTGTGGTTATAGGACTGAGGTTTCCATTTTTCTGTCAGGTAGAAAATACTTTCAGCTACTAGATACATCGTTAGGTCCTTGCCCCCTTGTTCACAACACAAATTATTGCTTCCTTCCAGGCCGGCCAGAATGAATCTTTCTGCCCCTTTCTGCCCCATCAGAGAAAATGCTCTGTTTTTAATAAGCTCACCTGATTAGGTTAAGGCCCAACCCCAGATAATTTCCCTATTGCCATATAACTTGATCACAAAGTGACATTTCATAATGTTAGTAGGCCTCACTTATACTTAAGAGAAAATTATGTACATGACTGTGGGTCACCTTAGAATTCTGCCTACTAAAAATCTTCTCATTAGTTCATCTTCATGTGTTTGAGAATAACTCTCCTAAAATAGGTTCTTGGCAGGGAAATTGCTCCCTCAAAGTAAATGCAAATTTTTGTAAACTTTTAAAACCTGTTGTTAAAGTCTAATTTTCACTCCCACCAGTACACTTGGAGAGCCTGTATGCCACTGAACGCCAATTAACAGAACTTTATATCAACATTAAACAATAACAGCAAAATATTTTGATAAGTGATATGATAAAGTGGTATCTTATTTTATGTAACTGTAGATTATTAAAATTATAAATAAATGAAAACATTGAATTAGGTTTATTGTTCACTAATATGTCTTTCTTTATGTTCATATTAATTTTGTTCTAATTTTCCATTCTCAGTGATAGGTAAAATCTCTTATAACAATATTGAAATTTTCTCTGATATATATTTTGTGAATTTTTTTTCTTTTTTTGAGATGCAGTCTTGCTCTGTTGCCAGACTGGAGTGCAGTGGCACAATCTTGGCTCACTGCACCCTCTGCCTCCCAGGTTCAAGTGATCCTCCTGCCTCAGCCTCCCGAGTAGCTGGGATTACAGGCTACCACGCCCGCCTAATTTTTGTATTTTTAGTAGACTTGGGGATTCACCATGTTGACCAGGATGATCTTGATTTCTTGACCTTGTGATCTGTTCACCTCATCTTCCCGAAGTGCTGGGATTACAGGAGTGAGCCACCGCGCCTGGCTTTTATGAATATTTTTACAAGTTTGTTTTTTGCCTTGTATTTTTCCTTCCTTATTTATTTTACTTTGTTATTTTTCATATTCTCTCTCTCCCTCTCTCTCTCTGATTATTTGCATAAATCTACTCTCTAATTTAATGGCTTATTTTTAGGTACTTTGGAAAAAACGTAATTTTTGAACTGTGCATATATAGAGATACATTCTCAATATGAGGGATTTAAGTACTATAGAACTATAGACTATAATATTTCTTATAATAACATCTTTCCCCTGGCAACTATTTAGTCTTTTTTCCAGAATAATTACAATTAACAGAGTGATATGTAAGCATTCTATACTTTCTGTAAGCATTTATCCATCTATAATATTCATGTGGCCTTTTTTTAAAGTTAGAAACACATTGAAATCAATGTTTAAGTTATTGACTTTTTTAGTTAATCATATGTAAGCATTCTATACTTTCTGTAAGCATTTATCCATCTATAATATTCATGTGGCCTTTTTTTAAAGTTAGAAACACATTGAAATCAATGTTTAAGTTATTGACTTTTTTAGTTAATCATATGTAAGCATTCTATACTTTCTGTAAGCATTTATCCATCTATAATATTCATGTGGCCTTTTTTTTAAGTTAGAAACACATTGAAATCAATGTTTAAGTTATTGACTTTTTTAGTTAATAATATCTTGGGGGATCTGTCTACACAAATAGTTAAATTGGCCGCTTTATGATAGCAATATAATATTTCATAATATAGGTAAATCATAACTCATTAAAGAGTTATTATCAGACAATAAAGTTGTATTTATTCTTATATTAGTCAAACAATAAACATGAAGATATGTTTTTATATTTTATTATTTTTAATATATTGCTGTGGTCTTTTTGTTTGTAATTTCTTGACTATTTTCAAAGCTATATTTATAATTTATTTAGTGGATAGACGTGCTTACCTGAATTATTTTATTATCAGGTTACTCTAGGTTTGTAGGTAGGTGTGAAAAACCTTTTTTCTATGTTCTGAGACAGTTTATACAACATGAATTTACATATTTCTTAAAATTTTTGTAGAACACATGATACTAGAGCTCAGGCTTGATGACTGTAGGAGTCAAAATTTCTACTATCTTCTATGACAATCTGTGCTTCCCAATTTTCTACCTTTCCCCAAAACAATATTGAAAGTTTATATTTTCTTTGAAAAAGCATTCCCTTAGCATAAGTTTACAAGCATGCTGCTGTATAAAGTTACCTTCTCCTATGAATCTTTCATTTAGTCCACATTTTCATCAGTTCATCTTTCATGTAATTAATGTTATTTATTTATTTATGGGGTTTCTCTTTGTTTTTAGTCATACTGGTGAAAAGTTTTCTACTCATTGATCAAGGGATAAATGCAACAATTAAAAATCTTGGTTTTGTTAAGTATTTTTAACTTACTGTTTGATATCTATCACATGTGTTATCACTTTTATTAATATAATTTTAATTCTTATTTATTTTATTCATTTTGTAGCTACTTATGTTAAATATTTAGTTTTCTTAATTTTTAATATTTTCTAATATATGCATTAAAAATTTTGAATTTTCTCTGAGAATGTTTGATTAAACCAGAATTTTTGCTATGTAGTAGTTGCAGTAGTTGCATCACTATATATCTATATATAGAGATTATGATTTAAATTTATATTTTCTCTTTAACCCATTAACAGCATTTTCTAAAATTCCCAATGAAAATATTTCTGTTAGCTGTGAAATTTTGTTAAATATCAAAGTTTGATTTTAAAAATTGTTCTAAATGATTTATGATTTGGGGGAATTATTAAAATTTCTTTGAGACTTAAAAACTGATTTAATTTCTGTGAGTAGTCCATGGTACCCTCACAAAATGCATTATATGTTTCCTTGGCCCATGGTTCTAGATATATATTTATCAGATCAAATTTCTTAATCATGTATTATAAACATGTTAAAAGTCCTAATTTTTTGTTCACTGCTCTATCACTTTTTGAAAGAAAGATCCTCAAATTTGTCTCTTGGACAATGATTTGTCATATCTTTGAGATATTTGTCAGATGAATTCGTGATAGTAAAATAGAAAACAAAGCAAACAAAAATGAGAAGCAATTATGAATTCTATAAAATGAAAGCAGTTGGCTGGGCGCAGTGACTCGCACCTGTAATCCCAGTACTTTGGGAGGCCGAGGCAGGTGGATCATCAGGTCAGGAGTTGAAGACCAGCCTGACCAACATTGTGAAACCCCGTCTCTACTGAAGTCTCTACTACTAGCCAGGCATACTGGCGGGCGCCTGTAGTCCCAGCTACTCAGGAGGCTGGGGCAGGAGAATCTCTTGAACCCCGGGAGGCAGAGGCAGTTATATAAATATATGGAATCCTAATATTATATGTGAACCATATTATTGAAGTTACAAATATAGATTTAACAAATATGGTTATAACTCAAAAATAAAATTATAGTGGCAAAATCTGGAAGGTTGAGTGTGTTGGGTGGAAAAGTTTTATGATGGTAAAGTGTCTTTTTTCTTTAAATTTTATTATAATTTCAAACAACAGGAAAATTACAGTAAGAGCAAAAAAAGGCTTGTATATTCTTCATTTGTACTCATCAATTCTTAACTGTTAGATCTGCTAAATCATTCTTTTTATTGTTCTCTCTGTGTACATAAGATAGTGCAAAATATACACACACATACACAAATGCATGCAAATTTTTCCTGAACCGTGAGAGAAAATGTGCAGACATTCAGAACCTTACTCATCAATAATTCAGCATTTCCTAAGAATATTCAATTATATAACCTTGGTAAATTATCAAAATTAAGTTATTAAACTCCATATAAAACTATTTGCTAATCCACAAGCTTTACTGAAATTTCATAATTTATCTCAATAAAATTATTTTTAGCTTTTCTTCTATTTCCACTTTTCCCCCTCCAGAATCTCTTCCTAAATTATAGTTAGTAGTTGTATCTTCTGAACGGTTCAACAGTCTTTCTTTTATGACATTTACTTTTTGATGACTATAAATCGTTTACCTTGTAGATTTTGCCTCAATTTTGGTTTATCTGTTGTTTCCACATGATTTGCCTCAGATTATGCACTCTTAGAAGTACTGTGTTAATTATCTATCAGTTTTTTAAGTGCCCTTAAGCCATTGTACTTTAACCTATAGATTGTAGTGGTTTTAGAACATATTCCCAAATTATATGATATTTCTCTTACCAAGAAGTTATATCTATGACACTCTCAAACACAGAAAGAATTTTATGATCATCTCAACCAATAGAGACAGAAATAATAGAGTAGAAATGATGCTTTCATGGGTAGGTTGGAAAAAAGCTTATAGCTTCTGCCAGTTGCTGTTGATATTCTTTTTCTGGGAGTCTATGGCTGTCACATAAGCAGTGTGGTTACCTTGGGGCCGTGACAAAGAGAAACTAGTAAGAGCAGGGAGAGGGCAAGGAGCTCAGCTGTTTCCGCCCCTAGATTTTAGTCTTTTCAGTCCAAATAACAGGTAGGTGAGATAACATCAGTGCCAGCCATCATAAGGCTATGAGTGTATGAGAGACCACACCACCTAGCTGGATCCAGTGAGCACAAGATTTGTATGCAAAATACATGATTAATTAATCAACCATTTAAGCATAACTGGCTGTACAATGGTTATAATTGCCCTGTAATTCACAGGGCGATTGGCATGACCACATCAATTATTAGTAGGCAAATGTCAGGAAATCAGATATTTTTCTACAGAAGCATGTTTTTTCTTTAAAACCATTTATTTATTCATGAAGGCACCCATGCATTCTATAAACCCTTATAACCACCAACTGGAGGTTAAATTTTAAGAAATATGTAAATTCATGTGTCTAAACTGTCTCAGAACATAGAAAAAAGGTGTTTTTCACACATACCTACAAACCTAGAGTAACCTAATAATAAAATAATTCAGGCAAGCACATTTACCCACTAAATAAATTAAAAACGTAGCTTTGAAAATCGTCAAGAAATCACAAACGAAAAGACCACAGCAATATGTTAAAAATAATGAAATATAAAAATATATCTTCACATTTATTGTTTGACTAATAGAAGAATAAATATAACCTTATTGTCTGACAATAACTAATGAGTTATGATTTACCTATATTATGAAATATTATATTTTTATCATAAAGGAGCCAATTTAACTATTTGTGTAGACAGATTCCCCAAGATATGGTTAACTAAAAAAGCCAGTAACCTAAAAATTGGTTTCAATGTCTTTCTCACTTAAAAAAAAAAAAAGGCTACATGAATATTATAGATAGATAAATGCTTACAGAAAAGATAGAATGCTTACATATCACTCTGTTAATTGTAATTATTCTAGAAAAAAAGACTAAATAGTTGCCAGGGGAATATTTTTAAGGGATTGAACAAATGAAAAATGTCAGCCATAATCTTGCCACAAAGTGATATTCATTGGTATAGTGATACAAAGCATCTTTCCTTTGTAATAATGTACACATGTAGAAAATCTGTACATAGCTATTTATTTAATAGTTCATAAAGTTGTAGAGCAGTTTTGATGAACATAATGAACAATTTCAAAACAAAGTTACTTGTATTAAGATAATTCTATCTTGCCGGGCGCGGTGGCT
The DNA here is from genome assembly GCF_047675955.1 of Chlorocebus sabaeus. NCBI lineage: Eukaryota > Metazoa > Chordata > Mammalia > Primates > Cercopithecidae > Chlorocebus > Chlorocebus sabaeus. The sequence goes on along the minus strand of NC_132920.1, from coordinate 64,485,152 downwards.
CAAGCCTGTAATCCCAGCACTTTGGGAGGCCGAGACGGGCGGATCACGAGGTCAGGAGATCGAGACCATCCTGGCTAACACGGTGAAACCCCGTCTCTACTAAAAAATACAAAAAAACTAGCCGGGCGAGGTGGCGGGCGCCTGTAGTCCCAGCTACTCGGGAGGCTGAGGCAGGAGAATGGCGTGAACCCGGGAGGCGGAGCTTGCAGTGAGCTGAGATCCGGCCACTGCACTCCAGCCTGGGCGACAGAGCAAGACTCCGTCTCAAAAAAAAAAAAAAAAAAAAAAAAAAAGATAATTCTATCTTGTAGAGTTTAAACAACCTCTAGAAATTCAGTATAGCTGGCTCTGTCTCTCTCAATATGTGTGTGTGTTTATTTAAAAACTTCCTTTCATATGAGATTATGTTCTTTTTTGCATTACTTTTGACCTTTCTTAGTACTACTGTTGTTTGTAGTCATTTTTGTTTAGAAATTCTTTTGTCATGGTGTTCTTTACTAAAATTTGGTAAATAAAAATAGGCATGATATGAAGAATTTTCAAGTGATGTAGTTTAAATTTTTATATGAAATGTTTTTGGACGTATAGTTACTTCAGCTTAATTATGTAAATATTACTTCTTGAAGTAGACTATGTCTCACAGTTACACGATAAGTGATTTCTAAGTTGAAAAATCAAAAAAAAATCAACTTTACTTCTTTATTAGCATAGTCTTTGATGTTCCATTCACTACTCTTTCTTCACCTTTATTAAAATGCCTCACGAATATTTGTCAGAACCGTCACAAAGAAGTATAAGCTAGGCAACACTCCAAGAGCTCATCACATGTTAATAGCATTATTTTGCTTATGAGCAATAATGCAACTCAGCATTTATAAAGAATTTTCTTATAGATATCTCAAGCTTCATAAATATCTGAAAGCAGACAATCATGTACTTACAATATGAGAATATTTGGGAAGAGAATGTTAAATGTCTCTTTAAATTACCATTATATGAGTCAGAATCGTATGTCTAGGGAAATGAAATCTTCATAATGAATTCAGTGTATGATTCACTTTTGATTTTTTTTCCCTTTCTCATGCATTTCACCAAAGTTGATCATGTATATTTGTTGTTCTTTATTGACAGCCCATCCACAACTCAAAATAGATTTTAGGGTTAGAAATACGATATATGTCTCTATGCCTCAACTGAAGTATCAGGGCAGAAGTGATGCTTCCACAACCAGGTTGGAAAATGCCTTGTAGCCCCTGCCGGTTTCTCTTGATTCTCGTTTTCTGGGAGTCTATGGCTGTTACACAAGAAGTGCAGTTACCTTGAGAATTTGGGATCCCCAAATGATTATTACTTCCTAGGATAGTTTTTAAATATTAATATTTCAAACTGATTAACTATAACTCTCTAATATTTTAACACATTGTCTATTTTAGCAGAAGCATCAAAAGATTTAAAAATATACTTTTGTGATAAGAATAGCAAGCTGTATTTATTTTAGAGTATTTAAGCAAATGAAGATAGATTAACCTTAGTCATCTCAACAGTATGCCTTTTGGACTATTAATAAAGTAAATTTAATTATTCAGTAACAACAATCGCAGCAATAAAAGAGAACTAAAAAAGATAATTAAAAAATCACTAGTATTTAAATACCTTTATTTTTGACAGCATTCTAATAAGTTAATTTTTTCATTTATTATTACACTTATTATTTGCATTCATCTTTAAAAAGACCTATGATTTTGGTTCTAATGTAATACTAATATTGTAGATGAAAAAGCTTATGGATATTTACAGATGAAAAGCATCTGTCATTTACCAAGGTCACATATCTAATTATCAGTGATCTTACTCATCTCCATGCCATCTGATGTGAAGAACTTTAAAACTGACTCTTAATATTTCACACGCTTACTATTGCATACTGCTATTTCTTGGTTTCTGTTAAATTAGAAAATGGTCTTCTGGTGAATTTCCCATGAAGTTAATTTCAGATCCATGATTACATACAGGACCGATGTTCCCAGAGAGGATTCAATATTGTAATTTGTCTAAAATCGTTCTACTTTAAGTTGTTTAAGCACCTCATTGAAACCTAAATGCTTCTGTTTTATTTGTTGATTCAAACGCACAACTGCTCCAGTGTCTGATTTTCAATGTTTCATTGCTCGGATAATGATTTGTTCATTTCAATCTCCCAATTGCTTAGTGTTCAGCCTGGATTTTAGCAGTGAGGTATACCTAAAACTTTCTATTAGTCTGGTGGCAAAGAGAAATGGTAAACTATTTAGTTTTCCAAAGAAATTTAGCTACTTCTTAAAGGCTAGTTGATGTAAACTAATATCCTGATAAATGAATTGGTAAGTGATTATTTCTAGTTGTTTACTCACTAAACGTGATTAGAGATTTTAAAAAAACAAAATTTTACACAGAAAATAACTACTAATAAAAGAGTTCAGGAAGCTGACATGCTGATGCTGCATCTTGTAGGCTCATATAGAAATTTCTCTCATCCAGTAAATGTGCATCTTTTTTATTCAGAGCTGTCTGGCATAAGTAAATGATTGCACTAACTCTGAGAATATGACATGCGCTATAGTTAGCAATTGCAAGGTAAGAGAACCCAGACCATTATTTTAGCTGCATTAAAATATACATGTATATCAATTCAGGTAGGCTGAAATCAGGCATTGGTTTGCAAAAATAGTTTTCCATCCATATATAGTTTCTATATAGTTTCCTTGCTCACCATCTTTTCATAATATCATAATGTTCTACTACTTCTCTGGATATTAGTGTATTTAAAATGGTTAAAAATAAGTATAAATCTCCAGAATGTATTAGCTTTGTAATGATTCTTATGAATATATTTTCTGTCTCCAGAGAGTATGCATTCCTAAAAGCATATTGCACATTAAAATGTAAAAAATTCAAACATTCTCATCATGATTCAGCCTCACAATAGAAATAATTTCCTATCTTAATTCCGGTTACTCTCTTGGTTCTTACCCTCTTCACTCCATCCCAATTCTTTTAAATCCTAAGATGACAAAAATGCTGTTTTAATACTGTCAACTGCAAGTAAAAAATAAATAAATAACTCTGCCTAATTAAATCATATGCAGAATTTTTATAGCTCATAAAACTGGGATGCTCCATTATGCTGCTAATTTCAAGCACAGCTGGATCCAGGAATGACTCCGTCCAGAAATTATTTATCTTTTGACTCTGCTCCCCTGTATATAATGACTTTATTGAAAGGTAGACCGTATACATATGGTGGGAAAAATTGCTGCTGGTAACCTTGACTGTATCTTAGGCTACAATTCAAAAGAAAAATCAGGTCATCTCATAAGAAAATTTAATTGATACCACTTGACTAAAATTCTCACTTCCAAAGCAAACAAAATTGCAGGAAATATATTAACTAACTTTTTGGATTAAACACCTTGGATCACTTCAGTGCCTTAGAGAATGTGTTAGTCCATTCTCAGGCTGCTGATAAAGACATACTCAAGACTGGGCAATTTACAAAAGAAAGAGGTTTAATGGACTTACAGTTCCACATGACTGGAGAGGCCTCACAATCATTGTGGAAGCAAGGAGAAGCAAGTCACATCTTACGTGGATGGCAGCAGGCAAAGAAAGAGCTTGTCCAAGGAAACCCCTTTATAAAACCATCATATCTAGTGAGACTTATTCACTACCCAGAGAAAGCAGGAGAAAGACCCATGCCCATGATTCAATTACCTACTGGGTCCCTCCCATGACATGTGGGAATTGTGGGAGTTACAATTCAAGATGAGATTTGGGTGGGGACGCAGCCAAACCATATCAGGGGATATGTGATGGGAAATCACTGTTAACATCACACACTTCCTTACTCCTACACTCACCCCCAACTCTGCCCAGGACCACATGGCATTTCCTTAGAGGAAAAGATGCCAAGCATCCAAACAGCATAGATCTTTCATGGGTAGGATGACCATACATACCACTTTGTCTGAAATTCTTTTTGTTTATTCCTGTTTTTGGCTCAGGACAATTAACATTAAGACTTACTTTAAACCTCCAAAGTATTGGGTTGGTGCAAAATTAATTGCAGTTTTGCTGTGAAAGTGATGACAAAACTGCAATTACTTTTGCACCACCCTGATATCTAAATTTAGATGCAAATTATACACTCTGGATAAAAGCACGTGTCTTTTCTCCCTAACAAAGGAAGTCGGTGCATTTGGACCAACTAAGAGGAGTTGAAAAGTTATCTTTTCTTCAATGTAATTTGTTTTTGGCGGGGAGGAGGGATGGAATTTCACCCTTGTTGCCCAGCTAGAGTGCAATGGCATGATCTCGACTCACCACAACCTCTGCCTCCCAGGTGCAAGCGATTCTCCTGCCTCAGCCCCTCAAGTAGCTTGGATTACAGGCATGCCCCACCATGCCCGGCTAATTTTGTATTTTTAGTAGAGACGTGGTTTCTCTGCGTTGGTCATACTGGTCTCGAACTCCTGACCTCAGGTCATCTGCCCGCCTGTGCCTCCTGAAGTGCTGGGATTACAGGCATGAGCCACCACACCTGGCCAAGTACTATCTATTAATAAAGGAAGGGATGCACATTTCTTCTATCCTCTCAATGTAGAGAAGGGTTTTAGAGAGAATGAAAAGAATAGATACATAGGTTTTGTTGTTGTTGTTGTTGTTTGCTTGCTTTTTAGTACTGCATTAGCTGAACAAGTGTCAACTCTCTGGCAGGAACCCTGGCTACTCACAAATTGAATGTAAGTTTTCCTCACAGGCAGCATTTCATTTATGATTTCTCCAAATAAGAGGAAAATTATATATGTTGAAATAAATAATGTGGATAAAATGATGTAGAGACAAGAGCACAGCACAGAAAGGGCTATGTCATATCTGTCATCTTCACTCACAGTAGAATAACTTTATATGTTAGGAGAAGAAAAGGATTTATCAATTGTAAATATAAGAAAATGTGTGTATACAACCATGGAGAAATACAGAGTATAATATATAGTGGCACATTATATCTCAGCTATCATAATTTTTCAAATATCATATTCTGAAAACTGGTAATTATAAAAAGTTTATTAAGATGAATGTTAAATGTAAAGATAAATTATGAATGAAATTTAAAACAAAAATGTTATAAATCAAGATGCTTTTGACTTTAACCATCAGAACAACAAACTGACTAATGGACAAACAATACAAATTTATATTTTTCCCCAAAATAAGAAACCTAGGATTTGGTGATTCCAGATTTCTTTCATCAGCTTGATGATGCAATTGAAGAGCCAGGATCTTTCTGTTTTCATGTTATTTCCAGTCTAACTGCATTGTTCTTTTTGTGGACACAGTGATAGGAACAGCTATCTCATCCTTACACCAGCAGTCCCCAACCTTTTTGGCAACAAGGACTGGTTTTGTGGAAGACAATTTTTTCACATATAGGAGGAAGGAGTAGTTGTTTGGGGATAAAACTGTTTCACCTCAGATCATCAGGCATTAGATTGGCATAAAGAGCATATAACCTAGATCCCCTGCATATGAGGTTCACAATAGGGTTCACACTCCTATAAGAATTTTATGTGGCTGCTGGTGTGACAGAAGGCAGAGCTCAGGAAGTAACGCTTCCTTACCCACCGCTCACCTCCTGCTGTGCAGCCCAGTTCCTAACAGTCCATGAACCTGTACCAGTCCCCAGCCCGGGTGTTGGGGACCCCTACCTTACACAATAAACTTTTTTAAGTATGAAAGGGAAACTGATAGTGAAATCATTTTTTTCTCTCAAAGTGGACTTCACACCCCACCACGATGTCTCTGTGAAAGGGAGAAAGAGAGCAAGAGATTCCCTTCTGATGCCATTTTGATGCATGGAACCCATTCATTGATTTGGTCTTCTTACTGTACCATACAATCTGTAGCACGTAAAGTTGGCGAACTATTATAAGCATGATATGGTTTGGCGTGTCCACACCCAAATCTTATCTTGAATTCCCACATGTTGTAGGAGAGATCTGGTGGGAGGCAATTGAATTATGGGGGAGGGTCTTTCCTGCGCTGTTCTCGCGATAGTGAATGAGTCTCCCAAGATCTGAAGGTTTTCCAAAGGGGAGTTTCCCTGCACAAACTGTCTCTTTGCCTGCTGACATCCGTGCAAGATGGGACTTGCTCCTCCTTGCCTTCTGCTGTGATTGTGAGGTTTCCCCAGCCACGTGGAACCATAACTCCAATTAAACCTTTCTTTTGAAAATTGCCCAGTCTTGGGTATGTCTTTATCAGTAGAGTGAAAATGGACTAATACCAAATAGTTCTATTGTGAAGATATAGCTTTGGAGTTAAAAAACAAATGCTGCCTGCCCTACCTGGTTAGGCAGACTTTCATTTCAACTGAACATTTTTCATAAAGTAGAAATGTCATGTCATTAATGAATGAGAGGATCCAGAAGTCCTATGCCTCTTGGATAGGGCACCTTAGATTCTGAGCTGCGTGTTCCAATGGCATTTATCTAAAATGAGACACTAAATGTGTTTAGTGGATACAAAGAACAAGAAAATAATACAAAGCTGTTTTTGTTTTGCTTTCATCATGAGGCTTAATGTCTTTATTTAATACTTTGCATGAACTTTGATCTTTAGTGTAAGGGCCTCCCATGCAATGCTTTTTCACTAAAAGCTTCAAAAGGCTTTTTAATTTATAGGATGTTTTGAGGTTTGTATATTAAGAAATGGGAAAAATTTATATAATGCTTTTAACTGACCACAATTTCAAAAGCCACAAATTGATGAAAAGAGAGATGTACATTTACATGTAATACTCATGCTTGAAAACAGAAATGTTCATGAAGTTTCTGAAAATTGATTTTGTAATTTTTAAAGACCTGCTTTAAGGTTTTAGGATATGTTTGAATGTTCAGCTTTACCTAGAAATTCCTGTATTTACTTTCTTTTTTTTTTTTAATTTATTTTTTTTTCTGTGAATGTATTCCTAGATTTTTTCTTCTGGGTGTGAGGGAAATGTTATGACGTAAATGTTGTCCCTTACAAATTCTTTTGTTAAAATCCTAAATCCTAAACCCGTAATAACTCAGAATGTGACTGTATTTGGAGACAGGCCCCTTACAGCGGTAATTAAGGTACAATGAGGTCATGAAGGTGGGCCTCAGTCCAACATGGCTAGTGTCCTTATAGAAGGAGAAAATGGGGTTCACAAACATGCATGGAGGGAAGACCATGCAAAGACACAGGGAGGAGACAGTCTCCCACAAGTGAAGGAGAGGGCTTCAGAGGGCACCAATCCTGTCATCTTGCCCATACATGGATCTTGGACATCTGGCCTCCAGAACTATGAGAAATTGAATTTCTGTTGTTCAAGCCACTTATCTGTGGTGCTTTCTTACGGTAACCCACAAAATCTACTAGAGGGGGCAGGGAGGTAAACAAGGAAAAAATTTACTAAAGCAACCAAGGAACTCTTAAACACATTAAATGGTTAAAGACAAAATGAGTGGCTTGAATATGTTGGTAATTGGTAACATTAAAACAGCATTTGGTAGGGAAGTAGAAACACCATCACCATGTTCTTAACACCCTCAAAAATCCCAGAGGAAAAGATAAATATTCAGAGAAAATTGCTTGAAAATGACTGCACTTTAATATTTTGAGGCCATGGCTTTAAATCCCCCACTACAAAGTATGTGTGAAATAGATGTGTCAGGGAGGATTTTGTTGTCCCAGGGTGAAGACAGTCTAAGAACACAGGCAAGATGTCTTGCTCATTCTAGAACATTGCCAAATAATGAAAAAGACACATGTTAAAAATGAAAAGAAAATGAAAAACAGAGAGAAACTGCCTGAACTAAGACAAGAGCTTTATGTTGTGGAAGTAACTAGATGAATGACAATTCACAGATATTAATAATTATCATTACAACATTATACATTTATTTTAATAAATATTTAATTTATTAATTTGTGTATTCTATTGTAAACACAATTCGTATTCTCACTATTTAGAGTCTAGTCATAGCTTCTTTAGAAAGGAATAATGTGTCTATCTATAACTAAACACTTTCAGAAATAAGTTGATTCTGTTTAAAGTTTAGTCCTGTCCCTGACTCAGAAGGTCCTACATTCTTCCCAACATTTATATACAAAGTTCAAAGCAGTTTACCTGTGTTTAAAATTGTTTTTTTCATAAAATAATTTTTAAAATATCATATAGTTGTATTCTCAGAATGCACTCCTATATATTTTTGAACTGTCAGTTCAGGACTCTGGGTTGGTCTGAAACACTCAGTGTATCCTGAAGGTCAGTATATTTGAATTGTGTTGGGTTTGGTCCATCAGGTGCCTCGAGGAGTTGTTCTTTAAAAAGATGATCTAGAAGTAGCATGCTACTGTAAAAAAGAAAAAAATAGTAATTCTTATTTTTTTCTTTAAAAAATTGTTTCAATTTTGCAGAGTCACTTCTCACCTGAAGGAATGATTTCTTTCTTCTTTTTTACCATAAACTTTTATTTTATCTGTGGTACGCGTACAGGTTTGTTACATAGGTAAATGTGTATCATGGTGCTTTGCTGCACAGATCAACCCATTACCTAGGTATTAAGCTCAGCATCCATCAGCTATTCTTCCTGATGCCTCCCTCTCCCATCTCCCTGTCCCCACTGACAGGTCCCATTGTCTGTTGTGTCCATGTGTTCTCATCATTCAGCTCACACTTATAAGAATGTGTGATGTTTGGTTTTCTGTTCCTGCACTAGTTTCCTGAGTATAATGGCTTCTGGTTTCATCCATGTCCCTGTAAAGGACATAATCTCGTTCCTTTTTATGAATGCATAGTATTCCATGTTATATATGTACCACATTTTCTTTATCCAGTCATCATTGATGAGCATTTAGGTTGATTCCATGTCTTTGCTATTGTGATTGGTGCTATAATAGGCATATGCTTGCATGTATCTTTATAATAGAATGACTCATATTCCTTTGGGTATATACTCAGTAATGGACTTGCTGGGTCAAATGGTATTTCTGCTTCTAGATATTTGGGGAATTGCCACACTGTCTTCAACAATTGTTATACTGATTTACACTCCTACCAACAGTGTAAAAAGTGTTTGTCTTTCTCTGCAACCTCGCCAGCATCTGTTGTTTCTTGACTTTTTGTAAGTCGCCACTCTGAATGGTGTGAGATGGTATCTTATTGTGGTTTTGATTTGCATTCCCTATTGAGCGGTGATGTTGAGCTTTTTTTCATGTTTGTTGACTGCATGAATGTCTTCTTTTGAGAAGTGTTTGTTCATGGTCTTTGGCCACTTTATAATGGGATTGTTTGTGTTTTTCTTGTAAATTTGTTTAAGTTCCTTGTAGACTCTGGATATTAGACCTTTGTCAAATGGATAAATTGCAAAAATTTTCCCCATTCTGTAGGTTATTGGTTCACTCTGATGATAGGCTTTTTTTTTTCCCTTCTGTGAAGAAGCTCTTTAGTTCAATTAGGTTCCATTTGTCAATTTTTGCTTTTGTTGCAATTGCTTTTGGTGTTTTTGTCATGAAATCCTTGCCCATGCCTGTGTCCTGAATGGCATTGCCTAGATTTTCTTCTAGGGTTTTTACAGTTTTGAGTTTTACATTTAAGTTTTTAATCCATCTTGAGTTAATTTTTGTGTAAGGTGTAAGGAATTGTCTTAGTTCTAACTTTCTGCATATGGTTAGACAGTTTTTCCAGCACCATTTATTAAATAGAGAATCTGTTCCCCATTGCTTGTTTTTGTCAGATTTGTCAAAGATCAGCTGGTTGCAGGTGTGCAGTCTTATTCCTGAGTTCTCTATTCTGTTCCATTTGTCTATGTGTCTGTTTTCATGCCAGTACCATACTGTTTTGATTACTATATCCTTGTAGTATAGTTTGAAGTCTGGTAGTGTGATGCCTACAGTTCTGTTCTTTTTAGTTAGGATTGATTGTCGTGGCTCTCCGGGCTCTTTTATTGTTCCATATGAATTTTAAAATAGTATTTCCCCCCCCCCCCCCTTAAATTATGTAAAGAATGTCAATGGTGGTTTAATGGGAATAGCATTGAATCTATAAATTACTTTGGGCAGTATGGCCATTTTCATGATATTGATACTTCCTATCCATGAGTATGCAATGGCTTTCCATTTGTTTGTGTCTTCTCTGACTTCCTTGAACAGTAGTTTGTAGTTCTCCTTGAAAAGGTCCTTCACTTCCCTTGTTAATTGTATTCCTAGATATGTTATTTTCTTTGTAGCAGTTGTGAATGGGATGTCATTCATAATTTGACTCTCTGGACTCCTGTTGTTGGTGTATAGGAATGCTAGAGATTTTGCACACTTAATTTCAAAGCTGTTCATGGGTCCAGGGGAGGTCATCATGTTTGGAATGATTGGTGCATCCTTGTGAGGTAATATATCTAGAGATAGTAAGTTATCCAGAGTGGACAGAGGGCTTTCCTGTTGAAACATTTAGAGTGGCCCGGGTTCTACACACATCTACTTGTCCTAAACCTCATGTTGATCTCCCTGAAGCCATCCTCGAGGAAAGCTTCTATGACTCTCACTTGTTCCTGCTGAAAAATCATACTTCAGTTACCATAGCATATCTTTCCCTGCCTGGCTGGTTTGTCCTTTAAGGAAATCCAGTGGGAGGAAGACTCTGCCCCTCTGCTGCCTCATCTCCACCCCATTCCAGCTTTCTCACCTGCACTCATCTGCCTCACTACCTTGGGGAGCATAGGATTGGCCTTACAGGTAGCCTGCCCCAGCATGGATTCTAACCAACCCATTTTGTCTTCACTTTTCCCCTCCTCAGACTGCCCTGGATTTTTGCTCTGAAGTAGTACGGTTTATTGCTAAGGCCCACTTACCACTAAGGCCTCACCAGCTGCCCTTTGCTGTCCCTGGCCAGAGTTCAGGCACCACCACTCAGTGACCATGAGAAATAAGTTACATGTGAAGTGCTTCGCATGAATGACCACTCCTCAAATGGCAGAAACTATCTACCAGTGTCCTCTATGTATGTAAAACTCTTAAATTCCTTCATCTAGACTTAACTAAGCCCAATTTTAGGTTATCTGCAAATGATTATGAATTCATGATTGAAAGAATTCTTTAGAAATCATGTTATTTGAACCCTGGGAACACAGTTAAAACTGTGACCAGATGAAACTAAGGAAAACTTAGTGTTTCATATAAAATGTTGTCATAAACGTTATTTTTGTTAGATAAGCAAATATCTATACTCTAGGTTTTTATAATATTGTTTAGAAAGTTTCTTAAAATTCCTCAGTTAAAAGGAAAAATAGGGTACAAATGTACAGTTAGAAGAAGTAAAATCTTGTGTTTGATAGATTAATAGGGTTACTATAGTTAACAAAATCTATTGCACATTTCAAAATAGCTAGAAGAAAATAATTTTAATGTTCCTAGCATTAAAAACAGATAAATATTTAAGGTGATGGATATCCCAATTACTTTAATTTGATCATTATAGATTAGATGTATCAAAATGTCACATGTACCCCCAAAATATGCACATCTATTATGTATTAATAAAAAAGAGAAAATATTTTATGTCACAGTTATTTCACAGCTATAAGTTTTATAGAGTTAATGGCATGTTAGGATAAATATGACTCTACTATGTAAATCAGTATCTACAAGTGGGGCTTGTACTTGTTTTCCCTTCATTCAGTTCTCAAATAACAACATCTCAAATTAGAACAATCATCAGGAAATGTTTCATAAGTAAGTGGAGGTAAGAATAGTTGATTAGTATTTTTAAATGCGTAGTAGAAATCATAAATCTTCTTAAAAGGGATCAATTATCTGGATATAAATAATCCTAAAATAATTTTTTAAAGTCCCATTTATGCACTGATTTATTAATTATAAGCTGATTTTCCTGATGAGTGGCCAGTGAGTTTTTAAATTCACTTGTGTTCATTCATGGAGCATTACAGAATGCATACTGGCTTTGTGCTGGAGAATTCCTCACAATGTTGGATATATTAGTGATGAAGTTATGATTAAAAATTCAGAAATTTCTGATTCCATTCTAAACCAGAATATACATTCAAAATTTAGTTTAAAATAAACTTTAGAAATAGATATTATCCAGAAAATAAATTTTACATGCACCTATTTCTCTGCTATGATTTTTGGCAAGATGGGGAAAAGTATTGCCATGCCTTCAGACTTTCACTTTGGTATAGTCATATACATAAAAAGAGAAAAACTAGAGAAGTTTAGTTATTTTCAAACTACATATTATATTGTTAAGTGTAAGGGATATTTTAAATGTGTTTTCATTAGTTAGTGCTAATTTTCCAAATTGTGCTGTTACGAGCTTGTGTAAGAAATTAAAACTTCTCACTTTTAATATAAATCCCAACTGAAACCAGCATTGTAACCAAGTACTACTCACCCATTGAGGAATCAGGAATCAGATACTTGATAGTTGGCAAAAAATCCAATGAAAACACAAAGAAAACTAACTTATGAGTAGAATTTAAAATCTCGTCATAGATGTGGGATCTTCCTAAATTGACAAAAGTTCTGTTGGAGAATTATTTCAATCATACACTATTGCCAATGGAGATCAGACAGAGTTAGACTGGCTAAAATTGAACGAGGGTACATCACCAAGATTGTTTACGTGAGAAGTCATTCAAAAGCTAATTATTTGTATATTGAAGATGAAGAGAGATATTTTGAAAAACTGAGGAAGTCATAAAATAATTTTATTAAATTAATTTTAATCTATTTGTCAAAAAAGAAATAAAGAATACAATAAGGCTGGGAACAGTGGCTCATGCCCATAATCCCAGCACATTGGGAGGCCGAGGTGGGCGGATCTTGAGGTCAGGACATCAGGACTATCCTGTCTCTACTAAAAATACAAAAAATTAGCCGGGCATGGTGGCACATGCCTGTAGTCCCAGGCTACTTGGGAGGCTGAGGCAGGAGAATCACTCGAACCCGGGAGGCAGAGGTTGCACTAGGCCGAGATCATGCCACTGCACTCCAGCCTGAGTGACAGAGTGAGACTCCATCTCAAAAAAAAAAAAAAAAAAAAAAAAAATACAACAAGATTATGTGGTATATGTTAGGATTGAGGGGCATGTTATGAACCATAACTCACAATTTCAAATGTGCTTTGTAAAACCTAAGATATCCTTTAAAATGTCTATATTTTAGTATTTTTCTAAGATTTAAAAACATTCTTGTTTTTACTATATAATGTGAAATTTTGTTTCCCTTGTTAATTTGGTTTATTTTCAATTATCTAGGATTGTTTCTCCTATTAGTCCATGATGATAGCTTCTATATCATAACATATGTATGTATATATCTACCTATCTACCTGTTTATCTACATGTGTGCACACACATCTGTGCCATAGGGCTTATAGGTATATGTGTATATATATGGAATACATTTGAAAATGTACAAATGTAAAACATTAAACAGCTCCACCACAATGCCTCCTTTAGTATTACTCAGATATTTTTTATTTGTTCAAATACAAAAATAAAGTAGTATAAAATGTGTTATTTGTGAAAAGAACTTTGTTTTTTTATCAAGTATGTATGAGTCCACATACATAGACAAATATTAAAAGATCTAAAAAATGTAGTATTAGAGCGTGTAGGGTAGGAGTGAATACCTGGTTGTTGGAAGAAACTGTTCTTCCAGAGATGGGTGGTCATGGCAGTGATAGATACAGAAGCTATTCTTTTGAGAATAGGTGAAGAAAGTTGGGAAGTAAGTATCCCATTGAAATAGGACACTTTTGTGATTACATGAAAGGTGTTTTCAAGTTCATCTAATGGATTAGAATGCTCATGGATCCTTTTTGCTAATAGAATTCTATCAAATGGGTGGAAGAATTTTTAAAAGTATATTTAAGATGGCTGGGTGCAGTGGCTCACGTCTGTAATCCCAGCACTTTGGGAGGCAGAGGGGGTGGATCACTTCAGGTCAGCAGTTTGAGACCAGTCTAGCCAATGTAGCAAGTCATCGTCTCTACAAAAAATACAAAAGTTAGCTGGGTGTGGTGGTGCACACCTGTGGTCCCAGCCACTTGGGAGGCTGAAGCATGAGAATCGCTTGAACCTAGGAGAAAGAGGTTGCATTGGACTGAGATCATGCCACTGTACTCCAGCCTGGGTGACAGAGCAAGACTCTACCATATATATATGTGTGTATATATAGATAGATCATATGTATATTCACATATAGATAGATCATATAGATACACATATATACACACATATATACATATATATGTATATATATGATCTATCTATATATATGTGATCTTTACAATAACAATATGGCAAAAGTCTTGACACTTTGCAAGTATTATAAAAAGGTGGTTAAATTTAATTTTTGATGTTAGAGCTGTTGCAAAACCAAATTTGTTGTCTTGTGAAGTTGTGTGTTTCTTGACACTGGAAGGGTCCTGAAAAATCCAAATAATTACTTCTTGAATGTGCTTTTGGAAAATTTCAGCACTAGAAAATGTGGACTTTCAAATGAAATAAGAATTTAAAAACATTTTATCAGAAACCACTTTTATACCTGAGTACATGAGTGGATCAGGATTTGGACTGACTCTTACCATGGGGAACACTGTGTTTTCAGTGAAACCTAAAATTGTTCCTGTCAACAGAATTCTTTTTAATTTAAACTCAGAGGAGATACAGAGCTTCATTTACTGGTAGACTCAAAATATGATATGTCTTAGATTGTGTTTTGAGGATTTTCAAGTGTATATAAATGACCCTGAAAAGTGCATAGTACATAGCTATAAAAGGTAACTACCATTGACATTATAATATTTGTTTATAATATTTGCTGACTTGACTAGATCAATTTAACATAAATTTGCAAACTTTCTTAATAATTGAGAATTTTGCCTTGAGAAGAGGTTTCTGATCACAGTGGAGTAATATACAAATGGTGATAGATTGAAGTAAGTTTCATTGTCCAGGTTGGTTCTGGCAATTTGCTTGTTATCTCTTAAAAATAATCCCCTTAATAAAAATCTACTTTCTTTTATGTTGAATGTTTTATTCTTAAAAGTGAAATATAGAAGAAAAAGTTATGTTAACCAAAGTTCTCAGTGTAGTTTGAATTTATTAAATTCCTGTGTCCATTTTTTCTTAGGTGTTTTTTAACATATGAAATAGGTTGGGGTTCCTCATATGGCATGTGGAGCAGTTGTTTAATGCTTTTCATCTCATCCCAGCTGTGTTGGACAGTTCCCAAGTATACTGACTAGGCTACACTTCAATATCTTGTACTGTTGTGCCTTAGGGCTCTTTTTTTTTTTTTTTTTTTTTTTTTTTTGGAAGCTGGTGTGTCTTAGTGAGTATACACACAAGATAACCACTCACAGATCAGCCTGGAAGTTTGCCCCATTAGCCTACAAGCTACCTTTGGCTAGTGGGGAGCAAGAATCAGTGAATACTTGCTTCATTCATCAGTCATTCTGAGGAAGTTTCTGATTTGTCTTCTTTACAGATTTTTCAGTTAGTCCTCATTTTGTACATAATTATGCATTGCATATAACAATTTACCCTCAAAATTCTGTTGCTTAAACAACAAGCATTTAGGCCAGGTGCGGTGACTCACGCCTGTAATCCCAACACTTTAGGAGGCCGAGGCAGGCGGATCACGAGGTGAAGGATCGAGATCATCCTGGCCAACATGGGGAAACCCTGTCTTTACTAAAAATACAAAAATTAGCAAGGCACGGTGGCATGCACCTGTAATCCCAGCTACTCAGGAGGCTGAGGCAGGAGAACTGCTTGAACTCAGGAGGCAGAAGTTGCAGTGAGTCGAGATCACACCACTGCTCTACCACCTGGACATCAAAGTGAGACTCTGTCTCAAAAAAACAAACAAACAAAAAAGCACAAGCATTTGTTATCTCACCATTTCTGTGAGTCAAGAATTTAGGAGCAGCTTATCTGGGTGGTGCTGGCTTAGTATATTTCAGGAGGTTGCACACAAGACGCCAGCTGGATTACAATCACATAAAGACCTGCGTGGGGTTGAAAGATCCCCTTCTATATTTACTCATTGGTCAGGTTTATTGGACCAAGTGGCTATTGGTCAAAGCTCCAGTTCTTTTCCACGTGGGCCTCTTTCTGGTGATACATGAGTGTCCTTATGATAGAGCATCTAGCTTGCCTGCCCAAGAGATCTAAACAGAGTAGGAGGAAACTACCTTTCCAATGACAGGGGTGGGGAGGGGGATTAGACTTCATGTTTTTTGCTGAGAAAAGTATGAAAGAATGTGAAAACTACTGCAGTCAGACTAAGTCCCAGTTACTCAGTGTGGCAAACTGTTAAATAATGCATTCTTATGTGACTTTTCCTTTTCCCTGTTTTGTTCTTTCCACTCCTTCATTTCTGCTTACATGGATTACCTTCTAAATAAACAACCTGCACCCAACTCTGTCTTAATTTCTTCATACGGAGCATTCCAAATTAATGAAGTCTAAATACTGTCAATATCAATATATAAAGCAATATTTTACTTAAAACTGATATGAAATAACATCATCTATAAAAAGGAACTTATTTTGAGTTTTATTCATTCATAACTACTGAGACAGTTGTAGTTAATGTCCTTTTTACCTAAATCCTTGTATATGTCTACATACAATGTCAACAGTTATTTAGACAATATTCTAGTTTTTAAAGTGGTTTCAGAGAACTTAGGTTTATGTTACAATAATTGCTTTCTAAGACTAGCTCCTCTTAATCTGTATGCATAATTGATAGTAATAATAGAATTACTCAGGATAAAAGTAAAAATGTTAAATTAAAATGACCTTCAAGATACATAATGTAAACAACACTAAAATTACTTATTTTATAATTCAATTTGGATTATGCTTTATGCAGTTTACTTAAGACTATAATAAAATTAAATTACACATTTGAAAATACATATAATAATTAGATTCCAATCTATCACAATCTCTGCAACAATGAAATGAGTTTAAAATACCTATATTTTTAAAAACTTAGAGCATATAATGTGATCAATTGAGTAGCAATAAAAAATACCGAAATGAGAAGCAGAGTAATATTGAACTGATAATCAAGACCATTCTGGTCAGATCACTGGCTTTGCCTATTCACTAGACATCCCCTACTTATCAACCTGATGCTCCTATTGTGTTTCCCAGAAGCATAGTAGTTTACAATATCATCTATAAAAATAATGTTTTATAGAAGAAAATAAGTCAAATTTGTAAGTCCATGGTCATTCATCTGAAGGATGAATATAAATAGAAATATGTGAATTCCAGTGACCTAGATGAGCTAGATGACAATTTCTGATCCAGTTAGATATTCTGGTATATCATTCAGGACAGAGAAGAGGTCAGGACACATTGGTAAGTGAAGTGTAAAGTGGTTTGGTTTGGTTAGTTCATGGTTATTCCTCAGAACTATAGCTTCTTATGTAAAAACAAGGCAAAAATTCCAAACCGTCAAAATTTTTGGCTACAGCACAGGTAAATAAACAAAATTAAGCAGAGGTAATATCCGAGGTGTGTAGATTTCTAACTGGGGGCTTCCTGTTCATGATTAAGTATGATCAGTTACTGATAGAGTACTATTCAGAGATATATATACTTATAATTTTTGATTATTTTAAAGAAAATAAGTTATGTGTAGTTGTGGTCACTAATTATTAAAAAAGAAGATAAGTCATAGAAAAGAACTGTTATAATTCTGAAAGTGTATGAAGTCATTTGTTTATATATCTGATACTTTTCAGCTATGCTAACTTGAGAATTATTGGCTTCAGTGAAGTTCATAAACACTCAACTTCTGAGCATTTAGAGTTAATGTTTTAAAGTTGATGCTTTGCAAATATAAAAAGTCATGTTATAACATTGTTCCCTCCTTGACAATTATTAAACTGTCAATTCTATTATCAAAGCCCAGCAAAAGGGCTATTAGAAATTATAAATGTAATATAAATAGAGTATAAATTTAATCCTTTTTAAATGTAAATATTTCAAAGGCAAATAAGAATTTAGTGAGTGTTTGTAACTTGAATTAAGTCCCATTTAAATTAAAATATTATCCATCTCAAAAAATAAAAAAAGGTTTCTGAATAGAATAGATTGTGGAGGATGAAAATTCAGTTTTTGAACGCTTCTTATTCTTTCTTACTTCAGTTGTATGATACCAGACACATTTGTCTAATAAATAAAATAATTCTGGAGAATTACTTTGTTATATGCCTCATAATTTATCATAATAAATGAACCAAATGCTGTTTTTGGAGTGGTAAAATCTATAAAATTCCCATGGACAAGACCAACAGGGACATGGGCTATGCATTATCTTTAAGGAACAGAAACAAATGAAGAAAATAATGAAAAATAAATACTACCATGTTGGCCTTAATAAATGAAATAAAAGCAGCTGTATCAAAGGAACGTATCAACAACAATAGTGAGGGCCTAAAGGAGGATTTTCAGGAAGGGCTTTGGTAATAAGTGGTGACTACCAGAATGGTTATGGGAAAGTATTCAGGCCAGCTGGTTATGCAAACAGCTGCAAACCATACAAAATAATTTCATTTACTTCTTATCTGCAACAACAGGTTGTAAGACAGCACTTTCCAATTTGAAGAATCATTTGAGAGTGGCTCCTGTCACCTGTTCATAGCAGTTAAACTAAATCTTTTGTATCAATAAGCTAAATGGAAGCATGACGTTGGGTCCCTCTAATGTTAAGTTCTGAGTTCTCATTTTTAACAATTGTTTTCGTTATTGTATTTTTTAGTTGCTATGCTGAAAAATCAACTTGCCTTTTATGCCCCTTCTCTTAGTATTGCAGAGCAATTCTTATGTTAAAAGCCCAGTGTGACAGTGTCATTATGTAGTAGTGTTTAACAGTTTTTAACAAATCCTTTTGTATAAACAAGTTCAGTATGTAATTTCAATCTGTCGGACATTCTATTAAAATGTTTATAAAGTGAATAAATATGTATGGGATAAAACTGCTTATAATATCAATATAAGTAGCACAATTTCCCCACATGTTATACATTTTTACAGATCATTGTGTAAATAGTTTTGTGAAACATAGGGTTATAAATTGTTATGCACTTCTGTTTTATAAGTATTTTCAAAATCTTTCCTCCATTCACATAACCTTGAAGGAACGAAGAGTAAAAGTTTAACGTTAAGGGTTTAAAATTGAAATCATAGGCTCTTTGCAAAAACAAGAAGATGACTGCGTTAACACACCCTGAAATTAGCAAGTGGAGTTCATTCCAGGAAAGCAAACCTTAGCATTCGTAAAACATTCAGTATAATTCACTATATTAACACTTGATCAAGAAAAATACACATGCCTGTATCAATCATTATCATATCATATATCATTTAATCTATATGATTATATATCAACAGATGAGTAAGTAAAACCATATAATGATCTTAATGGATGCACAAAAAATCACTTGACAAAACCTCATTTCCACTCATAAAAACTGTCAGAAAAACTAAGAATAGGCCTGGCGCGGTGGCTCACGCCTGTCATCCCAGCACTTTGGGGAGCTGAGACCGGCAGATTATGAGGTCAGGAGATCGAGACAATCCTGGCCAACATGGTGAAATCCCGTCTCTACTAAAAATACAAAAAAACAAAAAACAAAAAACAAACAAACAAAAAAATAGGTGGGCGTGATGGCGCAAGTCTGTAGTCCCAATTACTCCGGAAGCTGACGCAGGGGAATTGCTTGAACCTGGTTGGCAGAGTTTGCAGTGGGCTGAGATCGCGCCACTGCACTCCAGCCTGGCAACAGAGAGAGGCCCCATCTCAGAAAAACAAAACAAAACAAAACAAAACAAAACAACAACTAAGTATAAAAGATAACCTCCTTAACCTAATAAAAGCTGCACTTAAAAAATAACTCAGCTAATATCATTCTTAATGATGAAAACTAAACCCTTTCTCCTTCAGATTTGATACAAGAAAGCATTTCCTCTCACAACACTGCTATTTAATATCCTACTAGAAGTCCTACTGACTGCAATAAGATGAGGAATAGAAATAAAAGGTATGCAGATTGAACAGGAAGAAACAGAACAGTCTTTATCTGTTGATGCAAACAGAACAGATGCAATCATTACCTTTGTAGAAGATAATTTTCTCTATAGAAAACTCTACTATCTACTATTTTTGACAAAAAGATCTTGGACCTAATAAGCTAGTGTAACAAGGTTTGCAGGATATAAGATCATCATACTGAAGTCAATTGCTTTCCAGTAATGAACACTGGAATATTGGAAAGAAGAAACATAAAACAAAACAAATATACCACTTAGAACAGTAAACAAAAATGAAGCATTTAGGTATAAATCTAATAAAATAATTATAATATCTCTATGTAGAAAACCGTAAAATATCTAAAAGAAACCAAAGAAGATATGTGTAACTGGAGAAATATTTCTCAACAGAAATTGAAAAAATCAATATCGTTAAGATATTATTTCTTACAACTTGATTTATAGATTCAAAGCCATTTCACTCAAAATTCCGGAAAATATTTTAAAAATATATATGAAGAAATTATTTCAAATTATTTATATAGGCACTTCTCTTTTAAAAAGGTGTGCCTGACTCCTCATCTCTTAAGCATGGGATGTGCAAAGCAACTTCCCTCTAAAGAGTAATGTTGATATAATGTGATGAGAGCCTTTTCTATGATGTCTTTCTCTCAGAAACCTGTAACACCAGTGTAACCATGGGAATAATATTAAACCTAAATTGAGGTATAGTTTACAAAATACTTGACCAATGCTCTTCAAAACAGTCAAGGTCATCAAAAACAAGGAAGTGTGTGAAAATATTACAGCCTAAAGGAGCCTGAGGAGACATGGCAACTAAATGGAATGTGGTATTCTGAACAGCATTCTTGAACAGAAACAAGACATTAGGTAAAAGCTAAGGAAACTGCAACAATACATAGACTTTGGTTAATAATAATGTAATATTGTGTCACTAGTGACAAACATACCATGTGAACGTAAGATGTTAACAATAAAGGAAACTGGATACAGAGTCTATGAGAACATTCTGTGCTACCCTTGCAACTTTTCTGTTATCCCTAAAATTATAGCAAAATACAAATTCCATTAATTTTTTTAAACTATCCTCTTTAAAAAATATATATTAGGTAAGTAGTTTTTTTTCTTTGCAATGGAAATTAAAATAAATGTTAATATTGTTCATAGGTAAGAACGTAGACAAATGGACATTTTACATAACTCTGCCAAGAATGTAAATTGATAATGTGACTGGGCAACATAGCGTGACCCATTTTATATTATGGACACACAGAAAATGTCCATTTTATGTAATGAACACATACACAAAAATTAGGCAGGTGTATTGGTGCATACCATCTATAGTCCCATGTGAACTATAGGTGGGAAGCTGAGGTGTGAGGATTACTTTGAGTTTTATATTACAGTGAGCGATAATCAGGCCACTGCATTGCACTCCAGCCTGGGCAACAGAGAAAGAACCTGTCTCAAAAATAAATAAAATAAATATATTGATAATTTATTCTTGAAGAACAATTTGTGATATTCAAGGAAAGACAATGAACACTTCAGTTATTAACAAAATGAGCCCTGAGTTTATTTTGCATATAAGCTTATTTTGCATATGAGAGTAAACCACTAGTGATGAATTCCTCTAAAAAAAAATAAACTGCTCTGGGTTTCTTTTTGCTACAAAGATGGGGAGGTTCACTGTGGCAGTGGGAATTCAAATGCTGAAGATTTCATCTTGACAGTGCAAAATCCGACCGTCCATAAATCCACCTACAGTAAAGGAAAGTCTTATTGTTTGTTGGTCAGGGAAGTCTTCAGTTAGGTAAGGATCTAGCACAGTGGAGTTACTAACATTCTGGATTGTCTAAAATTCACAGTTACCTAGCTTCAGCTGGGTAGACCCAGTTGCAGTGAAAAACAGAACTTAATTTTTATATCACCTCAGCAACTGTGTATCCAAATAAAACAGAGTGGCTATATTTGGCTAGCTGATTAGTACAGACCAACAAATTCTACTTTTGCAAATTTGCTAGTCTTGCGACTTTGGTAAAGTTATATATTGTGAATAAGTTTTTAGTAAATATTAGCTGTGGTAAAATTTATGATTCAATACTATATAATGATCAAATTTCTATTTATTTAATTTATCCTTTTTCATCAGCATCACCCCAGATTGTGCTTTATTTCAACCATTTAGAACTACTTGCAATTTCTGGATTAACTCACACTCCTTTCTTATTCTTGCCCTTGAATATACTCTGCCATGATAAAAATACGTTCCTCTATATGCTGATTATAGCATTTATCATATAATTGTGTCAGCTACTTGTCTATTTTCCCAACTAGGCTTGGTGCTTCTTGAAGGCGGATGCAGAGTTTTACTTTTGTTTGTAGCCTTAGCATTCATAAGATAGCTACATGTTGTAGGCACTTGACAAATCTGTACCTATAGCTATGGACATTTCACTTTAATCAATATTGTGGATCCTCCATCAGTTCTTGAAGCATGGTTTAACAGCTGACATCTAAATGGTTTATATTAAAGCACCCTAAAATATAATAAGAGGAGGTACAATAATCTCTGACCTATCGACTCTTTCCTTATCTCATCTTCCAATTATGGAGCATACCTTTCATGACATGCCCCCAATTGCTCCATTTAAGAGTCTCCTAGAGACCTCTGTTTTATTTATTTTCAAATAGTTCACTTGGATTTAAGCAGATACATGCAATAATATAATCTCTGTATTAGTTTCCTACGAATGACATAACAAATTACCACAAACTCATTAGTTTAAGAGAACAGAAATGTATTTGTCCATAGTTTTGGAGATCAGAAATAAAATTAAAGTGTCAGCAAGGCCATGCTTCCTCTGAAAACTCTAGGAGAAAATTTGATCTTTCCTCTTCCAGCTTCTAGAGGCTCTGGGTGTTCCTTGACTTAGGACTGCATAACATCAGTCTTTATGTGCATGTTCACATGGCCTTCTCCCCTGTGGTCTTCTGTGCTTGTAAGAACACTTGTCACTGGATTTAGAGCCCACCGAGTTAATCCAGAATGACTTCATCTCAAGATACTAAATCTGCAAAGACGCCATTTCCAAATAAAGTCACATTCACAGATATTTAGTGTTAAGTATTATACATTTTTTGGGGGGGCCACAATTCAACTCATTGTCACCCCAAGGCAGGCTCCCAGCTATATGTTGTTGGAGCTCTGAAAACATGTTTGAATGATGGAATCCCAAGATGAAAAGTGATATTGCTCATGTGTATAACATATGCAAATTTTTTTATTTTTTTTCCCCTTAGATGTCTTCCTGGGTTTTCTGGTCAATTTTGTGAAATTAATATAAATGAATGCTCTTCATCACCATGTCAACATGGTGCAAACTGTGAAGATCACATCAATGGATATGTTTGCAAATGCCAACCAGGTAATTATTTTAAAAATAATAAGCATATTGCATATATATTATAATAATATGTATGTTTATCTAAATGTATATGTACATGTATGTATAATACGATTTTGACAATCCACTCCACCAATACTGTTGTTGACTTTTGTTCAAGTTCTAAGCAATGATCATTCTTTAAAAACCATGAAATGAACGTTGTATAATACTAGAAAGCAAGCACTTAGGCTGTCATCAGGAAACAGTAATGTTTAGAGTACATACCTTATTGATAGATTTTCTAAACATATGTAAGACTCATACTTCTGATCTTTGTATCAATTATGCCTGGCACACAGCAAGTACTTTATAAATGTTAGCTCTTATTAATATTGACATTATTATTTCTTCCAACAATTGTCAGCACAGAGATGGACAAGCTGAATAAACTTGTTTTCTTCAAGGAATAATTGCTGCTATTGTCTAAATATTTGTATCTCCCTGAAATTTATGTGTTGAACCCTAATCAACAATATGATAGTATTAAGAGGTGGGACTTTGGAAAATTATTAGGTCATGAGAGTAAAGCCCTTGTAAATGGGATTAGTGATTTTATAAAGTAGACCCTAGAGAGCTAGCTGGCCCCTTCCACAATGTGAGGACACAGCCAGAAGGCAACATCTAAGTACTGAGAAGCAGGCTCTCCACAGCCACAGGATCTGCTGTCAACTTTTTCTTGTACCCTGCAGCTTCCAGAACTGTGAGAAATACATTTCTGTTTTCTGTAAGCTACCCAGTTTATGGTATTTTTGTTATAGCAGTCTCAAATGAACTAAGAAAACTGCTCACTAAAAATTGGCCTTTTTGACCATCTCTACCTTTGGTCATATTCCTTTAGGTCTATATTGATATAAGTGACTGGTGTTCATGCATTTTTTTCCTTCTTTTTTCTTTAGTTCTCTAACTGCAGATTTGTTGCTCTTTTCCTACATCTTCTGCCACTCATCTTATTTTCAACATTCAGTTACAACAACCCAAAAGGGATATTGAATGCCTAAATTTCCTTGAGCAGCAGTAATTTCTCAGAAATATATGTAGGGGATATTTCTGGTCACTTAAAAAAAAGTTATTGAGCCAGGCATGATAGTAGCATGCCTATAATTCCAACTATTTGGGAGGCGAGGTGAGAGGATTGCTTGAGCCCAGGAGATGGAGGCTGAGATGTGCTTTGATTGTATCTGTGGATAACCACTAAACTTCAGCTTGGGAAACATAGCAAGGCTTCATCTCTTAGAAAAAAAATCACTATTTACCTACCTCACAGAAGTCTTCAGAAAGCCTATGGAAACCCTGGGGTTCTGGGCTTCTGGTTATTGGGTCCACTAAGGAAATAATAGCCGTGTGAGTATTAGGACTAACATGATTTATGTGATGTCATACAAACTAGTGAATACCCATCACCTGAGTGTCATCCACATACTATTTAGAAGGTAAACATCACTCATAGACCTACTCTGTGTTTTGAACATTCATTACTAGTACTAGGTTTTATTTGGTCACATAGAACATCTGGAGAACTTTGCACTTCCCTTTTGAAATAACCACCTTTGCATAAAACTGGAACTCTTGTAGGTAAAATAAGTAGAATGAAATTAAAGTTTTCTTATATAAGAAATGAATACCATTTCAAACATTTTGCCTCTTTCAAGCAAAAAATATCTTTATTGTGCCCACAAACATTTAATACTCTATGGTAGCTAGTATAAACAATAAAAAATTCTACAAAAACAGTTAAGAAATAAGATATCCATATAAATTTTGTTTATCATAACAATAGATATCTTATAACTACTAGATTCATTTTCTGTTTCATGTTAATGAATGTCTTAGAGGCGCTAGATTAGTTTTGATGCTGTAGGTTGATTCCACTACTCCGGATTCACTTGGAAGCATGAGGATATTTTTAAGCTGTTGAATCATTCAGGCTGCTTTTCAGATCCCTATTGGGAAGCAGAAGATCTCAAAATGATATCCACCTGTGCTGTTAGGCATTATTCAAAATCTGCTAATACCTTCGACTTAAGAATTACACTCTTCCCAACTTAGTTATGGGAATGAACACTAAGCGACAAACGAAGAAAACAAATTTTTGGAAAATGCTATTGACACGTCCCCAACATTCCTGTCTCTGCTCCAGCCATAGCTCTTAATCATGCCAATCTATCCTCCCTTTAAAGTTATTTAAGGAATAATCTTATTCCTGCAGATTACTCTTCCTCCCTTTCTCATTTTCTTAATGGGCATAGTTTGCCATGGTTTCAGGGTGTTTTCATTACCACAGTAAAATTAACTATCTTGTGTACAATTTTCCAGCTTTGGCAAATGCATAAAGTTGTGTAACCACCCTCACAGTAAGGCAGTTAACCACTATCCTCTAAAATTTTCTCATGCTGTCCCTTTGTAATTAACTCTTTACCCCCAAAAGGAACTGATTTTGAGAGAATACTAATTATTTCTCCATAACTTTTATTGAAAATTCTACCTTTGGTGAGCACTTCTTTCTCCTATGTATGAATTTTATATTTCAAAGGTCAAATGTGTGAGTTCTTTGGCATGTAGGTGCTTAGGAAATAATAATATCAGTATTACTGCATAGACACCATTTTATTTTAGATGTATTAACTAATTAAGTTTTCCTAACATTGAGAAAAGGACATCTCATTTTACCTATCTAATTTTTCTAATAAGTAAACAGAGTCCCAGAACCACTGGGTAATGTCCCATAACATGTTAGGGGCAAAGCTAAGAGTCACACCTAAGAAGTCTGCACTGATGCTTGTGCATTCATCGTCTCTCATATTCCCCCAAAATGTTATCTTGGTGAAGAGAAACTCCCCATAAAGTTTCAGTTATGCAAGATGAATACATTCTAGAGATCTGTACAATATCATGCCTATAGTTTATAGTAATGTATTGTACAGTTGAACATGTCAAATGGTGAGAGCTCATGTTAAATGTGCTTACTACAGTAAAAAATTGAATTGACCGATCATTAGAAAACAAAGGCCTTCCCGAGTAAAATCTATCAGTGTGGTTCAGCTTAGTCTAGATGTTAGCAATTCTAAACACTGTGAGAATTCTCAGGAAGTCTCCTACCCAAATCTGTTTGATTTTCTCTCTCAAATATTCCATTAGAAAAATATGAAACTTTTCACTCTTCTGAGTAGTTCACAGCAATTTGCTTTCTCCTAAATGCCATAGAAAAACACAAAGACTGATTTGTTTCATTTGCACATGTCCACTTTTCTATGTCATTCATTTTTAAAAAGCTTTAAATAATTCTGATAATTCTTTCCTAGGCTTTGATCTCAGTCACGCCATTATCCTTATCTTACACAGCTCCAGGTAGAAAACTACACTAAGTATTCCTCTGTCTTTAAATTGGTTAAACACTGTAAATCATTGCCATTTTCTTCAGTTGTGGAAATCTTTCTTACATTCATATTATGTTGCTAATTATCAAAATACTCTTTTCTTCATCTAAAAACAACTCCATGGTTGTAACCCTGGATAACTCCTCCTCTATGGCAAAAGATTTTATCTCTTTTCTCCCTTCCCTCTTCATTTTAGTACAAACAGAGCTGCATGAATCCTTCAGTATTCTGAACAGAACACAGTTTGAAAAACTAAATGGTGTTTTCCCCACCAGATATTCTGCAAAACACACTGAAATTTAAACTGGATATAAGTGGATTAGAAGACATTGTAAATGTTGTTTATTTTTGTACCACCAAATCCTAGTAGAGAGTTTGTATCATAATCTGTCCTTGGCGAGTGTTCAGCACATATTGAAAAAGTACAGTTCATTTGTGATGGCTAATGTTGTCCAGTCACTGACAGGGCCATGGTAAGCGTAAAGCCCTCCATCATCTCTAGGCAGAAAAATTATATAAATATGCCCCTTCCTCCAAGCCAACAAGGTATAATACTTGACAAGTGGAGTACAGGTTAGATTTCAGACCTCACTCATCCTCTCTGCATGAGTTCTTTGTGCAAGAAACAACCTGAACATAATTTAGGACAGTCCTAATCACAGAGTTCATCCTGTACCTATATAGGGAATTAAATGGGTGTTTGATCTCATTTCCAATGAAGTATCAATACAGCTATTCAGATGTTTTTTAATAGAAACAGAAACACAGTGTGTTTTTACTTGAAATAGTACCATGTATAACACCCAGTAAGTGATATCAGAGCTATCCCATGAGGTGCAAACTGAAAGTGATAGGGAACAGTTTGTGTATCGCAAATTCACTCAGAGTTGTTCTCTATCCCTGGGACAGTCACTGTGGCCAGATACTTTTTATACACAGCAGGGGTGCAATGGTGTTTATATTGCTGGTGATGTAAACTTCAAATGCATATTTTGCTCTTAAAGTAGTATTGTTCATTTTGTAGCAGAAATGCTGGACTCTCCTTGGGGTAAAAAAACAGAGAAACAAACATAGATAATATCTGCCTCCAGTAGCCACAATTATTTTCAGTGATGAGGCGGCTGCATTTAGAACAGAAGAGATGCGAATAATCTTTCTTTTTAATCAAGATCCGTGAAAAGTAAAGAAATCCTTATTATGAGATAAAAGAGTGTATACTATTGTATTTTCATGAAGATGTACATGTACATTTTTTTATATATTCTAGAGTTAGACTAAGAAGAGAAAATAATTTTATGTATCCAATTATTAAATAATATATTAACTAGTAAGACAAAGTTATTTTAGGTTTAGTTTTATTTTTATTTTATATTCATAAGATCAGATACAAATCACTATGGTCTGAGAGGGAAAATGAAATGAAAATAAGATATATAAATGTTAGAAGTTGTGACATTTATTTTCATTCGTAAACTCAAACTATTATAACTGTTATGTTATAGACTAGTAATATTAAAACTGGTCAATATTTCTAGCTGAATATATCAATGTATTTAAAGATTTGGTTTAGTCTTCAATTTAAGATCACTCTAGCTTTAGGCTGGGTGGGTTGGCTCCCTTGAACCTGGGAGTTTAAGGTTGCAGTGAGCTGTGATCATGCCACTATACTTCTGCTTGGGTGACAGAGGAAGACTGTCTTTACAAAAAAAAAAAAAAATTAAAAATTTACTCTAATTTTATTACAATATGTCAGCTAAAGTTGTCTTTATTTTGCACCACAATTATTTTCTATCATTTATTCCTTATGCACTTACTTATATTATGTGTCAGACATTAGGTTAATACTACAAATTTGACACCATAATAATTTGAATGCTTTTCCTAGATTACTAATGACAATTTTTGGTTTTTGTTTTCAGTTACTAAACTATTTTCTGAATATTTGGTTACCTCATTAAGAATGAACATAAAACCTACATAAGACTCAAAAGAAAATATATTTTGTTTCTGAACATTAAAAAATATCTTATTCAATAAATATTTATTTGCCTGATCTATATTTTCTTATTATGGTCTCATTTCTTACTATTACCTTGTCCCACACCAGTATAAGCACCTATTCATTTTATGCATTTCTTTATACTAATGGGTACCTTTGACACTCACTATCCATTCCCATGTAGTGTGGTTTCCTGTACTGTGGAGGCAAGAGTATTAAAAACTACAATTTCCAGACTCCCTCAAAACTGGAGTTGCAAATATAATTAAGTTCTGCCAATAAGAAACATACCTTAAATCCGAAGGCTCTGATGGAGACCATTTCTGGTTGTCTTACTAGATTCTTCTGGTAAAAAATGTCATGAAGCTATGTGGTTCTTTGCAGCAGATCTCACTGTAGAGTCACTATTTCAGTGCATAGGTACATTGAAATGGCAGCTCCCTGGTAATCAACTTTCCTTGGATTAGCACAATGGGTTATTTGAATTAGAACTCAAAAATTCTAATAGTGCTTTTCTTTTTCTCATCTTCCTGATTCTGACTGAGGGGACATCTCCCAGAAAGTCATATCTGTGGTTCTTAGTGTTACTCCTACAGCTTTCCTTCCTTCTGATAATTTTGTAAGCATCTAATTCCATTCTTCAGATCCTTTTTGCTTAAATAACTAGAGTGATTTCTGTTTCTTGTAATGAATGTTAACTAACTTATTTTCTATCCTTGTTTGTTGTCTTTGATCAAGACAGCCTTAACGTTTTTCTCAGTTTGACTAGGCTTTAGACAGACTTCTTCCTGACTATTAGTCCTGATCTCCCTTCTTGTAGAGCATTTACTTTAGAAAACTTGTAAATTATTTCTTTGTCCCTTTGAGATGTTAATCTTCTCCCAGGCTGTTTCCCAAGGACCTGGGAGTCATTCCTTCAAAATGTAATCCTGTACTCCGGAGGCTAAGGTGAGAGGATTGCTTGAACCCAGGAGATTGAGGCTGCAGTGACTTGTGATCACACCACTGCACTCTAACCTGGGCACTAGGGCAAGACCCTGTCTCAAAAACAAAACAAAACAAAACAAAACAAAACAAAACAAAACAAAACAGCAAAAACAACAATGAAAGACAAATCAAAACAAAATGTAATCCTGGAATAGTGCCCCTATTTCCCAGTCTCTTCGGGAGAGTAGAAGCCTAACCTCAGTAAGAGACACTTAGCAAGTACAGGTGACCTATTGAAATTGACCAAATTCCCACCCACCGAAACATCCCCCCAGTACTTTTCCGTTAGCTCACCCGGCCTTTAAAACTGTTCCTGTCCCATTTATTTCAGTGGGGTTGAGTACAAGCTCTCTACTCTATTGTAAAAATCTCTGTCTCCTATTGCAGTACTCTTGAATGAAGTCTTCCTTGTCTGTATAACTTGTCCAGTGCAATTTTTCTTTTATACTTTCCATCTTAGGGTGTAAAGCTTTGTCATGTTTTTCACAGGATAAGCAGCAAAGGAAAACTGTGTCATTTTAATTGCTTAAAATATATTTAGAAATATTCAATCAGAAGAGGATACAATATATAAAAAATATAAAATACACTGTAATAAATGTGTATAAAACTACATGTGTTCTGAGAAATAGAATATTAGCAATAATTCCTGCCACCTCTATATCCCTCCAGGAATATCCCACTCCCTGAAGTAACTGTTCTGAATTTTATATTCAACATTCCTTTAGTATTCCTTAGACTTTTATTATATATGTATGCATCTCTAAGCAATGTTATTAAGTTTCATATGCATTTGAATTTTATAAGAGCAGTTATCAGGGCGTATTTTTATGCAATATGTTTTTATGCTCAATAATATGTTTGTGAGACTCAACTATGTGAATGACTAGCCCTACTGGCTTTTTATAAACCCTGCAAAGATGTTTTTTTCCATATCACCTTTTATAGCCTCCTTAGTAGAGATCCCTGCAGAATCAGCTCAGCACATGAAAGAGCATTGCAAAGTGGAAAGAGTCTTGGATGAGGATTTGATAAATTTAGTCTCTTGGCAGCTATTTTTAAGTTTGATGTAGGCATTGCCATGTCTTTTAGACTCAGGCCTTATTTTTTTCTTATAACGCAGTGTTTCAATAAATTATTTCTAAGTACCTCAAAATATGTATTTAATTGTTTTGTTGCAATTTATCAGGGAAGAACAATCAGAATATCTTCCAAAGTATAAACAATAATTAAATTTTACATTTCCCAACAGCCAGGGTTCAGATTTATTGGACAATACATAGAAAAATAAAGAAAAGTCAAAAAGTTGTAGTTAGAGTAAGCATAGTCAGTGAGCAGTGAGAGCTGCCTGTAAAGACCTGTTGTCCCTATGTAGAAGAGTATGCTTAGGTTAACATGGTGTTGTGGCTAGCATGTTAGGCATATTAAGATACATTAGAAGTAATTATCTGATAGGAAAGAATCAATGGTTTCAAAAAATGTTCCTAATACGTACCCAGTAAATCATAGCTGAGATATTAGCTTATGGAGTACTTAGCAATGTTGGTTGATAGGTTGATGATGGAAATAATGAAATGTTTGACTAGCAAAAGCCCAACAAAATACATACAATCAAACTATGTTTTGGTATGGAAAATTTTAGATTGTCATGTTTAACAAGAATTCTTATAGCCAACAGCCAAATGTACATAGACACAATACTTATATTCTATAGAACCACGGTATAACAAATACTAAGTGTAAAATACTAACTGTAATACTACAAGTATTACAAAAAGCATCATATATCTAGATGTCTATGGTAGTTGCTTTCCTCTGAATTTAAGATTCATATTAAGGGAATTATGAAGTATCTTTATTCTATTGCTTTCCATGTATTTATTCCAAAGTAAAATAAGTAAAGACATTTGAATATGTAATGCTGAATGGCACCATGGAAAAGCACTGAGACATACCATACATGTACTCACTTTCATTTATACTTAACTGTGTGATTTTAGAGCAAATTATTTATTTTCTCTGAGTTTAATTTTCTCATGAACTAAATATAGATAGAATAATAGCTACCTGATACACTGATCATGAAGATATGCTGAGGTGATCTGTACAAAATGTCTAGCATAATCATTTCAAATGATAAAAGCTAGTAAATATAAGCTATTAGCAAAACTGCTTTTATTTTATCATTAAAAATTGCATATCTGCTTTGTAATTTTGTTGAACAGGATGGTCTGGACACCACTGTGAGAAGGAACTTGAGTGCATTCCCAATTCGTGTGTTCATCAACTGTGCGTGGAAAATGAACCTGGCTCGACATATTTATGCACACCTGGACTTATGGTAAAGATTATTGGTGGTTGTGGTTGTAATAATTTTTTATTCTCTTTGATATGCAGTAAACAATAGAAAATTACATGGTGAAAAATAAGGTTGGAGTAGTTAATCTTCAGTGCATCTCTCCTTCTCTGTCTGTACATGCTACACTTTTCTCAGCGTTCCTCATTCCCTTCTTGTCCATGCATCATTTGCACCCTCAGTCCTTTCTTTCAGGAGAAAAATATTCTGATAAATTGATCCACACCAAGGTGCAAGTAACTTAATGTATTGGCCTTTAATGTCTTAATGGATTTGGAAAGAGGATGCCAGTGGAGGAATTACTTAATACTGTCAGGGTCTTGGCAGAACTTTTATTTTGCACAAGGACATAGTACTACTTCCAGGGTTGGGCTCAGCATATTCTATGTCCGAGGAGGACAAATCTGCTTCCTCAGCAAGTTTGAACTGGCCTGAACTCCATTAGCACTAGAAATGACTTTCCTTGGTAAAAATGTCTCTATTAAAAAATAGCTTTTGACCACAGTCTTTTATTAAAACTGACCGCAGCCCATGAATATAGTGAAAAAAACAACGATTGGTAAGACTGTGTTATCAGAATTTTTAAATGTGTATTTATAAATATCATTATTAGACCAGCCTTCACTGAGATTAAGGCTAAATAATTAGAGAGGGAATATAGTCAGGTGACCCAGTTCAAGAATAAAGAATCATACTTCAAGCATCTGGCCAGTGTATATAAAAGATGAACAAGTGTGAAGGGAAGTATGAATGGAGCTAGAAACTCCTTCTCAGAAGTGAAAGATCAGAAAGGAAAAACTAGAACCAAGAGTCTCTAGACGAGGTTAAGGAATTACACAGAAAAAAAATAACCAATAACTGTCACCAAACACAAGAATTTGAAAAATCAATTGTGGAAGGACTTGGGCTTAATCCAGCGCTGTTCCCTCTTAAAAGATGTACCCAGGGCTCATAAGTTTTTTAGGGATATGAATGAGCTCAAACAGAAATCTTCTTTTCTCTGAGAATGTTCTAATTTTGTATTTGCCCTAGAAAAAAGATTTTCTCTCACTGCTCCCAAAGCAATAGATCTTTGGAGAAAAATTTCAGATGCTCTGATACTTAAATTGGAAGTTAGTTGGTACCAAGAAGTTATTTTTCTGACACCTCGGATTAGACCAATAATGCCTTTCTCAAAGAGTCAGTATAAAGAGCAAAATACTGAGATGTGTCTTTTATTTAGCTGTATCTTCCACCAGTACAGCCTGGTGGAAGATACATAAAAATCTAAATAACTTGGAAAATCAATGCTTATTTTATATGTGATATGTTTCCATAAACACAAATAACTTACTACCAAATATCTCCAAAATTTCCTGAAATAATCTCCTGGTGTATGTTCTTTCACAGGTGAAATATGAATCTATTAATATTTGAGCTTTTTCTTTAAGAAAAAAATCAAAGCTGAAGTATAAATACATTAGTATATGTTAGACATATAAATATCTTGATAAAATATAGTTTTATAAGATCACATGTCTACTAAATAGGAGAAAATGTTATAGACATAATACATTTACATTTTAGTAAGGCATTTACTAAATTAATTTCAAATGGATAGTTTTGCAACTATTCTGTAAGTACTTGAAAGCTGAAACAAAATTTAAAGATTTGTCATAGCAAGAGATAATATTTGTGTGAAATGCTACAACGAGATAAGGGAGATTCAACTTTTGCTAATGCATTAGTTACACTTTAAAATGAGTAGCTAAAGATAGGGGAAATTTAGTTTATTGAAAAAGAATTTTAACACTGAAATGTTATTCATGCCAATGCTATAGCAGTATATATTTACTCTAAATTAGATATTCCTAGGAAATATACTTTTGAAAAATCACATGCAAGTTATTACTTGGAATAGAATATAAAATAATCTGCTGAAGTATCAGAAAATCAAATATTCAAAATATTTGATAAAATATTTGTAGCAAGTTAAATTTGTAAATGTTGAAATAGAATATTGAAATGGATACAGGTATGGAAAATGCATGAAAACATTAGAAAATTGCTTTTTAGGTTTATTTTTCCCTGCCCCACTAATCTTGAGTGCAAATGGGATATTAAAAGAATAAAAATCACAATCACGGGGAAATGTGAAACTTCATGGGTACTTCATTCACAGGAAGATATCAAACTTGAGAGAGTCTTAAGAATAAAGCAGTTATAAGAATTAAACAAAAGATAAATTGATTTGCATTAATACTAAAAATAAAGTGTATATGTAGAGTGTAGGTGAACATGAAAGCAGGTCCATAGTGGAGAGTTGACAATGTACAAGGGGTAAATCATAGCATTCTAGCACAAGAGTAGATGGGAAGAGACTAAACATTGCATCAGTTATCACATTCTGGTGGAACATTTGCTCACTTCTCTGTCAACTCTGAAACATTGTAAATTTCTGAAGGACAAAGATAATGCTAGACATTGCAGTATTCCTAAGAGTACAGAGCACAGTACAGGCGGTCACTAATTTATAATTATTCAACTTTATGATTGTACGAGAGTGACATACATTCAGTAGAAACGGTATTTTGAACATCCCTACAACCATTCTGCTTTTTACTTTTAGCATGACATTCAGTAAGTTACATGATCTATTCAATACTGTAATATAAAATAGGCATGGGGTAGAATGATTATGCCCAAGCTGTTGGCTAATGTAAGTGTTCTGAGCACCTTAAAGTAGGCTAGGCCAAACTATGAAGTTCAGTATATTAGGTGTATTAAATGCATTTTCTACTTACAATATTTTCAACTTATGATGGGTTTATTGTAATATAACTCTATCTTAAGTCGAGGAGCATCTGTACATGTGTTTTGATTTTGGTCATCATTGTTAAAGTTGTTTTATTAGCGTTCGTAGCATATTAGTCACAGTTGTTTTAAATTCCCAGTCTGATAATTACAGTTTCCCCACCATATCTGAGTCTGACTTCAGTGCTTACTCTGTCTCTTCTAACTACTTTTTGGTTTTTAGAATGTCTTGTAATTTTATATTCAAAGACATGATACGTTGGGTAAAAGGAACTCAGTAAATAGGTCTATAGCTTAACATTTTATGTTTATCTGGCTAGGAGTCAGGCTGTGTTTGCTTTGTTATAGCCATAGGTGTCAGAGGTTAAAATTTCCTCTTATATTTTTATTTTTATCTTGCCTGTTGTATTTTGGTTTCATGAGAAAATTCTTTTTAAAGAAATGTGAGGTGTGGAGTTCTTTCAGTTGTAATCTCCTGTTGTTATAAAAGATCCCTGTTGATGTGGCAGTAAGGTATGGGGAGAGGGTAAGTCTTTAATAGTCCTATGATTAGGCCTCAGTCTTGGTGATCCTGTGCCTCTGGCTGTGACCTTCATATGTGCCCCATTCCCTTAGGTGAGACAGAAAAGCTACAGAGGGCTGGAGTTGGGTATGTCCCTTCCCACAGGTCAATTAGGCTCTGGTAAAATAGTTTCACTTGAGGACAAGCCTTGTTAAGAGGAACAGAATGCTCTGGGAGTCTTCAAAATGGCTCTCCTCTCCTCTCCTCTCCACACTGGAAGCATGAGGGGATTTTTCTCCAAACCTCACTGTGAGAACCTTGTAGTATTTTTGAACATAAAGTTCATTACAGTGTGGGATATTCCCTAAGAATGGGGTCCCCTGTAGTTTCTAACTAACTCTCAAGCTCGTACACACTGAGTCTCCAGCATTTCATCAATTCCAGTTTGTTTTTCTACCCTGATTTTGGCTCCAGCAGAGGTTTCTGCTTCTGAATTTCTGCTCTGGTAAGCTATGATTCTTTCTACCTGCCTGACTCTCTCTCCGATGTTTGGGGGCAAATGTTTTCCTTTAATGGGAAATGACTTCAATTTTCTTAAAAATCTGAGGAGAGTTGATTTTTAGTTTGTTCAGTTTTTCTCTTACTGTGTAGATGGGAATGACGCCATCCAAATTACGCGCCAGACCAAAACCCACAATTTTGTGATTGTTTGAGAACGAAAGAACCTATGAATATATTTATTAAGAAAACATGATGGATTTTCTTTCATTCGTGTAATTCAATGTGTCTTTTAAAAAATGGATTTTATTATTCTAATTAGGCTTCTCAGGTATCTCAACTTGAATGGTGATC
This sequence comes from Chlorocebus sabaeus, assembly GCF_047675955.1. Lineage (NCBI taxonomy): Eukaryota > Metazoa > Chordata > Mammalia > Primates > Cercopithecidae > Chlorocebus > Chlorocebus sabaeus. The sequence continues at coordinate 64,448,684 of NC_132920.1, read as the reverse complement.
CTGTTTTTCAGAGTCACTAGAAGTCTTTATGGGATTGTTCAAAAGTCATTAATCGGACTCACAATCACATTCTTCATTAACATGTAAAATACGAAAAATTAAAAATTTTCTTGCATGTGTACTCTAATTACACCCACTGATATGGTAACACATGCAACCTAGAAAGAACATTCAAGTAATTCAAATAATTGAAATATGCTTGTATTGAATTTTTAATTGAACTTGAAACAGCAAAGCACAATTCAAAGCAATAAGCCTTTTCCCTAACAATTTGTAGCAATTCTCTTCACATCCATTCCTTTTATGTTCACCTAAACTTCCCTCTAACATCTTTCTTCCTCTCAGAGATCTTCTGAAAAATGGCAAATTTTTTCCTGGTTACTTTTAGTTAAGTTACTTTAAAAGTTTCACTAATTAGGTCATCATATAAAAATGTTAATTCAGCTACATATTTACAGGATTAGAAAGGATTAATATTACTACAATTATTTTTGTTTAATTATGAAGGTGATGTGGGAGGTAAATAGCCCCTGCTGGATAGGGAGATGGGAACCGTTTTTTTTTTTTTTTTTTTCTTTACTTCTGAGAATTAATTTTTTGAAAATAACATTAAAGGTCTGAACTCTCAGGTTTTTCTTAATGTTTCGAGCTATGACAATCTCTGACAAGCCAACAATTAGTGCAGATTATTCGTTTTAGCAGATCCAATTACAAAAGTGCATCCAAACAAGATTAAAGTACTTACATCATTTTGAAATTCAAATGTTCTGTAAAAGAATTTAAATGACAGAATGCAATTTTTGAATGTCCTATACTTGCTGAAAAATTCAAGAAAAATGATCATTCTCTTTTTCATTTGATCAGAACTGCTCATTTCTTCCTTGGTAAATGAAATTCTGCCAAACAAGATTGATCTCCATGCATTAACCAATGAGTGCCTATTGGTCAGGCTTATTGTGTTTTGTAAATGATAGAGTCGATGAAAGTGTTAATTACAGTTCTTAAATTAAAACACAGATATTTATATAGTGTGGAAGCTGTATTTGTATTAAAATGAGGAAAAAATGGAGAAACTATTTTCTGAGAAAAAAGGTTCTGAGTTCTATAGAAGGACAACTTATTTGTGGTATTCAGTTTTTAAACGTCATCTTCAAATAAACCTAACACAGAAGACACCAGTACAGCAAGACAGACAAACATTTTGATGTATGTCTGTGGTTCTGATCTTTATTTTCTCATGAGATAAACTCATCAATTTTATTAATAAATATTTACCAAGTGTTTTCTGTGTTTGAGATGACTTGTTCTATTAAAAATAATTATTATCTCTTAATAGGAAATAAAGCAAAGATGCGATTTTAGACAAACTCATAATTCCTTTTTAAATAGATATTTTTGTGGTTTTGACATTTATCCTTATTTTAATTCAAGTAATTTGTATTTTAGATCAGTCAAAACACATCCTTTGGATACTCACTGAAATAATGTATTTGGAAAACTTATTAAGGAAATACATATACACTAGTCTTACATTCAAATAAAGGAAAAGAGGACAGGCTCACATCTTCTTGCAATGCACTAAAAAAAAAACATCAATAATGCTTTTATTCAGGTGAAATTTGATACTTTGCTCTAAGGTATGTTGAGCATAATTGTTTGCAGATCCTTAAAATGATATAAAAATCAATTAGTATCAGTTTGTTATCCAAAGAGAACACTCAGCTGTATGGAAGAGACAAATAATGTGTGGGATAATAAGGAAGTCAGCATTGGGTGCAAAATGCAGGAAACCGTATGATGAGGAAAATAAAAACATTAGCTAGGACATTTATTTGGTAGTAATATTAAAAAATAATAAAGCAATTGGCGAACCCTGAGTGAAGTAGTCATTAGAAGAGATTTCTCAATGGACAAAAGATATTGGCTTCCTCCTAAGGATTAGAAAGGTACCTCTAAAAGCACTGAAACTCAATCTGCACCGCGCAGTGGAAGTCCACCCCGAGGGTTTGCTCAGTACTGCTGATGAGAATGCTAAATATAAAATAACCATGAGAGATAAGGCTCCATCTGCTTCTCAGGACAATTTTTACCACAAACAACAACAACAACAAAATACACACAAAAAAATGTATTTTCCTCTCCCCAAATCAATTAGGCTCTGGTAAAAGAGAGCCAAGATCCTTGCTTTTATGAAATCTATCACCTAAAAGCAGAGGATGGCAGTGGGGAAGACACCAAATTATTGTGTTTATTTATTTGTTAATTTGTTTATGGGCAGCAATGAGTGCTATGGGGAAGAAAAAGGTGGAGGGATGGGTATTCTGAGCATTTCTAAGCAACACAGTGACAATATTTTGTAATGCAAGGTATGTGAGGGTTTTGGAGGAAAAAATGGTGCAAACGAATAAAAACATAAATATTAATGAAAAGAGGAAGCTTTCTGTATTAAATAAGGATAATGTATAATGAAAAAATGTAATTTAATATTTTCAGAAGTAGAATATTTAAAATAACAAATTGCCTTACATTTTATGTAATAGACATGGCACAGCTATGATGTACAATCTAAATGTCTTATAACATGATGGGCGCAGTGGCTCATGCCTGTAACTGCAGCACTTTGGGGAGCCAAGGAGGGTGAATCACTTGAGGTCAGGAGTTTGAGATCAGACTGGCCAACATGATGAAACCCCGTATCTACTAAAAATGTAAAAACTATCCGGGCGTGGTAGTGGCCATCTGTAATACCAGCTACTGGGGTGGCCAATGCACAAGAATTACTTGAACTGGGGATTTGGAGCTGGCAGTGAGTCGAGATCTTGCCACTGCACTCTAGCCTGGGCGACAGAGTGAGATTCCAAAAAAAAAAAAAAAAAAAAATTCTTACAACAGTAGTTTTTATTGGTAAATTGAGTATAGTAAAATAATGACCAGCTCATAGACCTATTTAGATATTAAAGATAATGAATGCCCACCTTTCATCTTTATGCATCAGATTTTTGCTTCAATGTGACTGGTGGAAGAATGTATTTGGTAGAAACCTAGAATATATTTAGTGTCATATATTGACTCAAAAAAGTAATGGCTTAACATTTTAGACTTCAATGAGATGGAAAATTCTCTGAGCTTCAGTTTCTTCACTTATAGCATGAACGTGTGGATGAATTAAAAGCTTGGCCATATGGAAGATAACATTGTTAACTCATTGGAGAGTTGGGCACAGAATTTTAAATGCCCATACTTACAGACTGGTAGATCAGTGTTCTTTCCTCCATGCCATATATCTTATGGATTTATTTTTAAGATAGATAACTAAATGTAATATCCATTTATTTTTAAGGTAAATAACTATATTATATGTCAGGGCTGAATAATGTTCCATCGTCCAGATGTACCTTGGATTATCCATTCAACCTACTGAAGTTTTTAGTGATTGTTTCCAGGTTTTGGCAATCATCAATAAGGCTGTTATAAATATTCTTGTGGAGGTTTTTGTGTGAACATGTTGTCAATTCATTTGCTATACATCGAGGCACACACTTGCTGGATTATATTGTAATAGTGTGTTTATTAGAAACTGCCTGTTTTCTGAAATATCTGTACCATTTTGCATTCACACAAGAAATTAGGCAGCATTTTATCATTTGTATAGCAATTACTAAAATTGTAATTCAACAATTATTTTTGTGGCTATGTATTTACTGTTTGACCAGCTACTCTCACCTCCCTTCCTCTCCTTCTCTATTCCCTTCTCCCTTTCTGGTCTGCTTTTCTCCTCTTCAGTAAGTTCCATAAAAACAGGAACTGTGCACACATTACCTACTTCTGTTCTCTAGGCAGATACGAGATAGTAGATTCTAAATAAAATTTTGTTGATTATTATACATGAACAAAAACATGGATGGATTACAATTATTGTGGTGTTCATCACAACTAAGCACAAGAATTCTGTGGAACAGTCTGTTGAATGAAATATCATACACTGTTAAAGATATAATGCATTGTTTTCTACCATAATATTTAGAGTGATTTAAAATATCCCTTGAGCCATAAGCTTCCATTAAAATGTTATTATTTGTGAAGGAAGCCTAACTATTTGCCAGACTAAATGTCTTGGATACTTTGCCTTATTGAATGATTAAAAAAATTTGGAATGTAAGAATCATTATTTATCCCTATTGTGATGATAAGGAAACCGGCTCAGAGAGGTTGGTCGCTTATTCATAGGTAGCAAATGTTAGAATGTAGTCCGTCCAGTGAATCCAAACCCTGTATCCATGAGCACTATGCCAGAAAATTTTCACCCTGCAACCAAATACCGTTCTAGATCTTCTCACTCTGAGCCATACTCAGATTTCTTTTGGTGAGCACAGACTATATTAACTTATATAAAGATTAGCTTATATATTCTGTTATGGCCTGAGTGTTTGTATCTCCCTCACCCAAATTCAAATGTTGAAGTCCTAACCCCTAAGACTGTGGTATTAGAATGTAGGGCTTTGGGGGAGGTGACTGAGTCATGAGGTTTGAGTACTCATGATTAGGATGAGTGCTGTTATAAAAAGGCTGCAGATAACTAGATAGTCCCTTCCAGCCTGTAAGGACATAGCTAGAAGGCACCATCTGTGAGAAAGCCCAGACACTAAACATCCCTCAACTTGTACTTCCCAGCCTCCTGATCTATGAGAAATAAATTTCTGTTATTTATAAGTCAAACAGTTTATGATATTTTTTGTGACAGCAGCCTAAACAGACTAAGACATGGTTCCTTCAAATTCTTTTTTTTGTTTGTTTGTTTGTTTGTTTGTTTTACCAAAACTTCTTTTCTTCACATGGTTCTTACATGATAACAAGTGGAACTGTGCATTTTACACTTGCTAGATTATTCAATAAATAAATTAAATTCTGGCAAGGCAGTGGGAGAAAATATAACTTGCATCTATTGCATTTTTTATGATAAAAACCAGTCTCTGTTTCTCTGCTTTTTCTGGCATTGCCACTGAGAAACGACAGGGTTTTACACTTCTCTTTTGACTTAGAAGTCTTTTTTTTTTATTCATACAGAAACCACCTGCTTTAAGCTTTTTCCCCCTTAATTAAAAATAAATGAAACTAAGAAAAGAGTCAATGTGTAGGAAGGAAGACCTGTTGGTTGTTGCTCTCCATGCAGCTCAGGGATACAGACGTCCAGCACAGCATATCTCGCTTGCTGTTTTTGATGTATTTTGGATGTTAGATGGTATCCTTGTATGATAGTGTTTGATTTGATTTTGCCTTATTTTCTGTAACTGTTTTCATGTCATTTGCACTTGAATTCCCAAGTAAGGAAAGGGCTGTGTGCACATTCCCAGAGTTTGAAGATTAGTTTCAAAGACATTCTAACTATAAGGCTGACTCACTTCAATCTGAAAGGAGAAAGAAAAAAGTGTATTGCCACAGTATGTTGTAGAAAATGAGAGAGGCTTGAAAGTGTTCAGAAGACATTGTTCTTAATGTTCTCCAATGAAGATGCCAACTTTATGTGTCTAATGATAAATCAGTTAAAGAAAAGTATAAAATGATCAGTGTATTCATTGGTGTGTCACATGCACACAACTGTGGCTGTTTGGGTTGGTATAGAATACTACTCCATGGGAGAAATGGATAAATAAATTATAGAATATATTAACAAATATGTGTTGATAGAGGTATAAACACAAGATGCTCTGGATGGCAAAATAAAGGTATGTAGCCCAAATCTCCTCAGATTGGCTCAAGTAATAGCCCCTATAGGAGGTCAAGTGTAGCAAGTCTGCTTGAATATAAAGAGACATTGTTCTAGGGAGAACAGATAGGAAAGCTTGCAAGTTACTTTCAAGGAGTGTGAATGGAAAGATTTGAGGTAATGTTATTTTTTAAATATCCTTTATGACACATATTTTAGCACTTAATATCTATATATTATTAAACTTAGATTCTAACAACTATTTAAGATATTTATCCTAAGAATCTCAAATTCATAAGAGATACAACATACAAAAAAACAATTATAACACAGAAAAGAAATGGGTAAGCAGCCTAAAATGTAAACACGCAACATTATAGTGATTCACAGAATGAAGACATTATTTCCAATGGAAAAATATAAAGTGTTTCATGAAATAAATGTATTTTCTCATGAGCAGTCAGTTGAACATTCTGTGACTAAGGAAAGCTTCCCTAAATGGTATAGATATTTGGTGGTTAAAAAAAAAAAAAAAAAAAAAAAAAAAAGAAAGTTTTAAATTTCTACTTGCCAGTTCTCAAAAATGAGTTTGAAATATTGGGATCCTCACATTGATGACCCACTAATTTACCTGCAGTGTCTGCTAATTCCATGCGTTCTTACTAAAATAGTAGAAAGATCAAACAATTTGAGTTCTGAAATGTTTCATGGCTGTTTTACTTGTACATACTCAGGGTTCTGTATCAGATATCAGCTTCTGGGACTGGTGAGTCATAAACAGTGGTCTCAGGGAAGTCTTTAAGGTATTTGATTTCAATTAGGTGAGAATTTAGAAACAAAAATTCAGAGGATGCTATTGACAGTAGGACCACAGAGTTTTAATTATGTTATATATAACTGTATATGTTAGTCACACTGATAATTTGCACCTGTAGTAATTATGAGTTATTAAATTGTTCTGATATGATGTCTGACACGGAGTAATTTCTTGATTTTGTTATTTGGAGTTAAATACAAAGTACTTAAATTTAAATTAAAAACAATGGTATTTCCAACATGAACTTGGCCATAGTCAAGCATATAACTTTAACATTCAAACTTTTTTTGCTTTTAAAACTCAATATCTACAAATGTAATTAGTGTAAAGAAGGCCATTGACAACTATTTGATTAGGATCATGGATATCAAGAATAGTTGACATGTAATTAAACTTAATCATTGTGAAAAGTCGAGAAAATCCCATATATTTAAGATTTGGGGGTAACCTAAATACCTTTCTCACCATGTTTTCAATAAGAAAAATCAATAGTCAATAAGAAATAGCCAGTGATATTGTGTGCTAGGTTAAATTGTTTTACTTTTTTCTAAGAAGAGTGGTAAGCCAGTGATGATTTGTTGAACTGAGGAATGATCTGGTCAGACTTTTATTTTGAAATATAACTCTAGCATATATTTGGTACATAGTAAATGTGCATCTGAGACCTTGCCTCTAAAACAATGCATCTTGACCTCTTGCCTCATCAGCCTTCTGCAGTAATATTTGTTGCCTGAGCATCTGTCTCTAGTATTAACCTTGACTTCTTCCCCAATCTATGCTTTGCATTTCCCTTCTTATTGCATCTTCTTTTGTATAGACTAGAAACAAAAGTGAGATTCAGTGCATTCCTTAAGATCCTTATTCCTCCATTCTTTAGTCCGCTAGAAGATCTCCCTGCAGATAAAAATTACACAGCAAATCAATGAACTTGTGTTTTCAGAAGCATTTCCATTGAAGCAAATCCCCTGAAGTTCTGGTAGCCAAATGCAATAAGGAAAAATAAAATTGTCCTTAAAGACTTTACTACCAATTGTCACACACCAGGGAAGAAGTGACTCTTTCAGAGTTATATTGTTGTCACCCCATAAAACTTAGATGGAGCTTGTGTGCTTCTATTTTGTGAAAATTTCACATAGTCTTGATGTTCTTCAGACTTCATACAACTTTATAAAATTATGGACCCATAGCTTTTATTTATGGTCTATGATTTTATTCTCTTTAACCTTGAGAAAGATGAAAATAACTAATTTGAATTAATTGACTGACATACTTGAAAATGTTTTGAAAAGCTTGGGCCATACATTGTGATGTTACCAGACAGAAAACATCGTTATCATCCTCCCCCAGGAAAGACATTTTAAACTTTCATGGCAGGATATTGTAGATAACCTAGGAAAATAAATAAAACAATGTTACACTGCAGTGTCCCAGGCAATGACTCTCAGGAGCCATTCTAGATGAATTATTCTAAACTGAGAGAAAGAGACCAAGATACAGAGAGAAGCACATAAATTTGATGTAACATGCTCCACCTAAAAATTAAAAAAAAAAGGAAATAATGCAGATGAGGGGAATGAGAACTCCTGTTGTGTGTTGTCAAGTTGTCATAAAGGAAGAAAAGAATACCTGCACTATATGTATTCTTGAGAGCTTGACTCCCTTTTTGGTAGATGCTTGAGGCAGAGAAAACACACACACACACACACACACACACAAAATCCATTTACTTTACTACTCTACACAGCCTAAGCAGAGCGATAATTCATGTGGTCTGTAGTACTATCTATATAATCCATTAAGATAGACTCTTTAGAGAGGACATGCATAAATCACCCTTACTTCTTCAGATCTGACCACTGACTCACCTCCACAGAACCAGTTTGAATGATGAGCATCTACTTCTGGAAACCCTATCACATATAGAAAACTACATGAAGGGGCTTTCCTTTTTGGAGTCTTAGATAACGTGTTTTTTTAGATCACAAGGTTTATATGAGGCTGTATAAGATTTTGATAAACAGCCTACATGGTTTGGAAATCTGAGAGAGACTTCACCAGACTCCTCTAAAATTCTGAATGATTTCCCATCTAATGGTTTTTTCAAGAAGAGTGAAGTTCTGTGTGCTGTTGGGAGGCAATAGAGGTTTTCCAGTATTTAAAAATCTCCTGATCTCTAATCTCGCTCTTTCCACTTCAACTCATTGTATATCAGTCTCAGTGAAACAAAATCTCTGTGGGGTTATGCTTTTGAAATGAGGAAGAAAAAGGAAGAGGAGCAGAAGTAGGATAAGAAAGAAGAGGAGGAGGATGGAGTAGAAGTTGGAGGAAGAGGAAGAAACAGAAGAAAAGCTAAATGGGACTAATTATTTTGTCCTGTGACTATTATTTTCCTATAAATCTTTCCTGGTTTAAAAGAGTTATCTCAAAAAGGGCCAGAGCTACTACCAGGTAGAGCAGTGTTTGAACCTGGAGGCACTACCTTGTGGAAGATTAGCATCCGTGATATTACATATGCTAATGTCCTAGCCTGGTATAACTCATCAGGAAGTCCACTCAACACAAGAGGCAATTGAACCTATTCTTCTACCAGCTTACATTTTTCCTCTAGTAACTTACTAAGCAACCAGAAAAACTCACACAGGGATCTGTTTTTATTAGTCCCTAAAGCCTAGGAGCTACCTGACACATGTTTAAGTGGGATGGTTGTAAATGGCTTTGAGATTACTTAGTTTTCCAATTGCTAAATTTTCAAATAATTTACCATTTATTTTGAGTTCATGTTTGGCAGCATTAAACATTTCTTTTTAAAAAATTTCTTTTTTTAATTATACTTTAAGTTCTAGGGTACATGTGCACAGCGTGCAGGTTTGTTACATATGTAAACATGTGCCATGTTGGTGTGCTGCACCCATTAACTCGTCATTTACTTTAGATATATCTCTTAATGCTATCCCTCCTCCTTCCCCCTCCCCACAATAGGCCCCGGTGTGTGATGATCCCCTTCCTGTGTCCAAGTGATCTCATAGTTCAATTCTCATCTATGAGTGAGAACATGCGGTGTTTGGTTTTCTGTTCTTGCGATAGTTTCCTGAGAACGATGGTTTCCAGCTGCATCCATGTCCCTACAAAGAACACGAACTCAACCTTTTTTACGGCTACAAAGTATTTCATGGTGTATATGTGCCACATTTTCTTAATCCAGTCTGTCACTGATGGACATTTGGGTTGTTTCCAAGTCTTTGCTACTGTGAATAGTGCAGCAATAAACATACGTGTGCATGTGTCTTTATAGCAGCATGATTTATAATCCTTTGGGTATATGTCCAGAAGTGGGATGGCTGGGTCAAATGGTATTTCTAGTTCTAGATCCTTGAGGAATCGCCACACTGTTTTCCACAATGGTTGAACTAGTTTACAGTGGCACCAGCAGTGTAAAAGTGTTCCTATTTCTCCACATCCTCTCCATTTCTTAATGAAAAATCTTGGAATAAGGTGGAAAATGTTTCTTGGTGCATGTTTAAATGGGATGGTGGTAAATGGCTTTGAGCTTACTTAGTTTTCCAATTGCTAAATTTTCAAATAATTTACCAATTCTTTTGAGCTCATGTTCGGCAACATTAATCATTTGTTAATGATAGACCTTGGGAAAGGGGGAAAATGTTTCTTAACTGTAGAGGACACAGAGAAAGAGTTTAATCATATTAATTGCACTTCCATTTCATCTGTCATCTTTGGTTTCAAGGCAGACTATTCACATCATATGGGCCCTTATTACTCAGAGTAAGGTTGGTGACTCTAGTAATTCAAGACTGGTACTTGTTGAACTGCCATATTTGGATGGTTGTTTTTCTTGTAATATAAAGGCATCTAAAGGGCTATCCTGTGTTTCAAATTTTAATTAAACAAGTTATGGGTAAAAATACTTACATTTTACTGGCTCAACTCTTTAACCTAATGTACAGAGGCAATTTTGTAAATATAATTTTATGTACATTCAACAAACACTAATTGGTTAGCAGCATACAAATAGTGTGCTGAATACAATGCAGAATGGAATGCAGATAAATTTCTACCTAGTGACATTTACAGTGTACCAGGAATTGCATATCAATCAAGGCAATAGAAAAATAAAATATCCATGCATCCATGGATGCGGCTGGAAACCATCATTCTCAGCAAACTATCGCAAGAACAGAAAACCAAACACCGCATGTTCTTACTCATAGGTGGGAATTGAACAATGAGATCACTTGGACACAGGAAGGGGAACATCACAACCGGGTCCTATTGTGGGGAGGGGGTAAGGGGGAGGGATAGCATTAGGAGATATACCTAATGTAAATGACGAGTTAATGGGTGCAGCACACCAACATGGCACATGTGTACATATGTAACAAACCTGTACATCGTGCACATGTACCCTAGAAGTTAAAGTATAATAAAAAAAGAATAAATTATGACAAAAGAAAAAAAAGAAAAAGAAAATATAATTCAAATTGTATTTAGTAGTCAGAAGAAAAAGAAAAAGTTACTGTGATAGAAAAATAATGTAGATAGTAAAAAGTTTTCTCTAAGGAAGGGACCTTGAAGTTATAACCCACGGGATAAAAAGAAATAATCCAAAGCAAGAGTGAGGGTATGGATGTGCTGTCAGATGTATCAGGATAAACAAGGGTCATGGGGGAGGAAAAGATCTTGTCCTGTATGGGACAGAAAAGAATGGATAATGGAAGTTGAGCATGGTAAGTATGGTGGGGGCAAAGGCACAGAAGTGCTTGCAGAAGTAAACAGGGTCAGATTAGGTCGAGAGTCAGAAAAATAGAAATTAGTTTGAATTTTATTCAAATGCAATTGACATATATACTAACAAGTTTTTTCAAAAGGGAAATGATGTGATCTTATTCAGGTTCTTAAAATATCCCTATTCTTCCATAAAGAAAGATCTAGAAGGAGGTTAAAAGTGGGAGTGAAGAAACCAGCTAGGCTCTAACAATTATTATGTAAAAGATAATAATGGATTGATATTTGTGGCAAAGCAGAATCAGAGAAAAGGCTGGATTTGAAATGTGTTATGAAAGAAAAATTAGCAAGACATTGTATTGAGTGGATGTGCGAGATAGAAGAGAATGAAAAATCAGGGAGGACTTCAGCAATAGAGTGATGATAATAAATTTCCTGTGATGGGACAGGTGGTTGGAGGAACATGTTAGAATGGAGGGACTGACTCAGCAGTTCAATACTGTACACGTTATGTTTAAGGTACCCCCGAGATATTTAAATAATGATTCTAAATTAGCAGGTGGTTATATAAGAATGTATTTCAGAGAAGTGTGAAGTAAAGATATAATTTTGGGACTTATCAATGTATGATACCTTTATAGTCTTTTTGAATGTATGACTATGCTTCTGGGGAGAATGGAGAAAGAAAAAAGGTGAATACAAAGCTATGATAAGTTCCAACCTAGAGGCCACAAAGAAAAGGAGTCAATAGAGGAGATTGATAATGAATAGGAGAAAGAGGTAGAAGGCTACGGAGAACATCAAATTTGTTAGAAGGTGGTAGTTAAGTATATTGAATATTGTTGATACTTTTAATAAGATGAAGATCAAAAACTGTGCTTTGTATTTAACAGCACAATAGGATTTCTGGAATTTCACTAGAACAGTCCTATTGGCAAGAAGACATGAAAGCTAGATTCGAATGGTTTGAGGAAAGAATGAAAAGTTTAGATGATATAATGAATATTCCTTTCAATACATTTATCTATGAAAGGGAAAGAGAAAAATATGTATATACTTAGATAAATACGTGTTTTCAATATGTTTCTCTTAGTTTTTCCAATAAATGTTTACTGACCATCAAGTACATCAGTATGTGCCAGTCATCATATTAACCCTGGCCATTCAGTGGAAAATGTAACATAGTCCCCTGCCTAGGGGCACTGGTAGTATGCTGGAAAAGACATATAAATCAATTTGGCACAACAACAGGAATGTCATTAAAAACTATAATTATTACCATGAACCTACATACTGATTTTGTATGCAAAAATATTTTTAAAAACCTAGAAACAAAAATATCTAGCCCAGTAATATAACACAAAGATATCTCAATATTACCCGTTTTGGAGCAATGTATTCTTTACATTTGATATTTGATTATTACTAGAGTTTTTTTATTATTATGGATAAATGATATCTTCAGAATATTATTCACACTTTCTGGTTGCCACCTACTTTGCCTTTTGTCTCCCAATCAAGTTAGATGATCACATAGAGAAATATGCCATGTATCTTTTATAGAACACTGAATCTGTTAATATCTTAATGAGGAAAACAGAAACCATTTCTAACACTTAAATAATAGAGATAATTGGATATACAGGTGAAAAAAAGAGAGCTGACAATAACCAGAAGTTAGTGAGGTAAACAGAGGTCTGCAGTGGCATGAAATCACTCCATTTCATGGCTGGAAAGACAAAGGGAAGAGGAACAAGTCACGTGAAGTATGCTGGATTATTTTCTGTATTATGTACTCCTTATTTCAAGTAGAAAATAAGAATAAACCACAACTTTGTCTTCAAATGTTACTGTAAATAGAGTGAAATGTACTAATAGTCCACTGGATTACTCATCTGACAAAGGGCTAATATCCAGAACCTATAAAGAACTCAATCAAATTTACAAGAAAAAAACAAACAACCCCATCAAAAAGTGGGCAAAGGATATGAATAGACACTTCTCAAAAGAAGACATTCATACAGCCAACAGACACATGAAAAAATGCTCATCATCTCTCACCATCAGAGAAATGCAAATCAAAACCACAATGAGATACCATCTCACACCAGTTAGAATGACAATCATTAAAAATCAGGAAACAACAGGTGCTGGAGAGGATGTGGAGAAATAGGAACACTTTTACACTGTTGGTGGCACTGTAAACTAGTTCAGCCATTGTGGAAAACAGTGTGGCGATTCCTCAAGGATCTAGGACTAGAAATACCATTTGACTCAGCCATCCCATTACTGGGGATATACCCAGAGGATTATAAATCATGCTGCTATAAAGACACATGCACACGTATGTTTATTGCAGCACTATTCACAATAGCAAAGAATTGGAATCAACCCAAATGTCCATCAGTGACAGACTGGATTAAGAAAATGTGACACATATATACCATGGAATACTATGCAGCCATAAAAAAAGGTTGAGTTTGTGTCCTTTGTAGGAACACAGACGCAGCTGGAAACCATCGTTCTCAGCAAACTATCACAAGAACAGAAAACCAAACACCGCATGTTCTCACTCATAGGTGGGAATTGAACAATGAGATCACTTGGACACAGGAAGGGAATCATCACACACTGGGGCATATTGTGGGGAGGGGGGGAGGGGGAGGGATAGCATTAAGAGATATACCTAATGTAAATGATGAGTTAATAGGTGCAGCACACCAACATAGCACATGTATACATATGTAACAAACCTGCACATTGTGCACATGTACCCTAGAACTTAAAGTATAATAATAAAAAAAAAGATTGTAAAGTCATTGAGATAATAGAAACTGTTTTGCACAGATCTTAAAACACAGTTTGTGATGATTAAATTTAATCGACAATGATGTTTGTTAACTAGACTGTCAGAGTAGAAGATTATTTTAGTTTTATTACCTAAAATAATTGACTTTAGCATAGAACTGTTCATAACAAATCTTGATGATGTTTCATATATCAAAAATATAGTATAGTGGTTTGAAGTGTGGGTTCTGGAGTCTCACTTCTTGGGGAAAAATCTTGGCTGTGCCATTTTCTAGCTCTATTATCAGAAAATTAGACAGGACTACAGGTAACACTGCTTTTCATTAAACCATACTTTCTTATTTTATTTAAACTATTTAAGAATAATTCTCAAGAGACTCATATTTTTAACTTGTTACATATCTAGTGCCAATAAGCTTCTCAAATTTAATATACTTAAACAGAAATTGTCATCTATCCTCCAATCTGTAAATGGTCTTCTTTAGTAAATTTGCTTGCCTTATTTAATTTTTATTTCTATTTTATTGATAGAAATACAAATTTACAAATCATTCACCAAACTTCTTTTGTTTTCACCCCATGCAGCTAGTTTATCAGCATATACATTATAGGCTCTGCCTTCCACATATATCCTGAATACAAACTTTACTGACTATATTCACCATTTCCACTCCAGGTCAGTCAAATCATTTCCCTTTCCTAGACCATTGCCTGCTTCCCAAATATACTTTAGCTTCTATTCTTCCCCCCAACCCAAACTCCATTGAGGGTCTAGTATCTAAAGTAACCTTTTTATGATATCAATAAGATCAGAACTTTCTTATTTCAAATATTCCAATGGCTTCCCATAATTCTCAGAATCAATTCCAAATTCAACAACAAACAAGAAACCACATTATCTGGTTTCTAATCACCTCTGTGACCTCACTTCTACCTACATGGCCTTCCCTTATTCTCTTTAACTGTCCATCTTGCTTTTACATAAACATACTAAGCATTTTCCTGCCTGCAGGCCTTTGCACTGTCATTATTTTCACCTTCAATACTCTTTCCTAAAATACTCACATTAATTTATATCGCTGTTCAGAGAGGACTTCCCGGCCACTGCCTCCAAAACAGCGCTTGCTGTTTTTCCTTATTATGTGTTTTAGGATATTTTGTCTTAAAATTACTTATCACTAATTGATATTAATTAATTAATTCAAATCTATTTCCTAAAATACAAAGTATATAATGGAGAAACTTTGCCTATCTTGTTGACCAATTCATTTCTAACAATTACAACGGTCACTGGCACTTGGATACTGATCAATAAACGCTTGTTGAGTGAAGACATAGAGGGCTATACAATATCCATGTGAAAACAGATGACCATATTCTCATAAAGCTCTAATTCAGAAGATCTTATTTGCACGTTCTTTCTCAAATATAGATTCATAAAGAAAAGAGTTTTTTTAAGTTATTGTGTTTCATAGAAATTGCTGTATCATTTTGGTACCTATTAGGGTTTTAATACGTATCAGTGACTCATTATGCTATTTGTAGTAGGCACTAAATACTTGTTTTGCAGATAAATAAATGAGGAAAAGAGAGACAGATTGGTAAAATAAATTATAGTAAGCATGAAGTTGAAAAATATGCAAGTTAAATGTTTACTGAGTTAAAGCAAAACTAAATATTTGAAATTCCTGTATTTGCCCTGTGAAATCAAGCAATTGAGAAAAAGAAATGCCCAACCCTTTTTGAGATGTTTTCTTTTGGTTTTATTTCCTTGTTGGTATTAAATAATATTATCAGAAATATCAGGTGAGGCAAAGTTTTGCGTGTGTGTTAGGGCAATGACAGCTGCTATAAAAATAACCTCCAAAATTCACTAGATTAATATAATAGGAATATATTTTCATTCAAATCAAGTTCAAATGAGTGTCCAATTTCAGCTACTGTCCTTCAGATAGAGATTTAGGGACCAAGGCTGTTTCCTTCTTGTGGCTTCATCATCTTTAGCATGTGTCTTCGTAAGTCACCAGGGTGAAGAGGTTGGAGGTTCATATATAGCAGAGTTTTATGGATCGATCTAGTGGCCCACATAATGGTCATTCACATTTCATTGATTAGAACTAAGTCACTTGGTCACAAAAAATGACTGAGACATATGATCCAAAAGTAGGAGGAAATAGCTTTAGTGAACCTGTACTAAACTTTGCCACACAGTTTGGGATTTAACTAAGGAAGATATAGAAATTTCTCTAGGATAAATTGTATTGACATGCATTGGGGTGTGTGTGTGAGTGAGTGTATCTATATACATATTCAAAATTTGTATTAACATGACCAGTGAATGCATTAATATAATCAATAGATAGGAGAGAAAGGTCACATAGTTATGATCTACTTGGAGGAACATTTAATAAAATTATACACATTGCTAGTTCTTGGAGAACATAAACAGATATTTGCTATTAACTTCAAAATTGAGAAAATAAATTTGCCTTTGGGAGTTAAACTCCAAGAACAGAACATAATAGATGTGAGCCTAGGCATGCAATATAGGAAAGAGAAAGTATGGCTTCCTTTCTGCTGTAGGTTTAACCTGGAATAATGAATGTGGTAATACATCTAATGATTTAGTAGTCCACATTATTAGCATATCAGAATCGTAAAGATAAATGTTGGCAATACCAATGTTAACAGGAATAAGGATAGATAGCTTTAACCAATGAACAAATATTTCAGACCTGTTAATGAGATCATTCTTATGGTAATATCTTACGGGATTAAATGTTTGAATCACCTACTTCTACATGTTCTGATATAATGCTCATCAAGAAAACCTGTTCTTGTATAGCTATGCTGACAGAGAGAGAGGGTTTGATAATTCCCTAATTCTGTGATGGCAGTTTTTCAAGGTAATTGATAATGACTTCTGATTGTGATTTGGGAGAAAACTGCTGACCAGGGCCATGAAAGTATTTATTAGCTATATAACAGCAATATTTTCATTGTAAGCTGGTATGTTGGCATTCTGATCTCTACCTAGTTTTATACACATTTTCTTTAGTCTGTGAAGCCTTTCCAGGGCTTGTTCCTTACCTTAGAGTAGAGAAAAGAAAAAATCACTGGGTCTTTAAGGTGTGGAATCAGATTCCATTATTTTTCTTGCTGTTTCTTTTATCATTTCTAGATTCTCTTTTTATTCTTTTTTTTTTTTTTTTTTTTTTTTTTTTTTTTTTTTTTTTTTTTTTTTTTGAGACAGAGTCTCGCTCTGTTGCCCAAACTAGAGTGCAGTGATGTGATCTCGGCTCACTACAAGCTCCGCCTCCCAGGTTCACCCCATTCTCCTGCCTCAGCCTCCCAAGTAGCTGAGACTACAGGCGCCCGCTACCACGCCTGGCTAACTTTTTGTATTTTTAGTAGAGACGGGGTTTCACCATGTTAGCCAGGATGGTCTCCATCTCCTACCCTCGTGATCCGCCCGCCTCGGCCTCCCAAAGTGCTGAGATTACAGGAGTGAAACACCATGCCCAGCCCCTTCTCTTTTTTCTTAATTTACATGCATTCTATATCCATTAGGGTAATGGATCCTGTCGTTCTTGTGTTTTTGTTTGCTGTGGATATTTTTCCATTTAATGTTTAGGTTTTTATACACAGAAACTTTATTCTTTTGTTCTTTTCTTCTATTTTTAGTTGACACATAATAATTGTACATATTTATGGAATACATAGTAATATTTCAATGCATGTATACATTGTGTAATGATAAAATCGGTAATTCGCATAATATTGAAGATATCTTTTTTGAGTGTTAGGAGCATTAATATTCTCTTTTAGCTTTTAAAAAAATTGTATCAAATTAAGGGTTACAAGTGCAATTTTGTTATATGACTATATGGTATAGTGATGAAATCTGGGATTTTAGTATATCCATCACTCCAATAACAGACATTGTACCCGTAAGTAATTTCTCATTATCCACCCCCGCTTGTCCTCCCCCACCCTTTTAAGTCTCCAGTTTTTATTTTTCTACACTCTATGTCCATATGTACACATTATTTAGCTCCCACTTGTAACTGAGAACATGTGGGTATTTGTCTTTCTGTGCCTGGGTTGTTTCACACTGGAAAATGACCTCCAGTTCCATCCCCATTGCTGGAAAACACCTGACTTAATTCTTTTTATGGCTAAATAGTATTCCATTGTGTATATATACTACAATTTTCTTGATCCAGTCTTCACTGACAGGGTGATTCCACATCTTTGCTATTGTGAATGGTGCTGTGATAAACATATTAATATATGTATCTTTTTTTCTATGATGATTTATTTTTCTTTACATATATACCCAGTAGTGGGACTGCTGCATTGAATGGTAGTTCTATTTTTTAGTTCTTTGAGAAATCTCCATACTGTTTTCCACAGAGGTTGTCCTAGTTTACATTGCTACCAAAAACATATAAGGATTCCCTTTTCTCTACATCCTTGCCAATATCTGTTATTTTTTGTCTTTTTAATGATAGCCATTCTAACTTATGTATGATGATATCTCATTGTGGTTTTAATTGGCTTTTCTCTGATGATTAGTGACATTGAGCAGCTTTTCATATGTTTATTGGCCATTTGTATGTCTTCTTTTGAAAAAAAAAATGCCTATTCATGCCCTTTGTCCACTTTTTTTTGATAGGGTTGTATTTTTTATTGTTTTTGAGTTGTTTGAGTTCCTTGTAAAATTATAAATATTAGTTCCTTGTTGAATGCATTGTGTGAAAACATTTTCTTTCATTCTGCAGGTTATCTGTTGACTCTGTCAATTGTTTCTTTTTCTATGCAGAAGATCCTTAGTTTAACTCAATTCCATTTGTCTATTTTTGTTTTTGTTGCTTGTGCTTTTGAGATCATACTGATACAAATCTTTGCCTATACCAATGTCCTGAGGTATTTACCCTATGTTTTCTTCTAGTAGTTTTATAGCTTGGGGTCTCATGCTTAAGTCTTTAATCAATTTTGAGTTGATTTTTCTTTATGGTGAGAGATAGGAGTCTAGTTTTATTCTTCTTCATATGAATATCCAGTTTTCCCTGTGCTATTTATTGAAGAGAGCATTCTTTCTCTAACGTTTGGTATCTCTGTCAAAAATCAGCTAGCTGTAAATATATGGATATGTCTCTTTCTTCTCTATTCTGTTTCATTGGTCTGTGTGTCTGTTTTTATAGCAATACCATGATGTTTTAAGTTACTATAGCTTCACAGTATAATTTCAAGACAGAGAGTGTGATGCTTTCAGCTTTGTCCTTTTTGCTTAGGATTGCTTTGGCTATTTAGAATCTTTTGTGATTCCATATAAACTTAGAATTGTTTTTCCTATCTCTCTGAAAAATATCATTGGTATTTTGATAGAGATTTCTTTGAATCTGTAGTTTGCTTTGAGTGGCATGGTCATTCATATAGTTTGAATATTTGACCTCGCCCAAGTCCCATGTTAAATTGCAATCCCAGTGCTGGAGGTATGGCCTGAGGGGAGGAGTTTGGGTCATGGGGGCGGATCCCTCATCAGTTTCTGCTGTTGTCACAATAGTTGGTGAGTTCCTGTAAGATCTGGTTATTTTAAAGTGTGTCTCCTACCAGTCCCCTCCCTGGCTCTCTATCTCTCTCTTCCTCTCTCTCTTTGTTGCTCCTGCTTTTGTCATGTGATGTGCCTACTCCCTCTTCATCTTCTGTTATGACTGTAAACTTTCTGTGGCTTCCTTAGAAGCTAAGCAGATGCCAGCGCCATGCTTCTTCTAAAGCCTGCAGAACTGAAAGCCAATTAAACCTCTTTTATTTATGAATTACCCAGTCTCAAGTATTTCTTTATAACAATGCAGAATGGTTTAATACAGTCATTTAAACAGTATTAATTCTTCTGCTCCATGAGCACGGGATGTCTTTCCCTTCATTTGTGTCCTCCTCAATGTCTTTCATCAGTGTTTTGTAGTTTTCCTTGAAGAGATTTTTCACCTCTTTGGTTAAATTTATTCCTATGTATTTCTTTTGTGTGGCTATTGTGACTGGGATTGCATTTTTAATTTCTTTTTCAGATAGTTCATTATTGGTGTATGGAAACAATGCTAAATTTTGTATGTTGATTTTTTTATTCTACAATTTCACTGAATTTGTTCATCAGCTCTAAGAGATTTTGTGGTAGAGTCTTTAGGTTTTTCTATATATAAAATTATGTCTTCGGCAAAGAGGGTCAATTTGATTTCCTCTTTTCTAATTTGAATGCCCTTTATTTCTCTCTCATTCCTAATTGCTCTTGTTGGCACTTCCAGGACAATGGTGAATAACAATATTGAAAGTGGGCATCCTGTCTTTTTACAGTTCTTGGAGGAAAGGGTTTCAGCTTTTGCCCATTAGGTATGATTTCAGGTGTAGGTTTGTCATTCGTGGCCTTCATTATGTTAAGGTATTTTTTATGACAAATTTGTTGAGGGTTTTTATGATGAAGTGATGTTCAATTTTATCAAATTAGTTTCTGCATCTATTGAGATATTTATATAGATTTTGTCCTTGATATTATTGGTTAATATATCACATTTAATGATTTACATATGTTGAAACATCCTTGCATACCTGGGATAAATCCCACTTGATCATAGTGTATTATCTTCTTGATGTGTTGTGTTCAGTTTGCTAGTGTTTTGGGGAGAACTTTTGCATCTAGGGTCGTCGATAATAGTTGCCTGTGGATTTTTTTTTTTTTATGTTCTTATCTAGTTTTGGTGTCAGGGTAATGCTGGTCTCATAGAATGAGTAAGGAAGAATTTCCTTCTCTTCAGTGTTTTGTAATAGCTTGAGAAGAGTTGGTGTTAGTTCTTTTCTAAAAGTATGATCAATGTCAGCAGTAAAGCCATCTGGTCCTGGGCTTTTCTTTGTTGAGAGAAGCAGTTATCTAACATCAGGAATCATCTGACATTTATTTATACAAACTTCTTGGTGTGAGTTCAAAGTGACTACAGAATATGGAACTGTGAAACAACCACCACCTACATCTGAAACAAGAATTAAGTGTTCTGAAAAATGAAATGTAATCTT
This sequence comes from Chlorocebus sabaeus, assembly GCF_047675955.1. NCBI lineage: Eukaryota > Metazoa > Chordata > Mammalia > Primates > Cercopithecidae > Chlorocebus > Chlorocebus sabaeus. Next base: position 64,427,547 of record NC_132920.1, on the reverse strand, counting down.
TAACAAATATTAGAACACTAAAGCAGGGATGCCTATTACGTATGTCTTTAGTGTTAGGAAATAGACATGTATTAGTATTTTAAAATCATTTTGAAATATTATTTTCTTACAAATAAAAATGATTCATATAGTATAACTAGTTTTTAACTCTACATTTATAAAAGTATCTCTCTGGTCCATTTGTACTTATTTATACAGCATCACAATTTTCATTCACAGTTTCTTCATGTGAAAGCTATTTTATAGGATATGGTAGAAACAGCCTTTTCATGTCAAACTAAAACATATAAAGATCATTCCTAATGCAAGCCAATACAAACTAAAATAATTTGCAAATTACAAGAATATATTTTCAAATTTTCTGTTGCAGATACTACATTTTGCATTAGTTTCCAACTAAATTTTACTTTTAGAGCAGAAAAGTTTTATAATTTGTAATGTGACTTTTTTTATATATCCACATTAATTACCATAGAGTACAAATTCCTCATTGAAAAACTATATTCTCAAAACAAATGTAAAAGTAGTATTTTGACTTTAAATTAAAGGAATTAAGAATAAATTTGGGCATTCAACTGTGCATATCTCTAATTGAAAGGATTGAGTCCATTTTGAAATATGGGTAAAATTTACTATAGAGATTTAATTTTCAAGTAAAATATTTTATTTGAGCTATCCAATGTGTCTATGAAAATGCAAATGGATTCCAAAACAAACTTTAAAATTTCTCTCAGGAACAAAGAAATTGAACTTAATTTAATTACTGTAATTGTCATTTTCAGACCTGCTCCATTGGGCTTCTTTGTGGTGATGAAATAAGGAGAATTACCTGTTTAACTCCCAGCTTTCAAAGAACAGATCCCATTTCCACACAGACATATACAGTTTCCCCTTCTGAGACTTTGGTCAATAGCTTTCCATCTATAAAGGCTACTAGAATACCAACCATAATGGATACTTATCCAGTTGATCAAGGTAAGTAGAAGTAAGATATAAAGAAGTTTGAGTTTGAAAAAGTTGTGTATTAAAAGCATATTTTCTGAATTATTAAAATCTTTCTTTCTGAGATACATGATTTTTAGGGGTGAAAATTGAGCATTATTGGTTATGTGTCCTGTTTAAAGTTTTGTTTTAAGCAATGTTGTTTGCTAATACTATTTCTGGATCAGTAAAAAAATGTAAATTAACAGTTTTTATTCCACTGTCCACTGTGTAAATTTTAATAGACAACTGGACCTCAATCCCAGCACATTTTGTTTTAAAAGGGCATTGTGCTACTTGCTTCAGTGTGTCTTTACTTCATAGTCTCTGAGTCATTAATGTAAATTTATATTCCTATTAAATTATTTGACTAACACTCAGATAAAAGATATATGCTTATTTTCCTATTGTGAATTATTTTAACAACTTGAGGCTGTTTTTTACATGTTCAATTATTTAACTTTCTAAATCAAGTGATGTCATATTATAAACAGTACATTATATATTAAATTCCAAATTTACTCTTCATGTAGTCAATGCCACTTCAGATAATCAGAGTAAGAATTGTAGTTCTTAGCAAGGAATTCTTTAAGAAAAAATAATTTTGAAGGCTATTGGATATTCTAAGTAGAAATGTACCTTGTCTATTTTTCATCTATGTAATTTCTATTCTTTTAAAAATTTAAATTGAAATATAGTGTTATCTAATATAAACAGAACATTTTGCCTATTGAAGAAGTAAAACAATATTTCTAACATTTCTAACCCGATAGGTCAAACATTCATTGGTTGTGTCAATGCAAAGGTGTTGTAATTTTTCATGTTTTCTAATTTAAAGGAGTCATTTAGTTGGGAATATGTCAATTCCGTGTAATGCCATTTAGCCTGACTTTAACCCTCCCATGGAGTGTAAATAATAGGAATCTTTGCATTTATGCAGTTTGTGAAATCATTAAACCTCCTCATATACTTTTATTAGAAATATGATTTACAGAACCATATTTGTCTGCATATAATGGATGTAAGGTGGCAGTGCAATTTGCCTGAGATTTATCCCAGTGCCAAAGTGGTTCATTTCTAATTCATTTTTCTAATCTTTTTGACTTTTTCCTTTTTGTAGGTCCAAAACAGACAGGCATTGTCAAGCATGACATTCTCCCAACCACTGGTTTGGCAACGTTAAGAATTAGCACACACTTGGAAAGCTACTTACTCGAAGAACTGATTGTCACTAGAGAGCTTTCAGCAAAACACAGCCTTCTTTCTTCCACAGATGTTTCCTCTTCTCCATTCCTGAATTTTGGTATTCATGACCCGGCACAAATTGTCCAGGACAAAACATCGGTATCGCATATGCCTATTCGAACTTCAGCAGCCACACTAGGTTTCTTTTTTCCTGATAGGAGAGCAAGGACCTCATTTATTATGTCTTCCTTAATGTCAGATTTTATTTTTCCTACACAATCTTTATTATTTGAGAACTATCAGACTGTTGCTTCATCTGCTACCCCAACGACTTCAGTAATTAGAAGCATTCCAGGGGCTGATATTGAGTTAAACAGACACTCATTACTCTCCCGTGGATTCCTGCTTACAGCTGCCTCCATAAGTGCAACTCCAGTTGTCTCTAGGGGGGCTCAAGAGGATATCGAAGAATATTCAGCTGTTTCTTTAATTTCAAGAAGAGAGCACTGGAGATTGCTCAGCTCCTCGATGTCTCCCATTTTTCCTGCTAAGATAATTATATCTAAACAGGTAACCATCTTAAACTCATCAGCTATGCACCGGTTCGGTACAAAAGCCTTCATTCCCGGTGAATATCAGGCTATTACTGAAGCTTCAAGCAACCAGAGACTCACAAACATCAAATCACAGGCTGCTGATTCTTTAAGAGAATTAAGCCAAACATGTGCAACATGTTCTATGACTGAAATAAAATCCTCTCATGAATTCTCAGATCAAGTTTTGCATAGCAAACAGTCCCACTTTTATGAGACATTCTGGATGAACTCAGCGATATTAGCCAGCTGGTATGCACTAATGGGAGCTCAAACTATCACTTCTGGGCATTCATTTTCTTCTGCTACTGAAATAACACCATCAGTGGCATTCACAGAAGTGCCATCTTTATTTCCTTCTAAAAAGAGTGCAAAAAGAACAATTTTATCCTCATCCTTGGAAGAATCCATTACCCTATCAAGTAATTTGGATGTTAATTTATGTTTGCATAAGACTTGTTTATCCATTGTCCCTTCACAAGCTATCTCTTCAGACTTGATGAATTCTGATTTGACTTCAAAATTGACTACTGATGAACTGTCAGTATCAGAAAACATTTTAAAACTATTGAAAATAAGACAATATGGCATAACTACGGGCCCCACTGAGGTACTAAATCAAGACAGCTTATTGGACATGGAAAAAAGTAAAGGATCTCATACACCGTTCAAACTTCACCCAAGTGATAGTTCTCTAGATTTTGAGTTAAACTTACGAAGTTATCCGGATGTTACTTTAAAGACATATTCAGAAATTACACTTGCAAATGACCTCAAAAATAATCTGCCACCATTGACAGGCTCAATGCCTGATTTTTCAGAAGTCACTACCAATGTTGCATTTTATACAGTTTCAGCAACTCCAGCACTTTCAATAGAGACGTCTTCCTCCATGTCTGTAATTACTCCAGATTGGCCATATTTTATAGATTATATGACCTCTCTTAATAAAGAAGTCAAGACTTATTCAGAATGGTCCAAATGGGAACTTCAGCCTAGTGTACAATATCAGGAATTTCCCACTGCAAGCTGGCATCTTCCCTTCACTAGATCTCTTACTTTGTCTTCACTGGAATCCATTGTGGCACCTCAACAGCAGATGATTTCTGGTGAGTTTCTCAGTTTCTGTTCAGTAAACTTTTAGAAATGAGTTTCTTTTCTACAGAGAAGAAAGAGCCTGTCATGGTCACCAGGTGCTCTAAACAGCCTCATTGTAATCAGGGCAGCAGCCAGTTCAATGGAGAAGGCACCTGCTGTTGTACCTGACACAGATGGTTATTCTTTATGCACTGCCACAAAGGCTACCAGATCAATACAGTAGTAGGTTGGAGACAGCTATACTGCTGGCAAGCAATCAGAAACTGAACTAGTTCAATTCATTACAACAGATCTTTCAAAGTTTAGAAATAACTTTTATTATTCTCATTTCTTGAAATAGCTTCTTTGTCAGGTTGAACACAATGTGGCATACTCTTTCTAACGGTATCTTCGGTGGTGGCCTTTTTTTATATGGGAAAGATGAAATCACTGGAACTTTATTGAGATTTCCTGTCCTCTATGGCATGGTATATCATTTTTAAATTTAACGTTTTGATGTTTCATTTTATATAATTCAGAATGTAAGTTAATGTCATGTATTTTATTTAACAAAAGCACTATACAAAAAAATGAAAGAGATAATATCTGTGAATTTGAATTCAGAGCCTTGGTATATTAATGACAAGCCAGTTTTCTTAGATAACAGTTCTTACTCTAAAGCACATTTGAAAGCACTAATCTCTTCTCCCCTTGTAATTGCTATCAAATTGGTAAGATAATGCTATCAAATTGCGCTTATCGGAAATAGAAGATTTTCCATTATTTAAAGAAGTTCTATCTTATGGAATTTTCAAGTGTTACTTTGTGGCAGTGAAATTAATTTTCTTTTGATGATAAACTTATAGTGTTTTGTGTCTGTGTATTTATGGTTGTGTTTTTTTGCTTCATATATTACCTCAATATTTAAAGGGGTTGGGTGTATAACTTACGGCTGAAAATTCAGTAACATGAAAGAACAAGTCATTCTATTTGGTATGTTTAATATGATATAATTTTGTCTACAAAATTTCTTATGCATGATAAAATTAATTACAAATTTAAATGTGGCATTCTCCTTGTACTTTTACAGACTGATAGATTGTGGTTTAGCTGTTACAACTCACACAGAATGCCTAATACGTCATTTTCCACATATAAGGTTCTTGGTAAATGTAGCAGAGTTAAAATGTCTTTCAAACAATACATCCTATAGCCAACTCTTGGAAATAATCAGAACACAAATTCTTAATTGTTAGGAAATAAAACCTTAAGTTTTGTCTTTTAAAACATAATTTTGCTACTTTTCACTCTTCCCATTCTTCATTCCCATTGCAACTATTCTTTGATTATTTTGACCTCACCTGCATCTCCTAATCTCCTTCCAGTTTCTCATGCCTTTCTAGTCATTTAATCATTATGATAAATCATTTGCAAGGCATTTGTTGACATTTTCCAATATGTTTATCCTCTGTGTTGATCAGGGTCACATCAGTGAATAAACACAGTCTAATTGGGTATTTGAGGAGAGTTTAATAGAGTGATTATTTATTAAAATGTGAGTAGAGTTTAAGGAAAACTAAGGATCTTATGGTTCTGAAGAGAGCAATAACAGCAAAACATAGTTACCAGCACTGGGCCTAAAGAGACAGAGGAAAGAGAAGGATCAGAACCTAAAATGGAAGGCTTCTAGGTTACAGAAGCTGTGGCCTTTGGAAGTAGGACACAGGTAATCCAATACGGACAGACAGGGAGGAGACTAGACCATACTAGACAATCCCTTTCCTGTTGTCTTCTAGTCTTTTGCAGGTGCTTCTTACTAGCCAAAGTTGTTCAGTAGCTGGAGGCTAAAGCCAGTCCTTTGAATTGGTCTCCAGTGTTTAGAGGGTAGAATAAACAAGGGTGGGAAGAAGATCAGGAAGAGCAAATGTTGATGTATTAAATTCCTACGTTTGTCAGTTTCCAGCTTGTATTTTGTCAAAATGCATAATAATGGCTTGTTCCACTAAAATTCTTATGAAATTCCTCAACTAGGCTCTTAATTCTTCTAGGCAATCCTAATTAATTTTGAATTGGCTTCCTAAAATTTTCATCACAGTGATTATTTCAATTTTTTCTGATCTTAGCATGAATATCATAACCATCATATTTGTTTAGCAAATGAACTTATTTCTAACTTCTCAACTGACAAATACCATCTAGTCTAATTCATCTGCTTTTCCATCTAATTCATCTTAAAATTATCTGGCAATGAAGGAAAGGAAAATAGAAAAACTTGGTGATACAATTGTTCCAGAGCCCTGTGTTTAAAAGCGTATTCCTTATCCATGGAATTACTTTTACACCTCGTCAAAAATCAATCAATGATATACATGCGGGTCAACTTCTGGAGTCTTAGTTTTTCTCCATTAATCCACATGTCTTTCTTTTACGCAATTCCCAACTGTCTTGGTTACTAAAGTATTTTCTTCTTTTAAAAATGTTTTACGCAATTTAGATGGAGATATTGTCATAGTAGTCATTGTTTTGTATCCATGAAAGATTGGGTTCCAGGGACATGCAGATACCAAAATCCATAGATACTCAACTCCCTTACAAAAATTAGTATAATATGGCATAAAACCTACACACATTCTCCCAAATCTTCATTACTATACCTACAAGGACATCTGTTTCTCCTCCAAAATCTTATAATGCTTCTAAAGCTGGGTTGGCAAACCACAGCCCTTGAAATCAAATCTTTTTCCATGCCTGCTTCTTTAAATAAAGATTTATTAAAACACAGACATGCCTATTTGCTTGCATATTGTCTACAGCTGCTTTGATACTTAATGTCACAAAAGAATGAGTAAGTGTTAAGGAAGCCATGTGGCCTACACAACCTAAAATACTTATTGTCTAATACTTTGTAGAAAATGTTTGTCAGTTCCTACCTGAAACATTTTCAAGGAGTTTAGTTAATGTCTGACTAAAGTAAGTACCATGGAAAAATCTGCCTGTTTACTTGTTTTCCTCTGTATGTATTCCTGGTTTGTCGTTTGATTTTTTTTTTATTTAACCAAGTCATTATCCAGGCATAATGTACTTATATCATTGTTTGATTTAAATCTAATTATAATATACTTTTAATATAAATACAATGAGAAATATTTCCAAGATAGTAAGGGATTGCTATAGTATATATTTTATTACACATATAAGGATCTACAAACATTTTATTTTATCATTGGAAAACCTAGGTATAGAGATATATTTTTGATAATAAAAGAAATTTGATAATTTAACACTGTGTTGCTTATCGGAAATCTGTAATAAAACTAAAGTCAGAAAACTTAAAACTAAACAAATGTATAGATTTGAAACATTTTATAATATTAAAAATATGACTCATTTTTATATATACATTCTTATAAATATGAACTGAATATAAAAAGACAGTTGAAATATGTATTCATTCTGTTTATTTTATAGCATATATTTATAAAGAAAAGACATCATGTTTTTGGCCTAACTACTGAACTTCTCAAGAAAGAATTAATGTTCAGTCACAAGTAAATTAGAACTCCTTAGGGTCCCTTAAGAATATAATGAAAACATATGTTGTTTCTCATGAGATGCATATTCAATATTTATTCCTCCCATAGGTATTTTTATTCTAACATGGTTTCTACAAAAAGAAAAGATCAATTTTTCATCATTTTAGGATATATCCAGTCATATTAAAATGAAAATATGCAAGTTTTCATTTATTATTTTTGCTATTAGTTAAAACATGCAGCAATTATAGTAAAACAGAATGTATTGACAAGAGTTTTTATAAAACCGAAGTTAAAATTTCATTATTATAAGTTTTAATCAAAACAAATTTTCTTAGTAAACTTTGAAAATATCCTCAATTTAATTATTGTCCCATTTTTGTAAACTGCATGTGAGGTGGTCCTATAAAACCTAAAATGATAGCCAGCACCAAGTTAAACAACTAGCATGACATAAGGATGATTTCTGTGTTGTTCATTCTTGTGCACCTAACATATAACACAAAGTGCCATTAAAATAGCTGCTTAATAGTCGTTGTATAAAGTCATTAAAACATATTACTGGAAATGATCTTTATAAAAACTCTGGTCTAATCTCTTCATGTGGAGAAATGATATGATAGGCCATAGTCTAATGTTCTACAGTGGAAAGATCTTGAAAGATTGAACTATTATATATATGACTGTTTCTTACACATAATGGTTTCCATGACACTGCCAAAATATAGAACAAATGTGCAACTGACGAAGAGAGATGTCTGCTTCCAAAGTGGACCACTGAGTGCTATCATTTTCACCATATGTGGTATTCCCATAATAGAAAAGTGGCTAAGATGGCAAGCCTATAATTTTAGAGTCCCTTGCTGATGGTGAATTTCTCACTTTGTATTGGACCACTAGCAAAAAATAAATAAATAAATAAATAAATAAATAAATAAACAAATAAAAAGACACTCTGAGCAACCTCTTGTAATTAACAAAGTGAGGCATCATGGAGCCACCTCTATCAACTTGATTCTTTGAGCTTTGTGTACTTTTTGAAGTGCATGATTGCCGGTCCTGTAGTACAGTGACAGCTGAATGAAATTGAATCGAAGTCCTTTTCTCGGACATCTTCGAAACTGGACGAATTTGTGTGATTTAATTTAACATACTAAGGAAATAAAATTTAAGAGAAAAAGGGAATATTCTAGCAATTTGTCATTATTTCCCTACAGCAATATGACTCTATTCTTTTTCTACCAGTTATTTGGGAAGGATATAAAAAAAGAGCAACCAGAGCTTCATGAACCAAATATTCTCGAATAGCAATGGATAGGAAAAAATAGAGTGTTTGAGTTATGTTTATTCCGTTTTTAGTTGTAAAATTCTAAACTTAAAAATATACACTGTAGATAAAATTGTAATAAATGATAAAGGGGCATTTCTCCAAGAATATAAAGGATAAATCAAGTTAAGATATAATTTACTGCATCATTAAACAAAAAGACTTTAACACTCAATTGATAGATTATTAAATGTGTTCATTTTATCTCTTGATTTTTTTTTCTAAAAAGAATTACATCTTCAAATCTTTTTGGCATCTATTAATATTTCCTAATCATACCAATTTATAAATAGCTTACAACAATATTCAGTGTCTTAATGCTGAAACAGAAGAGATAGTTTCATTAAACTCATTAACAGTTAAAAATGCCTTATGTATACATGTACACAAATTTCTTACACATAATTTAGAAAATATGGAAAAATGCATTAAGCGTCTCAGTCTATTTGTGTTACTATAACAAAATACCACAGAATGGGTATTTATTTCTCAGTTTTGGAGACTGGTAAGTTCAAGATCAAGGTGCCGGCAAGTTCAATGAGTGTCTAGTGAAGAATGTTTCCTCATATATGGGGCATTCTAGATGTCCTCAAGTGGAAGAAATGTCAAAAGGGCTGAACTCACCCCATCAAGCACTGTTATCAAACCCTAATTATATCCAGAAGAGAGAATATTTCACGGTCTAATCACCTCCTAACGACCCTACTTTTTAATACTGCAGTACCGGTGACTGAGCTTCAACATGAATTTTAGAGTAGACACAAATATCCAAGTCATAGCATTAAGCAACAGAAAATTCCAACTACTGCTTATTAAAACCATACAGAACAGTTTAAAAGGTAAAATTTACTAACCATAAAAGTGTATAAATGAACATGTGATATCTTAATTTGAGCACTCAGAAATGTAGGCTCTTAATGTTACATACAGTATTTGAAAAGTGTAAAGATATTCCAAACAAGTCCAAATAAGATAATACTTAGAACTTATATTATTTTTAAGTGCAAAAGTATAATCAAGAAAGTGTTGAATGGGAAGGGCAATAAGAGAATGTGTATGTTTATGTAATACATTAAAACTACAGTTAAAATATTATATTGTTTCAGACAATGCTGACAAAAGGAAATAGAATAGAAAGTCTAGATATACATGCTATATATAAAACTACATCCAAGGAGGGAGGATTGTGAGTCCATAGAGAAAGATTCTTTAATGAATTCTATTGATGCATTGTGTTATTTTGAAAACTCGTTCTCTATGTTTCAGACCAAAATAAATACTATCAGGAATAACCACATGAAATTGCAAAACAAAACATTAAATGATCTGAATAAAAGTTTCAACACTTGTTTTAGATACAGTGGGTATGTGTGCAGCTTTGTTACATGGTGTATTGTGTGATGCTGAGGTTAAAGTACAGATCTCATCACTCAAGTAATGAGCATAGTATCGAATGGGTAGGTTTTTCAACTCCTACAAGCTCCCTCCCCAGCTTCTACTAGTCCAAAGTGTCTACTGGTCCTATCTTTATGTCCATAGGTACTCACTGTTTAGCTCTCACTTACACATGAGAACATGTAGTATTTGGTTTTCTATTCCTCTGCTAATTCACTTAGGATAGTGGCCTCAAGCTGTATCCATATTGCTGCAAATGACATGATTTTGTTCTTTTTATGGCTGTGTAGTATTCAATGGTGTATACGCACCACATTTCATTTATGAGTCCACCATTGACTGGCACCTGGGTTGGTTCTATGTCTTTGCTGTTATGAATAGTGCAGTGATGAATATACAAGTGTACATGTCTTTTTAGTAAAATTATTTTATTTTATTTTGAGTATATATCCAGTAACGATATTGCTGGGTCAAAGAATAGTATTTATTTGATCTCAAAATGGAAAATGTTTAACTCTGAAAGCAAAATTAGAAAATTATAAATTAAATGATGATAGTGAGTACATTTTATAGTACATTAACTAAAACTAGTACCTTTCTAAGACAAAAAAAAATGGTCTTAAGCATTGTTAAAGAAAATATATGCAGCTATGTTTTACCTTGTAAGACAGACATATGATTTTTAAGTGGTCTTTTAAATTAATGGCAAAATGCTGACCACTAGAACAGTAAAACAATTTGCAAAAAATAACTATATGCAGTAAAATATATTCAAAAATTATTAAGAGCAACTCAGTACCAAATTCAAAATGTGACACAAATTGTAACTACTTGTTAGTCTTTTTTTTTTTCCCCCCAATTGTAATGGTCTGAATTAGGAAAGTCACAGTGAAGGCACTCTGTGGGTGGGAGTGTAAATTGGCACCATCTTTCTGGAGGATTATTTTCTAATAGACATTTTAAAAGCATTAAAATATTATAATTTCAACTTTAGAAAATTATTACTGATATAGTAAAATTACATGAAAATTTAAGAAAATTGGAAAACAACTATTATCCTAATATGGTGGCTTTATTAAGTAAATATTGACATGGAAAATTGCTTTTTCTCATCCTATAGGAAAAAAAAAAAGGTAAACCATGTATACAACCTACTTCTAGATACATGTATACATGCACACCACACAGAGGCAACCTAATTCTTCCGGAACCTTAATATTGTTTTTAATGTTTACTTTTATTTTCTACATGCTTTACAGATTACTATATATACTTTGTCAGAACAATATGTTCTTGCAAATATGTTTTATTGAGATATTAGGAATACTTCAAAAAGCATATTTGATCATTTTATTCATATTAGATTAAAATAAACTACAAGAATTTTGAGAAATATATTCATGTAGAAAATTATTTTAAGTCAAGCATTATAATAGTTAACAGGAAATCAATTGAAAAAAGTATAATATATATCTTGCATGGAATACAGAGATATACTTTATATACAAACTTGCCATCTACATATTTTTAATGAAATTATATGTTTATGTTAAAATCATTAATCACATTTCTACAGCATTCTTTACATTTTAGTGAAATTAGAAGAAAAATTGAAAGGAATTAATCGCATCTTTTTTTTTTTTTTTTTTTTTTTTTTTTGAGGCGGAATCTCGTTCTTGCTGCCCAGGCTGGAGTGCAATGGTGCGATCTCGGCTCACTGCAACCTCCGTCTCCTGGGTTCAAGCGATTCTCCTGCCTCAGCCTCCTGAGTAACTGGGATAACAGGACTGTGTCCCTACTCCCAGCTAATTTTGTATTTTTAGTAGAGATGGGGTTTCTCCATGTTGGTCAGGCTGGTGTTGAACTCCCAACCTCAGGTGATCCACCCACCTCGGCCTCCCAAAGTGTTGGGATAACAGGTGTGAGCCACTGCACCTAGCCTAATCACATCATTTTATTCAATATTCAGGTGTTCATTGATGGTCTACTTTGTGACAGGCACTAGCCAGCACTATGGTTGTTTGTTTGTTTTCCTGCTTGCTTATTTGGGCCCAGAAGTGTTAAAATATGAGCTATAACTCTTTAAAACAGTAATACATTTTTTTTCTTTTCTACCTATTTTGAATCGTATGTTTATATCCTAGTGTTTTTTGAATAATGTTTATATCCCAGGGTTTTCAAACTCTTCATTCCTATATTTACATTTTATAAACCAGCAAATAAGGAAGAAGTTTTCTTTCTGATTAAAACTATTAAACACCAAAGAAGATGTCCAACCTACAAGTAAAATGTAGACACTTCCAACCGTACCTCTCCAAGTTACTTTACTACATTAGGAGCCACTCAGAACCCTTTTCCTGTTGCCAAGGAAGTACTTGCATAGAAGACAGAATCTTTTGTAACAATATATAACGTCACTTTTGTTCTAACTTACTTAAATTATATACAATTAACCTAATTTGGAACTAACCCAGTAATGAATGCTGCTGGTTTTCCTACAGGCCCGACTGTATCTGCTGAAACCCAGCACACACGAGCAATAAGATCAGAAGTAAAATCCTGGCATTTTCTTTCCTTTACATCTCCTAGTACCTTCCTAACAAATGAAAACCCCATGTTTTTGTATTGTGCTAGTTTGTAGTATTCCAGAGCATTCATTATTTGCATTTCATTCCCACTAGTCACTGTGTGGAATAGAGTTATTGATATTATATAGAGAATACAGTAGAGTAATTGTGATAGTTTAATAATACAAACATTTTTTGTGCATGCTACAGCTCTTTGGTTTTGAAATACTTTCATTTTCATTGCTGAATACCCATCTCACTGGTACGTGACCTTGGAAAAAATAGCATAGACCAAGGATTGGCAAACTATGGCCTGCAGGCCAAATCTGGCCCATTCCTTGTTTTTGGAAAGACAGATTTACTGGAACACAACTATAACTATACCAATTCATGTACATCAGCAGTCCCCAAAATTTCTGGCACCAAGGACCAGTTTCGTGGAAGACAGTTTTTCCACGGGGGGCTGAGGGATAGTTTTGGGATGAAACTGCACTACTTCAAATTACCAGGTATTAGTTAGATTCTCATAAGAATCATGCAACCTAGATCCCTCACATGTGCAGTTCACAATGGGGTTCACCTCCTAAGAGAATCTAATGCAGCTGTTGATCTGATAGGAGGCTCACCTCCTGCTATGTGGCCCAGTTCCTAATAGGCCACAGACAGCTACCAATCCATGGCCCAGTGGTTGCCGACCACTGGTTTACATATTATCTATGACTAATTTTGTACAATGACAACAAAGTTGAATAGTTGAGACAGAGATTGTGTCACACATAACGAGCTCAGAATCCTTACTCTGTTGTTGTTCTTTATAGGAAAACTTGCCAGCATCTGATACAATGATATGGGTAAATTTTGACAATTCTCAGTCTGGTTTATTATACTTTTCTGGCCAAGTTTTAGTAACAGCCATAAATGGACTCAGAAAAACTCAGATTTCAGACCTGCTTAATTCTATTGTTCTATCTCAAGTCACAACGACCCTGTCTTCTCTACCACTCTGATGGCTCCCTATCATAAACACATAGACAGTGGCAGACACCCATTATCTGCCCTTCGTGAAGTCCTCAGATCTGTTCAGTGTTATCTTCAGGGGTGTGTGACCTCAGAAGGACTTCACTCTTGGTGGAGCTGTAGTATGTAATAGCTCAGTCAGATTCAAAGGGAGTGCAACGTAAGGGCATTACGCAAGCCACTGGTTTCAGTGTTTCCACTGTTGTGGAAAGAATAGAATGCATGTGTGAACCATGAAATATGAATTATGTAATTTTGATGTTTCCTCCTAATTGTTAAATTCTGTTATATTTGTCATTAAAGCTGGCATTACACAACATAAAGATAAATGATAGTATTTATGCCAACATTTGAAAATTTTTCTTACATAGAATGACATTAAACAGCAAATAAAATACCATAAAATGATGAGATAAAGGCCATAAAACAAAGGAAAAGGCTTTAATTACCTGTAACAGTACGTTTTCCCTATTTTTTTGAACAAATGTCCCTGATTTTCCTTTTCAGTTCAGCCCAGAACATTTTGCATGTAACCCGGTCCAGGGTGCCACTATTTTGTAATTTCCTTCCCTACTCTGCCACCCCAGTTTTATGCACAGACTCCTCTTCACATGCTGACAACTTAAATGTTAGAATACTCCAACATTTGCTTTTAGATGTTTCCCATCACTCTCTTTCTCCCTGCTTTCTTTCCACTCATCTTTCATTCTTTAGTCAATTTTTATTCCTTTATTCCACAATTTGTCTTTCCTCTTTCACTCATAGCTTCAAATATCTGCAGAGATATATACTCTTATTTTGTACTACTTATTGTGTTTCACCTATAAGTCTCTCAATACTTTAAACTTGAGATAAAATAGTTATCGTCCCAACACCAAAATCTCCATCTCCCTCCCTACCCATATTTCCTTTACCTTGATTCATCTCTCTTGTGAAATTTACATCCATCTGGATTTCTAAACTTCAGTGTAAACTTTATTTTATCAAAAATACTATGAATTCTGTTTAGGAATTCTCTCAGCTTTTTATGTCTGTTTATTATTACTCCAGTTTTGGCTCTTATGTTCTCTTTTGAACTAATGCAGTTCTCTCTAAATGGACAATTTCTAGTCTCTATTCTTTCTATTCTGCCTTCCACATTATTTTCAGAGGTTTAAAAAATAATATATACATATACATATTATTTTTTTCCTCTGTTTTAAAAGTTATAAGAGTTACTCATTTTTCATGAGAAAAGGTTTAAAATCCTAAGCATTCCAACTAGTAGATTCAACCTTGATTGCATCATCTAAAGTCATTCTCTACCACTCATTTCTAAGCTGTTTTATGATTCACCATTCCTCAGTGCTGTCATACAGTTGCACAACTCTGCACTTAGTGTTCATGAATGCCCTTTATTGCCCAGTCTATCAGAATGCCCGTCCTAAGACCCAATTCAAATATCACTGCCCATTGGAGGACTTTTGTAAAAAAAAAAAAAGAAAAAGAAATGAAGATTTAATTTTTCCCTTTATCCTTGCTCCTATAGAATATTGTGCATAACTCAATGTCACTTTGACTTTGGTCATTTATTGTTTCTGTTAGCTTCCCTCAGCAAAATTTGGGCTTTTTCGGGAGAAGTTATGTGTTAATAGATATAATACTTTATCCAAAGCTTTGCTGTAAGGATGGAGATCCCAGAAAAGTCTGTAAGTCATCTATCTTAAAAACTGTCTTATCAACTTAATATAGGCTAAGAAGGCTTAGCTGTGAAAGCTTCTATGAACAGAGCAACATAAGCTATGAATATGTAGAAGTCTAGGAAGGGAAAACACCCTAGGACTAAAAATAAACAAATATAATGTGACTGGTTCCTAAGGAAGAAGTTGGGTGGCTCAATATACAGTAATCCCAGTAAATTATCAACTTAATGAGGGCTAAGAGTGACTTTGAACAGGTAAATGATTTGATACCACGAGACTCTAGGCAGCTAGTGAGACATGTAAAGATAAGAGATTATGGCTTATTTTGAAGGAACCAGCCAATGCTTGATTCCAGATGTCCAGAAAGCAAGATTCATATAGGAAAGAGCTATCTGTTCTTGAACGAAGATTCAGCTCAGCAAAGGTTCAGCTCAGCAAAGGTTCAGGTCTTAATGTCAATTCTACACTGAGAATATGAATGAGAATGAGCATTTTCATGTTCTAAGCAGAGGACCTAAGCCAATAACCCTGTCTGTGACCTGGTCCAATGATAATAAAATAAGGCTTGTGGAGGACATTTATAAGGAGGAAATGGTTGGACCAAGAAACAGCACAGATACTCAGCGGGTATCTCTAGAAATCATTGCAATGAAGATAAAAATTCCTGGTTTCAAGGATAATTATGATAGTAACTGGCATTTATTTAATACCTGCTTCATAAATGAGAATGATCTGGGGTTGAATATTTGGTGTCTATACAACTTTCCAGATGATATAAAGGCAAGGACTACCTTGACTCAGGTTCCAGTGAGCTGGCATTGGAATTTGAGTGTGTGAAATCCAGATATCATGGATTTTGCCTTCTAATATACTGTTCAAGGAAGGAAGTGAGGTTCTGCTTATCATTTTTATCCTTCAGGCCTTCATTAACTTTCCTGCTAGGGCAGTTCTTAGCTGGGCCTTCTGGCGAAGAGCGTCTCTCACTCCGGGTATTGTGAGAGGCCAGGGCAGAATTGATTAAAGCAAGGGAGTAGGGATCAAAACTGGTTTCATCTCAAACCTGAGACTCACATTCTTTTGCCCATGGGCAGGACCAACATACCTAATTCTGCTAATGAGGAGAAGAACTTGCTTCTCCACAGACTTTTAAAATTCTATTTACTAATGTCAGTCACTTGTACATAGAAAATTAATGAAAAGATATTTCTGTTGCCTCCCAAATCTATTTATACTTAAAGCATGTGGTGCAATATGACAAGTTGTCACTTTAATAGGCATCAATCAGCAATATTTTGAGATGGTATTGAATGTCAATAATTAAGATATTATTTAAACCCCTCAACAGTGTTATCACCTAAGTACAATAGTGATTACCATAAAATATATTCTTCTGTAATAACCATGTTTCACTTAGTAGCATATTTTGTTGCGAGCACACCATATCCTGGACTCCATAGTTGGTGATACATTACTAAACAAGAAAATGAGACAAATTTTCTGCCCTCTGGAGCTTAACTTCTATTGGAGAGAGACAGATAATAAACACTAAGTGTGAAACACACACACACACACACACACACACACACACACAGAAAGAGAGACAGAGAAAGAGAATGTGATAAAAGAAAAAGCAGAAGTAGAGCAAGTGTGGGATGTCACAAGTTCTGGATTGAAGAGTGAGTGACAGCCATGTTACATTCTACCATCAGGATTGATCTCTTTGAGGAAGACAATTTGAAGAGGATGAGAACTAGCTGTGTAGCTATAGGAGGGAAGAATAGCCCACAGAGCAAATAGCCAGTACTGTGTTAAGGTAGGCATACGTTCACATTTTCTAGGGTCATCAGGGAGCAACAGTGTGGATGAACAGGCAAGCAAGGTAGAGACCTGTAGAGGATGAAGTCACATAGATAATGGGGGAGAGGAGCACAGTTAGATTCCAGTAAGTTTAGGCAATTTTAAGACCTTGTTTTGTATTCTGAGTGGAAATAAATACTTATTCCAGGGGTTCGGGCAGAGATGTGAAATGATCTGAGTGACCACTCTGACTGTACTATGGAGAACAGATGAATGTGTGGGGTTTGGGCAGGAAGACAGGAAAGGAAAATAGTTAAGAGGCTAATGCCCTAATCCAGGCAAGAAATGGCCATGGCTCAGTCTAGTCTGTCAGACTTGAAGGCTTGAGAAATCGTCAGATTCTGGACATGTTTTGAAGGTTGAGTTAATGGAATTTTCTGATGCATTGGATTATTTTTATTTTGATAATCAACTTTATGAAGCAGAGAGAAGCATCTTAAGCCACTCTCTAAGGACAAATAAAGGAAAATAATGGAAACTAATTTTTAGATATGCTACAAGTAGGCTTATCAGAAATTTTTGTCAGCTTTGAAACTGTCTGTAACAACAGCTCCATTATAATGCAAAACTCTGATAAGTTTATAGTGACATTCCTGATTAAAACCCTGAAGCACAGAAAGAAACTCTTACATCTGTATCTACCAAAAGTTAATAAGTCATGTTGATTCTAAAATACATGTTTAGTGTTGTGCATCTATACTCATTCTTGGAAACTGATTTATGTCTTCATGTCAAATTGAGGAACTCTACTTAACTGTAATATTTAATAACATAAGCTATGAATGCCCTGATCATGTGATTTTTAACTAAAATATTCTATGCATATGTCTGTGTGTGTGTATGTGTAGTGTGCATTTTTATGTAACAGAAAGACAAAATGGAATGGAAAAACAAATACAATTTGAAGGATTGAGAGAGAGAACAGAGGTAATAATTAGAAAATACAGAACTATAAAAGAAAATATTTAAAGAGGATGGTAGATGTTGAATACATGACATTTGATTATATTTACTCTAAATATTTTAATTGTGACACCAATGCTTGAATAGTGAATATTTGATGAACAATGTAATATATTAGTCTTCTAGGTCTGCCATAATAAAACACCAGAAACTGGTTGTCTCAAAACAGCAGAGATTTATTGTCTCACAATTCCGGAGTCTAGCTGTACTAAAGCAAAGTGTCAGCAGGGTTATGCTTCCTCAGAAAGCTACAGGGGACAATCCCTCCTTGCCTCCTCCTAGCTTCCTTGGTGGTGGTCAAGCTTTGATGTTTCTTGACTTGAAGCTGCATCACTCCAATGTCTACCTCTCGTCACAGGTAATCTCCCCATGTGTCTTCACATCATCTTTCTAGAAGAACACCAGTCGCAATGGATTCAGTCTCGATCTCATCTTAAACAATTACATCTCCAATAACTCTGTTTATAAATAACATCACGTTCTGAGTTATTGGGGGTTGGGATTTTACATGCCACGGGGGAAATAGAATCCAATCCATTTTTAAAAGCTTCAATACTAAATTAGCTTTCTTCGAGATTACTGTTTCCTCCTAATGGCAAATTAAGCACAAGGCTGATACATCATGAAAAACAATTGCTTATATTCTTCATAATTTAGTAATTTTCTTAAATAAGAAACTATTTTTAAATAAAATTATTTTGTTTGAAAGCTTAAAAGAGATATGAGATTTTTTGTGATTCAGACAAAAATTTCATGAATAAATATGCATAGCACCATAGATTCGTTGATATTCTTCAGTCTTCTAAAGACCTTTCCCCATAAATATCTAAGAGAGAACAAGTGAGGAAAGATATTCTCAACATGTTTGTTTGGTATTTTTCCCCCCTCTGCCCTGGACAGATGTATTATTAAATTTTTAAATATATTAACCTGTCTTAATCTCAATTTTCTCATCTGAAAAATACTTAGGACTTTCAAAGTCACTTCTTTCTTTGCATTCTAAAAACCTGGAGTTGGGCATATATTCATTACAAATGAGTCTCATTCTCCAAAAAGATGGATTGAGGAAGTTACTTTCAAAGAACAAGTAGGAGATGCACTGATCACCAAGTCACAATGTTGCTTACATGATTTTGGTGAACTCTCACTGTTCTCAGATCACTTATTACAGGTTTTTCACTGGCTAGTCAAGGTTGATATAAATGCTACAATACTGAAACAAATGTTAGCTCAAAGTTCTTATGCATTTTCCAAAATTTTTTAAAGTCCTTCAGTTGTTCAATTTCAGTGCCTGGTAATATGGCAGAATTTTGGAAGGTGAATAAATTCCAGAATTTCTATTCTATAACTTCCTAGCTCTTTGTCTTTAGAAAAGTTCTATGGCATAGCCTCAGTTTGCTCATCTATAAAATAGGGCTACTACTAATTTTGTGCAGTCATTTTGAGGAGTATATGAATTTATCTATGTACATTGCTGTAACAGTGCCACCTAAATGTTAGCCTGTCCTCAAACTTTCAGTTTTTAAATTTAATTCCGTATACTCTTTAGTTTCTAAACTACTGACACAACTCATTTACTACCTGTCTAGTTCCTTAAGCTTAGAGTACTTGAAACCTAAACTTGGTGCTTGCCCTGAATTTTATTACTATGTACCATACCTTTGACTTCTTCACTTACTGCTGACTAATTTACCATATTCTGACATTTGATTTCTAAACATGGTCACATTCTTGCCTCTGTTGTGGTTCTGTGTACCTGACCATACTTTAGCCAGGGGCTTCCAATGCTTCTCTAGATCTTATTAATTGCTATTTATATGTTTTAATGCTTCACTAGTTCGCTAATACTCTGAGTCAGTTCTTACCACCTTCCCTGGACTCCCTGCTTCTGCCCTGAGGTTGTCTCTTCCTTCCTAAGAGCCTTACTCCTCATCCTGCTTTGACAACTTGAGGTTATGCAATATCTAACCCCTCCTTTCTATGTTTTCAGTTCTAAGAACCTTCAAGTGTAGAAACCACATTAACTTTTGTATTCCAATAATGTCTTCCTTTTTAAATAAAATGCTCTTTATTTTACCTTTCCTTTGAAATTTTTGTAATATTTTATTTTCTGAAAAGCATTTTAATCCTGAAGAAACAAGACATGAAAATTCAATCCATATTTTCATGTGGATAAAATTCTGTATATAATTTGGAAACATCAGATGATAAGGATAACTCTTTTAATTTAAGATTGCGATTAAGCACTATACTTTTCTGTTTGATTTTCAATCACACTCTTACTCTGGGTGAAGTTTTCCTAAGTAGCTTACCATTTTGGTTAGACATTGGATACATTTTTATCTTTTCTAATGTACTTTCTCTCTTTTGATACTAGTGTCTCTATCACTCTCTAAACAGCCTGATGAGGTTTCTGTAATAGAAGGAAATAAAGTTGTATTTTATCATTTTGACACCTGAAATCAATAAAGCAAAATTGTGTTCTTTTAGATCATGTAATATTTCTACCTGAAGGCATATATGTATCATTGTGTACACTTGAAAAATACTTTGTTTTTAAAACCAACAGGGGCTGTAAATGAAATTACGTATTTTTCATCAACTGACTGAATAAATGCACTTATTTTATTAACCCCACAGGAATTATGCCCTCAATTTTATATTTGATTGAACTTTGAAAACACAAGAAATGAATATATCAGTTTTCGTTTATTTTTGTTTTAACTGTGAACATTTTATTAGGACTGATACTTCTCCCTCAAGGTTTTTCTTTGTTTCCAGCTGAATCCCGTTAATTGACTCAAGGTAACTTTTGAGCAAATCTTACTCTGAGACTCTGTGATTCATGTGTTCCTTGCTTATCAATATTACACTGGGAAATGGTTTGTTATTTTATTCAACCACAACTTAACTGAAAATCTTTTTTTAATTAATTGATTTTTTTATAGTTTAAGTTATAACATACAGGTGCAGAATGCACAGGTTTATTACATATGTATATACATGCCATGGTGGTTTGTTGCAACTGTCAACCTGCCATCTACATTAGGTATTTCTCCTAATGCTATCCCTCCCCAAATCCCCACCCACCAACAGGCCCTTATGTGCGATGTTCCTCTCCCTGTGTCCATGTGTTCTCATTGTTCAACTCCCACTTACAAGTGAGAACATGTGGTGTTTGGTTTTCCGTTCCTGTGTTAGTTTGATGAGAATGATGGTTTCCAGCTTCGTCCATGTCCCTGCAAAGGACATGAACTCATCCTTTTTTTTATGGCTGCATAGTATTCCATAGTGTATATGTGCCACATTTTCTTTATCCAGTCTATCATTAATGGGCATTTGGATTGGTTTCAAATCTTTGCTATTATGAATAGTGCTGCAATAAACATACATGTGCATCTGTCTTTATAGTAGAATGATTTATAATCCTTTGGGTATATACCCAGTAATAGGATCGCTGGGTCAAATGGTATTTCTGGTTCTAGATCCTTGAGGAATTGACACACTGTCTTCCACAATGGTTGAACTAATTTACACTCCCTTATATTTTACATTTCCTAGAAATAGAAAAAGCTTTCTTATTTCTCCACAACTTCGCCAGCATCTGTTGTTTCCTGGCTTTTTAATGATCACCATTCTAATTGGCGTGAGATGATATCTCATTGTGGTTTCCATTTGCATTCCTCTAATCACCACTGATGATGAGATTTTTTTCATGTGTTTGTTGCCTGCATAAGTGTCTTCTTTTGAGAAGTGTCTGTTCATATTCTTTGCCCACTTTTTGATGGTTTTTTTTTTTTTCTTGTAAATTTGTTTAAGTTTCTTGTAGACTCTGGATATTAGCCTTTTGTCAGATGAATAGATTGCAAAACTTTTTTCTCATTCTATAGGTTGCCTGTTCACTCTGATGATAGTTTCCTTTGCTGTGCAGAAGTTCTTTAGTTTAATTAGATCTCATTTGCAAATTTTGGATTTTGTTGCATTGTTTTTGGTGTTTTAGTCATGAAGTCTTTGTCCATACCTATGTGCTGAATGGTATTGATTGCCTAGGTTCTCTTCTAGGGTTTTTATGGCTTTAGGACTTAATGTTTAAGTATTTAATACATCTTGAGTTAATTTTTATATAAGGTGTAAGGAAGGGATCCAGTTTCAGCTTTCTGCTTATAGCTAGCCAATTTTCCCAACACCATTTATTAAATAGGGAATCCTTTCCCCATTGTTTGTTTTTGTCAGGTTTGTCGAAGATCAGATGGTTGTAGATGTGTGGCATTATTTCTGAGGCCTCTCTTCTGTTCCATTGGTCTGTATATCTGTCCATTGGTCTGTATATCTGTTTTGGTACCAGTACCATGCTGTTTTGGTAATAGTAGTCATGTAGTATAGTTTGAAGTCAGGTAGCATGATACCTCCAGCTTTGTTCATTTTACATAGGATCATCTTGGCTATACAGGCTCTTTTTTGGTTCCATATGAAATTTAAAGTAGTTTTTTTCTAATTCTGTGAAGAAAGTCAACAGTAGCTTGATAGACAGCATTGAATCTATAACTTATTTTGGGCATTATGGCCATTTTCACAATATCGATTCTTCCTGTCTATGAGCGTGGAATGTTCTTCAATTTGTTTGTGTCCTCTTATTTCTTTGAGGAGTGGTTTGTAGTTCTCCTTGAAGAGGTCCTTCACATCCCTTGTAAGTTGTATTCTAAGGTATTTTATTCTCTTTGCAGCAATTGTGACTGGGAGTTCACTCATGATTTGGCTGTTTGTCTATTATTGGTGTATGGGAATGCTTGTGATTTTTGCACGTTGATTTTGTATCCTGACACTTAAGTTGCTTATCAGCTTAAGGAGATTTTGGGCTTAGATGATAGGGTATTCTAAATATATAATCATGTCACCTGCAAACAGAGACAATTTGACTTCCTCTTTTCCTATTTGAATGTCCTTTATTTATTTCTCTTGCCTGACTGCTCTGGCCAGAACTTCCAATACTATGTTAAATAGAGTGGTGAGAGAGAGCACCCTTGTGTTTTACCGGTTTTCAAAGGGAATGCTTCAAGCTTTTGCCCATTCAGTATGAAAATGACTGTGGGTTTGTCATAAATAGCTCCTAATATTTTGAGATACATTCCATCAATACCTAGTTTATTGAGAGTTTTTATCATGAAGGGGTGTTGAATTTTATCGAAGGTCTTTTCTTCATCTATTTAAATAATCATGTGGTTTTTGTCATTGATTCTTTTTATGTGATGGATTATGTTTATTGATTTGCATATGTTGAACCAGCCTTGCATCCCAGGGATGAAGCTGACTTGATCATGGTGGATAAGCTTTTTGATGTGCTTCTGGATTCAGTTTGCCAGTGTTTTATTGAGGATTTTCACATTGATGTTCATCAGGGATATTGGCCTGAAATTTTTTTGTTGTTGTTGTGTCTCTGACAGGTTTTGGTATCAGGATGTTGCTGATCTCATAATATGAGTTAGGGAGGAGTCCCTCTTTTATTGTTGTTTGCAATAGTTTCAGAAGAAATGGTACCAGCTCCTCTTTGGACCTCTGGTATAATTTGGCTGTGAATCTCTCTGATTCTGGGCTTTTCTTTTGGTTTGTGTGCTATTAATTACTGCCTCAGTTTCAGAACTTGTTATTGGTCTATTCAGGGATTTGACTCCTTCCTGGTTTAGTCTTGGGAGGGTGTATGTTTCCAGGAATTTATCCTTTTCTTCTAGATTTTCTTGTTTATTTGCATAGAGTTCTTTACAGTATTCTCTGATGGTAGTTTGTATTTCTGTGGAATCAGTGGTGATATCACCTTTTTTTTTTATTATTGTGTCTATTTGATTCTTCTCTCTTTTCTTTATTGGTCTAGCTAGTAGTCTGTCTATTTTGTTAATCTTTTCAAAAAAACAGGTCCTGGATTCACTGATTTTTTGATTTTTTTTTTTGTATCTCAAACTCCTTCAGTTCTGCTCTGATCTTAGTTATTTATTGTCTTCTGCTGGTTTTTGAATTTGTTTGCTCTTGCTTCTCTAGTTCTTTTAATTGTGATGTTAGGGTGTCGATTTTATATCTTTCCCACTTTCTCTTGTGGGCATTAACTGCTATAAATTTCCCTCTAAACACTAAGGAGTATCCCAGAGATGCTGGTACATTGTGTCTTTGTTCTCATTGGTTTCAAATAACTTCTTTATTTCTGCCTTCATTTCATGATTTACCTAGTAGTCACTCAGGAGCAATTTGTTCAGTTTCCATGTAGTTGTGTGTTTTTGAGTGAGTTTCTTAATCCTGAGTTCTAATTTGATTGCACTGTGGTCTGAGAGACTGTTTGTTATGATTTTCATTGTTTTCCATTTGCTGAGGAGTGTTTTACTTCCAATTATGTGGTCAATTTTAGAATAAGTGTGATGTGGTGGTGATAAGATGTAAATTCTGTTGATTTGGGGTGGAGAGTTCTGTAGATGTCTGTTAGGTCTACTTGGTCCAGAGCTGAGTTCAAATCTTGAATATCCTTGTTAATTTTCTGTCTTGTTGATCTGTCTAATATTGCCAGTAGCGTGTTAAAGTCTCTCACTATTACTGTATAGGAGTCTAAGTCCCGTTGTAGCTCTCTAGGAACTTGCTTTATGAATCTGGGTGCTCCTGCATTGGGTGTATATATATTTAGGATAGTTAGCTCTTCCAGTTGCATTGATCCCTTTACCACGACATAATGCCCTTCTTTGTCTTTTTTGATCTTTGTTGGTTTAAAGTCTGTTTTATCAGAGACTAGGATTGCAACCCTTGCTTTTCTGTGCTTTCCATTTGCTTGATAAATATTTCTCCATCCCTTTATTTTGAGCCTATACGTGTGAGACAGGTCTCCTGAATACAGCACACCCATGGGTCTTGACTCTTTATCCAATTTTCCAGTCTGTATCTTTTTATTGGGGCATTTAGCCCATTTACATTTAAGGTTAATATTGTTATGTGTGAATTTGATCCTGTCATTATGACGCTAGCTGGTTATTTTGCCCGTTACTTGGTGCAGTTTCGTCATAGTGCTGATGGTCTTTATAATTTGGTATGTTTTTGTAGTGGCTGATACTGGTTGTTCCTTTCCATATTTAGTGCTTCCTTCAGGAGCTCTGGTTAGGCAGGCCTGGTGGTGACAAAATCTCTCACCATTTGCTTGTCTGTAAAGGATTTTATTTCTCCTTTGCTTATGAAGCTTAGTTTAGTTGGATATGAAATTCTGGGTTGAAATTATTTTCTTTAAGAAAGTTGAATATGGCCCTACTCTCTTCTGGCTTGTAGGGTTTCTGCAGAGAGATCTGCTGTTAGTCTGATGGGCTTCCTTTTTGGGGTAACCCGAGCTTTCTCTCTGGCTGCTCTTAACATTTTTTCCTTCATGTCATCCTTGGGAAATCTAAGGGTTCTGCATCTTGGGGTTGCTCTCCTCAAGGGATATCTTCGTGCTGTTCTCCATATTTCCTGAACTTGAATATTGGCCTGTCTTGCTAGGTTGGGGAAGTTCTCCTGGATAATATCCTGAAGAGTGTTTTCCAGCTTGGTTCCATTCTGCCCTTAACTTTCAGGTACACCAATCAAATGAAGGTTTGTTCTTTTCACATAGTTCCATATTTCTCAGGGGCTTTGTTCGTTCCTTTTAATTCTTTGTACTCTCATCTTGTCTTCATGCTTTATTTCATTAAGTTGATCTTCAATCTCTGATATCCTTTCTTCAGCTTGATTGATTTGGCTATTGATACTTGTGTATGCTTCATGAAGTTCTTGTACTATGTTTTTCAGCTCCTTAAGGTCATTTATGTTCTTCTCTATACTGGTTATTCTAATTAGCAATCCCTCTAACCTTTTTTCAAGGTTCCTAGCTTCCTTGCAATAGGTTAGAACATGCTCCTTTAGCTCAGAGGAGTTTGTTATTACCCACCTTCTGAAGTCTACTTCTGTCAATTCATCTAAGTCATTCTCTGTCCAGTTTTGTTGCCTTCCTGGCAAGGAGTTGTGATCCTTTGGAGGAGAAGAGGAGTTCTGGTTTTTGGATTTTCAGCCTTTTTGTGCCTTTTTTTTTTTTTTTTTTTTTTTCCATCTTCGTGGATTTGTCTACCTTTGGTCTTCGATGCAGGTGACCTTCAGATGGGGTTTTTGTGTGGATGTCCTTTTTGTTGATGTTGATGCTATTCCTTTCTGTTTGTTAGTTTTCCTTCTCACAGTCAGTCCCCTCTGCTGCAGGTCTGCTGGAGTTTGCTAGAGGTCCACTCCAGACTCTGTTTGCCTGGGTATCACCAGCAGAGACTGCAGAACAGCAACGATTGCTGCCTGTTTGTTTCTCTGGAAGCTTCGTCCAAAGGGGCACCTGCCAGTTGCCAGCTGGAGCTCTCTTGTATGAGGTGTCTGTCAATCCCTGCTGGGAGGTATCTCCCAGTCAGGAGTCACTGGGTTCAGGGACCCACTTGAGAGGCAGTCTGACCCTTAACAGAGAGCTCAAGCCCTGTGCTGGGATATCGGCTTCTCTCTTCAGAGTTGGTGGGCAGGAACATTTAAGTCTGCTGAAGTTGTGCCCACAGCTGCCTCTTCCCCAGGTGCTCTGTCCCGGGGAGATGGGAGTTTCATCTGTAAGTCCCTGACTGGGGCTGCTGCCTTTCTTTCAGATATGCCCTGCCCAGAGAGAGAAACTGTGTTTTAAACTATTATATTTGACTAGGGAAAGTTCTTGGCACTACGCTCACTGATTTTTCTCCTTTTTTAGATGCTAATTTCTGGTCTATTTTTCATGTTCATTTTCCTTCACTAGCTCTGTTTTCTAGGCCTTCTTCTCCATCATGTGTCTTGCTTTCCTCTGCACACATTTCTCAGCTATATGCTTTCTATTCTTATCAGTTTTCTGTTGGATCTGTTCTTTTCTGGTGGCTTTTTCCAAACATCATAGCTTCCTCACATAATTATGATGATCAGTGCTCAGTTGAAGACTTAAGGCTAACCCTATGCAGGTTTCTGGAAATCTCTGCAACTCACTTCTCTCTGGTACTGTGCACAGAAAATTCTATTTATTTTTGCCTTCCTGCGTTCTCAACTCTATCTTCTCTACTCATGGAGAATGCCATGTTCCATTTGTGTTCCCACAATCTGTGCAGAAGACCAGAGATTTTCTCCAGACAGTATGATGGGATAATCAAAGAGTTCACTGGCATTTCTAGTCTGTTGTCCGAAATGTAAAACCCTTGTTTTAGTTGTACTGGTCAGTTTTCTAGTTGTTTAGAGCAGAAGGTTAAATCCGGTGTATATTATAACATTATGGCTGGAAAAGGAAGATAGTTTATTTTTTATTGCTCTTAAGATAACTGCTTTTAGAAATTACATTTTTTATGAAAAATTCTTACCATATGTTATAATTTTCTTTATACTTCTTAATTAAATTCTAGTTTTTAGAAATACTTCCCAACTAAATCACTTGAGACTTCTTTCATATATCACTCTTTAGACAGCTTTTTCTTCTACCTCCGTTTTCCTTAGATGTCAGCATATTGTGCTACCAAGTCATTCGTTCATTCTTTCCAGTATTGCATTATGTTTATTTTCTTATTTAACTCTCCTTTCACTGGACAGTGAGTTTCTTATAAAAGCATAGCAATTCTTATATTTATTTGTATGTATGATATATAATACCATGCTTGACATCTAGAATGTCTTCAACTATTTGTTTAATACACATTAAGTAATCAAATAGATAAATTAATAACAAGAAACCCATTCTTTTCAATATAGAGAATTAAATTTACACTTCAAGAGTGTCAGTTTAACAGATATATGTTTATTATTGAATCATGTGTTGATTTTATAAAATGTATTATACTAAATTTTGTATGGATATATACTCTCACTCTGTATCGAGAGATGTTGACAAATACTGGTTTCTAAAATGTGCTATTGCATTTTTGGTAGGAATTTTTTTTTTCTTTTAGTCCCAGCTTAAAAAAATAAGAGTTACAATGAAGTCTATTTTAAAAAATATCTTGAAAGATTAGAATTAAGGCCGGATGGAGTGGCTCATGCTTGTAATCCCTGCACTTTGGGATGCTGAGGCGGGTGGATCACCTGAGGTCAGGAGTTCAAGACCAACCTGGTTCTACTAGAAATTCAAAAAAAATCAGCTGGGCATGGTGGCGGACACCTATAATCCCAGTTACTTGGGAGGCTGAGGCAGGAGAATCGCGTGAACCCTGGTGGCAGAGGTTGCAGTCAAAATCATGCCACTGCACTCCAGCCTGGGCAACAGAGTGAGACTGCCTCAAAAAAAAAAAAAAAAAAAAAAAAAAGGTTTAGAATCAAATTGGTGTCATCCTTAATCATGCACAGGATCAAATGCTTTGTTATTTCCCTACATATTTTCTATTAATGCATGATTTTAATCTTGTATTAAATACTTTTCACCAACTTTAAGCCTTAGGTGGACTGGTGTAGAGCATAAAAAATGTGTAAATAGCCAATTTAAATAATGTATTCCATTGTTAAACATTAGATAAATGTGTAGTGCCTAGGACATATCCCCTGTACTGCTGTGGAAAGAAATATGAATTAAGTGCCCATTCTTATCAATTCTGCATTTTATCCAGATTTGCTGAAGTAAACATTGCTTATTATTAACATAAGTGATGAAACTGATGATAATTTTGATGATGACAATAAGAATAACTACCATTTATTTTGCAGTGTTTACCAGCAGAGGCACTGTTAGTTTGTAAACTTTCTCAGAATCATGTACCTAGTCACTATCAGATCCAGGTTTTAAATACATATCTGCTCCTAGGGTGTCAATTTTTCTTTCCTGTATAGAAGAAAGAATACAGAGAAATAATATACTTTGTTCCATTTGCTTGCCTGTAGTTTATTAGTGAGATAAGGTAAGCTAAACCGCTATCTCATCATAGAATATTTGTGTGTTTAAGTATTCATTCCTCCTTATATAGGATATCATAGTGAAAAGCAACCTATAGCTTGAAAAGAAGATAAAAGTTTTTGAAATAATATAGAAAGTCACATATTTAGGATTTCTCTTAGATTTGTGAAACCAGATGTATTATACACAACACCTATATATATTGCACTAATTTGTAGTTTGAATGACTTAGTGTTTTTTTTTTTTTTTTAATTTGTACGACTTCTTTTTCTTTTCTTCCCAACTTTATTGAGGTATAATCTTAAAAAATTGTATTGTATCTGTTTAAGGTATATAATGTTATGTTTTGATATATATATATAATATAAAATGATTACCATAATTAAGCAAATTAACATATCTATCACTGTATATAGTTACCTATTATACACATATTTGTGGTAACAACATGTAATTTCTATACTCTTAGCAAATTTCAAGTATACAATACAGTATTATCAACTATAACCATCATGCCACATATTAGATCTTTTGAATTTATTTAATCTATACAACTCAAACTTCATATCCTTTGACCAACATCTCCCCATTTTCCCCTACTTCCCAGCCTGTGACAACCACTATTCTATTTTCGGCTTCTATAAGTTCTGCTTCTATAACTTCTATAAGTTCAATTTTTTTATACTATATATGTAAGTGAAATCATGTGATTTTGTCTGTGTCTATTATTCCACCTTTTCTAATGTCCTCCAAGTTAATCCATGATGCCAAAATAGCAGTATTTTCTCTTTTAAAAAAAACTAATATTCCATTATATACCACATTTTCTTCGTTCATCTATAAATGGATACTACTAGGAAATAAACAGAAAAAAAAAACTTCCTGACTTTGGACTGGATAGTGATATTGGTCTGGATAGTGATATTTCTTGGATATGACATCAAAAAACACAAGCAAGAAAAGCAAAAATAGAGAGATGGGATTGCATGAAATGAAACTAAAAACAGACAAATGGGATTACATAAAACTATAATTACATAAAACTACTTCCTTTTCTGTTTCTGCACAGAAAAGGAAGCCTTCAATAAAGTAAAGAGACAATCTAGGGAATGGGAGAAAATAACTGCAAACCACACATCTGATAGGAAGATAACATCCAAAATACATGAGAAACTCAAATTAACAGAAAAAAATTTACGCAAAGGATCTGAATACACATTTCTCAAAAGAAGACATACAAATGGCAACAGTTGTATAAAAAATGTTCAACATACTAAAACCAGGTAGTATAAATCAAAACCAAAGTAAGGTATCACCTCACACCTGTTTGAATGGTTATTAAAAAGACAATTCATCATCTACATTAGGTATTTCTCCTAATGCTGTCCTTCTCCTAGCCCCCAACCCCCCACCCCAACCTACAGGCCCCAGTGTGTGATGTTTCCCTCCCTGTGTCCATGTGTTCTCATTTTTCAACTCCCACTTATGAGTGAGAACATGCAGTGTTTGGTTTTCTGTTCCTATGTTAATTTGCTGAGAATGATGGTTTCCAGCACATGTATACCTATTTAACAAATCTGTACATTCCGCATATGTATTCCAGACTAAAGTATGATTTAAAAAAAAAAAAAAAATGGCTGGGCATGGTGGCTCACGCCTGTAATCCCAGCACTTTGGGAGGCTGAGGTGGACAGATCACAAGGTCAAGAGATGCAGACCATCCTGGCTAACATGGTGAAACCCCTTCTCTATTAAAAATACAAAAAAAAAAAAAAAAAAAAAAAAAAAAAAGCTGGGTGTGGTGGCGCGTGCCTGTAGTGCCTGTAGTCCCAACTACTTGGGAGGCTGAGAGGCATGAGAATTGCTTGAACCAGGGAGGCGGAGGTTGCAGTGAGCCAAGATCATGCCACTGCACTCCAGAGCAAAACTCTGTCTCAAAAAAAAAAAAAAAAAAAAAAAAAAAAAGAAGACAAAAGGTACCTGTTGGTGAGGATATGGAGAAAAGGAAACCCTTGCTCCCTGTTGATAGAAATGTAAATTAGTACAGCCATTATGACCAACAGTATTGAGGTTCCTCAAAAAATTAAAAATAGCCTCACTATGTGATCCAGCAATCCCACTAGTGGGTATATATATATGTCCAAAAGAAATGAAATCAGTGTGTTAAACAGCTATCTACTCATGCTCATTGCAACATTATTCACAATAGCTAAGATATGACATTTGTTTTTTTGAAAGCAGGATGAACTAAATGTTGAATCCATATTGAGATAATAAACGTAATAATACTTCTGATAATTTTAAAGTATTTACATGAAATAAATGGAAAATTACAAATTTTAAAAATAAAAAGTAGATATTTTTGGTTTTCTAAGATTTAAATTTACTTGGAGAATATTTTATTCCTTTTACATTTTTATTCTGATGTATAATACCTTGTACATTCATTTTATAATCTGTATAGTGAGTATTTGACATTACTTGCGACCGATTAGTCTATGAATATTTCACTAGACTGTCAATGCCTTGAGAAAAGTGACTGTCTTTTTTTTTCCTCAAGTATGGTAGCCTTGGTGCTCAGCAAAAGTGTATAGTAGATATTTCATAAGATTGGTTGAATAAATGAGTTAATTACAATCATGGCTTATATAACATGCAATTTGACAAGTATTTTTAGACATCAGGATCTGGTTCAGATTTAGTAGACATAATGAGTACTCTCTGTGCATCAATTATAATAATAAGACTGTGAGAATCCCTTTAAATTCTTAAGTCAAATTTGGTCTCAGAATTTTGAGTACATGAGATTTCTCTATACAGCTTAATTATTAATGATTATATTAGCGTTTGTTTGAAAAGGCTCTCTGATGTTCTTTAAAGACCAAGAATTCTTTTTCATCTGCTTCAAAAAAGAAAAAAATAAAAAGAACGCTGTAAACTCGTTCTCTCAATCAGAGAAAAAATATTGAATGTCAGAACTTTAGACTATGCATCTTTAATGAGCTCTAAGTTCAGAGAAAATATATTCCAGTAATAACCCAGAAAATGTGAGAACTTAGATGGTGATTGACCTTTTCTAGCCAACCAAATTAGGCATTTTGATTATAAAAATTATTAATTTCATTTCTAAAACTAAGTGCCTACTTCAATATCTAATTCCAATTTACTATTTTTTTATTATTAATGTACTTAAAGTTAAAATATTTGCATTGTTCACAACCATTAAAAAGTTAATTATTAATGCATTTGCATATTGCATAAATTTATTGTCAGAATACTGAATTTTACCATTGACAGTTGTGCAATTTATTGAGAATAATTCATTTTTCTGCAACCAAATAAAAACCATTTATTTATCTATGGAAATCCAGTTAATAGCTACTCAGAAAAGTATCTGACAGAAACATACATATAGTAAATATTGTTTTAAATGAAAGAATGTGAATTATATACTGAAAATTGTGTTATAAATATTAATACTGATATTAATTATTAAACATAGCATAAACATATAGAATATTAAAGATAAAAGTTTAGAATTAATCTATAACAATCTTCTAATTTTTTCAAATGAAAAATCTTAAATCTTCCAAGTTTGGATCTCTTTCTCTCTCTAATAAATTAGGAGCAGAGGAAAAATTACAGTAAAAATGGGATAATTGCTTTCCACACTCTAAGCCAGATACAGGATAATTCCCCTCAACCATCATTAAATGAGAAAACCACATTTTTTTCTATAATAGCATTATTATTGATTATTTAAAGATTAATGGGTTTCCACATATTCTTGAATACTTTTAAACTTTAGGTTCTATAATCTGTAGACTCAGTCAGTCTATTATTTTTCTCTAAGTTTCTATTTAAAAACTTACTTTTCATTGAATTAAATATACGAACATTTTTGCTAAGTAGATTGAACAAAATATTGGCCATTAAAATATTTTTGTAGACTTCCAGGAAACATCAGATTTGACTAATAATATATTTTAGAAATTTCAGAATTAATAAGAAAAAGAATAAGATAATGATAACTGTCAAAAGTGAAGAAGAGCTTAATCCTAAAAAAGAATTCTGATGATGAATAGAATTCTGCAAGTAAATGTAGTCTCTAAGAAGGCCTGATACTTTGAAGTCATTCAATTAATATTGTTTTGAATAAAAAAAAAAAAAAGAATATGTTTCCATTGGTCTATGTGCCTGTTTTTGCACTAGTACCATGCTGTTTCAGTTACTGTTGCCTTGTAGTATAGTTTAAAGTCAGGTAATATAATGCTTCCAGTTTTGTTCTTTTTGCTTAGGATTTGAACTCTTTTTGTTTGTTTGTTTGTTTGTTTGTTTTTTGTTTTTTGGTTCCATGTGAGTTTTACAATAGTTTTGTGAAAAATGTCTTCGGTGGTTTGATAGTCATAGTATTAAATTTGTAAATTGCTTTGAGTAATATAGCCATTTTAATGATACTGATTCTTACTATCCATGAGCATGGGAGCTTTCTCCATTTGTGTCTTCTCTGATTCATTTAAACAGTGTTTTGTAATTCTCATTGTAGATAGAGATCTTTCATCTCCTTGGTTTGCTGTATTCCGAGGTACTTTCTTCTTTTTGTGCCAATTGTGAATGGGATTGACTTTCTGATACAGTTCTTGGTTTGTCTGTTGCTAGTGTATAGGAACGCTAGTAACTTCTGTACATTGATTTTGTATCCTGCAAATTTTCTGAAGTTGCTTATCAGTTCAATGAGCTTTTGGGTGGAGACCATGGGGTTTTCTACATATAGAATCATGTTGTCTGCAAACAGAGATAGTTTGACTTTCTCTTTTCCTATTTGGATTCCCCTTATTTCTTTCTCTTGCCTTATTTTTCTGGCTAGGACTTTCAATACTATGTTGAATAGAAATGGTAAGAGAGAGTATTTTTCTCTTGTGCTGGCTTTCAAGGGGAATGTTTCCAGCTTTTTGCCCATTCAGTATAATGTTGACTGTGGGTTCGTTATAGATGGCTCTTATTATTTTGAAGTATATTCCTTCAATATCTGATTTATTGAAAGTTTTTAACGTTTAGGGATGTTGGATTTCTGCATCTGTTAAGATAATCGTGTGGTTTTTGTCTTTAGTTGTGTTTATGTGATGAATCACATTTATTGATTTGTGTATGTTGAACCAACCTTGCATCCCAGGGATGAAGCCTACTTGATTATGGTGAATTAACTTTTTGATGTGCTGCTAGATTTGGTTTGCAAGTATTTTTTAAAGATATTTGCATCAATGTGCATCAAAAATATTGGCCTGAAGTTTTCTTTTTTTGTTGTGTTTCTGCCAGGTTTTGTTATTTCTTATTCGTCTCAGACTATCCTATTCTTTATCATCTGCACTTATCTCATTAGTACAAATACTCTCATATCTCTAGATTAGACAAAGTTTGGAGAAGTCAGACACTCCCTCCACTGAGCCTATTTTTATATAACAAACTTTACTTTTTTATTTTTTGAGGAAAATTTTTATTACCAGTAAATACAATGAGACATTTCATGAAATTATATAGGACACTGTGTACCTACCTATGTATTTCAGAGGGCTCGCCTTCAGGTATGTTTTTGAAGTCTGTGAATTAGGCATAATAGTGAGATGGTTTTCTATATTTTATGAACCTTTTTGTTTCTGTGGGAAATTGAGAGAATAAGGGAATTGAAAGTGTAGATTTGAGAAAACCATTACAATTCATACATAATGGGACTTTTCTTTAAAACCAGTTAGTGTTTTATTTAAGAAAAACACCTAACTTACAATTTTTGTGAAAATTAATTCAGATTAACTGTAATAGATGCAAAAGAAAGTAAGGCCAATGTATATAACCTTAGCAGAGAAGAAAATTTTTGTATGCACAAGCAAAAATTATAAAGTCTAAGATTTATTTCTTTTTTTTTTTTTTTTTTTATCATTTTGAGACGGAATCTCGCTCTTTCGTCCAGGTTGGAGTGCAGTGGCGCTATTTTGGCTCACTGCAGGCTCCGCCTCCCTAGTTCAAGCCATTCTCCTGCCTCAGCCTCCCGAGTAGCTGGGACTACAAGCACCCAGCACCACGCCCGGCTAATTTTTTGTATTTTTGGTAGAGACGGGGTTTCACCGTGTTAGCCAGGATGGTCTTGATCTCCTGACCTCGTGATCCACCTGCCTCGGCCTCCCAAAGTGCTGGCATTACAGGTGCGAGTCACCACACCCGGCCAAAACCTAAGATTTCTATACTTGAACATAAAAAATAAAGTTATACACATCATAAGGATTGTTCGTAAAGTTTAAATTTAACATACAGTAAAACTAGGAAAATATAATTTAACATATAGGTAAAAAATTAATATATCGGGTACGAAATATAAAAATGATGAAAAATATCTTACCAAATGAAAACAATGGAATATGATAAAGAAATACAAGAACAATGATGTGCACAAATTTTATGCTATATTTTCATAATTTTTCTTGAAGTAAAAGGATGGATTATGAGTGGTATGTGAATGTTCTCTCTTATAAGTGGGAGCTAGATGATGAGAACACATGGACTCAAAGAGGAGAACAACAGAGGCTGGGTCCCACCTGAGGGTAGAGGGTATGAGGAGGAAGGGGAGCAGAAAAAAAATAACTATTGGGTACTAGGCTTAATAACTGGGTGATGAAATAATCTGTACAACAAACCCCTCTGACACGACTTTACCTATATAACAAACGTACATATGTATTCCTGGAAGGAAAATATATATATATATATATTTTTTTTTAAAGAGTAGTATATGAAATGTGTATGCATTTTCAAAATTGTAAGTTGTTTAGTCTTTATGTAATACAATTGTGTCTAAATTTTTAACAAAGAATCAATATTACTCTTGAAACACTGCATTGTTTTTAATGATAGTTACAAAATCCTGTTCAAACATGACATATAGAAAAACATTAGGGAAATATATGAATTTGTTTAATGGGTATATATCAACAATCACCACAAAAAAATGTAACTGAGCAAAAGTCTTGTTTTTATATTGATTTTTATCACCTATTTGACATATGAATAAATAATTGACATTACAACAAGAAATGCTGCAATACTTAATGCTAATCAAGAAGTGCTATGAAACGCTAAAGTGGTAGGATCCCTTGAGGCCAGAACTTCAAAACTGCAGTGAGCTATGATCCTGCCACTGCACTCCAGCCTGGGTAACAGAGTAAGACTAGGTCTCTAAAAGCACAAAAAAATAAAAAAATAAATAAATAAATAAAAAAAAAGAAAGAAAAGAAAAGAAAAAGAAAGAAAGAAGGAATGAAAAGAAAATGTTAAATAGTTTAAGATCATTACAAATGTTAAGGTAGATAATTAATAGTAACTTTAGGAAGAAAGATTATTACACTTATTTTTTAGACAAAAGGTTTGCAAAAACTGAGGAATAACATGAACAGAATTATGGAGATTAGACCATGTCATAACTCTAATTTTTGTGAAAATTTTTGGTGCTGGAAATTATAAGATCAAACAAACAAAAATCTTTAAAAACTGCATGTAACTATTAGTTAACAAGTTATGTTGTGGGACACTCTTACCTTTCTTCCTTAGTCAAAGACACACTGCCTTAACATGCAAAAACTTTGAAACTGCTTTGTCATGTGATCATACAGTGGTTTCAAAAAAGATGAGATAGCAACAAGGCCATGTTAAGAAAGAGTCCTTGAAAAAGTGAAACCTTAACACTGAATTCTACAGAAAACAAAATCAACATACTAACAGTTAATTTTCCTTGCAGGGAAATTATTTTCAGGAACTTCCTAAAAAGTTCCTAAACTTATGATCCTTGTGATTGTTCACTGTTTATTACATGATGTCTGCTGTAAAGAGCCTCCTTATTTTTCTTCAGAAAGATGCTGCAATTGGTGTATATTACAATAAAAGCTGTTCTGGAGATGGGAATTCTGAAATAATATTTTTATCTTGAAATCTAATTACTTTGTGTTTTTTTGTTGTTGTTCCGTTCTGTTTTACTTTGTTTTCCCATATGCCTATAGGAAAATGTATCACCCTCAGCACTATTGACATTTTGGGGTGAAGAGTCCCTGGTTGTGGGGCCCGTCCTATGCATTGTAATGTTAAGAGAGCAACTGGCCTTTTGTTCTAGATGCCAGTAGCATGTTTTTCTTCCTCCACTAGAACTATGCCAAGGAACAATGTCTACAGACGTTGCCAAATTTCTCCTGGAGGGGCAAAATCGCCCCTGACTGAAAATTACTCTAGAGCAAAAGTGTAAGAATATTTTTAAGAAATGATTCTGTAAAGCAGAATGCTTATGATTAAAATATTAGAAAAATGTTTAGTCCAAGCAGCAATCTTAAGTTAAAGTATAAAAATACATGTTTAGAAAATATATTATTCAATCAATGTACAATTTTAGTTTTCAGGATTGCATCTCTTAAATTCTGTCATTGCCATCACTCAAATCTTTAAGTTCAAAAGTTAAAGAGAATTATCTCCTTTTGTCCTATACTATTAAAAAGAAAGGGCAACTTTCTCTTTTTAACTTAGTTGAAAGTGTCTGTAGTATCACAGATGTTCCCATGGTGCCTGTATGAGCAGTGCAGAGGCTGACAGGTCTGTAAAACAACAGATAGTAAATGTTTTAGGATTTGAAAACCAGAATGTTTCTGTTGCAACTACTCAGTTTTGCCATTGTAGTATGAAAGCAGCCATGGACAATACAAAAATAAATGTACCTGATTGTGTTCCAACAAAACTTTATCGACAGAGATTGGAAGCAGGCCGGATTTAGCCCATAGGCCATTGTTTGCTAATCCCTGTAATTACTGCTTCTTTCTTATAATATCAAATTTATATAATTTACTGTTAAACTTTTAGTAATAAAGTTAATAATAAGTTAATACATTTTTATATTTGTCCATATGTCACTGTGGTTTATCTTATGAAGGTGATTTTAATTTGCTGTGTTTTCAACCTTTTTAAAAATATATTTCTAGTAACTAGACTACACAACATTATTGTAATTGAAAATAACCAACACCATTACTTTAAAGAAAAGAAAAAAGAATCTTACTTGGGAAATAATATTGACAATTCAGCAATTTTCTCTTAGAATTTCAAAAATAACATGTTTTGGAGAATGAAGTAGTTTTCATATATTTTAACATCAAAAAGAAGCAAATAAATCTTGAATGGAGTTTAAAAAGATACAAATATGCCCAGTCGCCAAACTTGTAATCACAAATTTTCCAAGCTTTCCTACACTCAACCTGAGATCTTGATATTCATTTATTTAAAAAAAAAAAGTGTGTGTGTGTTGTGTGTGTGTGTGTGTGTGTGTGTTTTCTAAATCTCGCTTCTGGTATCAACTTCACTCCTTCTATTTGTATTTCTCTTCTTGGCAAACTGAATTCTTTAGTAGTTCTTTTAGAAAGATCCATTTGACAATAAAATTGTTTTATATATTTAAAAAGGTATTGTTATTTTTCTACTTATTGTCAGCTTATGTGAACAAATAATTGCATATTGTAGTTACTTTTTCTCTTAGAACATGTTTCTTTTCTGACTTCTCCATATGTAATGTAAAATTGTCAGTATTACTTATTTTTGTTAAGTCGTATTGAAAAATATATTTTTATTCTTCAGATTCTGCTATTTTACTACAGTGGTTCTTTTTATCTATTTAGTTTTAATTGTCCTTGGTTTTCAGTGATAACAGGCCAATATGAAGATCTATGTCTTCAATTCTGAAAAAGTTTTATAAATTTTACTTCAAATATTTCTTCTCCATCACCTCTGTTTCACAGCTGCCTATTCTTGTTTCTCAGTGCCTTGTTCTTGTTTCATGGATATTATTTCCTCCTTTATCTTCCTGAGAAGTTTTTTAAAATTAAATCTATTGAGATATAATTTTATACAGTAAAATTCAACCCTTGTATATATATAATTTGCTTAATTTAAATAGATGTATAATCAAAATACAGAATATGTCTGTTATCTGAAAAAGTTCCCTCATACCTCTTTGTAGTCAATAAACACCACTCAAACTCTGGACCCTCAAAAACTACTGATAGTATTTCTATCCCGATAGACTTTTCTCTCCTCAAATATCATGTACATGGGACCATACACTACAGACCCTCTGTGTCTGGCTTCTTTCACTTATCACATTGATTCTGAGAATTATCTATACTGCTGAATGTACCCATAGTTCATTCATTTTGATTGTTAAATAATATTATATTGTCTGAATATACCGTAAGTTTTAATCTATTCTCCACATTATAAAAATTTAGTTTCAGTTCTTGTCAATTTTGAATAACATTGCTATAAACATTTATGCACATGTCTCTGTGAAGACAAATATTTTTATTTATTGTAAGTAAATACAAAAGTAAAATTTATCAGTTCTTGGTAAGTGTATATTTGAGTACAAAATAAACTTTCAAATTGTCTTCCAAAATGACTGTACTATTGCAGTCCCACTAGCATTATGTGAGAGTTCTGGCTTCTCTACATCCTTGTCAGCACTTTTTATTGTCTGTTTTTGTTCTTTGAATTTTTGCTATTCTACTGTTATTTTCAGTATTATTTTAGATTTTACTTTTCAGCAGTTTTTAATGTCTGCTTTTGTTCTTGTTTCAATTTTTGCTATTCTTGTGTGTACAGTATTTTGGATTTAACTTTTCAAATGATATATAATAGGTGTACATATTTTCAGCATACATGTGATAATACATTCATGTAATGTGTGATTTAAATGTTCCCAGCATATCTCAATTACCCTGATTTGATCATTTTCATTATTATAATAATAACTTTGACTACCTTTTCACATGCATATTTGCCATCTGTATTTCCTTTTTGTACATTTATTTTTTAATTTATTTTTTATATTACAAATTGTTTATTTTTATTGTATACAACATGATATTTTGAAATATTTCTACATTATAGAATGGCTTAGTCAAGATGATTAACACATGCATTACCTCACTTTTATTTTGTGATAATAACACTCAAAATAATCTCTCGGCAATTTTCAAGAATACAATGCGTTAACTATAGTCACCATGTCATACATTAGGTCTCTTTATTTCTTCCACATGAATAAAATTTGGTATCCTTTGTACAACATCTCCTCACTTCTCCACCCCCAGATAATCCCCTGATAACCACCTTTCTCCTCTCTACCCCTTCAAAGATTCAAAATATAAGTAAAACTGTGTGATATTTGTCTTTCTGTGCGTGACTAATTTCACTTAACATACTGTCCTCCAGTTTCATCCATGTTTTAGGAAATAATAGGATTTCCCTTCTTTATACGTGGTGTGTGTGTATAATAGATATACATATTTATATGGCTGTTTATCCATTCATCTGTTGATGGACACCTAGGTTGATTCTATATCTTGTCTATTGTGAACAGTGTTGCAATAAACATGAAAGGAAAGATATCCTTTTGACGTACTAATTTCTTTTCCTTTGGATATATAGTCAGTTGAGGGATTGCTGGAGCATATAGTAGTGCTATTTTTAATTTTTTGAGGAATTTCCATATTTTTAAAATGCCTATAATTGTTTACATTCTCATTAATAATGTCCAAGGATTCCCTATTCTCCACATTCCTTCCAACACTTGCTACTTTTTATCTTTTTGATAGTAGCCATTCTAACAGCTGTGAGGAGATATCTAATAGTGGTTTTAATTTTCATTTTTCCGAAGAATAGTGACATTAAACATTTTTTAATATACTTATCCATTTGTCTGTCTTCTTTTGAGAAATGTCTATTCAGATCTTTCCCATTTTTTGACTGGGTCATTTGTTTTCTTACTGTTAAATTATTCAAGTTTCTTATGTATTTTCAATAATAATCCCTTATTGAATATATGATTTGCAAATATTTTTTCCTATTCCACAGGTTGTTTCTTCACTCAGTTGATTGTTTCCTTGGCTTACATTTATGTTTATGTTTCTAAAAGTCATTTGTATATTAACTATGCAAGATCTTTTTTTTTTTTTAGGGTTGGAATTATCTACTTATTAGTAATTATCTAATTTGTCATTGTTATTCAGTATTTTTAGTGTAAGCTAGATATAGTTATGCCCATTCTTATATGCCTAATTGACTCATTTCTTCACCCCAGGAGACACATAACCTTTTTCTTTAAATTAAAATTGAGACAAATTGGAATACTATCAGCATTTTCCACTTTATACATTTTAGTATTTAGAGTTATTTCTATGGTATAGCAGAAAATGCAATGGCATTGCAATTTCAATTCATAAGTAGAGTGTTGTTTTATTTGGCTAAAATGAAAATAAGAAGCCAGGGACTATAGCCTTTTGAAAGTTGAATTTTTCACCTGTTTTGACACAAAAAAGCACTAAGCACCTTTCAACATATGATAACAGGAATAAAATAAGAAAATCCAGTGTGTGATTCCCTTTGGATGCCCTTTCATAATCTTATCACAGAAAATATTTTAAAAGTGAGTTTATTTTATAATATATCTGTATAAGATAATTGTAAGAAGGCAATGAAAACAGGTGACTCAAGCACTGGCTTAAAGTCGTAGTAAGAAATAAGAAATACATATAGTATATGTATAGCAAAAATTATTAAGAATATGAAAATGATACTATATTGCCAATTATGTCTTCATAGTTGGGGAATACATTTTCTTTGGTGTATCTACATTTTTCTGAAATTTTAAATGATCAATTACAAAGCTCTAATTTCTTTTTTAAAAGAACCCTCATTAAAGAATCCAAGGTCTATGAGTGCTTTATTGACACAGAATTAACTCAGGATACTTGAAATGATTTCAACAAAGGCACCTTATGCTATTTAAAGCAATTACTTGCTTGTTGCTATAGTGATTCCTAGAGGAGTATGCACATTTGCCTTGTAATTGCCTATGGGTCAAACAAAAGTCACAGATGTTCTTGATTTTCATTTCTAAAACTGTTAAAGCAAGCTTTTCACTAATAATTCTCAGATATAAATGTGCTACAAGCCTGTGAAGTATAAAGGATGGGCCTTCTATGCTTGAAGTAGGTAGTAACCTCCATATTACATTGCATACTATAAATAGAAAACTTTAAAGAAGGGTTATAATCCTGTCAGTGTGAAAATAAATTTGATGTAAGGTATTAATAAGTAAGTGATGAAAATTAAAATCACTTACTATGCTTATGATATATTAAGTATATTACTGGATAATTTCTTTTAATGCTTTATATTTTGTTGACAAAAAGAGTCAAACTCTGTAAAATATTTGGAGATTTATTCTGAGCAAAATACAAGTTACCTTGGTCCCATGACACAGCTCCATGAGATTCTAAGAACTTGTGCCAAAGGCGGTTGGGCTACAGCTTGGTTTTATACGTTTTGGGGAGACATAAGACATCAGTCAATACATGCAAGACGTACATTGATTGAATCTGCACAGAAAGTCAGGACAACTTGAAGTGGGTAGGGAGGGTACTTCCGGGTCATAGATGAATTCAAAGATTTTTCTTTGTCTTTTTTTTGGTGGGGGGATGGAGTCTTGCTCTGTCACCTAGGCTGGAGTGCAATGGCGTGATCTCTGCTCACAGCAACCTCTGCCTCCCCGGTTCAAGCGATTATCCTGCCTCAGCCTCCCAAGTAGTTGGGATTACAGGTGTGTGCCATCATACCTGGCTAATTTTTTTTAATCTTTAGTAGAGGTGGGGTTTCACCATGTTGGCCAGGTTGGCCTTGAACTCCTGAACTTGTGATCTGTCAGCTTCAGCCTCCCAAAGTCCTAGGACTACAGGCGTAAGCCACCTTGCCAGGCCAAATTCAAAGATTTTCTAATTGGCAATTAGTTGAAAGAGTGCATCTAAAGATCAGGAATCAACAGAAGGGAGTGTCTGGGTTAAGATCAGGGTT
Organism: Chlorocebus sabaeus; assembly: GCF_047675955.1. NCBI lineage: Eukaryota > Metazoa > Chordata > Mammalia > Primates > Cercopithecidae > Chlorocebus > Chlorocebus sabaeus. The sequence continues at coordinate 64,384,550 of NC_132920.1, read as the reverse complement.
GTAGAGACCCAGGTTCTTATTATGCAGATGAAGTCTCCAGGTAGCAGGCTTCAGAGAGAAGACATTGTAAATGTTTCTTTTCAGACTCTAACAGGTGCCAGACTCTTTGTTAATTCTCGGGATCAGTAAAAACACCTGGAAAAGGAAAAAGATTCTCTACAGAATGTAGATTTTCCCCCACAAGAGACAGCTTTGCAGGGCTGTTTCAAAATATGTCAAATAAATAGATTTGGGGGTAAAATATTAATACTTCAATTTCTTTCAGAACCTGCTGTCATGTAGGTATCTTACTGCTACAAAGAGTCTGTTCTGTCCATCTTAACGTTTCTGTTTTAATATTAATGCTGTCCAGTTGTGCCCAAATTATTCCAACAGGAAGGTGGTGTAATGAGGCATGTCTGACTACCTATTCCTATCATGCCCTGAACTAGGGTTTCTGGTTTACTTTAAAATGCACTTGACTGATGGCTGTATGCGGTGGCTCACATCTGTAATCCCAGCGTTTTGGGAGGCCGAGGTGGGTGAATCACTTGAGGTCAGGAGTTTGAGACCAGCCTGCCCAATATGGCGAAACCCTGTTTCTACTAAAAATACAAAAATCAGCAGGGCATGGTGATAGGTGCTTGTGGTCCCTGCTACCCAGGAGACTGAGGCAGGAGAATAGCTTGAACCCAGGAGGCAGAGGTTGCAGTGAGCCAAGATTGCACCATTGCACTGTAGCCTGGGGAACAGAGCAGGACTCCATCTCAAAAAATAATAATAATAACAAGAAGGAGAAGGAGAAGGAGAGGAAGAGGAAGAGGAAGAAGAAGAATTCACTTGGCTGAGAGGAGGGGTCTATTCAGTTGATTGGGGGATGCTTAGAATTTTATTTTTGGTTTACAGTTTCCAGATTATTTTTATTAATTGATTTGACACCCAGGTAGTAAGAAGAATAGGCAAAGTGATCAGATGTGCAACAATAGCTACTAAATATCCTCAAATCAAAGACGCCTTCTACCCCTCACTTGTACAATTGGTTGTTGGATTCCTCTGACATTTAAAAAGATACTCTCCAACCCTTTATTTTTTATTCACCTAAAATCAGATAAATTTAAATACACTTATTAGGAAGTTACTGCATATATATGTATTTAAATTATATGTTATTTTCCAAATTCAAAATATATTTGTAATTACCTAAAAATAGAAAAAGTGTGATGCTACTATAGAAAGGATTTTCTGCTAAGCACTTGAGGAATTTCTGTTTCTGACCAGTTCAAGTAATCACTATTAGAAGTAAAAGCAATATTAAAACAAAAATTTCTTGTGCTGTAGGAAGGCATAAGGAGTGTATATTGGATATTTCCTGTTTGTAAATTTGAAATCATGTGAAGAGCCAGCTACCTTCTGAAAAGTTTTATTTTTCATTAATTTAACCATAAAACCAGAGAAGGAAATAAAAATTTGTGAGTGGGCAGGAGAAGTTTATCCCAGAATATAAAAAGGTGTATAACTGTTGTAGAAAGAATTGGCCACATCATTGATTAGCATAGACTTTCCTTAGCCATGTCACAGTTAATCTTCCTCCTATGGTGGTGGATGGAGGGGCTCTTATTATTAAAATAGTGATAGAAAAAGAAATGTGACACAAAAATCAACTAAAAAATTGAGAAACGTGACATGCACAAATTCTAAAATATTGGTTGCATCATTTTACAAATAATTATAGCAGTACTGTTGGCATCTTCCAGGAACATGTCAGTTATTGTTTCTTCGCTTGAGATCCTTTACTTATGATATGGTGAGGCAGAGTGAAGGTCAGGTTTTACGTATTGAATGGATGAGTATCTGTGTGTTAGAATCTGCTTTGAGGGAATATTAGCATGGATATCCCCAATAACTCAGTGTGAGATGCTGTTTCTGCCTTTGGAGGGTAGTTTTTATAGCTGTTGAGTACATAGTACTTGGTCGGAAGAACCTAATTTGATAAAATGAACAAAGTGATTTGAGTTCTTCTCAAATCAAACATGCCATAGCTTGTAGAGTAATGATCGTATATTAAGAAGGCTGACCACTGTAGACACTGTTCCCTGGATCCCACATTGCCTGAATTCCAGCTGAGTCAGCCTCTAGAGATGGGCAACAGTTGGGAGGAAGGAGCTCAGATATTTCTCCTCTTACTCTGCCTCAGCAGCTATTCTTATAGTGGCTACATGTCCTCCATGTCTCGTAACTCCAGCTTCTGTTCAGGGACTGGTGCTGCTTCAAATGACACCACAATTTTCCTTTCTCTCTCCAGTCTAGGAGGAATAGATGGTTTCCTGCAGTTCCTAATATCTAGGTTCCTTTACTCTGGTCTGATTGGTCCTCAGCTCCTTCTTTACCATCTTAACCACATCTTTGATCTGAATTCACTTAGTTGCAATGCCTTTCCCTGGTTGTGCCTTGACTGAAACAAAGTGCAACTACATATACTATTATACCTATTTCTGTCAACTTATTCCAAATTGTATTCTCTTAGTGAGTGTACAGGTTAAAAAGAAAAATTCTCAAATTGAGTAGAAGGCTGTGGTTTTGTCTCAAAAACCCAAATGGCAGTAAGCTGCAAGAGTTACAGGTACTGGTGAACCATCAAAAACAACTCAACCTAGTAAGTGATGGGAGTATTTTAAACACCGTTTTGTAGATAATAATTCCTAGGAGATATGTTTTGTACATCCAACATATTCTAGCTATGAATAAGAAATTAAATAATCTGAAACGCTATACATGATTTGTGCTTAGCAAGGAAAATGTAGCATTTTACAGCAGGGAGTATAAAGTTTGAATAGTAAATCTACAGCTTTCTCTTTGTGATACCTTAGATCTCTTAGCCTCTCTAGATTTTAGTTTTCATATAAGTATAAGAGGGATAATCCTCACAAATTTCTATGATATGCCTTTTGTTATTCTCACATCACAGGATAGGAAACTGATAAGTTGTTTTCTTCTCTGGACCTCATAGTTCAATAACTAGTGTGTAAGTGAGATGGATTTTAAATCTCCAAAATTCTTGGTTACAAATGTTTATTTGCAAATAGCGTTTTGTAAAGTTGTTTAGCGCTCTCTGTTAATACAACTAGATTGTATTGTATTACTATTACTAGCAAACATTTTGTGACAGAGCCTTCAAGCCCTTTTCAGAGGTGGCAACATTTTACATAGAATCCAAAGGTGTAATACCATGACTATCATTTGAATTTTGAATTTTAAGAAAATTTATAGATCCAAAGAAAATTTGTCCCACTATATTTTTCTATAAATAAAATCATTATAAATCAAGGAAAAAGCCAATTTCTTTAACTATAATATAGGAAAATCTGTCTGAAATAAATAAGCCACTAAGATAATTGGCCTGCATTTTAATACTGTATTTTTTAAAGTCTGTTTTTCCCATAATTATGCATTTTATTTCACAATTCTTTTCTAATCTCTGGTGATTTAGAGTATTCTAAGCAGTCAAAGGGGAGGATGAAACATAAAAAGCTCCAGATATTGTGGTAACTTATAATTCTCCTTTGAAACTTAAAGCTATAAATTAATGGCAGTGAAAAAGAATACATTACCTGTTGTTTGCGGTGATATGTCAGGTGGTGGACTTTAAAGGACAAGAACTGGTGAAAGCCAACATCTACTCAACCATGGAAATTATATGACTCAATTATAGAGCTATAACAGCATTTCCTTTTCAACTAAGACATCAATTTCCTAGGACATAGAGGCCCTTGTACCTAATGCATTTATTTGTTGTAGGATATAATTGCAAATTCAGGGGTTGCTTGGTAAGATTAAAATTAAGAAAAGAAGCAGAAATCTTGCATTAGAACCTCTTCTAAAATGTGACAGTAGAATCACTCTAAAGGTAATTGCTCTGTAGTCCCTATTATCATATGCCTCCTTAAAAATACAGGTGCTAACTTTCCTTTGATGAAAGATACTCATCTAGCCTATTTGTTAGGTGTCTGATGTGCTTGAATAGTCCACATCAGAGAATTAATTATTAATTTTTGGTCCATTTATATATGTTATTTTATAGTCATACTTTATCTTAAATGCAAAATTGAGCATTGCTTTAATCTCAGTTTTGGAATGGCAAAAGGGGCAAGGCTCAAAAACCTACTTTCACAATCACTGTAGACCAAATACAACTGTAACAAAAATACCTGGCAATAAATCTTAGGCACCCAGATTCCCACTAAACTATATGTCTTCTCTATCCAAAAGCTTTATATTCAGGTAAACGCTAGAGTTTTTGTCTTAGCTAATAAACAATGTAATTGAGAGGTTTTTCCTCCCTAAGGGAAGAAGTACATAAACTATGTATACTAGTAATAATAGAACTTCTAAATAGGCAGAATAATAAATTGGTAAGCATGAAACACAGTTCTCAGGTACATTTTGTTAGATGATGTTTACGTAAATTAAGTCATAAAGGTCACTGTGACAGCAATATTAATATAATAATATAAATGAATAAATGTATTTGAATGAGACAGCTGAACTGAACTGAACATGTTGATTTGCTCATCAAAATTCAGAGGTGGACTATTTTATTATTTTTGACAACTAATATTCAGAGTTTTCTGATTTCTATTTATCTTTGCATTTTAACAAACTGAGTTCAGGTTTGAAAATAATATATATCATACAGATAAAAAAGTAATGACACTTTTTAAAACGGTGTGTGACTAAATAAATATAAATGGCGAACCACATTTTTAAATGCAAAAGTCTTGTTTCTGAGAGCACTTCCTCATTTAATATCTTGTTTCTCACTGTATAAAATGAAAGCAAGATAGCTCTCTAGATAGTATGTAAAACTCATGTAAAACTTTGTAACTACAAACACCTCCATTGTACGACCATCTTTCATTCTCACAAATCTATGCAAAGTAGGAAATGCAGGCATTTTTAGTCCCCATTTACAAATGTAGAAATGATGACTCAGTAGGATGAAGTAAACCACATGGTAATAAATAGCAGAAATGGAAAAAGAACCTTTTCTGAAATATCAATGGATTAGGAAGGTGAATGGCAAAGTTGAAAGAATAGCAAATATGGAAGGGAAGGGAAAATATACATTAGTAATATGTGAAGAAAGAATAGAAAACATGGTATGTTTGAGGTTTCTGACAAAAAATGAAACAGAGAGAAAGGAATTCCTAATTGACAAATCAGAAATATGAGTTAAGAGCACAGTAGTGGTGGGATACAAGTTAGGAGAGGTAGGTGAACACCCTTTTCTCTAAGCAAATAAGTAGGAGAAAAAGGTAAATTTAGGAAAAATCTCAAGATTATCATTTTAATTGGCTAAGCACATTTTTTTAAAGGCTGCTGGGACTTATAATAGGAATAATGAAAACAGATATCTTTCTTGAAAATGAAGTATTTCTAAATACAAAACAGAGCTGCCCTTGAGTACAGGTGTCATGAAAACTATAAAGATAACTTAATAAGAGGCCTGGCATGACCCCTCCAGAGCCAGCTCAGGCCAGTCATTGATGGAGTGGAAATCATAGCCTTGGTCAAGGCCAGAATCTGTAAGATTTATTAAGACTTGATTGATGGGCAAAACTAATTCTGTGTTTAAGCATTTTCAATTTGCAAGAAATCAAGAGAACTTAGGATTATTCCAATGAATGCAAATATATTGGAAAGACATGTGGGAAGGTAAAGAAAAATTAACTCAACAGTCATGGATCAACAGGTGAGTTTCAAGGTCCGTTCAGCTCTGGAAATAATTTTCTTAGTAGAAGGCATCTCTTGATTCTCTGCTTTCCTTTAATTCTCTTTTTATCACATTCACTTCCCAAATCAGAAGATATTATTGCCATAGCACATTGCCGTGTAATATAAAATTGTCATGTCAGGACACTTCAATTAGTTATTAGAAGAACCTGTAGGCGGGACATGATGGCTCATGCCTATAATCCCAGCACTTTGGGAGGCCGAGACAGGTGGATCACCTGAGGTCAGGAGTTCGAGACCAGCCTGGCCAACATGGTGAAACCCCATATCTACTAAAAATACAAAAAAATTACCTGGGTGTGGTGGTACACGCCTGTGATCCCAGCTACTTAGGAGGCTGAGACTGGTGAATTGCTTGAACCTGGGAGGCAGAGGTTGCAGTGAGCCAAGATTGTGTCACTGCACTCCAGCCTGGGTGACAGATATAGACTCCATCTCAAAAGAAAAAGGAAAAAGAAAAACCTGTACATGGACTTCAGCATCAGTTTCTATTGGCTTTATCACGTATCAGTGAGGGTGGGGCTACAGAGCAATAATACAGATTATTATGTATAAATAATCACCTTACATTGCTTCTCTGAACAGGTGACTGTTAGCATGGTTTCTTCAAGAGAAAACTTTGAGATTGGTAGTGTGAAGGTGAGACCCGTAGGTCCTGCTAACTTTGTTTTCCTTAGTTTGGTGAGCTACTTGAGCAGAGTCAAGCCAAAAAGGATATAAGACAGAAGCTGGAACCTGGGATTGCGGTTGCAGTAGAAATTCTCCCCACAGGATTTAAAGTGGCTTCTTCAGCGGCAGGCAGCTGACAGCAGCTTTTTATCTGGAAAAGATTTTGCCTGATATTTTCTCAGACTCTGGAAAATCATTCAACTTGTCAGTGAAGCTGAAAAGACAGACTCTTTGATATGTAGCTGCAGCTTGGAAATGGTTCCTCTCTTCTCAGCTGTCAGGGTAGGAAGAAACTTTTCAACAGTTATCATCACAAAAGGTATTTCAGGACACAATTATTTTAGAAGTCTAAGACAAAAATGCTTCCAAGGCCAAAGACATTATTAGAATCTGAACTGTCTAGGGAATTGAAGGGTATCACAAGCAATGGACACTTTTTGCTCACCTGTCCTGTTAGTGTGAATGAGGACATGCATGTTCGTTGGAAAGAAAGTATAGTAGGTAGCAAAAACTCAATAGGCTTTATTAATAACTTACATGCCAATTCAAATCAAATAGCAGTGGTTTCTTAGAGGTAACCCTGGAGAAAAATATCTATACCCTTGCATGGCAAAGGGTGGTTATAAACCAGTGGCATCAGCATCACCTTGGGCTCACCCCAGACCCACCAAATAAGATTCCATTTTTTTGTTTTGTATTTCTGGCTTCTTTAAGACAGGGTCTCACTCAGTTGCCCAAGCTGGAGTGCAGTGGTTCAATAATCTCTGCCACCTCAACTTCCTGGGTTTAGGCTATCCTCCTACCTCAGCCTCCTGAGTACCTAGGCCTACAGACAGTCTCTGTCACACCCAGATGATTGTTTTATTTTATTTTTATTTTTCTAGAGACAGGGTATTGCTATGTTGCCCAGGCTAGTCTAAAACTCCTGTTCTCAAGCAATCCTCCTACCTGGGCTTCCCAAAATGCTCATATTACAGACAGGAGCCACTAAGCTTGTACTTTTAAAACCTGCGGTAAAATACACATAACATAAAATTTACTAACTTAAATTTTAAGGGTGAAGTTCTGTAGTGTTAAGTATATTCATATTGTCATGCAGCCACTCTCCAAAACTTTTTCATCTTTCAAAACTGAAAATCTCTACCCATTAAACAATAACTGCAACATGCACAGAACTTGAGGACATTATGCTAAGTGAAATAATCCAGTCACAAAAGACAATTACTGTATGACTTCACTTATAAGACAGTCTGTCTTAACAAGATTCTCAGGTGATTCATTTGAACACATGAGCACTAATTTAGAGCACATCAGGGCTCAGCGGGCATGAGCATCATAATAGGTTAGCAGCACAATTACTAGGTATGTTATTCCTGGTGGAGTAGAAAGAACACAGATTTTGAGTTAAATGGATCTGTTTTATAATCCTAGCTCTACTGCTTACTAGCCATTTGATAATGGGGATTTCTTTAAGTTGTCTAAGCCTCATTTAAAAAAAATCTGTAATATGGTCATAATTGAAACCCATTATGGATATCTTTTAATGATAGTTAAAGGAGATGCATGCTGAGCATTTATTGCAGTCCTTGGGCACAGTAAGTGCACTTAGTAAATAATGTATTAGTATTGTTATCTGGGTGAAAAGCACTATCACCATTGGCCTTTCAAATGTATTCTGTACTATAGCAGGATAATGAGTCCTTGAAATTTATAAAATCTTGACCTAATGGAACAATCTCAAATAAGAATACAGAATATGATTTGAGGGCATAGATAGTATGAAAAGCAAAAACACTGTACAGTTTTGAATAACCTTGAAAGACATCTTTATAAAAGACTAAATATATATATACCTTACCAATTACAGAATTTGCCTATTTCTGGCTCCAGAAAGAAAATATCAATGATAAATTCAGAAATCAAAGTTATTAAAAGTTATTCAACTTTAGTTATCAATAGATTTTGAGTAATATATTTTTCTTCTAATGAATTATGAACTAATTTGTCTAAATCATTTATTCCTGGAAAAAAAATTTGATAACCATTAGGTATTACATCAACATACCTCAAGCTTAAATAAGTTTGGTTCCCTTAGACCGTATTATCATAAACACCAGCCAAAATCTTAATCTTTTACTGCATCTTCATAAATCTGATGCTGGATAATATTGTGCCAAAAATTTTCTGAACAATTTTTTAATGCATCATAGCTATACACTTAGTAGCTTGTTTAATCATGACATCTATGGTATAGACCTGACACTTATTAAATGTCTTACTTTATGTAGCTAAAGCCAGTATTTTAGTTAGCCAGAATTGTGCCCGGGATCTCTTACGCAGTAAAAAATTCTATCCATCAAACATGTAATGAAAATATGTTCTCATTCATAGTTAGCTCAACTCCTATTTGATTTCTAAACATTCTTTTAAAAAGATTACCCCAGAGGTGGAAGCCCTGGAAAGTCAAGAACAAAACAATAAGTCTATCACAAATAGGAAGTTTCATTTAAGAGGGTTAAGAACAAGAAAATAAATGAAAGTTAAAATAACAAAATTGTTAGAAAAACTTAGGGACAACCAAGTACTCACCATGAGGTCTCTAAAAAATACTCAGATGTACTCTACAAAAGAGATTATGCATTAAGTGGAAGTCTAGTAAGTAACTTTGAGCAGCTATAAAAGGCAAAGTTAAATATTATGGTGACAAATTTTGAGATAAAAGCCATATGAATAAAAATATATGTTTTACTGCCAAAGATATAGGAGTCAACAAAATGGAAGTTAAAACTGCCACTTTTTAAAAAGTCAGAATGTATTGATTTATCCATGTGTTAAACAAAATAAACTTTACAAAGAGACACATAAATACATAAATTTAGCTGTAATACATAAACAAATGTATATTAATTGAGGGGAAAAAAGATTCTTGGACAAAGTGTTCTATTAAATTAAAAATCAGATAATCTGATTGACTAAAGAGCTATACTTATTTACAAAACAGATATTTTATGTATGAAAAAAATAAATGTAATTATATATATATATTTTTTAATAAGTACAGGTCTTCAACTAAGGACATTGCATGATATTTACATTATAAGCCAAATGGTAAATGCTATTTATCTTTCTTTTACTAAATTTTCTCTTCTATTTGTAGAGATTCCTATAAGTATATGAATGGTTCCATTCACTTTTCAAGCAAGTAAGATGTAGCCCTATGCATTACCCAAATATGGGAGAGAAAATATAAAGATTAATTTGGAAAAAGGATAGATTTTAAAATGAAAAATCAATGCATATGTTGGTGATATGCAGACATTTCAAAATGTCACAGTTTTGCTACTCAAATGCATTAACTCAACTCAAGCTGAGGTTCAATGTTGAACCATGTAATAAAGACCTATAATTGTCTTCAATTAACCTATAATTGTCTTCATAATGTTGTGAAATTACCATCACTGAATAAATGACTTATTCTGGAATTCCTGCTGACAGTTAAGGTGAATGATCTCTCTTACATAGTTTATTAGGAAGGTCTTTTTTATTTTCCCCTTTTGTTCCATTTGATTTACTTGTTTTCTTCCTTACATTTGTTTTCCCGAAGCAGGTAAGAGGATTTCAGATAAAAGAAGTTTATTCATACAGAATAATAAATTATTTATCATTAGTTAATATAGTTTTTTATCAAAAAGATATGAATGAAAATATACTCTATAATTTGTTTTTTCATATGATTTTTGACATATCTATATAAAAATGGATGCTAAAATTATGCTTAATAACATATAGTTGATATATGGTATTAGCAAACAAACTTTTAAAAACTGTATTCTCATCAGTAAGTCTAATAAAACAATGAATTAAAAATAAAAGTAAGCCTTAAAGAAGTAAGTTGTAAAATAATTAATATAATAATGCAAGTCTTAATCTAAGATTAAGATGATATTTTATATCAATGTTCTTGAACTTAGTATTGACATTTTAATAAGCTAAAATGACAAAAAAAAATGGTTAACTCCTTAAGATAGCATACTCCCTTAAAAGCTACAGAAAAATCATTTTAATCCATCAATGTTTTAATGGATTTAACTGAATTATTTTCTTTTTCTTTTTTTTTCTTTAGTTTTGAGATAAGGTCTGGCTCTGTTGCCCAAGCTGAAGAGCAGTGGGCACAATCTTGGCTCACTGCAGCCTCGATCTCCTGGGCTCAAGCATTCCTCCCACCTCAGTCTCCCAAGTAGCTGGGAGTACAGGCACACACTACCACACTGGCTGATTTTTTATTTATTTATTTATTTTGGTAGAAGCAAGGTCTTACTATGTTGCCCAAGATGATCTCAAACTCCTGGGCTCAAGCGATCCTCCTGCCTCAACCTCCCAAACTGCTGTGATTATAGGTGTGAGCCACTGTGCCTGACTGATTTTAATTTTGTGATTGTGGGCCCAAGGTTGTTTTTGGTATAACAACTTAGTATCTAAAATACATGTTAGTCTGTTTTTCAACTTGAGTTACTTAATGCCTGGTTTGACACAGTGAGATGTGTTCATTTATGATTTCATGATTATTTTAGGAGCGTATTAATCAGAAGGTAAGAGAAACAGTAGTATTCTAAGGCCTTAAAGTCAGATTTAAAAAATTCTCATTCTCAGACTTAAAAAGAATTTTTGTTCAATATTGGTCGAAGAATATTCCCAGACAATTTGGGAGTTGGTGAGTTTGGGGTGCAAAGAAAGGGAGACTAAAAATTCCAACTCACATAAAGGTTAGGAAGGCAAGATAATCAATAGGTCAGATGCAAGCATAAAACTAAGTAGAATGAGCTGCATCTGAAACTACTACAATGAACAAGGACAGGCAAGACCAAAGAGGAAGTTTAGTAGATACACCCAAAAAGGAGATTCATTGAGAAAAATATAGGTGTTATGTGTATGTGTGTGTATGTGTGTGTGCATGCACCTTTGTGTGCAAATTGGATGTCTGGAAAGACCTGAACAGTCATATTGTATGTCAGTTTGCCAATATCACTAGCTCACTATTGGCTAATTCCCTGATGGCTGTCCATTGGGGGGGAAAAAAAAGATGGTGTTAAATTCCTCAGAATGTGTTGAATTAAGCAATGTATTGGGAGAAAATTTTGTTGTATCAGAATTAGGGCTAACAAAGTTGCAAAATAATTAATTGGAATAGCCAAATGTTAGTATTAGTTGATAAACCCAGATACAAAATTATTTTCAGGCCAAAGATTAGAAGTCAAACTAAAAGAGAAAGAGGAAGAAGAGCAACAATGACAAGAAAATACATAATCATCAGAGAAGCAGAATGAAAGGAAAAGGGAAAAAGAAAAATTTAGAAAAAAATTAAAATCTAAGATTTTGGCTTATGTTGGCTTATTTACCGAATGATTAATGTAAACTGAAAGATCTTATTGAGACACAAGATTTCTTGCTGAGGCAGTGCTATTATTTTATTCATTTGTTTGTTTCACATAGAACAGATTATGTTCTCTGATAACACAGATTCAGTTTAGAAAATTTGATAAAGAAAACCAAGAAAAGTAAAAATTTAAATTAAGAAAAAGTTTAGTAGCTAATTTAAATGCCTTGAAACCAAAACGAGGAAGAAGAACATAAATATGGACATCATGCTAAATTCATATGCATTCAATTTTTTATTTTTAATATTATTTTTGTAATTAAAATAAAATAAAATGTAGAGATCTAAGGGTTTAGGTTTGATAATTTTTGACAATTTTATATGCCCATATAACACAAAAAAACAAAAAGAAAATATTCCCATTATAGCAAAAGTTCTCTCATCCACTTTTCTGATTAACCTACTGCCCCAACAACTTTATGATTTTTAATACCATAGATTAGTTTTGTATATTCTTACCTCTATTTGTCCTCTTGTCATATATTTTACTTTTGCATGTAATATAAACCATATAATACATTGTTATGTTTGCTTTAACTAATTAACCATCTTTAAAATTATGTTAAATGCATATGCATGTGCATATGTAGTTATGTTTGTGTATATATGTGGTACGAAAAATGTTCTTTATGTTTAATGATATATTTACCTTTTAGGGTTCTTAGGTTTTTCTGGAGTTCTAGATTTTTGTCTGATATAATTTTCCATTAGCTTAAACAAGTATTTTTAGTAATTTTTATATTATAAATATGCTGAAGAAAAATTATCTCAGCTTTTATTCTGCCTAAAAAGTGTTATTTCTTCCTTCTTTTTGAAAAACAGAGATATAGGTAAAGAGTTTTTAACAGAATTTTTCCTAGCACTGTAAAGATTTTGTTCCAGTGTCTTCTAACTCCAATGTTTCTTAAGTCAATTGTCATTCTTATCAATGATGTCATGATGTGATATATCCATCCTGCTGCTTTTGTTTTTTTCTATTTTTCTTTGCTTCTAAGCAGTTTGATTTTAATGTACGTAGATAACTGATTCTTTGACTTTATCTTGTTTGTAGTTTGCTGGCTTCTCAGAACTAAAGATGTATGCTTTTCATCAATTTTAGAAAATGATTACTACATACTTCAAGTAGTTCTTTTGTTCCACTCTTTTTTACTTCTCCATCTCTAGCTATAATTATAGGTGAGAAGCTATTTGTCATTATTCTATAGATATCATATGCTCTGATATTTCTTAATAAGTTTTTTCTTTATGTTGATTTAGACGATTACTATAGAAAGCCTTCAGATTCAGTTATCTTCTCCATGGCTTTTACTCTTTAAACCCTTCAGATACATTCTTCATTTCTAATATGAATTTTTTTAAGTTTCTAGTTTGTCTATCAGAATTTATTTTATAGTTTAAATCTCTGTTGACATAACTTGTCTTTGCACATATTGTTCTCTTTTTTTCTTTAGATCTTTTAGTATAGTACTCACAGTTATTTAAGAATGCCTATAGGATGATTGTAGCAACCGAATACAAAATAGGGGGTTGCTCCAACTGACTGTTTCTTCTTTTGACCATGGGTCATATTTTATTATATCTTCAAGAGACTCATAATTTTTGATTATATGTTGAACATTGTGTAAGAATCACAAACATTGTAGTAAATAAAATTTTCTCCTCAGAATGTTTTATTTTATTTTTATTATTACTATATTTTCTGAGACGGAGTCTTGCTCTGTCGCCCAGGCTGGAGTGCAGTGGTGCGATCTCCGCTCACTGCAAGCTCCACCTCCTGGGTTCCTGCCATTCTACTGCCTCAGCCTTCAGAGTAGCTGAGACTATAGGCGCCCGCCACCACGCCGGGCTAATTTTTTGTATTTTTAGTGCAGACGGGATTTCACCATGTTAGCCAGGATGGTCTCGACTCCTGATCTCGTGATCCGCCTGCCTTGGCCTCCCAAAGTGCTGGGATTACAGGTGTGAGCCACGCACCCCGCCTAGAATATTTTAAATGTTTCCTGTAATATTCCTAGTTTGGCAACCTGAGGAAGCCTGAGTGAATCTAATCTGCAAGTAGACTGGTTCTCAGTTTTGTTGCAATTTCGAGTCAATTGATCAGAGCTTTCAAGTATTTTGAGAATGAGATTATGATGTCTTCAGCAAGACTTGGAATCTGAGCAAGATTAAAATCCCAAGTTTTTTTTTTTTATATATATTTTGCAGATAGCTGTCAGCTTTCCAAACTCTAGAACATCATTCTCTGCTTTGTAGCCTGGGTGATGACTTTGTGGGTTACTGGAAAATTTTATTGCCGTCTAGTCCTGCCAGACTTTCTGAACCTCAGAAGATCTTTGCCCGTCCTGAACCTTGTTTCTAGACTTTGGAGGGCCACTGGAGAGAATTCCATAAAAACCCAGGTTGCCTGGTAGAATCATCTTACCTCTCATGCTTTATGCCCACCTATTTGAGACTGCAGCAATGGATGCAATATAGGCCCAGAGGACTTGAAAGAATGTTTTTCAACTCACTGGTGTGACTTCAGACTCTATACTTTCAATGTGCTCAATTAAGGCCCATGGGAAAAAGTTTTGAATGGGTAGACTTACTCCACAGCAAGGGTGCCTTGATATTCTAATCTATCACAGTCCCTGCATGAACATTTATGAATGCATTAAAATTGTAATTAAGTTAGTTTAAAAATTAATTTTATCCACCAGATGCCGTGGCTCATGCTGGTAATCCCAGCACTTTAGGAGGCTGAGGCGGGCAGATGATGAGATCAGGAGATCAAGACCATTCTGGCTAACATGGTGAAACCCCGTCTCTACTAAAAATACAAAAAAAAAAGTTAGCCGGGCACGGTGGCAGGCACCTGTAGTCCCAGCTACTCAGGAGGCTGAGGCGAGAGAATCCCTTGAACCCAGGAGGCGGAGCTTGCAGTGAGCCAAGATCCCGCCACTACACTCCAGCCTGGGCGACAGAGTGAAACTCCATCTCAAAAAAAAAAAAAAAAAAAAAAAAAAGAGGGGGCAGAGCAAGATGGCCCAATAGGAACAGCTCCAGTCTCCAACTCCCAGCGCAAGCGACACAGAAGACAAATGATTTCTGCATTTTCAACTGAGGTACTGGGTTCATCTCACTAGGGAGTGCGGGACAATAGGTGCTGGTCAGCTGCTGCAGCCCGTCCATCAAGAGCTGAAGCAGGGCGAGGCATGGCCTCACCTGGGAAGCGCGAGGGGTAAGGGAATCCCTTTTCCTAGCCAGGGGAACTGAGACACACAACACCTGGAAAATCGGGTAACTCCCACCCCAATACTGCGCTTTACCAAGGATCTTAGCAAACGGGCACACCAGGAGATGATATTCCCACACCAGGCCGGGAGGATCCCACACCCACGGAACCTCCCTCATTGCTAGCACAGCAGTCTGCGATCTAAAGGCAAGGCAGCAGCGAGGCTGAGGGAGGGGCACCCGCCATTGCTGAGGCTTAAGTAGGTAAACAAAGCCTCTGGGAAGCTCGAACTGGGTGGAGCTCACAGCAGCTCAAGGAGTCCTGCCTGTCTCTGTAGACGCCACCTCTGGGGACAGTGCACAGCTAAACAACAACAACAACAAAAATAAAGCAGCTGAAACCTCTGCAGATGCAAACGACTCTGTCTGACAGCTTTGAAGAGAGCAGTGGATCTCCCAACACGGAGGTTGATAACTGAGAACGGACAGACTGCCTGCTCAAGTGGGTCCCTGACCGCTGAGCAGCCTAACTGGGAGACATCCCCCACTAGGGGCAGACCAACACCCCACACCTCACACGGTGGAGTACACCCCTGAGAGGAAGCTGTCAAAGCAAGAATCAGACAGGTACACTCACTGTTCAGCAATATTGTATCTTCTGCAGCCTCTGCTGCTGATACCCAGGCAAACAGGGTCTGGAGTGGACCTCAAGCAATCTCCAACAGACCTACAGCTGAGGATCCTGACTGTTAGAAGGAAAACTAACAAACAGGAAGGACACCCACACCAAAACCCCATCAGTACGTCACCATCATCAAAGACCAGAGGCAGATAAAACCACAAAAATGGGGAAAAAGCAGGGCAGAAAAGCTGGAAATTCAAAAAATAAGAGCACATCCTCCCTTGCAAAGGAATGCAGCTCATTGCCAGCAACGGATCAAAGCTGGATGGAGAATGACTTTGAGGAGATAAGAGAAGAAGGCTTCAGTCCATCAAACTTCTCAGAGCTAAAGGAGGAATTACGTACCCAGTGCAAAGAAACTAAAAATCTTGGAAAAAGAGTGGAAGAATTGATAACTAGAATAATTAATGCAGAGAAGGCCATAAACAAACTGAAAGAGATGAAAACCATGACACAAGAAATACGTGACAAATGCACAAGCTTTAGTAACTGACTGGATCAACTGGAAGAAAGAGTATCAGCGATTGAGGATCAAATGAATGAAATGAAGCAAGAAGAGAAATCTAAAGAAAAAAAGGAAAAAGAAATGAACAAAGACTGCAAGAAGTATGGGATTATGTAAAAAGACCATATCTACATCTGATTGGGGTGCCTGAAAGTGAGGGGGAAAATGGAACCAAGTTGGAAAACACTCTTCAGGATATCACCAGGAGAACTTCCCCAACCTAGTAGGGCAGGCCAACATTCAAATTCAGGAAATACAGAGAACACCACAAAGGTACTCCTCGAGAAGAGCAACTCCAAGACACAGAATTACCAGACTCACCAAAGTTGAAATGAAGGAAAAAGTCTTAAGGGTAACCAGAGAGAAAGGTTGGGTTACCCACAAAGGGAAGCCCATCAGACTAACAGCAGATCTCCCAGCAGAAACTCTATAAGCCAGAAGAGAGTGGGGGCCAATATTCAACATTCTTAAACAAAAGAATTTTCAACCCAGAATTTCATATCCAGCCAAACTAAGTTTCATAAGTGAAGGAGAAATAAAATCCTTTACAGATAAGCAAATGCTTAGAGATTTTGTCACCACCAGGCCTGCCTTACAAGAGACCCTGAAGGAAGCACTAAACATGGAAATGAACAACCGGTACCAGCCATTGCAAAAACATGCCAAAATGTAAAGACCATCAAGGCTAGGAAGAAACTGCATCAACTAATCAGCAAAATAACCAGTTAATATCATAATGGCAAGATCAAGTTCACACATAACAATATTAACCTTAAATGTAAATGGACTAAATGCTCCAATTAAAAGACACAGACTGGCAAATTGGATAAAGAGTCAAGACCCATCAGTCTGCTGTATTCAGGAGACCCATCTCACATGCAGACACATACATAGGCTCAAAATAAAGGGATGGAGGAAGATTTACCAAGCAAATGGAGAACAAAAAAAAGCAGGGGTTGCAATCCTAGTCTCTGATAAAACAGACTTTAAACCATCAAAGATCAAAACAGACAAAGAAGGCTACTACATAATGGTAAAGGGATCAATTCAACAGGAAGAGCTAACTATCCTAAATATATATGCACCCAATACAGGAGCACCCAGATTCATAAAGCAAGTCCTTAGAGACTTACAAAGAGACTTAGACTCCCATACAATAATAATGGGAGACTTTAACATCCCACTGTTAACATTAGACAGATCAACGAGACAGAAAGTTAACAAGGATATCCAGGAATTGAACTTATCTCTGCAGCAAGCAGACTTAATAGACATCTACAGAACTCTCCACCCCACATCAACAGAATACACATTCTTCTCAGCACCACATCACACTTATTCCAAAATTGACCACATAATTGGAAGTAAAGCACTCCTCAGCAAATGTACAAGAACAGAAATTATAACAAACTGTCTCTCAGACCACAGTGCAATCAAACTAGAACCCAGGACTAAGAAATTCAATCAAAACCACTCAACTACATGGAAACTGAATAACCTGCTCCTGAATGACTACTGGGTACATAACAAAATGAAGGCAGAAATAAAGATGTTCTTTGAAACCAATGAGAACAAAGATACAACATACCAGAATCTCTGGGACACATTTAAAGCACAGTGTAGAGGGAAATTTATAGCACTAAATGCCCACAAGAGAAAGCAGGAAAGATCTAAAATTGACACCCTATCATCACAATTAAAAGAACTAGAGAAGCAAGAGCAAACACAATCAAAAGCTAGCAGAAGGCAAGAAATACCTAAGATCAGAGCAGAACTGAAGGAGATAGAGACACAAAAAACCCTCCAAAAACTCAATGAATCCAGGAGTTGGTTTTTTGAGAAATTCACAAAATTTATAGACTGCTAGCAAGACTAATAAAGAAGAAAAGAGAGAAGAATCAAATAACACAATAAAAAATGATAAAGGGGATATCACCACCGACCCCACAGAAATACAAACTACCATCAGAGAATACTATAAACACCTCTACACAAATAAACTAGAAAATCTAGAAGAATTGGATAATTTCCTGGACACTTACACTCTCCCAAGACTATACCAGGAAGAAGCTGAATTCCTGAGTAGACCAATAGCAGGCTCTGAAATTGAGGCAATAATTAATAGCCTACCAACCAAAAAAAGTCCAGGACTAGATGGATTCACAGCTGAATTCTACCACAGGTAAAAGGAGAAACTGGTACCATTCCTTCTGAAACAATTCTAATCAATAGAAAAAGAGGGAATCCTCCCTAACTCATTTTATGAGGCCAACATCATCCTGATACCAAAGCCTGGCAGAGACACAACAAAAAAAGAGAATTTTAGACCAATATCCCTGATGAACATCGATGCAAAAATCCTCAATAAATTACTGGCAAACCGGATCCAGCAGCACATCAAAAAGCTTATCCACCTTGATCAAGTGGGCTTCATCCCTGGGATGCAAGGCTGGTTCAACATATGCAAATCAATAAATGTAATCCAGCATATAAACAGAACCAAAGACAAGAACCACATGATTATCTCAATAGATGCAGAAAAGGCTTTTGACAAAATTCAACAGCCCTTCATGCTAAAAACGCGCAATAAATTCGGTATTGATGAAACGTATCTCAAAATAATAAGAGCTGTTTATGACAAACCCACAGCCAATATCATACTGAATGGGCAAAAACTGGAAAAATTCCCTTTGAAAACTGGCACAACACAGGGATGCCCTCTCTCACCACTCCTATTCAACATAGTGTTGGAAATTCTGGCTAGGGCAATCAGGCAAGAGAAAGAAATCAAGGGTATTCAGTTAAGAAAAGAGGAAGTCAAATTGTCCCTGTTTGCAGACGACATGATTGTATATTTAGAAAACCCCATTGTCTCAGCCCAAAATCTCCTTAAGCTGATAAGCAACTTCAGCAAAGTCTCAGGATACAAAATTAATGTGTAAAAATCACAAGCATTCTTATACACCAGTAACAGACAAACAGAGAGCCAAATCATGAATGAACTTCCATTCACAATTGCTTCAAAGAGAATAAAATACCTAGGAATCCAACTTATAAGGGATGTGAAGTACCTCTTCAAGGAGAACTACAAACCACTGCTCAGCGAAATAAAAGAGGACACAAACAAATGGAAGACCATACCATGCTCATAGATAGGAAGAATCAATATCGTGAAAATGGCCATACTTCCCAAGGTAATGTATAGATTCAATGCCATCCCCATCAAGCTACCAATGAGTTTCTTCACAGAATTGGAAAAAACTGCTTTAAAGTTCATATGGAACCAAAAAAGAGCCCACATTGCCAAGACAATCCTAAGTCAAAAGAACAAAGCTGGAGGCATCATGCTACCTGACTTCAAACTATACTACAAGGCTACAGTAACCAAAACAGCATGGTACTGGTACCAAAACAGAGATATAGACCAATGGAACAGAACAGAGTCCTCAGAAATAATACCACACATCTACAGCCATCTGATCTT
Source organism: Chlorocebus sabaeus (assembly GCF_047675955.1). NCBI lineage: Eukaryota > Metazoa > Chordata > Mammalia > Primates > Cercopithecidae > Chlorocebus > Chlorocebus sabaeus. The sequence goes on along the minus strand of NC_132920.1, from coordinate 64,364,794 downwards.
TGAAAAACCTGAGAAAAACAAGAAATAGGGAAAGGATTCCCTATTTAATAAATGGTGCTGGGAAAATTGGCTAGCCATAAGTAGAAAGCTGAAACTGGATCCTTTCCTTGCTCTTTATACGAAAATTAATTCAAGATGGATTAGAGACTTAAATGTTAGACCTAATACCATAAAAACCCTAGAAGAAAACCTAGGTAATACCATTCAGGACATAGGCATGGGCAAGGACTTCATGTCTAAAACACCAAAAGCAACAGCAACTAAAGCCAAAATTGACAAATGGGATCTAATTAAACTAAAGAGCTTCTGCACAGCAAAAGAAACTACCATCAGAGTGAACAGGCAACCTACAGAATGAGAGAAAATTTTTGCAATCTACTCATCTGACAAAGGGCTAATATCCGGAACCTACAAAGAACTCAAAAAAGTTTACAAGAAAAAAAACAAACAACCTCATCAAAAAGTGGGTAAAAAGTATGAACAGATATTTCTCAAAAGAAGACATGCGTACAGCCAACAGACACATGAAAAAATGCTCATCATCACTGGCCATCAGAGAAATGCAAATCAAAACCACAATGAGATACCATCTCACACCAGTTAGAATGGCAATCATTAAAACGTCAGGAAATAACAGGTGCTGGAGAGGTTGTGGAGAAATAGGAACACTTTTACACTGTTGGTGGGATTGTAAACTAGTTCAACCATTATGGAAAACAGTATGGTGATTCCTCAAGGATCTAGAACTAGAAATAACATTTGACCCAGCCATCCTTTTACTGGGTATATACCCAAAGGATTATAAATCATGCTGCTATAAAGACACATGCACACGTATGTTTATTGTGGCACTATTCACAATAGCAAAGACTTGGAATCAACCCAAATGTCCATCAGTGACAGACTGGATTAAGAAAATGTGGCACATATACACCATGGAATACTATGCAGCCATAAAAAAGGATGAGTTTGTGTCCTTTGTAGGGACATGGATGCAGCTGGAAACCATCATTCTCAGCAAACTATCACAAGAACAGAAAACCAAACACCGCATGTTCTCACTCATAGGTGGGAACTGAACAATGAGATCACTTGGACTCGGGAAGGGGAACATCACGTACCGGGGCCTACCATGGGGAGGGGGGAGGGGAGAGGGATTGCATTGGGAGTTATACCTGATGTAAATGACGAGTTGATGGGTGCTGACGAGTTGATGGGTGCAGCACACCAACATGGCACAAGTATACATATGTAACAAACCTGCACATTATGCACATGTACCCTAGAACTTAAAGTATAATAAGAATAATAATAAAAATAAAATAAAATAGAGAAAATAAATTAAAAAAGAATACAGAAGTAAAAATGAATGCAGTAGAGTTACATGCAGTGTCATGGATGAATTGAAAAAAGGTTGAGCAAAAGTATCAAGTCAGAGAAGCATATATACAATATAATTCAATTTATATAAAGGTGAAAATCATGCAATAGAAAACAACATATCACAGATGCATACACTTGTCCTAAAAATACAAACAAGGCAAAGGAATATTGATACAGAACTCAGGAAATGGTAGAGAAGAAGTGGTGTGGAAGAAGAAGATCATGAAAAAGGGGATTTCAAAGGATCTGGTAATGCTCTTTCTTAACATCAGTGTTACCTGTACTATATTTTAACTGTTAATATATGTTATATACATTTTTGTAAGATAAAATTTTAAGTAAAATCTTTTAAAATTCAAAAAAAATTGAAATCTCAATTTTTCATCAATTTTATTAATACATAATACAATATAACCCAGGCATACTACAAAATCCTCTCCTGTTTCTCTGCTAGGCATAAAAGCAACCATTAGTTAATTGACTTCTTTGAGCTGGTAACTTATAGTTTATTGTTATTCTTAGGATGGGAGTAATGATCCCTTAGGACTCTCTCTATCCTAAGTTACAGTTTTCTTTTAATTTTACTTATTAAGAAAGTGATACACTATATTTAAAAATATGAGAGCTGTCTCATGTAAAACAGTTTCTAATTTCTCTTGTTTCTTGACTACTTTAGATAAGTTCTTGCTCCATAACATGAGAACTCAATTTCATTTTGAAATTGCCCTTAATCACAAAATAGTGTGGCAATCTCTTCAATTTTACCAGTATATCGAAGGTTAGAGGTGGGGAGTGTCAGAAGAACCCAAAAGTGGCAGAGATTGTTCAGAAAAATGAATATAAGAAGAACAAAAGTAGAATAAATTTCTTGTGAGAAATTGTAGATTAATTAGATTTGGAAAGGTTGTACTCACCTTTGGTTTTTGGAGTCTGAGTGCTGTAATTCTGCTTGATTTTGAGAAAATTAAAAAAAAAAAAAAACAGGTTATCAATGATTATATTATTTTAATGAGACATTTTTTAGACTCCTTCCTCCCTAGGCAGGTGTTGTTTTTCAAGATTATTAGAAGCTTAACAATAAACAGTTGTTGGATTATTCCTAGTAGCTTGTCACTGAAAGGGAAAAAAGCAACCAAACACAAAAACAAAACCAGGGTCATTAGTTAATATTTGTATACAAATTACACTTAACTTGGAAAAAATAAAACCTCACAATAATATCATGTTATAAATCTCCAAGTTATTAAATCAATCATATAATTGTAAAATTGGTAAAAATTACTTCATATGTTTATTTTCTAATTTTATTATTTCTGGAAAATATTTGTTACCAAACAAAACTTTAATATATTTAATAAGTCTAGGAATACATGTCCTGCACATATAAACATGTAAGAGTATCTGTCTAGAAAGAGGAATAGAGAAATAAATATATTGTATTAGATTTAAGTTGTATTAACTTCTACTCTTTTCACTTACTAAGTCTCCTGTTCATTAAATATTTAATGAAAATCCTAGATATTTTAGTACTTTTAAATTATAATCTAAGTGTCTGAAACAGTGCATCTGGTTAAAGTTTTAAAAAACAATGGTTTACTTATTTTACTTATCAGTATCAGATAATTACACTGAAGCAGCCACTTTACTAAAAATTACTATACTAAAAAGGCTGTTTTGCATATGACTTAAGTAAAATAAATACTAGAATTTAGTTCAACATTAAACGTGGTCTGCATTTGAAAATGACTAGGATAATTAAGGTTGAATACTTCTTGCTTCTCCTTATCGATATGAGAAATACCCATGCACAAATTTCAAGTGACCAGCCACTCTGAAGCTGGTTTTCTACTTACAGAATCTTTTTCTTCACTAACATTGTGTTCTGAATTTCCATCTCAATTCTTTTTGCTGGAATTTATTTCTCCATCTTCATTTCATACATTTCAAAACTTTATTTATCGTACTTAACGTGTTCTGCTTGGCACAATCAGCAACTCTGAAAACTTATTTTCTGCTTTAGATTTATAAGTTACTTGACAGCTGAGCTCTAGTATTCCTTTACTTAAATTTTATTTTAACAAAATCTCATATAGCACTGATAATACATCAAGCAGTATTCTAAATGCTTTACAGTTATTCATTTTAATTACCAAAACAATCTCGTAAAATAGGCACTGTAATTATACTCATAAGAGAAAGCATCATTCATCTTTTAATTCTTATAGTAGGTGGCACATAAGAGATGTCCATTAAATGTTGAACTAGACTTCAGACATTTACTTAATGAAAAAGCATTTATTTAATGTCAATGTTCTTGGGACTCCACTAGAGTATACAGATTAAAAAGATGATTAATTCTAATTCTCATCTTCACAATTAAGTCCGGGAGAATGGTACAAATGGGATAATGACCACTTTCACTAGAGGGAGGAATATATCAAGATATGATCAAGAATGAATATTGTGTATGAATTGGTATTTCCTAATACACAGACACTCAACAGACTGCTAATAGGAAGTCAAGCATTCTAAGCAAAGAAGAAAAAGAGTTGTGATGTACTTGGAGAACTACAAAGTTTGTTGAGGCCAAGACATTGAATGATGTACATGTGTAGCACACAAAGAGGTAGGCATGGATTACTTTGTTCAGAGCCTTCTTTGTACATACAAAGCACGTCAGATTTAATCCTGACCTAATTTTTCCAAAACGTGCCCTAGGAAACATTGGTTCTGTGTGGTGTTTTATGGGAGAATAAATAAATTTGAACAAACATAGAAACCTTCTTAAGATCTAATACATTCAAAAAACTCTGTATACTATTGTATATCTTGGTCTAGGAAAGAGAAAAGATATTCAATTTCTTAGAAACATTGTAATATAAAAACATTATTTACTGTTGTTTAACACAAATTTCCATATCTTTTTGATGATAGAAAAATGTTTAACTCCAATTATTATCAATAAAACAAATTTGATAAAGCAGTGTTGTAAGATTTTCACCAAATTTGTAACATGATCAGACTATTATTCTAGAAGGCTTTGTAAAATGGCAGTACACAAATGGACTGAAGAAGGCAAAATAAAAGGTGACTGGTAGAAGTTATTTCCTCATTAAATTACCCAGGAATAATTACCCAGGAGGAATTAGAGTTGCTGAGGGCTAAGATGGCTGATATTGGTGGGAGGAAACATTTTTAAGACAGTGTTCAAAGTAAAAGCACTTGCTACTAAATAAGTAATGGGAAGAGAAAAATCAATGACTTGACATGAATGACTAGTTCAATATTTGACATAAATTAAGATAAAAGATTCAAAGCAAAACACATTCCAGGAGAGAGATAATGATTGTTGCCATATGAATTTGAATCCACATGGAACATCTGGACAGAGCCCCCTACTAGGCTACTGACTCTCAAGAAGTGGGTAAGGTCATGAGGGAGAAAAAAAAATAGAAGAACCCCAGGTTTGAGAGCCATAAAGGAGACGATGTAATAAGAGATTGTAAAAAAAATGGGATAAAGGAACATGCAGGGATGCAGAAGTGAAAAGAGGACTGAGAAGTCCCTGGTAGATAAATGATCTGGGAGGAATAAAACAAGAATACCTGTCAATGCATGAATGAGAGTCGTAAAAGTTGAAACCTGGAGGAACATGAAGTATACAGCAATCAATTTTCAAACTTTGGAAAAATGTATTCCAGATTATTTGTTAGAGTCATTCAAATTGCTGATATGTTGTAGCTGAATTCATATTTTACCATATGATCTAATTTTCTACAGACTCTAGGACAGTGGTTCTGTGAGTTTATGTATACTTACATCTACATATATGTGATATATTTATATATAGAAATCTGTCTTGTGTAATGATGCTCCAAATGAAAGAATTCTCAATTTTTAAGCAAACAGAATATTATTCTCTAAATGATAACTTTTAAGTATATTGGTACTGTCTTGTGATTTCTCTTTTTTCCCTTGTCTTTATACTTAAAAATTTTCAAAAATTTCTATATTTTCTATTGGAGCTATAGGTAAAATGTTGTACAATAAAAACACAAGCTTTGGGTTTCCTTTAAATTTTACTTTTTATTTATGATTCCTTATTAAATATCATATATTAAATAAGATGTCCTTACTATATGTTATTTTTGTGTGTAGGAAATATTAAAATAATAAACAAGCTTTTCTTAATTTACCCTAAGCATTTATTTCAGTCATATTTCATTGAATTGTACCCATAGTTCAAAAACATCATTTTGTTTTAGCAAAAGAAAACAGCTGGTTTACCTAAGATATCAAGATATCAAGGATAGCTGTGTGAACAATAAAGTGTTACAAAATGTATATGGTCAGGGAAATAAGAATGCCTGTGAAATCCTACTGCTAGGACTGCCGGAAACTCATATATTTTTATTTGCAAAAGTTGACATGCAAGCATCATCGTATTTTATTAAAAGCATTGAATATGAAGGAACAGAAGAAGTCCCCTAGGTCTGGCAGATCAACTTCCATTTTGTTTTACTCATTTCCATTTTTCTATTCCCCTTTTGGTTGTTATTTAAAACAGACAATAGAACTTTGGCCATATATTGATCCTAGGAGCTCTCACTTTAATATGTTTCTATTTCAAATGTGAGAACATTTGTTGACTGTGGAAATATTCAGTAAATCTCTATATTTAGCTTTGAACTTGTTGTAGTTATTTCCTTTTAATCTAGGTATTCCTATTTATCCTTAGCAAAATCCTTCAAAATTTTACCAGAAAGAAATGTTTTAAGAATTTTTTTTCTTTACTCAAAGGATTACTAAATATTCTAAAACTATGATCCCAACATGGAATCTGCTCTCTGTGCTCTGTTTTTTTTTTTTTTTTCTTAAAGACATTATTTTATTTTAATTACAAAATATTTTATACATTCAGAAAAAAATAAAAACAGCATGTCATTCAAGAACCAAATTTAAGAGAAATTAACACTTCATGTTTGCTTCAGATCTTTTTTAAAAAAGAAATTTCATGTTATACATGTTATAGATTTAGCTATAACTATTTCCCCTTCCTAATTTCTTAGAAGTATCCACTGTCCTACATACACTTTATATCATTCCTATGAATGTTATAGTAGCCAGTGCCTATGTATTTATACATAGTAATATTGTTTTTGTGTTTAAATTTACATATATTTATATTACAAATCTGCAACTTCCTTATGTAAACAATATGCTACAAATCTGCAACTTCTTTTTCCACTTGATATTGTATCTATCAGGCATCCATTTTATATATGAATATTTGGTTATTTATTCTTTAACCAATACATTATATTAGCTTGCATTTAAAATTTTTCAGATGCCTATATTTTGACCATCAATTTTACAACTTATTACGATTTAATTGCAATTTTGCTAAGAGATTCTCGGTGGCCAATGCATTTTTTAAAAATTATTATTATACTTTATGTTCTAGGGTACATGTGCACAATGTGCAGGTTTGTTACACATGTATACATGTGCTGTGTTGGTGTGCTGCACACATTAACTCATCATTTACATTAGATATATCTCCTAATGCTATCTCTCCCCACTCTCCCCACCGCATGACAGGCCCCGGTGTGTGATGTTCCCCTTCCTGTATCCAAGTGTTCTCATTGTTCAATTCTCACCTATGAGTGAGAACATGCATTGTTTGGTTTTCTGTCCTTGTGATAGTTTGCTGAAGATGATGGTTTCCAGCTTCATCCATGTACCTACAAAGGACATAAACTCATCCCTTTTTTATGGCTGCGTAGTATTCCATGGTGTATATGTGCCATAATTTCTTAATCCAGTCTGTCATTGATGGACATTTGAGTTGGTTCCAAGTCTTTGACATTGTGAATAGTGCCACAGCATACATATGTGTGTGTGTATCTTTATAGCAGTATGATTTATAATCCTTTGGGTATATACCCAGTAATGGGATGGCTGGGTCAACTGGTATTTCTAGTTCTAGGTCCTTGAGAAATAGCCACACTGTCTTCCACAATGGTTTAACTAATATACAGTCCCACCAATGGTGTAAAAGTTCCTATTTCTCCACATCCTCTCCAGCACCTGCTGTTTCCTGAATTTTTAATGATCACCATTCTAACTGAGATACCACAGATGGTATCTCACTGTGGATTTGATTTGCATTTCTCTGATGGCTAATGGTAATAAGCATTTTTTCATGTGTCTATTGGCTGCATAAATGTCTTCTTTTGAGAAGTGTCTGTTCATATCCTTTGCCCACTTTTTGATGGAGTTGTTTTTTTTCTTGTAAGTTTGTTTGAGTTCTTTGTAGGTTCTGGATATTAGCCCTTTGTCATATGAGTAGATTGCAAAAAATTTTCTATCTTTCTGTAGGTTGCCTGTTCACTCTGATGGTAGTTTCTTTTGCTGTGCAGAAGCTCTTTAGTTTAATTAAATCCCATTCGTCAATTTTGGCTTTTGTTGCCATTGCTTTTGGTGTTTTAGATATGAAGTCCTTGCCCATGCCTATGTCCCGAATGGTATTGCCTAGGTTTTCTTTTAGGGTTTTTATGGTTTTAGGTCTAACATTTAAGCCTCTAATCCATCTTGAGTTAATTTTCATATAAGGTGTAAGGAAGGGATCCATTTTCAGCTTTCTACATATGGCTAGCCAGTTTTCCCAGCACCATTTATTAAATAGGAAATCCTTTCCCATTTCTTGTTTTTGTCAGGTTTGTCAAATATCGGATGGCTGTAGATGTGTGGTACTATTTCTGAGGGCTCTGTTCTGTTCCATTGGTCTATATCTCTGTTTTGGTACCAGTACCATGCTGTTTGGGTTACTGTAGCCTTGTAGTATAGTTTGAACTCAGGTAGTGTGATGCCTCCAACTTTATTCTTTTGGCTTAGGGTTGTCTTGGCAATACAGGCTCTTTTTTGGTTCCATATGAACTTTAAAGTCGCTTTTTTTTCCAATTCTGTGAAGAAAGTCATTGTTAGCTTAATGGGGATGGCATTGAATCTATAAATTGCCTTGGGCAGTATGACCATTTTCACGATATTGATTCTTCCTATCTGTGAGTATGGAATGTTCTTCCATTTGTTTGTGTCCTCTTTTATTTCACTGAGCAGTGGTTTGTAGTTCTCCTTGAAGAGGTCCTTCACATCCCTTGTAAGTTGAATTCCTAGGTATTTTATTCTCTTTGAAGCAATTGTGAATGGCAGTTCACTCATGATTTGACTCTCTGTTTGTCTTTTATTGGTGTATAAGAATGCTTGTGAATTTTGCACAATGATATTGTATCCTGAGACTTTGCTGAAGTTGCTTATCAGCTTAAGGAGATTTTGGGCTGAGATGATGTGGTTTTCTAAATATACAATCATGTTATCTGCAAACAGGGACAATTTGACATCCTCTTTTCCTAACTGAATATCCTTTATTTCTTTATGTTGCCTGATTGCCCTGGCCCGAACTTCCAACACTGTGTTGAATAGGAGTGGTGAGAGAGGGCATCTCTGTCTTGTGCCAGTTTTCAAGGGGAATGTTTCCAGTTTTTGCCCATTCAGTATGATATTGGCTGTGGGTTTGTCATAAATATCTCTTATTATTTTGAGATATGTCCCATCAATACCAAATTTATTGAGAGTTTTTAGCATGAAGGACTGTTGAATTTTGTCAAAGGCCTTTTCTGCATCTATAGAGATAATCATGTAGTTTTTGTCTTTAGTTCTGTTTATGCTGGATTACGTTTATTGATTTGTGTATGTTGAACCCACCTTGCATCCCAGGGATGAAGCTCTCCTGATCATGGTGGATAAGCTTTTTGATGTGCTGCTGGATTTGGTTTGCCAGTATTTTATTGAGGATTTTTGCATCGATGTCCATCATGGATATTGGTCTAAAATTCTCTTTTTCTGTTGTCTCTGCCAGGCTTTGGTATCAGGATGATGTTGGCCTCATAAAATGAGTTAGGGAGGATTCCCTCTTTTTCTATTGATTGGAATAGTTTCAGAAGGAATGGTACCAGCTCCTCCTTTTACCTCTGGTGGAATTCGGCTGTGAATCTGTCTGGTCCTGGACTTTTTTGGTTGGTAGGCTATTAATTATTGCCTCAATTTCAGAGCTTGCTTTTGGTCTATTCAGGGATTCAACTTCTTCCTGATTTAGTCTTGGGAGAGTATATGTGTCCAGGAATTTATCCATTTTTTCTGGTTTATTTGTGTAGAGGTGTTTCTAGTATTCTTCTATGGTAGTCTGTATTTCTGAGGGGTTATTGGTGATATCTCCTTTATCATTTTTTATTGTGTCTATTTGATTCTTCTCTCTTTTCTTCTTTATTAGTCTTGCTAGTGGTCCATCAATTTTGTTGATCTTTTCAAAAACCAGCTCCTGGATTCAGTGATTTTGTGAAGGGTTTTTTATGTCTCTATCTCCTTTAGCTCTGTTCTGATCTTAGTTATTTCTTGCCTTCTGCTGGCTTTTGAATGTGTTTGCTCTTGCTTCTCTAGCTCTTTTCATTGTAATGTAGGGTGTCAATTTTAGATCTTTCCTGTTTTCTCTTGTGGACATTTAGTGCATAAATTTCCCTCTACACACTGCTTTAAATGTGTCCCAGAGATTCTGGTATATTGTATCTTTGTTCTCATTGGTTTCAAAGAACATCTTTATTTCTGCCTTCATTTTGTTATGTACCCAGTCGTCATTCAGGAGCATGTTGTTCAGTTTCCATGTAGTTGAGTGGTTTTGATTGAGTTTCTTAATCCTGAGTTCCAGTTTGATTGCACTGTGGTCTGAGAGACAGTTTATTATAATATCTGTTCTTGTACATTTGCTGAGGAGTGCTTTACTTCCAACTATGTGGTCAATTTTGGAATAAGTGTGATGTGGTGCTGAGAAGAATGTGTATTCTGTTGATTTGGGGTGGAGAGTTCTGTAGATGTATATTAGGTCCACTTGTTGCAGAATTGAGTTCAAATCCTGGATATCATTGTTAACTTTCTGTCTCGTTGATCTGTCTAATATTGCCAGTTGGAAGTTAAAGTCTCCCATTATTATTATGTGGGAGTCTAAGTGTCTTTGTAAGTCTCTAAGGACTTACTTTATGAATCTGGGTGCTCCTGTATTGGGTGCATATATATTTAGGATAGTTAGCTCTTCTTGTTGAATTGATCCCTTTAATGTTATGTAATGGCCTTCTTTGTCTCTTTTGATCTTTGTTGATTTAAAGTCTGTTTTATCAGAGACTCGGATTGCAACCTCTGCCTTTTTTTGTTTTGCATTTTGCTTGGTAGACCTTCCTCCATCCCTTTATTTTGAGCCTATGTGTGTCTCTGCACGAGAGATTGGTCTCCTGAATATAGCACACTCATGGGTCTTGACTCTTTATCCAATTTGCAAGTCTGTGTCTTTTAATTGGAGCATTTATCCCATATACATTTAAGGTTAATATTGTTACGTATGAAATTGATCCTGTCATTATGATATGAGCTGGTTATTTTGCTCATTAGTTGATGCAGTTTCTTCCTAGCATCGATGGTCTTTACCTTTTGGCATGTTTTCGCAGTGGCTGGTACCATTTGTTCCTTTCCATGTTTAGTGCTTCCTTGAGGAGCTCTTGTAGGGCAGGCCTGGTGGTGACAAAATCTCTCAGCGTTTGCTTGTCTGTAAAGGATTTTATTCTTCTTCACTTATCAAACTTAGTTTGACTGGATATGAAATTCTGGGTTGAAAATTCTTTTCTTTAAAAATGTTGAATATTGGCTCCCACTCTGTTCTGGCTTGTAGAGTTTCTGCAGGGAGATCTGCTGTTAGTCTGATGGGCTTCCCTTTGTGGGTAACCGACCTTTCTCTCTGGCTCCCCTTAGCATTTTTTCCTTCATTTCACCCTTGGTGAATCTGACAATTATGTGTCTTGGGGTTGCTCTTCTCGAGGAGTATCTTTGTGGCCTTCTCTGTATGTCCTGAATTTGAATGTTGGCCTGTCTTGCTAGGTTGGGGAAAGTCTCCTGGATAATATCCTGCAGAGTGTTTTCCAGCTTGGTTCCATTCTCCCTGTCACTTTCTGGTACACCAATCCAATATAGACTTGGTCGTTTCACATAGTCCCACATTTCTTGGAGGCTTTGTTCTTTTCTTTTTACTCTTTTTTCTCTAAACTTTTCTTCTCACTTTATTTCATTCATTTGATCTTCAGTCACTGTTACCCTTTCTTCCACTTGTTCGAGTCGGTTACTGAAACTTGTGCATTTGTCACGTAGTTCTCGTGTCATGGTTTTCAGCTCTATCAGGTCATTTAAGGACTTCTCTACATTGGTTATTCTAGCTAACCATTCGTCAAATCTTTTTTCAAGGTTTTTACTTTCTTTGTGGTGGGTTGGAACTTCCTCCTTTAGCTTGGAGAAGTTTGATTTTCTGAAGCCTTCTTCTCTCAACTCATCAAAGTCATTCTCTGTCCTGCTTTGTTCCATTGCTGGTGAGGAACTGCATTCCTTTGGAGGGGGAGAGGCACTGATTTTCAGAATTTTCAGCTTTTCTGCCCTGCTTTTTCCCCATCTTTGTGGTTTTATCTACCTTTGGTCTTTGTTGATGGTGATGTACAGATGGGGTTTTGGTGTGGATGTTCTTGGTGTGTTAGTTTTCCTTGTAACAGTCAGGACCCTCAGCTGCAGGTCTGTTGGAGTTTGCTGGATGTCCATTCCAAACCCTGCTTGCCTGTGTATCAGCAGCAGAGGCTGCAGAAGAGTGAATATTGCTGAACAACAAATATTGCTGCGTGATCATTCCTCTGGAAGCTTCTTCTCAGAGGGGTTCCCGGCCCTGTGAGTTGTTGATGTCAGTCTGCCCCTAGTTGGGGATGTCTCCCAGTTAGGTTACTCGGGGGTCAGGGACCCATTTGAGCAGGCAGTCTGTCTGTTCTCAGATATCAAACTCTGTGCTGGAAGAGCCACTACTCTCTTCAAAGCTGTCAGACTAGGACATTTAAATCTGCAGAAGTTTCTGCTGCCTTTTGTTTGGCTATGCCCTGTCCCCAGAGGTGGAGTCTACAGAGGCAGGCATGCCTCCTTGAGCTGTGGTGGGCTCTGCCCAGTTCGAGCTTCCTGGCCGCTTTGTTTACTTACTTAAACCTCAGCCATGGTGGGCATCCCTCTCCCAGCCTTGCTGCAGCCTTGCAGTTAGATCTCAGACTGCTGTGCTGGCAATGAGGAAGGCTCTGTGGGCATGGGACCCTCTGAGCCAGGCGTGGGATATAATTTCCTGGTGTGCTGTTTGCTAAGACCCTTGGTAAAGTACAGTATTAGGGTTGGAGTGACCCAATTTTCCAAGTGCTGTATGTCACGGTTTCCCTTGACTAGGAAAGAGAATTATCTTTCCCCTTGTGCTTCCCAAGTGAGGCGATGCCTCACCCTGCTTCAGCTCTCGCTCCTTTGGCTGCACCCACTGCCCTGTACCCACTGTCCGATACGCCCCAGTGAGATGGACCCGGTACTTCAGTTGGAAATGCAGAAATCACCTGTCTTCTGTGTTGCTCACGCTGGGAGCTGGAGGCTGGAGCTGTTCCTATTCGGCCATCTTGAACTCAGCCTCTGTGCTCTGTTTTGTATAGATGGTGGTCTAAAATATAACTGTTGGATCACTTAGAATTTAGCAGTACATAAGTCAATATAATTATGTAGCTCAGTATTGGCCTTGCTTGAAGAAGAATCTTTACTAATACATAGTGGCATAAAAGTCTGGATTCTGAGAAACATGGCTCCAAGTCTCAGTCCATTAAATACTTGATTATATATCATTTAATTCCTTCAGTTGATTTAGAAACCTAAACAGAAGAATAGAAATGTCAATAATATCCATTGCCTTCACATCTCACTCCTAATCTACTTTCTCTTTATCCCTCTTTCCAAAGATGATCAGGTGGTATGGTAAAATTTCAGAAGTGATGACATTCAGAAAACAAAATTTAAAAACTATAAAAATGTAGGCATATTGTGTGTATATATATATACACACACACACATATATATATATATATATATATATATATATATATATATATATATAAATGTAGTAGAGATGGTACAACCTAAGTAAAATTGTTAATATGTAATAATTTGGCCATAATCTATATTTTAAGTCTGGAAAAATATATAATTTTTTAAAATGAATAAATTAGGTCTAAGTTTTTAAAAACGTTTTTTAATTAAACTTTTTGACTTTGGGATAATTATGATTCACACACATTTGTAAGAATACAGTGATTCAACATAGTCTTTAACCAATTTCCCCCAGTGTAATGTCATGCAGAACTATAGTAGAATGTCAGCCAGTATATTGACATTGAAAAAGCCAATATAGAAAACATTCCTATCACCACAGGGATCCCTCCTGTTGTCCTTTAATAGTCACAATCATTTTCCTCCCACCCCCAACTCTCTCCTTAAACCCTGGCAATCACTATTCTGTTCTCGATTTCTGTAATTGTATAATTTCAAAAACAGCATATAAATGGAATTATACAGTGTGTAAACTTTTAGGATTTGCTTTTTTCACTTAGCATAATTTTCTGAAGGTTTATCTCGGTTATTACTGTATCAATAGTTTGTTCCATTTATTTGTTGAGTAATAGTCTACAGATGACATTAAATTTTGTTTTTCCAGTTCTTTTTTTTTTTCTCTTTTACAAATAAAACTACCATAAAGATTTGTATACAGGTTGTTTTGTGAACACAGATCTTCATTTCTCTGGATTTGAATGCCCAGGAGTACAATTTCTATAGCATATGATAGATGCGTGGTTAGTTTTTTAAGAAACTGGCAGACTCTTTCACAGAGTGACTGTATCTGTTTACTTGCCTACCAGAAATGTATGACTGATCTAAATTCCTTGCATCCTCACCAATCATTGGCATTGTCACTGTGTTTTTATTTTTATTTTTAAATTTTATTTTAGGTTCAAGAGTACACTTGCAGGTTTGTTGTGTAGGTAAACTCATATCACAGGGGATTGCTGTGCAGATTATTTCGTCACCCAGGTACTAAGCCTAGTACCAAGTACTTATTTTTTCTGATCTTCTCCTTCCTCCCACCCTCAAGTAGTCCCCAGTGTGTTTTGCTCCCCTTTCATGTCCATCACTTCTCATTATTTATCTCCCATTTATAAGTGAGAACATGCAATATTTAGTTTTCTGTCCCTGAGTTAGTTTGCTAAAGATAATGGTCTCCAGCACCATCCATGTTCCCATAAAGACATGATTTCATTCTTTTTAATAGCTAGATGGTATTCCATTGTGTATATGTACCATGTTTTATTTATCCAGTCTGTCACTGATGAGCACTTAGGTTGATTTCATGTATTTGCTCTTGTGAATAGTGCTGCAATGAACATTTATGTGGATGTGCCATCATGGTGAAATGATTTAGATTCCTTTGGGTATATACCCAACAATGAAATTTCTGGATCCAATAGTGGTTCTGGTTTTAGCTCTTTGAGGAATTGCCGTCCTGCTTTCCACAATGGTTGAACTAATTTACACTCCCACCAACAGTGTATGAGTTCCCTTTACTTCACAACCTCGCCAGCATCTGTTGTTTTTTGACTTTTTATTAATAGCATTCTGATTGCTGTGAGATGGTATCTCATGGTGGTTTTGATTTGCATTTCTCTAATAATCTGTGGTATTGAGTTTTTCTTCATATGATTGTTGGTCATGTGTATGTCTTCTTTTGAAAAGTATCTGTTTATGTGTTTTGCCCACTTCTAAATGGTGCTACCATAATAGACCCATAGACAAATGGAACAGAATAGAGAGCCTGAAAATAAGGCCAGACCGTTTAAACCATCTGATCTTTGGCAAAGCTGACAAAAGCAAGCAATGAGGAAAGGACTCCCTATTCAATAAATGGTTCTGGGAAAACTGGCTAGGCATATTAAGAAGATTGAAACCAGACCCCTTACCATATACAAAAATCAACACAAGATGGATTAAAACTTAAATGGAAAACCCAAAACTATAAAAACCCTGGAAGACAACTTAGGCATTATTATTCTGGACATAGGAACAGGAAAAGATTTCATGACAAAGATGCCAAGTGCAATTGCAACGAATTCAAAAATTGACAAGTGGGATCTAATTAAACTTAAGAGCTTATGCACAGCAAAAGAAACTATCTACAGATGAAAGTTCTTTGGCACAGCAAAAGAAACTATCTACAGAGAACCTACAGCAAGAACATATTTGCAAGCTATCCCCCTGTCAAAGTTCTAATATCCAGCATCTATAAGGAATGTAAACAAATTTACAAGACATTTTAATTTTTAATCTTATGTCTTTAACTTTGAATGAGTTTTAAATTTATAGCTGAATTCAAACATGGAATTATCTTAAAAACATTTTATATTTAGAAATTAAGAGCATTATGGCAAAATATACATATATATCAAAGAATAATTTGTCTGTATATATGGACAAAAGCATGTATTTCTAGTCTATTAATTGAAAGAAGATAAGTTATTAGTATTGGTTATGGTGATATCTCAGAGAGTTAAGCTGTTAATATGTGTGATCTTTAGCTCCATATTTATTTCAGCATGTTTCCTGGATGATAAGTAAAAAGTACAAAAATACAAAATGTAAAAACATAGATTGGAAAATCAGAAGTTGTAAATACTAAAAGGAGAAATAACCAAACAATTATTCAATCATTGAAATCTCTTATTTACGTAGATAAAATTTCAATTTCAGTATTTTGGCTAAACCTTTTAAATGGATGGCTTTTCTAAAGATTTCAGATGGGAGGAAAGAGGAAGTGCTTTGATTGAACATGACAAACATCAATTAGAAGAATCTTACCACCATTTTAAGCGTGAATTTTGGATACTCATCATTCAGGGAGTTCCACTTATTCAATAATCTCTTCATTTTCCTGAGTCCTCTCTTTCTTTAGTATGTTTTATCACACCCATTCCTCTCTCAAGAAGCAAACAAATTTTCATCCTCTTCTTTTTACACAGAATAGCTTATGTCCTCCTTACTAAAACCATGGTACCAGAAAACTTTTACCACTTGGGGGTTGTGTCTTCCATTCTAAATATTCATCAAGGAATTTTACTATATATACAGTATGTTGCTTCAAGGGAAATGAAGGAATTTCCTGATTTGATAATAATTGTGTATGTGAGTAGTAATAAATGAATAAAAATCCTACAGTCACATGGTTTTACAGATAGTTATTCGAATCTAAGTATTCATTTCAGTAACTAATCAAATTGAAAAAAATAAACACAAAGCAAAAATGAGATTTAATCAGGTTAAAAGTGTTGAGTAGAAAAAGGACATAAATGAAACAAACTGGCTGACTTAGCCTGCATCATCAAAAGTTACTCTTACTTGTATTCTTGCTTATTTTTAATTCTCTGAGCACATTTGTTTTAATCAATCAGTTTCTAGGAAGGCCAAAACCATGAGTAGCAAAACAAGAGCTTTCATGCCAAGAGGATTTGGTTGTAAGCTCAAATAGCTCTGTTTAAATGCTAAAACCATTTCACCTGTAGGAAGAAAGAATAGCTCACAAACCTTAACTAAAATGACATGTCAACCCCTGACATTTTTTTTTCTTTTGAAAAGACAAAAGAAAATGAAACAAAAGAAATGTCTTCTAGTTTCAAATATGTAATTAATCATCCAGATATTCTTTTGATCACCCAAATAAGTGAGCTATTTTCTTTTCATCTTTAACTGTGCACTTCACATTGCTGTCACCTGGAAAACTTGGCATTCAGATACACTTAATGATATTTTGTACTTTCCTTTGACATCTGTTTTATTTATAAATTGTGCTTTATATTTTTAACCTTCAGCGATCAAGTATATTTGAAAACAAAATGACCTGAATATGTGAAGAAAACAGTAATTCAGGTCAGAGTCAGTCAGAGCTACATAGTGTGGATGAGAGCTATTACTGGGGGCCATACACTTCCTACTCAGTCTTGCCCCCTGAATCCCAATTTCATATGCTCGAGAGATTTCAGGAGACCCTGGAGTTATCAGGAAATTGTTTTATCAAACTGGTTTCACAAAAGACCATACAGATACATTCAATTTGTCTTTAAACATCACCTAGGATTCCCTTCTTCCAGCATACTTACTTACTCTGGATGCTTGTTGGACTGGGGAATTTTTTCCTACCCCACTCCACTGCCCCTTTAAGTCTGAGTTTATGTTCTTTTCTGCATTCCAACACTAGTTAGAGGTGGTGAGAACTTGGTATGGCTTATTCAATTCATAATTCCCTGAGTGATAACCATGTTTCGTATATGTTTCTATATGTGATTATATGCTGATATCTGCCATAAAAAATACATAAAATGAAACTGTATTTGAAAATGTCATATAATAAGCATTACCAATTGAAATTGAACACTTGTTTTTGCGTAGCACAAGAAGAGCACCCCATACTTCCATTTATGTTCCAAAGTTTTTTAGTTTGTACATTTAACACATCAATAGCAGCAACTCATCTTCAAATATCTTCTTGAAGTCTTTCTGTAGATACAACATTCTGTTGTCTCAGAGATAAAGGACTGCTTACTGTCCACATATGAAAAGTATATATTTATATGTTTATTCATTCATGGACTCTCAGTAAACACTTGACTGTTTCTCATGTGCAGATAAGTGCGGATGATAAGACTATACTTCTGAGGAGTAGTTGTATCTTATCACTCACTATGCTCAGAGCCTGAGAGACTGAAAAATGGTCAAAACTCTCATTATATGCTGCATAGATAAGTGAACAAGTGATTGAATCAATATGACTCCTGTCTTCAAGAGTAACATAATAGCAGTAAAATAGTAAAACATGTCACTACAAAAAAAAAAAAAAGTCATAAGGGAAAAGGGACAAAATAAGAAGTGCCAAATTAGTTGTGCTGCATTATTGGTTACGAACTTGGAGTCATTGTCACCCTTTTCAAGAAGAACCTTTCTTTGAGTTTTCTGTCCTCTGTGGTTCTGTGTTAGAGTCTGTCCGTGACGCACTTGTGCAGTTTGGAAGGCAGAATAGAAGGAGCAGCCGTAACTCTGGCAGCTTCAGGCATATCTATGGCAAGCTTCTTGAATCATTCACTTCAGTATTCTCAGTAGCTGAGATAGCAAGATGGTGCTTCTTAAGAATCACTTCTGTTGGCGTTGCAGACTAAAATAATCTGTGGTAGCCCCTCATGAGTCGTGAAATTCACGGTGACTTCTGGGCAAGCTTTTGAAACCCACCAGATGCAGCTGAGATACCTGACCTTCAATTCTCCATCACTTCCATGATACATTCAATTTTTCTGATAGACTAAATTAAATTTGGCTTAACTTTGCCTCTGTACATAGCAAACTGTACCCTACCTAATATGTAAGCAAACTGCAACTTAAGAGTACATTTTTTTAACAAGTAACAAAGTCTAGGCCAACCATAGCATCTTAGCTTTAAGTCAATCACAGGCTGAAAACTACTCAGACATGTTCAGATAAGGCAAATGTTGAACTGTAACCAATCAGGCTATTTTTTATGTCACTTCCTTTTCTGTCGATAAATATTGCCTGTCCGTATTGCTGGATGAGGGTCTCTGATCTTTTAATGGTTTAGGGAACTTCCTGATTCATGAATTGTATCTCTGCTCAAATAACTTGGCTAATTTGTTTAAAGATTTTCTTTTAATACTCCTAATTCCTGGAATTGAACTCTTTCTTACCTGTGGCTTGTCTTTTCCTGATCAAATCCTGACTAATACACCAGAGTTCCAAGAAATGATATCAAAGTAAATAATTTTGTATGTGGTATGAAGTTTACAGTACTCGTAGCAAAGCTAAATGGTTCATTGGACAGGTAAAAGTTTCAGGGAAAAAACATTTTTAATGTACTAAATCTTTTATCTTGGCTGAATGTGCATATCCATTCTCTCATCCGCTAGAAGAAATAGAATTTCCATGTCATTCTCAAGTCATAAAAATGTTCTGAAGTAAATTTATCCTCTACAGTGTTAATTCATTAATATTTATGTCCAACTCAGTACTATAATCAAAATACAAACCCCACTCAAAATCAAGTTCTCCCTTCTACAGCTCAGGCCCCCTACAGAGAAGAAGACTATAATGGGAACAAATGCTTGGCTGGATTATTTTATTTTTGTTTACCTGGTGTTACCTGATCTCTGGCTCTTCCATGGTTGGTAATAGTAGAAAAACAATTAATGTGACAGAAAAATCTTACTTTTCAGACATAAATCTGAAGTGTGTTTCTGTCACATTTGTGATGAGTCAAAGCTGACTCATAGGAGCATTTTTGTGGAGTCTTAAGGAATATCCCCTCCTCCATTAGGGAGTTTCACCAGCAGTTCTCAAAATGGGTTGAGAACACCCTAGCCAGATGACAACCTCCACAGAGAAGTTTACAGATACTCTTTGATAGGGTCCCATTAACCCTGTAAGTGTACCTCTTAGCCAGGATCTAGGACAGCCCAAAATTTTTTCTCCTCCTTTCTCTCTGTCCTATTGTGTCCAGAAGAATCACATAATGTCGAACCATGCTTCTGTTGGAAGTACAGTTTCTTGCTAAGTTCAACCCTCTTTTCATTTTGCATATGGTAGCAGTTTCAGTCACTGTTTCTTATCCTTTATATTTCTAGATGTGAGTTAGACATTTATCCAGCCTTTTATAAAATTTCCAGCAGACAGGAAACACAGTGAATGTTTTTTGACATCCCTTCCTCTCCTGTTTAGCTTACTATGGGGATGGAACACCACCCCTCCTTCTTAGTTTAAGGGACTCACAGAACACAGACAATACTCTCCAAAGATATTCTTCAAGTTTCAAACTCCTATTGTCTCTCCGATGTTAACCTTTTTACATCCTCCAATTGTTGGGTAGACAAGGGTCACAAAACTTGTTTATAGCCACCTTTTTCCAAAGCCTTCAAAAGTGATTGAGTGCCTTCCTCTGGTTTTTAAAGACAATTGACAGCTTTTTTGAGGGATCTCAGCTAAAAGTGAGGTACACAAAGTCACGGGTACATATAAAGGTATTTAAAAGCCCACTAGGATTTCTTTCCTCTTTACTTCTTTACCAAGGAAAATGTGTTTTCTCCTCTTCATTCAGCATTTATGCTTCTGCATGATTTGTGTATCCTCAAATTAGGAGCAGGCAAATCTCTATGTCAAAGACTTACAAAGACTTACACAAAACAATCTAAAGTCCTCTCCTTTTTTCCTCAAGAAACTCCCAGCATCACTCATGTCAAAGCATTTTATTGATGGATGTTGGCCACTCATAATCGCTCTCAGGTGCTGTTCACCTGGTCTTTTCTACTCTTCTGAAGGTGAGCCACTCTTTCTCATCTCCTGGAGGATGAGAGCATTTTCCTTAGCCTTGTCCTACTACTACTATTGCTCACTCAAGCACCTACGCAGCATCATAGCCTCTTACCACAGCAACCTTCCTAGAGGCTCTGAATTCAAGATTTAATAACTAAAGTACATGTGCTTCAGTTCTCTAGCTGCTTCTGGTTTTATTTTCTCCCCAGTAAAATTCGTTCTTATTCCCTGTATTAGTTCATTGTCACACTGCTAAAAAAAAAAAAAAAAAACCCGAGACTGGGTGATTTATAAAGGAAAGAGGTTTAATTGATTCACAGTTCAACATGCCTGGGAAGGCCTCAGGAAACTTACGATCACGGCAAAAAGGGAAGCAAAAACGTCTTTCTTCACATGGCAGCAGCAAGGTGAATAATGAGTTCCCTGAGAAGGTGTAAGCCCCTTATAAAACTGTCAGAACCCATGAGAACTTACTATCACAAGAACAGGATGGGAGAAACTGCTCACATGTTTCAGTTGTCTCCACCTGTTCCTTCCCACGACATGCGGAGATTATGTGAGCAACAATTCAAGATGAGATTTTGGTGGGGACGCAGCCAAACCATGTCATCCCCATCTGGTCAGTAGCGACTTTAGGTCACATTTAAATGTGATTATCAACTAAAGACTATTTTAAAGGATAAAATATACTTTGTTTATAATTACGTAGTAAAGGGGGAAACTTAGTTTACAAGAGAGTTCTTCAGCAGTACATATACATATCATACATTTCAACTCACAGTATGAAATCAGACATATACTCAGAGTATGCATGAAAAAGCAGAAAATGTCATGAGCAGCATCCATTAAGATCCAGCCCGGGGTAGATTACATGATGGAGACCAGCCAACCAGCCATAGGAAAAAAGGGTACAGAAGGAATCTGCACTAGTCTGAAGGTTTTATTAGCAGGTAAGGTGTTTTGTTTTTGTTTTTACATCCAAAATCAACTGGGTCTATTTCTTAGACTGGATAGAGAATGAGAGAGAGGTTTAATAATTTCTTTAGGAATTTGTCACTTTGTTATGCTGACGGCACCAAAAATTTGGATAATGTTTTTAAGCTGTTAAACATCAGCTTTCCAGCACATATGGGAGATTATAAATAGTATGTAAACGTTTGAAATGAGGCCAGCCTTGTAGGACACTTTTGCATCTTTGCTTCTGTTAATAAAATGGCTAGATTACAAAGAAAAGGCAAGTAACCTTTGGAGGACACCTGCATGAAATATAGGCAACATCAGCTGGAAAAGAGCAAAGGGCTAAATGTGCTTTGCCAAGGAAGTTATTTTCATGTTTGCCGCATAAAAGGAATTGAAAATTTAAGTAATAATGTGAGTTGGTTTACAAATACTTTTCTGGGGAAGTTTTGACGTGCTCCAATAATGTGTACAGTTCTATTATTAGAAGAACATGTGTGCTAGAGTATACTAGTAAAAGTAATTTTTTAAAATTTTCTATTCTGAGAGCCCTTTAAGTTTCAAAATGAGAACTAATTAATCAGAGGCTTTCACATGCCTCACACTAACATGAGGATCCTTTCTCTTGGCAAGATAAACGGAAGGAAGCATTCCTAACTGAGCTCTCCACTCTGACCTTGTTCTGCTACCTAGGCTCTTGTCTTGTTGTTCTCCAACAACTCTTGATGTTTTGAATCTTTTTTGCCAATTGGAAAATTGTGCTGATTGATATACTTGTAGGTTAATTACTGAAGTTTCACTTACTGCCAAACCATTTTTTATTTTCTACCCTACCCAGTTATTGCCATACATTTCTACTTTCCATGGGTATGGCTTTACCACCCACTGCCTATTGCTTATTTACCAAATTCTTCCCCAAATTCTCTCCTGGCAAATTATCCTACACTGTACAGTTAGACATCCCTCAAGCTGTCTGCCTGTGTGCCAAGGCACACATCTGTTCTGGTACTCACTAGAAATCTGGGTGCCTGATTTCGGGTGTCTTTCTAATTTGTGAGGTTCTATTCATAATTATTTGGCCTATCTGCTCATTACTAAACCCATAATAACTATTCTTGTACTATATTACTAAGACCACGATAACTCCACATTAATGGCTTTCAAGATATGACAGTATATAATCTTATAAATGAATAAGTGAATATTTTTAATGTTTTTCCAATAAACCTGAGTTATTTATGCTGTGCTAGTATTAAGAGATATCTTTAACAAAGCATGACTTTGCCATCAACATAAACTGATATTTGCAATTACATGTACTTATATAGTTTTATATAGAGTTCCAGATAAGTTTTGATATTTAACCCTACATTTTTTCTACAATTAAATTAAAAACATGTTTTTCTATGTTACTATGGAGCTAGATTTCATATCAAAGTAAATTATAAAATTACTAAAGTAGTTCAAAAAAAACCCAAATTTTATTAGACTAAACATCTATGAAACCATTTTAATTTTCCATTTAATCACTTACAAATGTGAATATGTTTATTTCCCTCAGTGGTCTACTGTAACAGAATCCAGGACTGTAACTGTGTAGAGGAAAGGGTTTAGGACTGAGGAGGTCTGCCATTCTAGGACTGACTCAGCTGCAGATGAAATATGTAATTTTAAGATGATTCATTATTTGTTTACCCATTACACAGCTGTGTTTGTAGGTAGAGTTAACTCACTCAATTTTGTGATTTAAAAAAAAATTAAAATATTTTATTATTTTGAAAAAATTATTTAATTTTTATTTTAAGTTCAGGGGTACAAGTGCAGGTTTGTTATATGGGTAAACTTGTGTCATAGCAGTTTTTTGTAGAGATTATTTCATCCTACAGGTATTAAGTCTGGTACCTCTTAATTACTTTTCCTAGTCCTCTCCCTCCTCCCACCCTCCACCCTCCAAAGAACATCTAGTGTGTGTTGTTCCCTTCTATGTGTCCATGAGTTATCTTTGATCTTCAATACTTGATTTAGTGTTTAGAGATTCATTTATCAGAATGGAAAGTATAAATTCAGAATGTTTGGTATAAATATTATAAATTAATTACATCTTAGGTGACTTTTAAAAGCTGGAATTTAATGCACATATATGAATGGGAAAACTTAGTTAATATACAATAAAATTATATGGGAATTACATAAAGTTAGGCTATAAATGTAAATTACATTCTTATTAGCATGTAAACCTTTCTTTATTGCTGTTCTCAAGATATTTGGGTATTGCCATAAAACATAGTCACAGCCAGAGTTAAGGTTTTGATTTTTGCTTTTAATAACAACAGGATTCTTTCTTTTATGTTTTTGATGATTTTAAAAATCTATTAATTTCTTTAAAAAATTATATTAAGTGGAAATTTAGTAATTAACATCATCAGCATTGCCTAAAGATTTTGTTACAAACAGTGACATATGTAGGTACACATATATAGATAGACATATATGTATCTCACGCATCATGTACATATCAATAAAAATTGATCAACATATTAATATCAACTTTTAAACTTTTTGACACTTGACAATGACATAAATTAGGGTCTATTTCAATTTAAAAATACCAAAGTGACTAAAGCAGAAAAATTGAGATCATAAGGTTTTAATAGTACTAACATTTAATAGGCATCCATAGCAATTTTTTAGCAAAAAAAAGAAATAAAAAATAAATACTTACTTAAATTAGATATTTTGTAGAGACATGGATGCAGCTGGAAACCATCATTCTCAGCAAACTATGGCAAGAACAGAAAACCAAACACCGCATGTTCTCACTCATAGGTGGGAACTGAACAATGAGATCACTTGGACTCGGGAAGGGGAACATCACACACCAGGGCCTATCATGGGGAGGGGGGAGGTGGGAGGGATTGCATTGGGAGTTATACCTGATGTAAATGACGAGTTGATGGGTGCTGACGAGTTGATGGGTGCAGCACACCAACATGGCACAAGTATACATATGTAACAAACCTGCACGTTATGCACATGTACCCTAGAACTTAAAGTATAATAATAATTAAAAATAAATAAATAAATAAATAAATAACATAATGATACAAGTAAAAAAAAAATTAGATATTTACAAATTAAATATATAATCATTATGATTCTTAAAGCCTTCCCATTTACTTACTTTAACAAATAAATCTATAGGCTTAGTCAAGATATTTTCTTATTAATATAGAAAGTAAGGTTATATTTTCCTAATCAATTGAGAAGCACAAAATTAATCTATATAAAATGTAAAACATACTGTGTTTTTTCCTATTACAAAATGCACAGTAAAAATACATTATGCTCACGAATCACTAGTTTACACAAGTTTGCTTTCAAATTTTATTTTCAAGGTACAAGTAACTGAACTACTAGTAGAAAATCAATAGTGGAAGTCATATCTTGGGCTATAAATTCTATAGACCTGTGTGGAAAATAAATTCAACAAAAAATTATGACAATAGAGAAAACTTGCACAAATATAATTATAAGACAAAAGAGTCTTACATGTTTATAATGTGCGAGGCAAAATACGCGACACTCAGATATTTGTGATACTGCTTTGCTTTTGTGAATAGAAATTTCCACTCTTACGCTTTTCTTATTCATTTTTCCACTCTTTCACAAATTTCCACTCATACCCTTTTCCACTTTTCCAGTCCTGCCACCTCTTTAATGCTGTCAATATGTCCTGAGTTTGAATTTCAAATTCTCCTCTCTCTGTAGCCCTTCCTTTGACAATTATGATGCTATATTAGTCAGGGTTAGGTGGAACCTGACTTGGTAAACAGTTGCTCACAGAATCCTGCTCACAGCAGGAGTCCTGAAGAATCTGGTTTTTGCAAGAATACCCAGATAAAGGCAAAACCTTGACAAGAGAAAAGTAACTGGGGATGTCTTTACTCCCCTTATCACAGCTGGACACTGGTGGACATTGTAGTTGCTATTAATAATTTCTCAAACCTTATGCCTTTGTAGTGTTCCATTAAAATATAAAGTCTTCTGCAGGATGATTCAATTGGCCATGCTTGGGTCACAAGGCCATGGCCCAGCTGTCTAGAATAAATCAAAGGAAAGTGTTTGTTCTTTTAAGATCAATGGGACCATGTAGTCTCCTAATTTTCAATCTGTCTGTTATTGTTTTCTCCTGCACTTCCTAATTAGCACTGAAATTCATCATCCTACACTGATAACTAATATCCTAGTGATTTCTATCTTCTGACATCTTGATATTCACTCACACTTAGTTTTACATATTTAATTAACATTTACCCGAGGCAGGTCTAGGGCACATAATAATAAATCATGATTACATAAATTATGTCCTGGCCAGAGAGAAGTTGACAATCAATAGAGGAGCTCAGACAATGAGCCATTCTCTTGTGTGATAAAAGCTACTCTAATCAGAGACATGGTGTGATATCAATGTAGATGAAGAATGATTCAATGAAGGATGCATTAAAAGGCATTGTAATTATTCCTACACTATTGACCTCCTCCTTGACCTCACTGCCTCTGGTCCATTCATGCTACACTTTCTTGTAAGAATGTTCTTTCCATAGTAAAGCAGCAGTCATACTACTTTCTGCTGTAAGATCTTAATTGTTCCTGTTTTACAAAGATAGAATGAAATCTATAGTCTTTATCATTAGATCTAAGATTGCGCCACCACTGACCATTATAGTTTTTCTTCATGTTAATCAAAATTCTTTTCCTCCAGGCCAGGCACAATAAAATTTTACACTAATTATAACATTCACTGAGTTAATACATTTACTCACGTTTTGCACTCTATAATGTATCTCTCTTAATTGTTCCTGTAAAAATTCTATAAATATTGATACTTCAAACATTCCTGATGATTTAAAGTCGTTCTTGCTTGCCTTGACATGAGGAATTTTCTTAGTGTTATCCATTAGCTACCCATTATCCATTACCCGTTTAGCACTTAATCATTTGTTGTAGGGACAGTAAAATATTTTCTTTCTATGTCCTGTTCAATGTCTCATGCAGTTAATAGATACTACAAGTTTATAGGTCTCAGAATTCAAAAGCAAATTAATACTTTTCTCTCTGCTTAACATACTAGTTTATCATTTCATATTTTTTCATAGAATGTCAGTTGAAAATGTAAAAGTAAACTATCCAATGAACAGGAACAGGGTTTTTGGATAAGCGAAAAACAGTATGTTTAACAATGACAATTTGCCAATTTATAATTTTGTGAGTAGAGGACACAGCATCTCACATATAGCTAGTCCATTTTTAATTTAATTATGTAATCTTTTATGAATTTTAAATTACCTGTCATGAAAATGTCTACCTAGCTATTTTATAATTAAATTAAATTGAATTACCTGATAGGTTTAAGATTTATAAGAACACTATAGTAAATCTATATCAAAGTTTTTATATAGAAGTATAAGTAAAAAAAGTGTACTATGTATGGATACTTGGGCCAATCTTATTTAAGTTTCTTTTTTTTTTTTTTTTTCGTTTAAGTAAAATCAATGCAACACAGTACTAGGAGTTATATATTCATTGCTTTTTCAAGCTGTCTTTATTTTTCAGAAAAAAAAATTAATGTGCAAGTATAAAGATGAAGAGTACATAAAAAGGAGTGTTTTATTATTTTTTTTAGAATCATCTTACACCTGACTTTGGAAAATGTTGAACACTAAAAACCATTGTGTTCTAAAAAAATTATATAGGCTATAAATTTAAGCTGTTCTCATTTCTTTACTTCTGTGTTTACTATTTCCTCTAGGAAAATCTCCTGCACTTTGTTTTCTTCTCTTTTAATCCCTTTTATTATTTTTTCTTCCTATTATGAGGTGTCATATCTTTCATTTTTTTCTTTACCATTTTTTCCACTTTCCTCAAATAACGCAGATCAATTATATTGTAATCTTCAACTCTGTCTCTTTCCCGAAAATGATTTCTTCTTCTCTCTTTCTTAACCTCTTCTTCCTTCCTCACTGCAATCCATGGCAGTATAGATGGCTCTGTCCCCCTTCCCCTGGACCATCAGGGTACAGGACTTTCTCTGATGAAGATTACCATCTTCATTGTCAAAATAAGTGTTGTTTCTTCATCCTCATTTAGCTTAATCCTACTGCAGTATTTATTGCCTATCTATGAAATACATTGCCTATTTTGGCTGGTACTATTCTTTCCACATCTCCTCCTGTCTCTTTGAACATGATTTGTTGGTGATGTTTTGCTGTGATGCTTCTCTTCTCCTACATAATAAAATATATTCTAACTCTTTAGAATTATAAATACAGGTCTTCATTAACCAGTGGAACCCAACTCTGGGTAATTTATTAAATGCACAAACATATCACATGTACACATGTGTGTGTATGTGTATATGTTTGTATATATGCATGTATGTATGTGTGCATAAATGTGTATGTATACACATGCACATATAATTAAAAGGAATATTTATCAGAAGGATATTGAGGGAAAAAGCTGAAGAGGTTGCAGAAAGGACAAGGTATGGAAAAGTCGAGAACAATTAGCAAGAACTATTGATGGTCTTTTCGGATACTGCCATTCCCATGAGCCTCTTCCAAATATTTCTTAATTTATATGTTATTTACCTAAAGATGCACATTTTAGGAAGCTAACATCTGATTTTCAAAGCTAAGGTCAGGAGAGGCGACACATTTTAACACCCTCAAAAATTTAGTATCTAATGGCTAAATTACACAAACAAAATTCAGATTTTTTAAGAGAAAAAGAGAAGTAGACACTGGATAGGCAGGAATAGCAGTTATCCATGGTATGTGCCTTTCTTTGTTCTCTCAGAAAACACCCTATCTCTGAGAGGATGTACAGAAGGATTAAAGTCAGGGAGATTAACTGAAGCAGCGTTCATGTCCTGGAGTCACTGAGACCCAGAGTCGTGTACATCCTTCCATCTCAACTCAGTGACACAACATAAATGTCGCTAAAACACACAACGATAGTATCATAATGGACATTCAGTTATTAGGTACTACACTAAATGCATTAAATTGAAGCCTCAAGAACACAGTTTATTTCCCAGATCTTTTTGATTGTATACTGCTCCTTGTCCTAAATCATCTTGTGATTTCCTCCTAAGGGACATATTAACAGATAAATAAGAAAGCAAACAAACTATTTTTAATACAAAGAATTTGTCCATTTGGATCATATATTCAACATATAAATATAAACATATATATCATATATATCATATATATCTATGGAGAGAGAGAGTTGTGGTGGCCTTCTCTTCAGGGTCAACTACATTACAATCTTAACTGGATGAAGGAAATAGTGTTATATAAATAATTATATAGCATTAGGAGATATACCTAATGTAAATGACGAGCTAATGGGTGCAGCACACCAACATGGCACATGTATACATATGTAACAAACCTGCACGTTGTGCACATGTACCCTAGAACTTAAAGTATAATAATAAAAGAAAAAGAAATCTTTGTTTACTATATAATATAGTTCAGAGCTTTCAAATCAACCACATATTTCTCCCATCTTTGCTATTCAGAATTAGGAAAGGGCATAGGAGGAGAGAAGGACAGAACAGATGAAGCTGAAGCTCCACCCAAGGAAGGATGGGGTCTGGATCTCTTAACTGTGGCACCAGGTGGGAAGCCAAGTGCCTGTTGGGATACAAAGACTATCAACTCTGTGCAATTGTCTCAGTCATTACCAGAGAGACACAGTACAGGTTCTAACATATTCTAGAAATAATCTTTACTGGTTTCTTTCCACTAACACATATGTGAGAGATACACAGATTCTCTAACTACATGACTAAGGATAAATTGAAAATCTCATTACTTTTCCACCTGATTTTACCAAGTAGTTGACCAATATTTTGGGATTATGCAAGTGTACATATTTAAATTTTAAATATAATTTATGATTTTAAAACAAAATTTATAGCAATTTATTTTTTGTGTAGTGCACTAATAGTCACTATTAGTGACTATTAATAGATTTAATTTTTAAATCAGGTTTTATACAGAGGTATTTTTGATTTTTTAAAGATAGTTGTTTTTAATAAAGACTGCATTTTTATGTATTGTACAATCTCTTGATGTATCTTTATCTTCTTAAAGCAGAAGTTAAATGAATTTATGAATAATTTCTTACAATTTTAAAGAGCTGCATATACCATATAAGAAAAAATTTTTAGCATGACATTAAATAAAAAACAATGTGGGATAGTATTAAAAGATTTTAGAAAAAGAATTTAAAAAATTTCAACATTTTTTATAATAATTTTAATCTTTCCTATTCATTATGAATGTTCATGATAAAGTACATTTTCATTAATATTTCCAAAAGCAATATAGCTCCTGAAAATTAATTAGAACATTTACCCCAAAAATATCCTGTCCGTGAAATTTCATTCAGATGTTGTGTCATTTTATGATATTCTATCCTTTGTGTTTTTTTAGGTCTAAATAATTTGAGTTTGTCTTCTCCACTTTTTCTTAAAACAGCCTTTAAATTATTACTACCAGTATGTAATCATTTGCTGCTAGACTAAATTTACTACTGAGTAGATTTGAATATACATTATGGCATTTGGGAGAATAAAATAATAAAATCAATAAAAAAGAGATTGATTCCCAATATTTATTATAAGAAATAATGCCCTCACTAAAATTTATGTGGGAGAAAGGAATTAACATACAACTATTTTCATGAATTGGCTTAGTTCTTGCTTATGTTGCTCCAAAGTAGCACTAACAAAAGTTTGCAATTATATATATTTTTTTCCTTTCTATACTGCCCATTATTGAAAATATCACGCACATAATTGTTCCCATTCTAAAACAGAACAAAAGCCATCTGTTCATGATTATTTTGTATGATAGAGAGTTGCTCCTCAGAAAGACTCAGGCCCCTTGATATATATAAATGAAAAATACTCTTTCACTACAGGGAAATTACGACACACCACACCATATCCATTAGTGTGTGCCCTGTAGAATTGAAATTGATTATTATTTTAATGTAGTCATGACGGCAGTCTCAATATTTTCCTAGCCACATCAATTCCATTGAATACATTTGAAGTTTGTTCTCACAAAGGCCTTGAGCAAAGGAAGAACTAAGGACAATTACATGACACACTTTAAGGAACATATAATTTCAAAGATGAAATGGTGGAGTAGGTGCAGGGAATTCTGTCAGTAGCCACAGAGAGCTTTAGGAATCTGCAACCTCAGACTACATGTCAAGAGTTCATCTACTACACTGTCAGGCAGACAAATCATAAAGAAGCAATTACTACCAGGATAAAATTTGACTGTTTCAGCAAATACTGTGCCTTCAAACTTTACACAGCCTGGAAAACATTTTTAAATCTAAATTTTAAAGATGAAGAAATAAGCATAATGCCTTTTAAAAGTATTAAAATAGGGACTTGCCACAGCTCTGTGTTTGTAAAACTGTAATTTTTGTAATTTAAAATTAAAATTTAAAACTAACATTTTCTTCTTTCAAAATATGTGACCAAAAAGTTTCAGACTCTTTTAGTAAGAGGAGGTAGAGATAATTTACGTAGACACAGGAGACATAATATTTTGTTGATCTATTTAACAAAATTAGCAAAAATCTGCCTAAAGAATAACCCAGAAAAAGATACTAGCTCTGGCTAAAAGTATAAAAATAAGCAACTGAGGTCACAGTCTTGAAACTCATGATACAGTAAGGAAATGAGCTCCCTGTCTTTGAAGACCAGTTTGAATCATGCTAAAACTGATGAGACCAAAGGTTGCTGGAGAGCTTAAGCAACAATTGGCAAGTGATACTTAACACTAGTGATCACTTAAGCTTTAATGTACTGTAATGTAATTCACATAAACAAAAGGTCTTTGGAGTCCTCAATAATTTTTTTAAGAGCATAGGAGGGTCCTAAGACCAACAAGATTGAAAACCACTAGAAGCCTAAGATAACAAATGCAACAATCACTTGAGTCCAAACCCAGTAATAATAATAATAATAATACTTAGAAAATCGGAACTCATGCCAGTCATGTGGATATCATTTCTCCTTAGTCACATGATCTTAGGGCTTGAAGAAAAATTAGAGCTCGTTCTTAATTCATTTTCAGGTTGGGGAAACAGACCCAGAATACAAACAACTGCATATTTACCATTGAATAAAGAATCCATAATTCTTGACCCTAGGGCAATGCTGTTTGAGTTACTCTGCATGGCTTTATTTGGAATTTACATTTATATTTTATTTAGCTTTAAAGGGACATTATTTCCCTGTTTTGATCACTACAGAATAACTGAAAGCAACAAGACCAATTTACTTATTTGTTGGAACATTTCTTTAGTGCGTATATAATTTTTTGACCACATGCCTGCTACTTTCTTCATTTAAACAAATGTTTTAGAAGAAGCAATAGAATACTTGACTATTTTTATATTCCAATTTCATTGTTTCCTAATACTTGTATCTCTGCTAACGTGAAAAGATGCGAACATTCACAATGTCAGACACCCAAACTACCAAAGTAGTAGAGAGCCTAATCTTACTAACTTCAGTAAAATTAAAGAACACCTTGTCATTCCACTCAGGAACCATCTCAAGTGTCAAAGCCCTTGCTATTCCTTTGTCACTTTACTTAAAAAATGTACTTGCCTGTGAGTCCATTCTTTCTGACCTCTTTATTTGTGGTATTAGCTTGTCATTTTTTGAAAGAAAGCAAAACTAAACAAAGAGAGCTTACTGTCAGGAAAGCCAGGCCCTAAGAGAATTCCTTAGAGAATTAACCAGTGGAATTTTTTAATAAATGTGGGGATGAAGGAAGAGTGGGATCTCTTTTTCCAAGTTTCCAAATATTTGTTTTTCCTGACTTGAGAGATTCTTATGCCTTTAAAATTATTTAGTTCTAGTTTTACCCAGTTGATTCTTATTATGTATCTAGAAACCAAGATGTTTTCATTTAAAAAAAACAATATGATGCAGTCTCTTATTATGGTTTCCATATTGAAATAAAAATGCACTTCCTTCCCTCTTCAGCTTTCAAAAGATGCCTTATATGATGAACAGCCCCTTCTGTGTTACAGTATGCGTATATAGGGAATGGACAATTTTTAAAGCTACCTATAAGTTTTTACAAATACTGTTGAGTTATTTCAATTATTGCTTCACCTTGATTATATAACAGAGCCATGAAGACTTCATTTTCTTCTCTCATCTTCTTTTAAACAGGTAGTCTGCTTAAAAAACAATTTTATATTATTTCTACTATTAAAAATCCTTTAGAGGTTGATTTATTTTCAAATATATTTTGATAACAAGATGGTGGTTGTCAGTCCCATGTTACCACAAAAATGTTTAATTTAATTGAACTTTTTGTGATAATATTTGCAGTATCAGATTTTTATAAAATTCTAAAGATTTTTCATATGCAAGTGAAAGAACTAAGTCTTAATTGAACTGACTTAATAACTGATAGACCAACTGTGAATTCAGCCTTTCACTTGTTATGTGAAGCAAGGTAGAGATCACAAGAAAAGAAGGCAATGTTCTGGTTGAATTTCCATGCTATCTTCTGTTTACTTTCCATGCTATGTTCAGGTTTCTCAGGTTTACAAGGAAGGAGATACTAACAAAATTATAAGATAAAATCTGTGGAACAATCAACAAATTATAATACCATACTCCTAACTCTTACATTTGCAGAAATCAAATGAATAGGTTCTTGTATATCTATATACAAGATATATATATAGATATATAGTATATATAGTAGATGTCTACTATATATCTATATATAATCTACTATATATCTACTATATATCTTCTATATGTATCTACTATATATATCTTCTATATATCCCTTCTATATCCAGATATATATCTATATATCTACTATATATAATATATATCTCTATATATCTATGTATCTAGTATATATATCATATATACATATATCTAGTATATATATCTAATATATATATAAAGTAACATGCATGTGGTCCAAAACTACTATAGATATATAATATATAGAGATATATATAGTAGATATATACAGATATATAGATAAAGATATATATAGATATAGATATACTATATATAGATATATATATCTACATAGATTTATATCTATATATATAGATAGATCTATGTGTATATATATCTATTATATATCTAGTAGATATATCATATTTCATTAGTATGCTTATTCAGATAGAGAGAAGAAGGAAGTTAGAGCATGGTGGGAGTATCGTTTTTCATCTATCTGCTACTCCAATTTCAGTGCGTGTTCTAGAATATTTTGGTTCCTCTCCTCATCATTTGTTGAGGAGCATGAGAAAAATGGAATATTATTTTTTCAGCTTCCACTTCATTGTTCATGTTAATATTTGTTCCTCCACAAGGACGGGTAAAATTAATGAGATCTCAGTATTCATTGTGCTCCATTCCTTTATGATACAGGTCAGTGCTTACATGTGCCATACACTCTTGTTTTTTTTCAGTTCCTCCTAGACTTGACAATCTTTAGATAAAACAACCCTTGTGCTTTCGGTCTCTAGGCCAGAAGACTTCCTGAACAAGCCATCCTCATGGGCGGTTTGTACAGCAGAGGTGAGATGAATTATGAGGTCAGGCATTTTCCAGCCTCTCTACCTTCAACTTGAAGGGAAATAGAATGCAGTGAGCCTGGTTATCGTGAATTAAAGGTGATAAGTCAAAGACACGCCTATGATCTTCAATAGTGCTATCTAGCTTTGTCAGGAAACTAGTACCATAATGGAACCAGTACTTGGACGCCTTTTTGTCTCCTATGGTTCAAACCAGGGTTAAAAATACAACAGAATATAAGAGAAATACATGACTGGATTCCCAACATCCTGCAGCAGGCAAATAACCAAGTTAGAGAGAAAAACAATTACCACGTGTGTTTTCCCATATAATCAGTTAAATTTTAAGTTACAATGAAGTGATTTAGAAGTCCAATCTACGCAAATGTATGTGTCCATTACATTTTGAAACCTACCATAATTAGAAATTGTTTTGCTATGCAAATCTGACAGCATGCATCTTTCTCTTTGACTATAAAATATGTGAATAATCAACAGAACAAATATTTACAATCCATATCAATTTTTCCTGGTAAACATTTTGATGTATTAAATTACATTTTGAATGCAATGATTCTTAGACTATCTTAACATTTATAAAAAGAAAATAGGACTCTTTCTTTCCAATATGCAGTCATTATTAAGGCTCCTTTGGTTAACTCATGCTGTGTGTTAGAAAGCCTAATCACTGTGAGATTTAACAAAACGCAGTCAATACACTTGTTCTCCTATGTGGTCTGAGTTGTACTAAATGGGCTTCTAGTAAATTATTACTTATCAGACTCAGAAATAATTGTAGATCAGGTGTTTCAGAGCATTCATGTCGCCAATCTGGAAAATAGAAAGTCAACATTAACTTCTTTATATAAGGTTTGGGTAGGTAAATGGAGAACATTTGGGACAAATTTGAGGGTTGTTTGTGTGTGTCTAGGTTTGTAGTGCTAAACCATGGGGCTTTAGACAGCTAGTGTTCGGTTTTGTGACTTCAAATATATACAAGATTCTGTCACCAAAAATATATCTCCCCTATGTGATTTCAGCCTCATAAAAATACTCTGGAAATAAAGGTTAATCATAGACAAAACATGGCAAATCCTTACTTTGATTGTCAAAAATGAGACCAATTCAGTAATAAAATAAAATTATTAAAATAATCTTGACATTGTCCATTGTATTTCAGAACACTGAAAAATTTACATTAAGAAAATAGAATTAATTGAAAATTTAAAATAATATATGACAGAAGCCCTTGAAAATTATAATATATAAATTAGACATATATATACACACATATATTTTATTTTTACTTCTTAAAACTGGAGGACTCCTCTAGTATTTATTAGGTAAGGCAGTTTTAAATCAGGAAAACCTAGGAAGTTAAGCTATTTTGAACTGATCCTTTGACAAGACATTCACTTCTCAGCAGAGTTCTATGAGGGATTAACAAATTATTAAATTTCCTTGTGCTAAAACTAAAGTGAATTTCAAATGTGAATAACAAAAATGTGTCCCATCCAAAGCATAACTGTACATGTTTCTTCCTTTAATGTTAGGTTAAAACTAACTCAGCATTATCATTAAGCTATCACATTTAGGAAATAGTTGATCTTCAAACAAAGCATTTTTTAAAAAAATTTAATTTTATCAGCCAAGTTTAATTCAGGATAGATGAATAGTGGGCATAGAGTGGTAAAATATATGTCTCTTTCATAATGAAAATATTAATTTTACAGTAAATTTACTATGTTAAATGCAATGTCCCGCAGCCAGAATTTCTATAACTCATTTACATCCTTTTTAAAATGCAGTTTTATAAAGTATACTGTATTGAGATATTTTTATATACATTTTTTCAATTTTCATAGTTCTATGAGAGAATGATTTCTGTCTTACAGATGAGGAAGTAAGATTTTCAGGAGATTGCGTGACTTTCCCAGTTATACTGTGAATGAGTTGCAAAGGTGATGTTGAAAGGACCACATTTTCTGATTTCAAAGCTGTCACTTATTTCTACCTGCCATAGGCTCCTGCATAGCTATGATTCTCAAGCATATCAGCATACTGACATGCCTTCAACAATGCCAAATAACGCTTTAGGTCATTATTATTTCTATTGTACAAAAAAGCAAGTTCAGATCATAAGTGGTGATAATTGAGGTTTTTATGTGATTATAGTTCATGGTGCAGATTGAATTGTCTATAGATTACCTTTACTATTTAGATTCTTAAAGTTGGGAAGAAATCCCAAAAGGTTAAAGAGTTTAATTGATATGTATATCCTTTTTTTTAAGTTGCATTTAGAAAATTTCCCTGTACATGACAACTCAATGCTTGTATATTTCTGAAACCACAAAAAATAAAAAGACAAGTGGACATAACAAGGAGAATGGATTTTGCCATTGCTGTCTTCCAAAAATAAGACTGGCAGCCCGCCTGGGGCGCATCATTGAGGGTGAACCTGTGGCTGTGAGCATCTTTTAAGGTCATTTCCATGTGAATAGGCCTGAAATGCATAAGCAGTGTTAACCTTTTCAAATATCGTTTTCAAATAAATATGAGTTCATTTACACTCAACGTATTTCCAAAACATATTTGAGGTAGCCTATGATAAAAGCTACCAAAGAGTTAATATCAATATAATTGAAACAGAAATTAAAAGCCATAAAAAGGAAGAAGCATGCATGCCAACTCTGAGGACCACATATAATTATTGCATAGCTCTGAATTTCATAGCCTTCAGGAAAAGGAAGAAAAAGTTATGGAAATGTCAATATCCGAAAGAGGAATCAATGGTAAAATATATCTGAATTCCAACATGATTCTGTATCTCTACCCTTAGACTCTTGTAGCAGTCTCATAACTAAGCATTCGACTCAGCAGATAGTAATTAAGCATATGCTATTTGTTTGAATCTGTTCTACATCCTGGTAATACAGGAATTTTCAAAGCACAATAACAGTCTATTCCTTTAAGAAATTCACAGACAGTTCATCTCATAAATCTGACTGTGTTGTTCACCTTAAATTTAAGTTCATTATGGACCCTTCTTGGTCCACAGAGTAAAACTTGCGATGGAGCTTAGCATACCAAGTTTTTTACGACCTACCCTGAGAGATCCTTTTCAACCTCAGCTCCTGCTAGTATTTCTTACTATCCACATGGAACTTCTTACTCTTAACTACACATAACTTTTCTCACTGTTTACTTTTCACATCTGTGCTGTTGTTAAAGAGCTAATAACTGTCCCTAAGGCCCTATCCTGTTGTTCTACGTACAAATATTTACTTATGATGAAACACTGTGCCAAATGCCACTTCTTGCTGTAGACTTCTTCCTGAGTCTCCAGTCTTCCCTGGCTCATCATAGCATCAGCTTTTCCTGTATCTTTCTGTGACTTGACAATGAGTTTTCTGAGAGCAGTAGTGAATATCTAGCATCCAGCACAGAATATGGCCCCTATGGTAGTCGGCCAATATTTCTTTGATAAATAAATGAACAAAAAATGAGCAGTGACTCTCTTCAACAAAAGTATTTTTTTCTTCATGCTAAATTCTAGCAAAAAATTGTCAGATGGGTTCTTACATTTGGGCCATTCATCATCATAACAGAAGTGTCATTGGTAAATTTTCCTAAAATGTTAGGGTGATTTTCAAATATCCTAATTTTATAAAAGTCCTCTAAAACTTGAGGGAATAATTATAAAAGCAAGGATGATGACCATTGTGAGGGCCGAGATAATGAATTTCAAGAATGTACCATTTCAGAGATGTAATAAGCTATAAGGCTAGAACTCAATGTATCAGGAGGAAGGATTGGATGCCAAGGCCCTTCTTTTAGTCTCTTTTCACACTGTTATAGGGAACTACCTGAGACTGAGTAATTTATGAAGAAAATAGGTTTGGTTGACTCACAGATGCACAAGCTGTACAGAAGCATCGCTGGGAGCCGTCAGGAAACTTACAATCACGGTGGAAGGTGAAGGGGAAGCAAGTCACGTCTTACCGTGGTGGAGCAGGAGAGAGAGAGAGCCAAGGGCGACATGCCACATACTTTTAAACCATCAGATCTTGTGAGAACTCACTAACTATCATGAGTACAGCAAGGGAGAAATCTTCCCCAGGATCCAATTATCTCCCACCTGATATGTAGGGATTACAATTTGACATAATATTTAGGTGTGGACACAGAGCCAAATCTTATCAGCCCTCAACTTCCTCTCTTACATATTACTGAGCTTTTGATGGTTCAGAGTCAAGGCCATTCTCTAGGTTGTGGGACTTTCTGGCATTAGTCCCCCATGCTGCAGTTTCAGGACAAATATTTGGTAGCCAAACTATCAGTTTGGACACTGCATTACAAGAGTTAGGGAGCTGAATCTGTAGATTTGACCTCAGATATCTGCCTAGGGAAGTTACCTGTAAACCCATTAAACCCTTCCTGAGAAATCATTATTAACAATCACCAGAACAATTTAATTCCACTGAAGCAGTTTTGAAAAAGCTTATAAACAAGATTTTTCTCAAAAACCATCATCACTTTTACCTAAGAAATCTTTGATTCAGATCCCCCAGAGTTTTATAACATAAAGCTCTGAAAGGATGATTTGACTTGGATTATTTTTTTCCTTCAAATCAAGTCAGCTTCCTCAGCATTAGAAAATACATCCCAAGGACTCTCTGTCTTTGAACTGGCTAGTGTACCTGCCAGGAAAATTTAACTGCCAAATGTTTCCATAGATATGTGAAGAAGTTGGCTTACTTTGTACAATGATTTCATATTGACTATTAAATTAAGTAAAACATATAAAAAAGAAAATTGCAAATTTTGAGAGAATGTGTATGTTGTGTCTTCTCAGACAGAAATAACTGAAATTTTTAAGCTCATGATAATAACATCACTAGTCTAAAGAAGACAACTATGGTAACAACCTATTTTAGCAAGAGGAAGGAAGTTAAGCTCATCTAAAAACTGTATCAGATTATTAAGAACTTATATTGCTGATAAGGGGCCAAAATAGCTCAGATTTATGCCATGAGAAACTATGCTTTGATGTGCTATAAGAGTATTCCTGGCTACCTTTGTTTTTGAAATAATTTTAAATTCCTATGATGTACAAATATCAGACGTCTATTTTAAACTGATTTAATTTTAACTAATATAATTTTTTATTGTTTCAAATACTGTTGATGGATGGATTTATGTTAGTTTTCCTGCAAGAGTCCAGCACAAGATTTAAAAAAACAAACAAACAAACAAACAAAAAACTGTCAATAGCAGAGAAAAATAAATAAAGTTGATTTATGCCTGATATAAAACTTAAATGTGTACTTTTTAAAAGGAAAATAGATATATAAATAGAAAAGATTATTTTGAAAATGAGTGCATTGCTAACATAGAAGAAATTGATGGTTAACCTTAAAAAAACAACAGCCTCGCCTCCTGTCTGGTTCTACCATTTCTTTTAAACCTTTAGTCTTGTCACTCATTCTTATATACCCACCCTCACTATAAGGGAGCCATTAACACAAATACAAAACAAATACAAATGTAATAATTATAGCTACTGCCTGTATGGCACTGCTATAAGTACTTGGCATGTATTTACTCATTTGACATTTACGACAACCCTATGAGATTGGTGTTATATTATTACTACTGTGTAAATGAGGCAATTGAGGCACAATGGTTAAGTAATTTGCCCAAGTTCCAGAACTAGTGCATGCAGGAGCCACTCTGGCACCCTGATGGTCTGGTGCCAATGTCCTCATGGTCATACATGGTGGAGGTGAGGTCCCTGTTAGACTTTTGCTTTCCTACCCATTTATGCCAAGCTCACTTGCCCATTTTTGATAATGTCAAGTCACTGAACACATATGCCTGGAAAACCCAGACCTTCACATTTACCCTCATAATCTCATTAGTGACTGATGATACTCACCTGGTTTTACTTCGTTAAAATTTGTCAAAACTTCTTTTATCCAAAGTTTGGGTATCTCTGAGTAGCAGCTTGAAGCAAGGAACCCTAGATCACGGGCTAGTCCTTCTTTCCCAAAATGGCATCTTCAGTTAATAGGTATTCACTTTCCCTGATTAATATTTTAATCTTTTTTTAATAGGATGTTCTAAGAACCTTGTTTTATTTTCAATTATCAGAGATATATAGATACATATATGTGTGTATGTATATACATACATACATATGTAAAATAGTATAAAATATGGAACTGCATCACAGAAGGAAGCCATAACATTTTTTGTTTCTGCTTTTTATATTGAATCTATCCTAATGATTTGTTATTGTTTTTCAATATTTTCAGATATCATTACTTATTTTAGTATTTAACAGCTCAAAATATCACAAGGTAAATGGAATAGACATTTATTCTCTTGTTTCACTTATGTTGAATACTGTTTATAGAAAAGACAACACGCCCTGTGCTATTGCTTTTTTTCCTTAGGAAATAATGTACTTAATCATAGGATATCAATGATTGGGTTTTTCTAAATTCCCAGGCAATGAAATTAGTAAATAAAAAGTTAAAACACACACACACACACACACACACACACACACACCTGGAATTTAAGATGGGGAAGAGGAATTCTAGAATTCTTAAACACACAAACAAACAAAAACTCTCCCAAAATAAAGTAGAATGTAACTAAACAATTCAAATAAAAAGAAATTGTGCCAATGTCAATCTGTTATTTTAGCAAACTTAATAAGTAAATTGGAGCTCTGCACAGTTAACATAATCAATGTTTTGCAATCAATAATGAAAACAGCCAAAAACACTGACTAAACCTTGCCATGGTCAATTTAGTCCCATCATCTTGACACAATCACATTGGTTTTCTAAAACAGTTTTCTTCCTGATGGATGCTCTGAGAACATAAAATAATCCATTTAAGGATCTGTGGTAACAACTTGCCACACTCTGCATTTGAATTTAAAATGTTTATGCAACTTCCACTAATTCATTGCTAAGAGGACTTAGTTGGTGAAACATAATAAACTGGGGTTAATCAATATAATTAACACAATTTCCTTTTGATATGCATGTTGAAGATATTTTAAACACCATTGGTATTGACACAAACAATTTTGCTATGCCTACACATTTTTTTTCTCAGAAATGCACATTGTTTGAATGTGTGAGTTAGCCTTTTAAAATGAGGAAATGTGATGACTGAATGTCAGCTTAGATGAGGCTTTATATTTCTATTTGGATGTTTGGTACCTGGAGCAAACATAAAATTGTTGTTCCTAGGAACTTGTCTAAGAGCAAACAGATATGTACCATGAAGCAGGAAAATATGGTCCTCTAAAATTAATAAAATATTGTCTTTTCTATAAACTGTATTCAACATAAGTAAAACAAGAGAACAAATGTCTATCCCACTTACC
The DNA here is from genome assembly GCF_047675955.1 of Chlorocebus sabaeus. Classification (NCBI taxonomy): domain Eukaryota; kingdom Metazoa; phylum Chordata; class Mammalia; order Primates; family Cercopithecidae; genus Chlorocebus; species Chlorocebus sabaeus. Next base: position 64,323,045 of record NC_132920.1, on the reverse strand, counting down.
TTGCAGTATTTTGAGCTGTTAAATATTAAAATAAGGTACCCGAAAATATTTTTTTGAAAATAACATATCATTAGGGTAGATTCAACATAAAAAGCAGAAACTAAAAATGTTATGTAACAGTGCCATACAAGCATTAGCTGTAATTATTGCATTTATGTTTCTTTTGTATTTGTATTAATGCCCCCCTTATGGTGGGGGGGGTATATAAGAATGAGTGACAAGACTAAAGGTTTAAAAGAAATGGCAGAACCGGACAGAGGCTGTTTTTGTTTGTTTGTTTGTTTGTTTTTTGTTTTTAAAGTTAACCATCAATTTCTTCTACGCTAGCAAGGTACTCATTTTCAAAATAATCCTTTTCTATTTATATATCTATTTTCCTTTTAAAAGGTACACATTTAAGTTTCATATTAGAAATGAATCAATTTTATTTTTCTCTGCTATTGACAGTTTTCATTCTTTTAAATCTTGTGCTGGACTCTTGTGGGAAAATTGTAACATAAATCCATCTATCAAAAGTCTTTGAAACAATAAAAAATTATAGTTGGTTAAAATTAAATCAGTTTAAAATAGATGTCTGATACTTGTATGTCATAGACATTTAAAATTATTGCAAGAACAAAGGAAGCCTGGAATACTCTTATAGCAAAGCATACCCAATGTAGATGACAAGTTGATGGGTGCAGCAAACCACCAAGGCATGTGTATACCTATGTAACAGACCTGCATGTTCTGCACATGTATCTCAGAACTTAAAGTATAATTTAAAAAAATTTACAAATGTAACATAAAACAAAAAATACCTAGAGCAGTTATTTTAATATTTTATCCAAATATTTGCAATATTTAATTCAAACATATTGAAAAACTATAATCGAATAATATGGGAAACATCATTTAAAATAAAAAATATTGAAATATATGTAATTTTAGATTGATTTTTATTACTTGAAACTTTACTAATTTGTCATATATATATATATATATATATATATATATATATATTTTTTTTTTTTTTTTTTTTTTTTTTTTTTGAGGAATCTCGTCCTGTCGCCCAGGCTGGAGTGTAGTGGCCAATCTCGGCTCACTGCAACCTCCGCCTCCCCGTTCAAGCGATTCTCCTGCCTCAGCCATCTGAGTAGCTGGGACTACAGGTGTGTGTCACCAGGCCCAGCTAATTTATTTATTTATTTATTTACTGTATTTTTAGTAGAGATGGGGTTTCACCATGTTAGCCAGGATGGTCTCGATCCCCAGACCTCGTGATCTGCCTGCCTCGGCCTCTCAAAGTGCTGGGATTATAGGTGTGAGCCATCGTGCCCGGTCACCATTTATAATTTTGAAAAAATTAGTGTGATGGTCATTTCGTGCTTCCTCAATTCCCCTTCAGGAAAGAAAATCAAATTCTCAACAGCTACTGCAAAGGCTGCTGCATAGAGCCCTTAGCTATCATCTGGGATCACAGAGCTGCCTAAATCAAGGTCAGGGTTTAGTTTTGGGGCACCCCTCATATAAGACCTCTAGAGATTCAACTTCAAATGTTGTTTTATATTGTGGCTAATGTATCTTCTTATACAAGCTTCAAAGTAAAACGTTGAATATGGTTTGTTCTTATTTATCTTCGTATATTGTAAATATTTATTTAAAAGTAGTAAAAATCGAGTCACCTTTTGACTAATAAAGGCAACTAAATAAATTTGCTATAATTTTGGCTAATTTATTCTAATTTGTAATTAGGTAAAAATTAGAAAAATTCAAACACTGGATCTGTATAGAGGATACTCTGGGGCAGGTGAGGGAATCTGAAAAAATTGATTACATTTAGCTAACAGTTCTATTTACTTATTTTTTTATCATTTTATTCAATTTATTTTCATCATAACAAATTTTTATACCCCATATAAATTTATTTCCTTCACTCAATTTTTAAGCCCTCTTTATCAAAAAGCAGAGTGTTACTTGTCTACTTGTAGTGATGTCCACATCAAAAGTTACCTTGCAGTAGAACAAAATGACTATTTCTGGTATAATTATAACTTTCCAAAGGCCTCTTCAATGAGCATGGCATTTCAGAGTTAAGCAGAAATGATCAAACTACAAGAAATAGCACATTATCTCCTTTACTCGGGAGCAGGGATTGTTTATCTTATTAACATAACTTATAGTTATGTTACAGTTTTCAAAATCAGAGACATGAACATTTTGATAAGGGAGAAGCAACTAAGGAACTACAAAGCACTCTGAGCCAGGTGGATTCGCAGGTGGTACTAAGAGCTTTAAGTACAAGGAAGAAAGCAGCCTTAAAAAAGACAGATAAGAGGTGGGATATGAGCAGATCATTCTGACTGGACCAAAAAATAAAAATAAAAAATAATAATTAAACCAGGACACTAAAACAGTGCAAACGTCTCACTCCTGAATTTCTTTAGTACACTCAGTTGCACAGGCATGCTATAGCAGCAAGACTCCAAAAGTCTAGATTTAAAACAAATAAAAACAAAATCAGGCCCAGACAGTTGTTGACAACCACAGTATGCTTTACAATCATAAAAGCTGATTAGCAGTTTCTAGTTAGCCATGGGAATTTTCTGTTCAGTTGAATTAATATATAAAAAGCCAAGAGACATAAAATAACATGACACAGTCTCTGTGCTTAGAGAGCAGATTTGGTGGGAGGAGTTTTCGGAAATAAAGTTAGCTATACATATAATCACCAGATTTTAAATATCCTTATCTTCCATGTTTATTTTGATGGTTCATAATGAGATACCATCTCACACCAGTTAGAATGGTGATCATTAAAACGTCTGGAAACAACAGATGCTGGCAAATATGTGGAGAAATACGAATGTTTTTACATTGTTGATGGGAGTGTAAATTAGTTCAACCATTGTGGAACACAATGTGGCAATTCCTTAAGGATCTACAACCAGAAATACCATTTCACCCAGCAATCTAATTACTGGGTATATACCCAAAGGATTATAAATCATTCTACTATAAAGATACATGTACACATATGTTTATTGCAACATGATTTATGATTGCAAGACTTGGAACCAACCCAATGCCCACCAATGATAGACTGGATAAAGAAAATGTGGCACATATACACATGGAATACTGTGCAGCCATAAAAAAGAATGAGTTCATGTCCTTTGCAGGAACATGGATGAAGCTAGAAACCATCATCCTCAGCAAACTAACACAAGAACAGAAAACCAAACACCACATGTTCTCACTTATAAGTGGGAGTTGAACAATGAGAACCCATGGACACAGGGAGGGGAACATCACACATGAGGGCCTGTTGGTGAGAGAGGAGGAAAGGGAGGGAGGGCATTAGGACAATTACCTAAAGCATGTGGGGCTTAAAACCTAGATGATGGGTTGATGGGTGCAGCAAATCACCATGGCACATGTTTACCTATGTAACAAACCTGTACATTCTGTACATGTATCCCAGAACTTAAAGTAAAATTAAAAAAAAAAAAAAATGAGTATATAAGAGCTAAAAGAGGTAGAGTAGATGTGACTTGTTTATACTAAACGGACTATTTGGCCTGAAGGAATCAATATATATGCCAGTAGATAAGAGCAGAAGATTCTTGGGTTCAAAAATTGTTTTCAGGACTTATTAACTTTGTTACCTTTGCTAAGCTATTTGATTTTCTATACTTCCCTGTTCTCAGCTATACAATTGTATAATAATAATTTAGTAACTCTCTTATAGGGTATTGTGAGCATTAAACAAGTTAAATATATAAATCACTTAGAGCAATAAATAACTTAAAAGATACTAACAATAGCTATTTAGATGAAATATACTGATTGATGCTCTTAGAGAACAGAGATGGTAGAAAACTGCCACAAATCAAATTAGAGAACGTAAGTGTCTAAATGAAGTGAGTCTGGTTTTGATTTACTATATCATTCACTCTAACTATACCCAAGATGGAAGTTTGAAAACTTGGTGTGTTTAGGTTTTCTTACCCTTCGCGCCAGCTATACCCAGACTCTAAATAAACTCACTTCCCAGTGCCCTTGCCTGTATGCATGTCATTACCATTAATTTTTGTTTACCCAGGCTCAAAAATTTACAATGGCTCTGATTCATCTTTCTTCTTCCTCCCTTTTGTCAAGATAGTTACCAAGATTTATTATTTTTGAAAACAAATAATCAAAACACCATTATTAATCACTCTTATATATTCACATTTCCAAATCTCAATCTGGGTCGTTATTGTAACATGCCTGGGTTAATGGTATACCTTCCAAACTGGTTTGCCCGCGAATCTGTCACACTTACTCATGAGATTTTACATACATATCAGTTTAGTGTATCACCCCTCTGCCTACACTTTTCAGTATAATCTTTTTCTAACACCTCTTCCCTATACTTTTCTTCTATTTTATCAATTATGTCCCCTACCCTTTTGCTAACCCTACTCTTGCCAGTGGGTTTCTTGTTCTTACAATCACACTGTACGTATCTGCTTCTGGGCCCATGTTCGTTTACTTGCCTGGAATGCATTATGAAATTCTTCAACCATGTAAGATATCCAGATTCTATCTATCCCTCTAGAGTCAGATCATCAACTAAATGTTTAAGAATAATTATGTATTTTGAATGCAGAATTCTTCTTTTAAATTGGCTTGAGCAAAGATTACAGTCAGAGCCCTTTTGACTGTGCAAGGCCTCAGCCTTCTGAGTTTGCAAAGAAATCACAGATAAAATTTTGTATTCTATTGTACACTATGTGCAAGTAGAATAACTTTGTAGAATGCGTGCTCCCCAAACAAATAATATTTTGGAAGTCTTTTATAATTGCATTGTTTCTGTTACTACATCTGCTATGATTTCTGGCAAATAGTAGTAGGTCTTCAATATATATTTAATTGAACTGGGATTTGAGGCATTACTCAGAATTTAGTGGAAGTGAAGAAGAATTATAAAATCGCAATATTAGGCATGATAAAAGTAATTCACATCCATAATTCATTATTTTTATACTATGGTATATTTGCTTATTTACAATATACAACAAACAGGAGACAACTAAATTATGTGGACAACTTTATAATTTGTAAAATAGAGAATCCAATCCAAGACAAAAATATAAAAGTGTTGCTTTTGGAACTAAAAATTTGAAACTAATAATCATGTGGCATAATTTTAAAAGAAAATGATTAGCATCCACATAGTTTAAAGAATGTGTTTGACATGAAAGCTTATAATTATAACATTTAACATAATTTCTCTGAAAACAACAACAAAAAGAATAATAGAGATCCAAAATGGTTTCTGAATATTTTTCAAAGATAATATCAAAAGAAAATATGTAATGGATGGCAACATGGAGGGAGAAACAAGACTGAACTCTACTTAAGAAAAAAGACATACTTAGAATTAATATCTACTTATATAATAGAATGAGACAATGACAATAAAAAATATAAAGTGACTTTGACACAGAGACATTCTTCTTGTTAACAGTGGAATGAAGAAAAGAAAATTAAGTCAGAGCCCTTGTGTCTTAAAAATTAACTACTAGGTTTACAATATAAACAAGCAAAGTCACTATTCATTTGCAGAGAACTAAACAAAAGTCAAGAGTAACACGGCAGTTTTGTTGACTTTTTCATCACTAAACTATAATCCAGTTGTAATTTTTAATTCAAAAGAGATAACTTTCTAATTGTGCTACTTTCTCAATATTAAGCAAATCAAAATTTCCTACTTAATATTCAGTATTTATAAATATTCCAGGGTATCAGATTAAGAGAGCAAAGATCAATCAGAAATTCACTCTTTATTTAAATAATATATATTTTCCTAGCTGTGGACACCCTATCCTCAAAGCCCATAGTTTATTCACCTTTGCATATCTTGATTAAAATGAGTGTTAAATAAATGATTACATGAATTCATATTAAATAATGAAGGTAAATGTTGCCACTTCTAGAAGGAAAAATATGTTAAGAGTAAATTTTTAAAATACAGCACTTTTATATGTGTTTTTCAGGGTAATATGTTTTCGAAACAATGATTGAAGGAAAAATAAATATCTGATATCATTTAATACTCAGAAAATATATTATTAAATCTTCCAATGGAAATTTAATTAAGTTCATTGAAATGACAGATGTATTTAGAATTATTTATTAATTAAAACTAGAGAATCATAAGTAATTCATGGCATACAAAACGAAAAAGAAAAATACAAATAACAAAAGGATAGTTAAAGGAAATAAAAGGTTTAATTTATTAGACAAGACTCTATGTCTTGAGTACATTGCTCACTTTGATTTGTTCAAATTGACTCTATTCATTACACTGTTTCCCCAACAAAAGCCATCAGGCAGTTATACAAAGTCAGAAAGGAATGCTGAAGCCACCAAGCATAGCCCACGTCTAATTTGCTCGATTTCTCATTAAGTTTTCTGCTATTACTATCATTCATTTAAGAGTCATTCTGGCCTGGAATGCCCTTTAGCTTCCATTTCATTCTATCCAAATCATTTTGAATCTTTAAGCCCTAATTCAAGAACCAACTTTCCTGGCTCTTGAAGGACAGGTGATTCCAAGTTATTGTCATCTCCCAAGTCAAAGTTGAGATCCTCATTTAGGATTTGACTTTAGAATATGTGACTAAAAAGCATATATAACAAGAAGCTAGTTGCCGAGTTGTCTGACCTGACTCCTGGCTCCATGGATATTACATTCCCACCAACATGTATGTATCACATATGGCCATCTCTAGCCCCAACCAGGGTGAGTAGGGCAATCTGTTCTTTATTATCTCAGCATTAAAATAATATAAAATTTTTTTCAGTCTACTGAGAGAAGTACACTTGGCTACTTCTGCTACCCTACATATGATAATAATAACCTTACATGAGATAATAATTATAAACGACAGGAATTTATCAGTTTTTTAGTAGTAACAGAATAATAAACTGTGGTTCCTTAGATATTTATAATAATCAACAGTGGTAGCTTAGATATTTACACATTTACCTACGTTATCGAGAAGCTTCTGTATACATTAATCATATTTGATGCTTATAACTCTTCTGTAAGAAAATTTATTTCATCGTCTGGAAAATGTGCCTAGAGAACCCAAAGAATATAACATTCATGAGGTATAAAATGGTACCAGAAATTAAGGTCACATATTCCAATGATAAGAGTAGTGGTTTCTTCAATCCACTGTTACACCAAGTAGAACTACAAATATGAAAAGACCAAAAGTTCCATGTAGAACCAAGCCATTATCCGAGACATGTTTGTGCATTTACTCACTAACTTACTCACTCATAATCCATTGAACTAATAACAGTTTATTTGGATGTCATTACATGCTAAGTATGAAAGAAAGGAGTAGATATTAGGAACTTGTAGTAGAATGGCAGAAATAAAGAATAGTGAGAGAAACAAAAAATTGTATACAGTATATGAAAAATACAGTCCTGGGTGCAATACATTTTGCCTGGAAAATCAGGAAAGATGCCTCAGAGAAAGTAGGTGGTGAAAGTCTGAGAATATATCTAAGGTATTTGGACTTTATTCTATAGAAAATAATGAACTCATTAAATTTTAATAATCTAAGTGCCATAATCACATTGCATTAAAAAATAACTTTAGCTGCTCTGTGGATAATGGTTTGAGGATAAATGAAATCAGACCCAAGAGACCAGATGAGAGACCATTTCCCCTCTTGAGACAACGAGGATAGGAAGGATAGAAATATATTCAGTTCAGAAGTTGAATTTTACACATATAATGCAGGAAATCATCCTTGCGGCATGTGAGTTTTTCTAGCACTGTGTGAATAAGACAATTATCCAACTCTACTATGTTCTAGTGAAGATACTGTTGACCATGTAGCTCACAAAATAAGCTGAAATAATACCTTCCTTCAGGACCCCTTAGTCCCTTTGACAGTTGGAGTTCCTGTATATCCTGGTCCCAAGTATGGGACCCAGGTATTGGGGAGAAGACGGTTCTGAAAAGAAGGAAAAATCTGCTTTTATGCCAGTGCCTCTTGGCAGTTCTTAACTGAGGAGAAATAGTAAACTTAAGTGTAAGGAGAAGGGGAGTTATTCCAGTCACCCCTGTTGTGGTGTTGACTCCAGTCTGCATGTTGAGACCTAACTCAGTAAAGATAGAATACAATGGAATATAGAACTCGGCCTCATAAATCATTTTACAAAAGGGAGGAGAACATTCATAGAAATTGAAGGGAACTTATTGATATAGAAAGGCCGCAGGAGGTTAGAAAGATTCTGAAAATTGATCATCTATATGTAAAGTACTTAATGACATTTCCTTTTAACGAAACATTAATTGTTCCATGTAGCCAAATGTTCTACATTTCTATCATAAAGCTACTTTTTCTTTTTATTTACTTGCAATTTAGTCAATAGTTTGGCTTTTGCCTGTTCTTATTTATAACCCTGCCTCCCTCTTCTAGCTGTGAGCAGATTTTCCCTTTTTATGGGGTCTGGAAAGTCTCACTAGATGATTTCTTGTATTTAATTATTTTGATTTGCAGCTCTGCTATTTGGTTTTTATATTCATTCTTGTTTAGAGTCATGTCTGCTGTAGTTTGCTGCTTTATTAGCTGTTTATTATTAGGTAATAAAGGCTTCTGAATCAGAAATAAAAATTATAATGAAATGGAAGAAATGCCTCTCCTAGTTTTTTCCTCAATGCTCCAAGTATTCCTCTAGGTATAGATGAATTAGCGTGGCAAAATATTTTTAATAGGAATTATAACTTAATATTGCTCCAGGTGGCCGGGCGCGGTGGCTCAAGCCTGTAATCCTAGCTCTTTGGGAGGCAGAGATGGGCGGATCACGAGGTCAGAAGTTCGAGACCATCCTGGCTAACACGGTGAAACCCCGTCTCTACTAAAAAATACAAAACACTAGCCGGGCGAGGTGGCGGGTGCCCGTAGTAGTCCCAGCTGCTCGGGAGGCTGAGGCAGGAGAATGGCATAAACCCGGGAGGCGGAGCTTGCAGCGAGCTGAGATCGCTCCACTGCACTCCAGCCTGGGCGACAGAGCGAGACTCCGTCTAAAAAAAAAAAAAAAAAAAAAAAAAAAAAAAAAAAAAAAAAAAGATTGCTCCAGGTGTTCTATTCTAGTTTACTCACATTTTATGTTCAGTCTCCTTTCAATGCTTTTGAATTTGCTTGCATTATGACATTAGCAGACAGAAGAAGAAATTCTCTCCATGTCACCGTTGTATCTTTAGCCTCTAGAACTGTGCTTAAAGCAGACAAGGCATTGATTGAAAAATTCAGTTTGACCCATAGCAGTCTCTCCTTTTACTGTATCTCTGATAAATGCTGTCTGTACTAATGTATTTGCTTCTCTCTACATTACTTCCTCATGTCTATCATCACTTCAACCACCTGATGGATTTCCGTTCCATTTATAAGCCTCCATTCCAGCTGTAGATCTCCGAAGTAACTCCCTAGGTAGAGCTGCTCTTCCCCACACACCCAGCATCTTGGATATTCTTCAAACTAATATTTAAGAAGGTTAATTACATAATTCCTTGTCTTTGTCATGATTAAAATCCAGAATCTTTTGGTGGGGGGCGGGGGCAACATAATTTATCACCCAAATTAGGACACTCTCGTTCAAGACAAATGCTAAATAGAAAAAAAAAAAAACAAAAAACAAAAACAAACAAAAACAAACAAACAAACAAACAAAAACACAGGACCAGCATAAACTGGGACTTCAGATGGCTCCATGGGTAAGCAAAGAGGCATATTTTAATCTGTGTCAAAATTGCCTAGCATAGTTTTGGGCATACAGCAGGTTCTTAAAAATGACTATGAAACACAAATGTCTACAAATGTATGTAAGTATTGAATAATACTCAGCAGAAATCATTAGAATTTGGTTATGAATACATGGACTTCAGGCATTGGTCCTATTTACTAATTATATTTATGAACTTTTGACAATTTATATTTCATATGTCTCACTTTCTCATTTCTGATGTAGCAATTACACACTCTTATATAACTAATAAATTGATCTATTATTGAAAAAAGATATGTTATATGCATACTAAAATAAGTAATATAAAAATATTAGCAGTCTTTGAATATCAAACTTAACAATTTTCTGAGTGTTGCTTGTTTTCTCTTGGCTATAGCATTCCCATAAAGTAAGGGTGCTGTACATTCCAGGCCTGAAATTCTATGATTAAAATCACTTGGCATTAAAGGAATCAATATATGTAAATATTTAGAACAAGGAATAGCATGTGTTATTTAAGTGTATGCTTAATGATTAAGTATTAATGTTTATCTTATTTTCTTGCATTTTGATATTAACAGAGAGAATAAATTTACAAGAAACCTGAAGTGCAAAGTCACCTTTATAATATAGCTGATAAGAGTTTAAGGGTATAAGCTCTGCTCGTGAGTCATGTCTTTGAAACACTGTATGTGTTATCTCAGGCAACATATTTTAGCACTCTGTGTCTCAGTTTACTCATCTGCAAAGAGAGGATGATGGTATTTATTTTATAAGGTAGCTTATGAATATTACATTAGCCATTAAAGTTGAGACTGTAAAAAGTGTCCAGACCAGTACTGGCACAAAGAAATGTAAATAATTATTTTCTGTTAGCTATTATTTGCATAAAGTTTTAAAAAAAATTGAGTTATTTTCATAGTATTCTCTGGGTTCAGTCAAAATATTTCTGAAAATTTGAAAATGTTTATTACAATTGAAACTTCCTTGATACTCAAGGAGATAATAATTTGAAAAATCTAATTTCTATCAAGTGAATATATATTTTGAGGAATTTAAAGATTTTTTTTTCTAGGATAAGATTGTCAGAAATATTGCATAGTTAAATAAGGAGTTGTGGTTTATTTTGTTACTTTTCATTTTAGAGTAACAAAGCTTTATGTGCAAACATAATATTTTTTCTAAATTTAGGTTTAACCCTTAAATTGCTTTGTAAGCTTGTGGATATAGCTGTCTCCAAACAATTACATAGATACCATTAAAAGCATCTTCACATTTGATGATATTCTTCTTATCACTATTATCCACCCCATCCTTTTCCTCTAAACATTAATGTTGATCATTTCAACATAATAAATAATTAGTTCATTGGTAGCATAAATTATTGGGTTTCTGTAGATTTTATGCAATTTTTAAAACTTAAAATTTTCTGTTGATTTTAGTTTTGTGGTATTGATGTATTTAAAAGTTTCTTGTTTTTTAATAGTTCTACCACATAATATGCATGATTAAAACAAAAAGGTGTGGTTTTATATGTAATAAAAACTGGTGCTTTATATAGAAGTTTTAAAATACATTTTTAATCTTCCAAGCACTGTCCATTTGTCTGTGGTTAATGCTAATCTCAGTTCCCAACATTTTAGTCATTAATACACTGAAAAAAATTTTAAAAGTTCTGTTGCTTTTTCAATATTTATAAATCTTTCATCTGTCTAGTTACTGCATTTCTTATAATACTACATATTTTATTGCACTGTGTTGAATTTTAAAAAGCCCTTATATTAACATTCCTTGTAATCTTCTGACTTGAAGCATTCACATCTTGACTTGAATGCAGGAAAGAAAAACATACCACACACCAGAGGTTTCTGTCATCATTAATCACAAAGAAATTAAAAGCCTAAATATTTGGACTCTGAGTTATAAGAATTTGCCTCTGTTATTGATGATAAAAATTGCTTTCAATGTCTATTGTAAAATATTGATTGTATAACAACATTAAACAGTTAGATATTACCTTCTATCTTTTAACTACCATGATGTATTTTATGACTATTTAGTCACTAAAAGAAAATATTTTACTTGAGAAAATCTTATAAAACATATGGTATTGTGCTTGGTATATGGTAGGTGCTGAATATTTAATAATTGTTGACCATTCATTTTCAGTTTTAGTGTATTATATTGTTATTCAGGGCAGTAGTCTTATATGACCCAGGTTCCGTATATTGCAATTCAGTCTGGACTCTAGATTTCCTCTTTCATGAAAAGGAAGGGTACCTATTGTTCACTTCTTAATTCACAATTTCAATTCATGCTATAGAGGGACAGAGTTTTTAAATGAATAAGCATTCTAATCATTAATAAAATTCTCTGAGAACTAAATTAGTTCTGACGTTAATTGCTTTGCTGGATGACTGCCTTTTCAGACTGTGCCAAAGTGTGCTTGAGTCACTATCATTATGTTATTCATTTGTGAAGCCTCTTCATGAAGCATGTGTCCTCTAAAGATTAATCATGAATTCAGAAAGGAGGCAACCTTTGTAAAGAGCTCCACAATATGTAACCAGAAGTATATAAAAATATGTAATGTTAGGTGCCAACTCCTTAACAGTTTAATGAGGAAACAAACGGTTCATGTTATGCTTTTTGATGAAGTACATTATTTTTAAAAAATCAGAATTTCAATCTATTTAATGACAATATTCTATCAGTCTAAGCTGATAGAAGAAACATTGCATTAACAAGTACCTAAAACAAAAATAAGAAATTAGTGGATTTTGTATTAAAATTTAAGATTTTATATTAAAACTTAATATTTTAATATAAAATCTATAGTAGATTTTTTTATTTCCATTATTGGCATACTTTTTAAATATTTTAATAAATAGTAGATGGATTTATTTACATCTTGAAAATATTATGCATATTGATATGTACAGTCAACACACCACAAGTACACATGTGTATACCAAAAAAAAAGCTGAATTGTCTGACCACTAGAGACTAGGGTTTCATAAATTTGAATTTGAAAGCACCTTAACCACAGTCAAAATCCACTTAGCAAAAAGTATTTTGAAGTTAGATTTTATGTTTCTATGGTCTGTGTAAATGATATATTACAAATTTCAGTAAAACCTGTGAACATACTTTGTTACAGTACAAGTTCCCTAATCTCTAATAAATCTCTCTGTAAAAAAGCAGTATGTGAGCACTGAAAACTAAAGAACAGAAAGCTGGGTTCTTCATAGTTCTTTTGTTTTTCTATGAGACAGCATTTTTTCATCATCATTCTCCAACTGAAGCATTCAAAGTATTACCATAACCTAATGAAAAATGTGCTCTACTGTGCTAAGAAACAAAGTGCCAGATCATATAGAAATAGATGTAATAATATCAAATAATTCCTAAAGGTTTACTATGTGCCTGGCACCATACAAATCACTTTGCAAGTATTAACTTGTTACTTCTCCTAACAACTCTGGGTGTTATTCTCCTATTACAAAGAAGCACAGAAAGGTTAAATATTAGAAGTATATTTCCAAAGCCTGTATACTTTTCCATGGATACAATGGCAAAGGGTTGTAACTTTAGCATGCTACCACATGATGCCTCTGCTACGTTTACTTTTCACTGAAGAATATTTAAGCATATAATTTGGTTTAATTAATTCACGTGTACTCTATTTTATTTTTATTATAAACATAATTAGTCTTCTTTGTTCTAAAGTTATTTATACATGTGAATTTTCCCAGACTTGGTTTTGAAATCATTTCTTGGCCAATTATCTATTTTGCAATTGCATATGGCAGAGAGTCTTATAAATAACAACTCAACAGTGAATACTCATCTGTTTAATTTCATTTTAACAATTTTCTATTACAACAAAGTAAACTAGATGTCCCATAGTGCCAACCACAATAGCACTTTGTAAACAATTACATCTGTTTTTGATTTTATGAGCACTTTCCAGGTAAAAGGAGAGAATCCACTAGTGAGCACAGAATTGTATGATTGTGATATCTGGGGTGATTCTGAAGTCCAAGTTTGACTGAGCCAAGCAATTACACTTGCTATTATATTTGCTTGGCTTCCTACCTCTAGCTTGGAATTTGGCCAAATTAAAGATACTTGAAAATTCTTCTGGTGAATTTATTAATATTGAATTATCAGAACAGATTATTTTTTAAATGTATTACCTAAAAATCTTCCATTCTTTTTCAAAAATAGGTCAAAACAACTTAACAGTTTCATGTGTTTAAAACCAAATTTAATCAAGTATGAACTATACAAATAGGTGGGTTGAACTTAGAGATAACATGGGTAATTAAATGTAGAAAATCCCATGTTGCCGTCCAGGGGTTTGAGATACTTTGTTCAACTGGGATCTGTGTTTATGTATGACATTAGATTTAAGTTCTGTAAAATTTATTCTACAAAAACTAAGGTATGACTAATCGATCATATCCCTTGAGGCCTAGAACTACTTTTATATTTCTATTGGTTTTGACTTCCAGCACTTACACATAGTAAATACTCAAAATAGTATGTATTGATATAAATTTAAAAACATTATTATACTGTAGGTACACCTTTACAATCTAGTACAGAGGCATATAGTGCAGTTTTAAAAAAATATTTGTAAACATATACTCACTAGAAAGTACACATAAACATTATGAAACTGAAATTATTGATAGTATCCCATATTTAATATATCCTTATAGTTTTAAAATAAATGAAAAAAGATTAGGATTAATGTCAGTTTTTTCTCTTAGTTCTAAAATATTTATGTTCACACTTCACTGAAAATTTTCTTAGGACATAAGCAATATTTTAATATACATTTTAAATGGATATTAATTCCCAATTATGCTTATTTTATTGTTGCTGTACTAAGGAAATCACCTAATTAGATTAGGTATGGTTTTAGTTTTCTATGGTATTACATTTCTCAAAAGTGCATATATCATTACCATTTTACAGCTGTTTTTTGTTTCTCCTTTTGCTCTCTCTATTTCTGTATGATTTCAGGTTAAGAATAAGCAGTTTATACATTAACAAACATTCTGGCAATGATAAACTGTCCTATACAAGTGGTGCCTCTAATAAGATTCTCTCTTTCTAAGATTTTCTTCAAAAATGTTGTGTCTGCTTAGCATGAAAAAGCACTCCAGACTGTCTCTCTTGATTAAGTGCCAATAAATCTCTATAGATCAGTTTACACACAAATGCTAAATGATTTTTTTAATGAGCCAATGTTTAGAAAACCTGATCTTTACATTTCTGTTTCCCTGTACTATAATGATAGAGTATGAGGAAAAAACCTTGGACCAATGTTCTGAAATTCTGAACTAGAATAATTATCCTAGCTATGTCATTTATTATAGTGACCTGTATTTTCTAGTGTATTAACTGTAAAATATAATAAATTTGTGTAAATCGTAACAGAATGGCTATAGGCTTTTTGCAGAAGATTCCACTTCCTAGGAATATGGTCCCCTCCTTCCCTAGTTATCTCTCTTAAAAGCCTTCCAATGTTCATTAAGCCTGGATGATTTGTATGAAGGCAGCCATAGACTGAATTAGATGACCCTTTAGGGTTCCTTGGGGATTCATGATTCTATATTATTCTAAGTTGACTTTGGGTTTATTCCAGAATTAATCATGTGGAACACATGGATAGTTTTGCTTAGAAACAGATCCAGCGATACCTTCTGATTGAAGTTTATATTTTCAACATACAGACCGCATGCCTGCTGCCCTGCCAATGTTCAAGCAATTAATCAACTATAATAATTGTGCCCCTGTCTACTTAGCAGTAAATATATTAAATCAATAATTTTGACAATGAGTTATATACACCATGATGATTGCAAAACTAGCAAAATGTTACCTCTTTAAAAATAGCCTATTATTCAAAATCCCTTGAATTCTTTTGGATTTTGTTAGTGGATCATAGTTGTTGATCTCGTTATCTGACAGATACTCGCAAGCGACTTGTAAGACAATGCAAGATACTGTAAGATACTTTGTTTCTCTCACAGTGGATATTTCTTAAAACTAAAATATTATGGAATGGATTGTGATATGTCATTTCACAAAGCCAATAACTGTATTCTCGCTTTACTTTGAGCCAACTTAAGTTGTCTAAGTTCCAGGAATTAAGTATTTAACCTTTTGATTTCTAATATTACAAACCCTGTAATCACAGAATTTTGAGATTCTCTGTAACTAGGCTTAATCACATTTGATTACAATCAAAGGTTACAGTAGAAAAACAATACTTTTAAAATAGCTATTACTTGTTTAAAACCAGCATATAATTTCCTTTGTCTATTTTCTCTTGGGTTCTTTCTAAGTCTGCCATTATCTTTACATATAAATCCTCAGTGTTTATATAATCATAATATAGAAATATGAATATTGTTGACTAATAATGAATAGTAAACATTGGCAGTAGTCTACTTCAATTACCCTCAGGCCCAATAATTAATACATATTTGCCTTTGGATTCATTGTATAAAATTCAGTCCATCTGAAGTGCTTTATTTTGGAGGAATTTACTGATAGCATCCTCAATTGAGTATATGACACGCTTCATTTGGTGGTTAGCAATCTTGGGGCTCAGAACTAATTTTCTATAATCATTGAGAGGATTTTCTAAGTGAAATGATTATAGAAAACTAGGAAATGTTATCTGGATTTCTGCTAAAGCCTGGTAATCAGGACATTGAGTGGGTGTTAGGTTTGGAAAGGGGAAAGACTCACACAAAGGTGATTTTTTTTCACCACCTCAGTTTGGATCAATGAATAGTTAATCAGTGTCTCTTGGTTGCCTATTGAGCAAAAACATAAACAAATACATAGTTCAATGCCACATACTGACTATGGAAACTTCTCCTTAACATCCTTAGATTTCTTTCAGTTGGAGAATTATCCTCAATGTAGTCTTAAACTGAAACTTCTGCTGTTTTTCAAATTTGGGCCTCCTAATAGCTTAGAGAAAACCCAATCTTCTGCCATGGACTACTAAATGCATTGTCTTTTCTTAGTCCTAAAGGGTTCTCTAACATTTCCCTGTTCTTCTCTTCCTTCCTACAGGCCAATTCAGCAAGTGTTTAGCAATTTAACCTGCTTCTTAAGCTGGACTCTTTCTTTCTTTCTTTCTTTCTTTCTTTCTTTCTTTCTTTCTTTCTTTCTTTCTTTCTTTCTTTCTTTCTTTCTTTCTTTCTTTCTTTCTTTCTTTCTTTCTTTCTTTCTTTCTTTCTTTCTTTCTTTCTTTCTTTCTTTCTTTCTTTCTTTCTTTCTTTCTTTCTTTTTTTATTTTTTTTTTTTTTTGAGACGGAGTCTCGCTCTGTTGCCCAGGCTGGAGTGCAGTGGTGCAATCTAGGCTCACTGCAAGCTCCGCCGCCTGCTGGATTCATGCCATTCTCCTGCCTCAGCCTCCCTAGAAGCTGAGACTACAGGCGCCTGCCACCATGCCCAGCTAATTTTTTTGTATTTTTAGCAGAGATGGGGTTTCACCATGTTCGTCAGGATGGTCTCGATCTCCTGACCTTGTGATCCACCCGCCTGGGCCTCCCAAAGTGCTGGGATTACAGGCGTGAGCCACCGCATCTGGACACTTATTTCTAACACAGTAGAGGCAGCATTTTCTTTCCTTGGTCTCAACCCTTTCTTTCCTTTTTTGGGGACACTTCGTGGCCCAAATACTTGTTTTTTCTTTCATATTTCTAAAGAATAATTCATCTTATAATTTAAAGTAACAAATGTTATGCTACTCACCAATGCTTAATGCCAGTATGGATACCATCCTTTTCCTATATCATATGTTAGCCTCAGCCATGACTATGTAAGAAAAACCTAAGTAGTTCAATGTCAAGCCATACCAGCCTACACCTAAGGCCAGCCAAGCCAGTTAAAGCTCTGGAGTGGGCCCTTCTTTCCAACTTGCAAGCCCATGATTGTGTTTTCTGATATGCATGAGCAGCATTTTTACTAAAACTTGCAACAGACACTTTTTTTTTTCTCTTATGCCCTTTGCTGAGGTGCAGTCTTTGTAGAACCCCATAACTTCGCTGAATCAACATAATCGGACTTTCTTTAGTAGGCTTGTACACAGCCAGTATTGTGTGAAGGCATTCATGGTCTGACTGAAAGTAGAGGCAATCACTTTTGCTTAAAGTAGGTAAGGCCTTAATGCTACTCCCTTAAGATGTAGGAAGGTAGCCCATCTATAAACAGGAGCACCATAAACTGATGTGTCCCAACATGCTGAACATCCTGTGTGATTTTCACTCAAGGTCTAAAGACACATTAAAAAGTCAATTGAAGAATATCTAATTGCTCAATTTAGCCTCTGCCAACTGCCAAGATAAAAATTAGTTTTTCCCCGTATTAAAACTCAAGGCCCAAAGCCATGGACACTGAGTACGTAAAAAGCCTCTGCAAAATTGTAATCTATGTCTGCGTCATGAATAAGACAATACATGTTAGAATTTTAGAAAGCACACAACAGCACCTCCCTTCCCTAGTAAAGTCTGAAATAAAATAAGTCATAGATAAATAGTGATTTCTGACTTAGAAATATGCGCGATCAAAATATCACCTTTATTATTAATGAAGCTAACACTAGAAGGTAGCTTGCATCTGAGGGCAAATGAGTCACTAAATATCTTTCCAGGGAATCAGGCTTTCCTGGTTATTCGTACTAGATTGAGGCAGGCTTCCCTTTTCAGAAACAGAGCCTGCCTCTTCAACACTATGAAGAAGTGGAGAGTACTTTAATTCCTGGGGGGTCACCAGAGAGAAGGAGGAAGGAAAAGGAAGGAGTGTTCTAATTCTGAAATTACAAATCAGATAAATAATTTCCTCTTCCCTAGTGAGGAGTGAGAGAGAAGCTTGAGCTAAGGAAGAATTTAAAAGAACTCGTTTCACATGAAAGAAGCCACTGATGTTGGGAATACAGAATTCTTCAGCATCTCCAACGTTTCCCAGTTTTTAATACTCTTGACCTGATATCCGCAGTCACATTTTTGTTTAGCCACAGAGTTTAAGTGTTTTACTCCATGAAGGGGAGACAGCAGGAAAATATTACCCTCATTTCATAGAACTTTGCGCATACATTTTGGTAAATAAAATTTTATTGGAACATGGTTATACTGATTTATTATATTTTCATATTGTCCATAGCTTTTCACACAATAGGGGTAGAGCTTAACGTTTGTGTGAGAGCCCCATGACCCACAAAGCCTGAAATATTTACTATCTGGCCCTTTACAGAAAAAAAAAAAAAGTGTCATTCTCCATTCTAGAAACAGGAAACATAACTTGATCATATTCAGGTCACCTCTAGTGGCCTACAGAGTAAATCTTGATAAATTTGTTGATAGAATAGTTCAGCGATCCTACTCGTTGTTTAATAAAGGAGGTCAGTGGACGCTGCCACTGCTATGGCTTTTATTTCTAATTTGGAACCCATGAAAACACTTTATTTGAGGAAGTAGCAAGAAGTTCATTGAGGAGGTAACATAGAAAAAATATACTTAGTGATCTGCAGGTAAAAAAGTTGTTAGCTACTGTTTGCAACACTTTTTTTTGTAAGATGTTAGCTCCGCCAGATGCAAATTGTAAGCAAAAAGAATTTTTCTTAAATCTTTGTGCTAAAATACAATTTCTGTGTTGTCATATCAATAATAAGACAATGATAGCAATATCAACAACCATAATACAATAATAGTTCTACATTACACTGATAAAACATTTGCTATATATCATACAACATTGTAAGCTATTTACTGTATTTATTAATTCCTTGTTCAAAAATCTATGAGATAGAAGCTATTATGCCCATTACACTGATAAGTAAACTGAGGCATATAAAACTTAAGTACTTTTGTCATATAGATAAAAATGGCAGAGCCATATTTGAAAAAAATAAGCTATCTTCTTAAAAAGTAAATCCCCGGCTAACTTACACATATGTAGGCAAAGTATTTTGAAAGGAATCTTATATGGTGGCCAATACTATTCAAGAATAAACTGATACATGGATAATGGACATTTGAGTCCCCAATATCCACTCCCCACTGGTTGCATAAGCCAAAATATTGACCCTATTCCACTTGTAACTGAGTGGATCAGGAATGGACAGGCAGGCTGTTACCTTAGACCAATGAAGTAGAAAAAGCAACTTGCTAGTACTTTCTAACAAAAAAGTATATTTTTTTATACTATATACTTTTATATACTTTTTATATATTTTTATAATAAAAGTATATTTGTTTTATTGAATTAGAGCTAGAAAATGTAATTCTGATTGTTTCTAGCAGCCCCTGATTGAGTTAAACCTTAGGATAGATGTCGTGCTATGGAAAGAGACTTGGTAATATTAGAATAGGGCTGAGTTAACCAAACCTGAGCTCACTTTACTTCCATTGTCCTTCCCGTAGGTGAATTAACTTACTTTTAACATGCTGTTTGAGTTTCTTTTTTGGCATTAATAGCTGACAGTGTCCTGACTAATAAAAATTTAAATCAGACTTAAATCCTTAAATGTAGAGAACAGATATTAAGCACTTTGTCTAACTTTTATTTGTGATTATATATATGTGATTTTATATATATACACACACACACGAGATGTATATATACAAACATGATTATGCATAATCATATATATATATCATATATATGATTTTTTGGCTGTCTGCATTCTGAATAAAGAGAAAGCTGTGAGTTTTCAATGGCTTTTATAATAATGACAAAAATAAGCAGCGCATTAAATATATTCAGCACCAAAATTAATCATATTTAAGGAAAACTGGTCACCTGAAATATTGGACATTTTCAAAAATTGTAATTGTAAAAAAGAGTAAAGAATCATAGACATCAAGGTTATTGGTGAAAATGTGGTATATTCTGACTTTAATTTGAATCAATACCTGAAAAAAATGTCTTGGAAAACTCTGGTGACAATAATCAGTGTAAGTACAACGCAACTTGAATGAACACATATTTTTTGTTTAACCTGATGTCCAGCAAATTAAAATGTATGTTGTAGCTTATAGTTGAGAATTTATGCAACAGCAGTAAAATAAGTGCCAGCCAAATTAACAAGTGATTGTGCAAGCGACAAACCTCATTTTAGCTAAACTGCATTTGACAAATTACATGACATTCTGTCTGGTAAATTTGAGATTTATAATGTTTACTGCTATCAACAATAATGAAACAGCAGAGAATTTCAATAGCTGACATTTAATCTGCACATTTTAGTTTTCTTCTTACTAATCAATGTTTAATTCTGGAATATATTTTATGTTTTGTTACCCTTTTGGCTGCAAATTTTGATGTAGTCCTATCAACATTAGCTGAACTGTAACATCGCATAAAGATTAACTTTTCCTTCACTCTTCCCATTTTTAAGGATGAGAATTACTGTGGGGAAAATATATTTTAAAGTTTACAAGAATCTCCACAATTAAATTATTTGCAAGTTGAGACAAAATTTGGTAGCGCATCTTTTAAATCATATTACTATCCATTGGTATGATTGATATATGGTAATAGAGTTGTTTAATGACAGATTTAAAGATAAAGAAGTGATAGTAAATATCAATCCTGGTGGTATACTTATGAATGGTTCACAGCCATAAGAAATAAAATTTCCAGCTTCCATGTATAAGACATCAGACTTTAAGAAATCTCCAATGAGTATTATATGAGTTACTAGTGGTATTTAGTAGACCACTACAACTTGAGAAAATGAATGAAATAACATTTTTATATAGGGTTAGAACAACTACTGCTCACTTGCAAAAGCTTGCCCGTGATTTCTGCATGTGTGTATGTGAGGCATGGCAATGGACTTATGAGACTGATTTTCACACCAATCTGAATGCTTATTTGGAATGCTGCATTTCAAACTCCCACTTTGGTGACAACAGACTTGCTCTATTTTTATTGTTGTTGCTCCAGTATTTTCAGAACTCTCCAAGGCTCTCAACAGTCAATTCATTCACTTTGTGCAAAGTAAGAAAATGAAAAAAATAAACTTCCTTGTATTATGCCAAGGAGATTTGGATGTTCTTTGCTACTCCAGTTGAACCTAGCCCATCCTGATAAATTCAGCATCTACAGAAATAATTCAGTATCTAATAACATGTCAGTACAGCTGCTTAAAAGTGTTGAGAAGTAGCTTAATCTTCTGGCTTAAAATGCTTTAAATTATCTCTAAATATAGGAATAGTACTGTAGACTGAGGCAAGGTTAAACTTCAGGAACAAAAAAAGTGGCCTCATATTTAGAGAGAAAAGGATTTAAAACAAAGAGCCAAGCATTTATAGTTCAAGGAATGATGCATTGCCCGGTGTGACAGACAAGAGTAAATTGTCCAGTGCAGTTGGCATTTGCAGTAAGAGATTGGTGGGAGCTGGTAATAATGGCAGTAATGTAAAGTAAATGGCAAAATTAGAAAGTGACATTCTTTGAAAGGTCTTGAATGTTCTGCTAAATAGTTTGAATTTTATGGAGCAGGCAATATCATGGAGTAGTAAAGTGACGTAATCAAAACTGTTAAGGGGAAAGTAATTCTGCAAGTGAGAAGAATCCTGAGAAGAGGACTAGGTCTTGAAGTCAGTTAACAGGTTTTGACTGTAGTTCAGACAACAGCTAATGAGAGCCATAGTGTTATTAGAAAGACAAAAAGAACTACAATGCTAATCTCTTGATAATTAATTCAAAGCACTTTCTACTATACCATGTTACCTAAAGATTAACTTTCACTACATTTTTTACTATATTGATGATTTTGATAGTATAAGAAAAATGTTAAACATTGTGATTTTACTACAATATATGACATTGAATAAACTTCTGGGAATGCCTTATCTTGACAATTACATTACTATCTAACAAGGTTGCCTTCAACTAGTTTACGTATAAAGGGGATAAGCTGTATATTCTTTTATTATTCTAAAACCTTGAAAAAATAAAATAGACTATTTCAATGAAATTACCTTGATACCTTTCTGTCCTTATAAATTCATAAGAAAATTATTTTTAAATTAAGATAAAATCAATTACTATTATTATACTACAGATTATTTTTAAATGAGAGAATTAAACAAATATATATATTCTCAAGGCCATAGTTTACCCATATTAAATTGGGATTGTAATGGTGCCTACATCATAAGATTATTATGGATATTAAATAAAATAATATTTATAAAGCACTTGACTTATCTGACACAGTGTAGACCATATAAATATTAGCATTTTTAATATTTTTACTATATCAGTCATCAAATAGAAGTAATAGACAAAAATAGAAGTAAAAAAAATGAAGTGACAAATGGGTCATTTAATGTGACAAAATTATGTCAAATACTGGCAATAATGTGTTTTCTTTTGCAGAGCTTTTAAATATAGAAATAATTTTAAAATTTAAAAACATTTAAATATTAAAATTGTCTAAATTATCTTTTCCATCCATTCACCTGATTTTAGTAAGCATCTCTTATGTACATTATTCAAGTTTCTGAGCGGAAAGACACAGAAACACAGTTCTAGCCCCTAAAATTTTACATTCAAATGGGGGAAAAGCCTGTTTTAAAAGTAAATATTATTGAAAACATAATATATTAATAAAATTGCATGTAAAAAGTAATAAGAATATAGCTAATCAGACCACTTAAATACCTTTTTTAATAGATGGTGGAGTTTTACAGAGAAATTCAGTATCTGTGTTGAATCTTGATGTAAAACTCAGTATGTTAAGGACACAATGGTGGAAAACTTTCTACAGAAGTAGAAGGGATACACACAGGCACGTAAGATCAAGTTCATAATAATGGTACATAGTGCTTTTGCTGGGAGTGAGATGAATGGTAATGACAGGGATAAAAATCAGAGGTCTGTTTTACAGATAACAAAACTGAGATGGAAAGACTATGGATTGTTTGACCCATTCAGACAACAAATATGAAGGCACTGATTTCCACACAAATATTTTCTGAAATATTTTTGATGTTCTACAGTGCTTTAATTTTCAAAGATTTTTTTTTCAAACCACATATTTTTAAACACGAAACACATGTTTCCTTTTGAAGCAATATCTCAGTAAAGTAGTGTTTCTCAGCTGGCTCATTGGCTCCTATTTATCTTGCATCATTTCCAAAGCACTTGTGAATAATACCTGGTTTACCATCATTTCTAGTGAAAAGTATGGATGAGTTATAAGCAGAGGATTGGAGATACATCTCCTTTGACGCAACAGCAATGAATAAAAGGGTGGCCTTGGGTCGGGAGGTGATCAGCAATGGGCCATGTGGAAAGAAAAGGAAGCATACTTCCAGTTCCATTTATATATCAGACATCAGACAACATGAGGCAGAGAGCCAATTATTTACTGACCACAGCATGAAACATGAGTTTGAAGCGAGTATATCAAAATCTGTCTTCCAATTATAAAATTCCATAAAGTTAAGACTTCCAAAATAAATAACACTACAAGGTGATGAGGAGGGGGTTTTAAATAAAATATGAGTTATGTCCCTATGCTCAAGTAGCTTATTCTCCAACAGATTAAACAGTATATATGTATCGGTATTAGCAAAATAAAGGATGCAAGTGCAGCATTAAATTCATAGGAGATGGAAATAGAAGAAAACGTTATTTTTCGTTAGAGAATCAAAAACAAATGATGTGTAGCACCCTTGAAGGGAAAGCATAATTTGCATTGAAAAAACTGTGGGGGCTGGTGTGAGGGCCTTGGTGAGTCATTGGTTGGGGACTCTCTTGAAATTTGGTCAGAAAATGACAGGGAAGAGAAACTTCTTTCTTTTTGTCATATTAGAGAATCATATGCCTATATGTCAGTAAATGAATTCCTCTATATTTTATAATAGTAAAATATGGCTACTTGGTAGATGTAACATGTGCATTTTATAAAACTGTAACTTCCCTAAACCACATCAAGTCGATGAGAAACTGAATGGTGTCATTTGCACGGTCTCATGTAAGATATTTGGGCTAAATATTAATTTTTAGCTTGAGGTATACTTTTTATTGATAAATCAAAATTTATACAAGTGTTAGAAAATATGCTCGTGTGTTCCCTTATGACATATTTGTATATCTTTGAGGAAAGAAATTATTTTAAACCGACATTGGCTTGTATCACTTTGGCAATAATAATGAATATAGAGCCAAATGGCTAACATAATTGGCCCTTCTGAGATGAAAAGTGCAGTGGGGAACCAGAGAAATTCAAAATGATCAACTTTCTGAAATTAATACAGGATTTTTGAAAAAGAAAAAAAAATTCTATGTTTTTTTCACTCTGCAACAGAGTTAACTGTGTCGCCTTGGATACACCCGGAGATCTTCTGGGGAGAGTTGCTACTATTTTATCATTCTGAAAGTGCTTTTTCTGTGCTGTCTAAATCTAGAAGCAGAGAAACAGGTACCTTACTTCAAGCAATAACATTAATTCATCACATCTTTTTATGTTATTTATTCACATGTTGATGTAGCAGACCTTCATGGAGCATCTGAAATGTGACTCATACTACAGAAGCATGCAATATAAAGATAGACATGCGAGTAGTTAGCTACAAGTAAAGGCAGCAGGGACAGGAGGGCAGCATGCACAGATGGCAGTGAGGAGGAATTAACTATTGGTGTCCGGGATTGCTAATTAAAAGCTCCCTGGGCTGAATGGCCTAATGATTTTCTTTTAAAAAAATTAAAAGTCAGAACAAGCCTGGGAACAGTAGCTTACACCTGTAATCCTAGCCCTTTGGGAAGCCAAGGCAGGAAGATTGCTTGAGGTCAGTAGTTTCAGACCAGCCCAGACAACATAGCAAGACCCTGTTTCTACAAACATTATTTCAAAAAAATAACTGGACATGCTGGCATGTACCTGTAGTCTTAGCTACTTGGGAGGCTGAGGTGGGAAGATAGCTTGAGCCCAGGAGTTCGAGGTTACAGTGGCTATGAACATGCCACCGCACTCCAGCCTCTGGGCAACAGAGGTCTTGTCTCATTAAGAAAAAGGAAAAAAAAATCAGAACAGTAATGTTTTAATATAACAATCATACAAATTAAATGATGCTTTTTATTCCTTTTTCCATTTTAAAAAAGAGGAAGTTAAGGCTTTGGGTGTTCAAGTGGTTTGTTTAACACAGCGGGATTGGTAAGTGGCGGAACTGGGCCGAGGACACAATCATGATGATATTTGCCTGATATTAAGTGTTTACTATGTGCCGGGAACTGTGTTAAGTACTTGCTGAGTTTTTTTGTTTGTTCGTTTTTGTTTTTGTTTTTGTTTTTTGTTTGTTTGTTTTTTGAGACAGAGTCTTGCTCTGTAGCCCAGGCTGGAGTGCAGTGGCGTGATCTTGGCTCACTGCGAGTTCCACCTCCCGGGTTCACGCCATTCTCCTCCTTCAGCCCCCCGAGTAGCTGGGACTACAGGCGCCCACCACCACACCCGGCAATTTTTTTGTAGTTTAGTAGAGACCGGGTTTCACCGTGTTAGCTAGGATGGTCTCGATCTCCTGACCTAGTGATCCACCTGCCTCAGCCTCCCAAAGTGCTGAGATTATAGGCCTGAGCCACCGCGCCTGGCCAGTACTTGGTATTTTTTATTCTCATTTAATATTCAGAGCAAATTATGAAGTAGAAACTATGGAGTATAATGTGAGGCAGAAAGACAGTATATGATACCACATGAGAAAACTTGTCAAATTAAGGAGAGACATTGGGAAAGAGTTATAAGAACTTGTGAACACAAAAGTATCTTTAGTAATTCAAACTTGATAGTATTCTGCTGACTTAATTATAACGTAAAATAAAACAAAAAGATATTTGTAAATTTATGTTTTCTCACCTATATTTCCTGTTGGCCATTGCCTCATGGCCAAGAGACCCAGGAGAAACAGCTCAGCATCAAAGAAAAAATGTGGCTGTCCATTTTCCTGAATGATGTGTTTCATCTCCTTTACAGTAGCCAAAAAGAACATAAGTGAAAAGTACAATTGAGACAACACAAATGCTGTATCATTTGGTAGTTGAGGAAAACTGAAGTTTCAGTAAATTACCCAAAGCCTCTCAGGTTAGCAAATTGAACCTAGGCTTTCTAACTACAGAGATTGTTTAACAAATATACTGTATTGTTCTTCTTGAGGACTTATCATGCTACATCTTAACGAAGACCTTCTTCTGATGCAGGTTTGTGAAATAGTCTACTATACATGAAAAGTTACCATGTCAAATCAGTTCTGATGAACTGGTAATTCACCATGGCCATGAATATTAATAGCAGGAAGTGAAAAGTTATGATCTGTGGTGCCTGTCATCTCGAGTATGCAAATTTATAATTAATAAGCTTCCAGGATGCCAAAATGACTTAAGAGTTGTTTTTAAAGTATTCTTTCATATTCATTCTATAATTCTAAGCAATAATCTTTATGAATAAAGAAAAATAAATAAAAGTTGAGTGTATACTAGTAGAAAATGTATGTGCTGTTTCCTAGTCACCCTGTTTCTAAAACAGGGAAGTAACCCCATGGTATCACATATGTGTAATTTCACTGTATTTTAGTAATAGGAAAACATCACTGAAGATTTATGCTAGCCTTAGTTGAACAAATTATAAATTTATATATAAAAGTCACTGAAACATCAGTGTCTGTTAATGAACAAAAATAAGTTTATTATAGCTCACTACAGTGGATAAACAACACCACATTGACAGAATGTGAGCAGTGTCACAGAGGAGAAAGTTAGAAATAAGATATTTATTGGGCTCTAGAGGGAAGATTCAAATGATCAAAGAAGAGGGCCTTTTAGGTTGGGGAACTAAAAATGGACAAAAATGGGGATATAAGAATTTATAAGTAATGAGCATAATTAAGGTTTTAAAGCAACTGTTGATAAGTAAACTCATTTTGACCAGTTGAGCAAATAATTGCTTCTTGATAAGACTATCTTGAAACAAAAGGTGAAGTTATTTATTTGTTTAGTGTTATTTTCGCAGCACAAAATTTTTGTGAAACCAATAACTAAGTCATGTTACCTTAGATGATCTACAGTCTTATCTAAAATTATGTGGACAACAGATGACACTATGAGAGACCCATTCTGGCTGGTGATCCATAAGTCCCAAAGTAGGAGTCCCAGAGATCCTCTTTCCTTCAAGTTGTGCCCATTTGTAGCACTAATTACATAACTAATAGCTTCTATCATTGTAACATCTATCAAAAGGTAATGGAAACACATTTTTAATTTGGAAATAGACACACAGTCTTTTATTTACTCTTTTTGTTGAAGTTTAACTTACATAATTATATTTATCATTTACTAATGTTTACTTTGTAAGTGGCATTTAGATTTCCATGTTGTTGCTGTAATCATAAACTCCAAAAAGGTCATATTAGCAAGTTTTTCATTCATTAGTTGTTACATGTGCCAGTTGGTACTGACTGCAGACTGACTTATGAATACCAATTACCATTATTTCTATTTATTCATATTAAAGTATTTACTTGTAATAATATTTTGTGTGCTACATCATTGGGTAAATATTTCACATTAAGATGAATGCTATAAAATTAATATGCCACTAAATTTGCTATACTCTTTAACCTAATGAAGAATACTGCATGATTGTTCCTGATTAAACTTAGCCTTTCATGTTTCAACTCAAAATGTTCCCAAATACATAAAGTTATAAGAAAGCAAATATCCCCAGAGTTTTATAAAATTACACATATATCTTCCTCTTTAATTTCAGAAACTTCTAATTTTCTTCTAAATCTTCATTGGTTACCTAATAAGTTGACTAATAAAGGCTGGACAGCATAGATAGTTAGTTACTATCTAACTATATTAAACACATGTTTTTCATTGAAATAAATGAAAGATCAAGGCTGAAAATCAGTAATTTCTTGTGGCAAAATTGCAGGCTAAATATTACAATTTTAACTCACTTTAGTTTGTAAATTACGATCTTCACTTTCATGGGATATCAAAGTGTTTTTAGTTGAATCTCCTCACAAAGGTGTGCTTTACAACTAAGGAATAGTATGTGTGGGATTATTAAAGGATGTCATTACAGTGATTTTTAGCTGCTTCTTCCCTTAACTTCTTTGTATTATGTCTCATCTAAGCGCACCTACGTATTATATTTTATGAATAAGTGTCAGGGTGTGAATTGGTATTTGATAAATATTTTATCTCTATTTTTGATGTGCCTATATCATATTTAAATTCCTTCTGTTGAGGTAATACATCGTTTTTCTAAATTTTATAGGTGAAATATTTACATGGTTTCTCAAATTCCTCTTTAAATTGATGAGCAAACAGATTTAAAGTTATATTTTGTGTTTCTCAGAAAGGCAAAACCTGAGTTTGATATTCTGAAGTTGACCAAATATGTATCTTTTAAGTCAAGATGAGGGGGAAACAGTTGGTTTTATAAACGCCCCAAATATATTAACCAAATTTGATTGTGTGTTTTTCTTATTAAGGTATTTAGGATATCTATCACCTCAATTTTTTTTGTGTGTGCTGGGAACATTTCAGTTTTCTCTTCTAGCTATTATGAAACATAAAATAAATTGTTAACTACAGTCACCCTACTGTGCTACTGAAGACTAGAACTTATGCCTTCTATCTAATTGTATGTTTGTACGTATTAGCCAATGTCTCTTCATTTCCCCCATCAAAGAGTGTGATGCTTACAGCTTTGTTCTTTTTGCTCAATATTGCTTTGGTTGTTTGGAGTCTTGTGATTCCATACAAATTCTAGCATTGCTATTTTCTAGTTCTGTGAAGAACATCATTGGTATTGTGATAACAGGTTGCATTGACTTTGTAGATTGCTGTTGGAAGTGTGATCATTTAAAAAATATTCTTCCGATCCATGAGCATTGAGTAGCCTTTCATTTTCTTGTAGCCCCTCCAATTTATTTCATCAGTGTTTTGTTGTTTACCTTATAGAGGTCTTTTAACTCCTTGGTTAAATTTATTCCTAGATATGTTTGTAGCTATTGTGAATGAAATTATTTTCTTGATTAATTTTTCAGCTTCTTTGTTATTGGTGTTTAGAAACACTATTGGTTTTTGTATATTGATTTTGTGTCTGGGCTTTACTGAATTTTTTAAACCAATTCTAAGTGTCTTTTGGCCTAGTCTTTAGGCTCTTCTTTATATAGGATTATATCATCTGCAAACAGAGACAATTTGACTTCATCTCTTCTAGTCTTGATGGCTTTTATTTTTCATGCTTGCCTGATTGCTCTAGCTAAAAAATTTCAATACTATGTAAAATAAGAGAAGGAATATGGGCATACTTTTCTTGTGGATATAATATTCTCGACCTACAGAATGTTTTTCTTTTAGTACTTAAATTTATCATCCCAGTCTCTCCTAGCCTTATGTGACTTGATGCCTTTTTCTCTGTTTATACAATTCTCCCTTTGTCTTTAACTTTTGACAGTATGACAATAATGTCCCTTGGAAGAAGGCTTTTTGGGTTGAATCTATTTGGGGATCCTTAAGCTTCTTGTGTATGGATGTCTGTATCTCTTGGAAGACTTACTAAGTTTTAAGCTATAATCTTTTTAAAAGGTTTTCTATGCCTTTGTCCAACTCATCTCCTTCTAAAATTCTCAAAATTCAAATATTTGTTTTCTTTATGGTGTCCCATATGTCCTGCTGGATTTTTTTATTCTTAAGCATTTCTTTTTTTTTTTCTTCGATTTTTTCAATGTTAGTATAAAATACTTATCTTCAGTTCAGAAATTTTTTTCTTCTGCTTAATCTCATCCAAGTTTGTCCAACTTGCAGCCCATGGGCCATATGCAGTCCTGGATGGCTTAGGATGTGGTCCAACAGTAATTTGTAAGCTTTCTTAAAACATTATGAGACTTCTCGTTATTTTATTTATTTATTTATTTATTTATTTTTAGCTCATCAGCTATCGTTAGTGTATTTTATGTGTGGCCCAAGACCGTTTTTCTTCTTTTGGTGTAACCAAGGGCAAAAGATTGGACACCCCTGATCTGATCTGTGGTTGAAAATCTTGATTGTATTTTTCATTTAATTCACTGAGTCATTCAATTCTAGAATTTCTATTTGGCTCTTTTTAAATAATATTTATTTATTTTGCTTTTTAATTTCTCATTCAGATTATCAACTGTTTTCCTGATTGTTTTTGTATTGTTTATCTGTGTTCTGTGGTACCTCACAATTTCTTTAATATCACTATTTCTATTTATTTTTTCCAGAATTTCCTAGTTTTATTATTAGAGTTGCTTAGTAGATTATTATTAGAAAAATGCAAATCAAAGCCACAATGAGAAATCATCTCACACCAGTCAAAATGGCTGTTATTAAAAAGTCAAAAAATAACAGATGCTTGCGAGGTTGCAGAGAAAAAGGAAAACTTATACACAGCTGTTGAAAATGTAAATTATTTGAGCCACTGTTGAAAGCAGTCTGGCAATTTCCCAGAGAACTTAAAAGAGAATTACCATTTGACCCAGAAATCCCAACATTGGTTATATACCCAAAGGAGTATAAATCATCCTACCAAAAAGGCACATACACATGTGTGTTCACTGCAGCACTAGTCACAAGAGTAAAGACATGGAATGAACATAAATGCCCATCAATGGCAGACTGGATAAAGAAAACATGATATATACACACCACAAAATACTACACAGCCTTGAAAAAATGAGATAATGTCCTTTACAGCAACATAGATGAAATTGCAAGCCATTATTCTAAGCAAACGGACTCAGGAACAGAAAATCAAATACCACATGTTCTCACTTATAAGTGGGAGCTAAACATTGAATACATTTGGACACAAAGAAACAACAGACACCAGGACCTACTTGAAGATGGAGGGTGGGAGGAGGGTGAGGATTAAAAAATACATATTGGATTGTATGCTTTATTACCTGTATGATGAAACTTGCACATGTATCCCTGAACATAAAAGCTTTAAAAAAGGGAGATAATTATTGTATTCCTTTGGAGTTGTCATAATTCTTTGGTTTCTTATATCTGTGTATCAATGTAAAGACATAAAAAACATGAAACAGTCACTTCTTCCAATTGTTTGGATTGGTGTTCATAAGGAAAGACATTTCCCAAAAATGCATTTATAGTGTTGTTCAGGAAAGGTTGATTTTAAATGGACTCAACAATGTAATCTTCATGTGAGTTCTTTAGCTGTAATCAGTGGCAGTGGTGTCAGTTCCTCAGCAGCTTAGGCTGTATTTGTTAATGGAGGCTGTGACAAGGCTTTGTTGGGAACGAGAATGCCAGGCAGTTCAGTCCTTGTACACCAGTAGTGATGGCAACAAGCTGAATATGTTGGTCTTTGGGCCACTAGTGGTGGTGTGGGCACTGGTATTGATGGGTCGGGGCAGGCTCTTTCTTGGGTCTTCAGACAGCTTGCTTGGGTGATGGCAGTGGCAGTGGTGGGTGGAGTGCATGAATTAGTCCCTTGCCCCCAAGTAGTATACATGTTGTTAATGGTGGTAGTAGCGGATGCCAGCCAACCTTCAAGTCCCTGAGTGGCACATATAGCAGCAGTGGCATTAACAGGCTGGGCAGGCCAATCCCCAGGCCCCTTGGGTGGCATATGCAGATGGATGCCCGCAGTGGCAGTGCAAGCTGGGTAGGTTGATCCCTGGGTCTCCAAAAGGTGACTGCAGGTGTCAGCTGTCGATGGGGTGGGCACTTCCTTATTCCTCTGAATGATACTTCCGTATACTGGTAGCAGTGTACAGAGAAGGCCTATACCTAGGTCCCCAACAATGTACACAAGCAGTGGTGGTGGGAAAGCGGGCTCATTCTCATGTTCCGAGAATGTGTGCATGGATGTCTTCAGTGGTGATGGTAAGTGGGGTGGTACTGCCCTCAGGTTCCTCCAGATGGTGTGCACAGATGCCAGCTGTAGCAGACTAAGCTATCAATCTCCAGGCTCTAATTATTATTTTTGATCAACATTTCACTCATTAGAATTTACCATGTTGATGAATAGTTCATGCTTCCTAGTACATATAAGCAAGAGTTTCTTCAGGATGTAAGCATACAAGTGGACTTGCTAGATCATAGAGGGTAAAAACATTAATTTTTTCTTAACTATATCAAATTACTTTTTCAAATGCCATCATCTATTCCTATCCCTACTGACATTATGTAACTGTTCTAGCTATTTTAAAATCTTGAAAACACCTGAAATTTTCAGACTGTAAGATTTCTGCCAATAAGGTGGTTATATAAAAAAATCTTAATCAGAGTAATTGCATTCCTTGAATACTAATAAACATAAGCATTTTGTCCCATGTTATTAGAAATTTGTATTTTCTCTTTCAAGAAGAGTTTTTCTAAGACTTTACACATTTATTTGACTGGATTAATTGCTTTTTTTCTTATTAGACTATTGAAGTTTTAGCTTATCTGTTTGTAGTGAACTTTGGATACCTATCTTTTGTCAGTTATATGTTATACAAATGTCTTCTCGCTGTTTCTGACTTTTCTCTTCCTTATTTACTTTAGTGTCTTCAGATTAACAGATTTTTAGAATTTAAATTAAATATATTAAATGACACAAATTGTATATATCTATCATGTACAACACAATATTTTGAAATATCTATACATTGTAAAATGGCTAAATCAAGCCAATCAACATATACATCATCTCACATATCAATTTTTGTGTTAGTAACACTTAAAATGTACACTCTTTGCAATCTTCAAGAATATATTAATGTGTGGTTATTAACTAGAGTCACCATTTTGTACAACAGATATCTTTAACTTACTCCTTCTAATTGAAATTATGTACCCTTTGACCAACACCTTCTCAACCTCCTCCCAAATCCCTGCTAACCAACATTCTACTCTCTGTTTCTTATGAGTTCAACATGTTTAGATTCCGCATGTAAGTGAGATCATGTGATATTTGTCTTTCTGTGCCCGGCTTATTCACTTTACATGGTGCTCCCCAGCTTCATCTTTTGTATTGCAGATGACAGAAGTTTTTCCTTCTTTAAGGCTGAATAGTATTCCATTTTGCATATATGCTACACTTTCTTTATCCATTGATGGACATTTAGATTGATTTTATAAATCGCTATTACAATAATGCTGCAATAAACATGGAGGTGCAGATATCTTTTTTGACATACTCATTTCATTACCTTTGGATGTATACCCAGGAGTGGGATTGCTAGATTATATTATAGTGCTATTCTTTATTTTCTTGAAGAACCTAATACCATTTTCCATCATGGCTATTCTAATTTATATCACTACCAACAATGTTCAAGTGTCCCCTTTTGCCACATCTTATTCAATACTTGTTATCTTTCATCTTTTACATAATCATTCTAACAGTCATGAGGTAGTATTTCATTGTCATTTCAATTTATATTTCTCTACTGATTAGTGATTTTGTGTATTCTTTTCATATACTGTTGGCCATTTGTGTATCTTCTTTTAAGAAGAATCTATTCATGCCCTTTATTCGTTTTTAGAGTTGGAATATTTGTTTTCTTGCTACTGAGTTGTCTCAGTTTCTTAAATATTTTAGATATTAACCTCTTAACAGATATATGGTTTCCAAATATTTTCTCCAATTCTGTAGGTTGTTTCTTCACCATGGTAATTATTTCCTGGGCTGTATGGAAAATTTTTACTTTGATGTAATCTCATTTGTCTATTTTTTTTTTTTTTCACTTTTTTTGCCTATGCTTTTGGGTCACATTCAAAAAAATATTTTTTCAGACCAATGTCATGAACTTCTTCCTTAATATTTTTTTCAACTAATTTTACAGTTTTAGGTCTTACATTTAAGTATTTAATCTTTTCAGTTTAATTACATGGTGTGATGTAAAGGTTTAATTTAATTAGTCTACATGTGGATAATCACTTTCCTCAACACCATTTATGAAAGATATCATTCTTTCCTTGACATATTTGCCACAATTCATTGGCTTTAAATGCATATATTTGTTTCTGGACTCTCTGTTCTGTTTACTTGGACTATGTGTCTGTTTGATGCCAGGACCGGGCTGTTTTGATAATTATAGCTTGGTAGTAGATTTTGAAATCAAGTAGTATGCTGCCTCTAGGTTTGTTCTTTTTGCTGAAGCTTGCTTTGACTATTCAGGATTTTTCTTGTGGCTCCACAAAAACATTTTTAATTCTTTTTCTATTTTTGTGAAGAATGTCATTGAGATTTTGACAGG
Source organism: Chlorocebus sabaeus (assembly GCF_047675955.1). NCBI lineage: Eukaryota > Metazoa > Chordata > Mammalia > Primates > Cercopithecidae > Chlorocebus > Chlorocebus sabaeus. The sequence goes on along the minus strand of NC_132920.1, from coordinate 64,287,979 downwards.
GATTGCATAGAATCTGTAGATCACTTCGGGTAGTATGAACATTTAAACAATGTTTCCTCTTCAAACATATGAACAAAGGATATTGTTTCCTTTATTTGTGTTTTCTTCAGTTTATTTCATCAGTGTTGTTTTGGTTTCAATGTACAGGTCTTTTATCTCTTTTATTAAACTTACTCCTAAGTATTTTACTTGTTTAATTATTTTGATATTCATTTATTTATTTTGTAACAGAAATTGTTCTTTTGAATTATTATTGTTTTATTTTTAATTGATAGTTTTGTTTAAAACATTGCTAGTTCTTTAAAGATTTGTTTTCCAGATTTAATAAAACATTTTTCTTTTATCTTAAGGTAGCTGTAGTTTACATTTAGTTGAAAAAGCATGTATTTGTGAACCAAGATGAAATATATTTTTCTCTCTAGAATTCAGAAAATATTAGTACTTCGTATTTTTATAGCAATGTAGTTATTCTTATAAGTTCAATAATAATCTGTTCTCTTTATAACAGAACATAGTAGGAAATATTTGTTATGTCATCCAGTTACCTTGACTTCTTTTTTGTATAGTCTGTTGTTAGTATATATAGATATTACTGATTTTTGTTGATTTAGTTTTCTGCAACTTTGCTGAATTCATTAGTTAATTTTAATGGTCTTTTTAGTTGAGTCTTTAGTGTGTCCATATATAAGATTATATTGCTTGTGAACAGGGATAAATGAACTATTTCTTTTCCAATTTGGCTGTCTTTTATCTTTTTTTCTTTGCTGATTGCTTTGGCTTGGACTTCCAGGATTATGTTAAATATAAAGCACCCTCATCTTATTCCTGATCTAAGAAATGTGAATGTGAGAGCTTATAACTTTTCACATTCTGATGTTAGCTGTAGGTTTGTCATCTATAGCTTCTTTTGCTTTGAGATTCATTCCTTCTACACCGAATTTGCTGAGAGTTTTTTTATCATGAAGGAATACTGAGTCTTGTCAAATGATTTTTCTGCTTCTATTGAGATGATCATATGATTTCTGTCCTTTGTTCTGTTAATATAATGTGTCACAATTATAGATTTGGGTAGGTTGAACCATCCTTGTATTGCTGGGATAAATCCCATTTGTTCATGGAAAACAATCACTGTAATGTGTTGTTAAATTTTGATTTGCTAGTATTTTGTGAGAAGTATGTAGGAGTATCTTATGTTTCAAGGACATTGGTCTGTCATTTTCTCTTTTTGTTGTGACCTTATCTGGCTTTGATATAAGGGTAATGGGGTAATGCTAACTTCATGCAATGAATTTAGAAGTATTTCTTCCTCTTTAATCTTTTGGGAGAGTTTGATAAGAATTGATATTAGTTCATTAATTTTTGGTAGAATTTAGCAGTGAAGCCATCAGTGGGGATTTTGTTTGATAAGAAACACGTTATTACTGATTCAGTCTTCTTATTTTCTCTTATAATCCATTATATTTCCATGGTATTATTTGTAATGTGTCTTTTTCATTTTTGATTTCATTTGTTTGACTCTACATTCACAGTGACATGCTTATAGAGTGAAGTATAATATTTTCTTGCACTCTTATATTTTTCACTAAGTTATGCAGCTAATTGCATTATTTTTACTTTTCCCTAACTTTCAAAAATTGAAAATTTAAAATATCAAATATTCAAAGTCTCCCATTGGCTTTACAATATTATATAAAGCCCTGTACTGAAAATTATTATCAAGTCAATTCTAGAATGTAAGGATCAACCTGAAGGCAGCAGAGGCTTAACTAATATTTATATATTTAAATGAAAAGTAGTACAATATGTTATAATGTAGAATGTTTCTCTAGAAGGATGGCTGACTACAGGCCTAGCATCTGTTGATAAACTTATATTTTTAACAAACCAAAGGTCGGAATTGTAATATAATCCTGATATGGGAGGCAGAGTCTGCACATATTTTGGATGTACCTTTAAGATTAAAGCTGAGAATAAGCTATACTTGAAAGCAGTTCTGTAGAGAAGTAGAAAAGAATTTTGATAGCTTTTTAAATGAAAGATATAAAATAATAAAAATTACCATTCCAGTTGAAGATAATGAATTAATTTACATAGATTTACCTGTGCTCTCTCCTGAAATCCCACAAATAGTTAGTAAAATATTTGTTAAAGCTAGCAACCCACTGGAATAAAACAGGAGGAGAAAACAGACAAAATCTTAGAAGCTAAAAAACAAACAAGTATTAACAGACTTGGGAGATCTGAGAATTTGGAAACTGAAATTGGCAGTGAGAAAAGTGGAGAAGCGTGATGATTTATAGCATACATTCACAAAAGCCTCAGGAAGTGGCAACACCACATAACTAGAAGGGTGAGTAAAAGTGGAATAAAAATTCCACTAGTTAAATGTTTTCAAGTTGATACATTTTTCACTAACCCATCTATGTGCTGACATATCCAGCAGTCTTTGAATAAAATCACACAATTTTTAACCTTAATATGTCAGATAATTCTCCATAACCCACTGAGCCCAGTGAGATGTACAAGGACATCCAGACGACAAGAAGCTTCAAATTTGTACAAGATATTTTCTTAATTAAATGCTATTTTTATATTTCCCATTTTGATTGCAATTTGTTCTCTAAGCATTATGTCATCCAAGTTAAATTAAGTTTAGTCAATACATCTGTATCTTACACAACTTTAAAATTAAAAGGATTTATTTTAGGTTACACTATTAAATTATTCCTCAATAAAATTGTGAAGTAGGTTTTTTATAACAGTAAAAATAGAAATATTAAGTGCTTGTTACAGTTTTGAGAAACTCTAATAATTGACAAACACATTTGGAAGCATTTTATACACAAATTGTTACTCTTAAATGTTTTATTTTTTGTCCATTCATTTACAAGTATAATATAGACAAGTAATGTAAAATATCTATAAGTCTCTAGAAAGGAAATGTATTGCTTATTTTAATAAAGGAAAAACAACTTAGCCTTTTTATTTAATAGTATGAGTTCCAAATTATTTCTTCAAAATCAAAATAAAATTAATTTTCAAAATATGTGTCCTGAAAACAAAAACTTGCCAAAATTATCATACTGAAAATATTTAAAAATGACAATTTTTCTATAGACATATTATCATATTGTTTCCAAAATTTACACAACTGTAAAGTAATGAGTCCACATTCAAACTAGGTCCTCTGAGTAGAGATCCAATATTCCTGCTGTTAAAATTACTGCTCTCGATCAGCTTTCAGTAATATAAATGTGCATTTCTGTTAAACCACTGGAATTTCCACAGTCACTAGAATATAAAGAAAATAAGGCAAAATATTTTTTAAATGTGTCTAAAGAACACAAAATCTATATTTAATGTACTTGTTTCTCAATCTTCCATTAATGCCACCACCAGACTGTTACCATAGGTAAACCCCTGCTAGTCATTTCTCCTAAACCTTCCCTCCCTGACTGATCATCTCCATGTTGGGAATTGCAGTTTTTTGACTTGTAAATCTTCCCTCTGCACTCTCACAATCAATCAATCAATCAGTCAATCCTCTCTCATTTCCTTTCTCCACAGTATAATCCAGGAGGAGTAATGGTTGAAAAGAATGTCACACAATGCAAGTAATCGAGAAAAAAAATCATATTTATGTGGTTAATGCCTTAACTTATTTTAATCATAAACTTGTAGATAACCAAAAGGCATACTAAAATGTTAATGGTCAATAAGCCTTCTTAGAGTTTTCAACAAGCAGCATTCTCAATATAAATCTTCCTTACATGAAACTTCCTGTCTCCAATATTGCCTTAGGGGAAATGTTCACCCGCAGGAACCACTCCCATCAGTGGGAGTCATATTAAGGACTGATCTGTGTTTGTGCATTATGTTTACGTGTGTGTGTATGCACAACATAATATTACATGTACTTTTTTTATTTGCATAGTCTTTGTCTGTATACCGACATACCCACATTTTGAGAAGCATGAATATGCTTTTTTTTCCCATTCCTTCCTCTGTAGCCAGCTGCTGGTTAATAGTAGAAATCAGTGCTGAATTTTTAACAATGTTGAAAAATCAGATGAAGAGTTGAAAATTACATTTGATTAAAACCTGATTGCTAGAAATAAGGTAAAATACAAAAATCACTATCAACACCTCTGTACTCCTCTTAACTATCAGAAAATGTGAACATTAAGAAGAGTTAAAGCTGATGATTTCCAAGACAGCTTGAGGGAGATTATTACTCCATAGGCTTTTTTGAAGCACGGTGATAGATTGTGAAATAAAATACACTTTACAAAGATATTAGGTTAGTAAATACAAAGAATGTATGATCCTATCTAATCATATATGAGTAAAAAATTGTTCACTTTTTTAAGCATAAGAAATCTATTTGACTCCCTAAACGTTGCTTCAAACAAGCAGCAAGATATCTGGAAAATTAGGAATGAGATTTTCCAATTTGTGTTCATTGTAACATACATTATTGAGACAGATTATTTGCTTATGGTGCATATGGGAATAGTACTGAGAGTAGCATTTTTATTTTGTTTCACTGGAGATTAAACAAGCAACACACACCAGTGATCAACTTTTAGATCTTGTTAAGTCCTTAATTTTCAAATGTATTATGGATAATCATTATAGCATAAATCTAATGGCTTCTGAAGACTATATAACATAACATAACTACTTAATATTTATCCACATTTTGTGCCATAGTGTATTATAATTAGGCACATTGAGATGACAAAATTTCTCATTCAATACATTTTTTAAAACTATTTTGTTATCACCAATCTTCTAAGTAGAAAATGGAATCTGTTGAAATTGTAAGAAAAAAATAATAATATAGGGACCTGGCATTGAAACAATGGGCTCCACCCAAAATTTGAATAAAAGTCATTGAGGAAAGAGTCCTGGCATAACAGAAAAATTCCCTGAGTCACTAGTTTTTTGGGTTTTGTCTTTTTTTTTTTTTTTTTTTTTTTTTTCCGGGATATTACTTGGTCAGGAGATGTGATGGTTAATATTGAGTGTCAACTTGATTGGATTGAAGGATGCAAAGTATTGTTCTTGGGTGTGTCTATGAGGGTGTTGCCAAAGGAAATTAACATTTGAGTCAGTGAACTGTGAGAGACAGACCCACCCTCAGTTTGGGTGGGCATTATCTAGTCAGCTGCCAGTGCAGCTAGAATAAATCAGGCAGAAGTGGAATGACCAGACTTGCTCAGTCTTCCAGCATTCATCTTTTTCCCCATGCTGGCTGCTTCCTGCCCTCAAACATCAGACTCAGCTCTTGGATTCTTGAACTTACACCAGTGATTTTCCAGGGGCTTTCAGGCCTTTAGCCACAGACTGCAGACTGCACTGTCGGCTTCCCTACTTTTGAAGTTTCGGGACTCAGACTGGCTTCTTGCTCCCCAGCTTGCAGATAGCCTATTGTGGTACTTCATCTTGTGATAGTGTGAGTTAATTCTCCTAATAAAATCCCCTTCAAATATAAGTATATCCTATTGGTTCTCTCTCTTTAGAGAATCCTAATACAGGAGATGAAAGGTTTAAGAAAAAATAAGGATTCCCCAGTGTTCTTATACTCTCCTTTAACTGCAGAAATACATTTTTCTCATCATATTACCTTTTAAATAGTGCATAGACTTTCAGCCTACTTATAAAACCCTGTATAGCCTATGGTATTCTTTATACATTCAACAACAGAAGAAGGAAAAGGAAAAAGAGTATACAAGTCATCTCAAAGATTAAATATAAGTTAATTTCAAATTATTATGAACTTGCTATGAGTTTAATATTTATAAATTATTTTTTAAAAACATAATTCTAAAAACCTAGCTTATGAAACATTTTGGAACTCACTGGTAAGTGGAGCAGTGTTTATACATTCACTAATACTAATTGTTATACCACTCTCTCAATCTGGAATTTGTATAAGGAACCCCATTGGATATCTTAGAAATAAGTATTTTTAAAGTATTACGAAGACTGTGTTTAACACAATAAACAGTCTGTTCACAAAGGATAAAACTGGTGTTAAAAAACATGTACCTTGATGAATGAAGCCCATTTCTGAGTTCCATGATTTTGATCAAATTACCTTCACAAAGCCTCGGTTATTTAGCATAAAAATACGGTGATCAGAGGATTTCATGGAGGGGTGGAACAAGATGGTAGAGTAGTACTCTCCATAAGTTTTTACTAATATCTTTGGTAACCTGGAGAAATATGCGAATAGCACATTAAAAAAAAAAAAAAAATCCAGTTTAAAAAAAAAAAAAAATCGGCCGGGCGCGGTGGCTCAAGCCTGTAATCCCAGCACTTTGGGGGGCCGAGACGGGTGGATCACGAGGTCAGAAGATCGAGACCATCCTGGCTAACCTGATGAAACTCCGTCTCTACTAAAAATACAAAAAACTAGCCGGGCGAGGTGGTGGGCGCCTGTAGTCCCAGCTACTCGGGAGGCTGAGGCCGGAGAATGGCGTAAACCCGGGAGACGGAGCTTGCAGTGAGCTGAGATCCGGCCACTGCACTCCAGCCTGGGCGACAGAGCGAGACTCCGTCTCAAAAAAATAAAATAAAATAAAATAAATAAAAATAAAAATCAGAGATAATAAGAGGATGCTAAGAGCGTCAAGAGAAAAGAAGCAAATAAAATATAACGGAGTTTCAACACACCTAGCTGCAGACTTTGCAGCCAAAACCTTATGGGCCAGGAGATTGTGGAATGATGGAGCCAAAGTGCTCAAGAAAAAGAAAAAAGACAAACTATTAACTAAGTTTACCTTACCCATCAAAGCCAACCTTCAGAAATAAAGGAGAAATAAAGACTTTTCTAACACACAAAACCTGAGGGAGTTTATCACCACCAGACTTGTTTTAGATGAAATGCTAAAGCTACTTCTTCAAGCTGAAAAAATGGTACTAAGCAACACAAAAACATTTAGAAGTGTAAAACTGACTAGTACAAGTAAGTATACAGTCAAATTCAGAATATTATAATACTGTGAGGGTGGCATGTAAATCACTTATATATCCATAGTCTAAAGGTTTGAAAAACTATCAAAAATAATAGGTACAATAATTTCTGAAGGTATATGTAATTTAAGAAAATGTAACTTGTGATATGAATTTACAATGTAGGGCGTAAATGGAGTCAAAGTGTAGAGATTTATTTTTTCTGATCATAGTTATGTTGTCATTCATTAAAATAATCTATTATAACTACAAAAATGTTTTATATAATAAGGCCCATGGTAACCACAAGGCAAAATCCTTTAGATACACACACACAAAATAAAAAGCAACAAGAAAGGATTTACAGAAAAGCTAGAAAACTGCAGTTATAAGTCCTCATCTATCAATAGTTGCCTTGAATGTAAATGGAGTAAATTCTCCAGTCAAAAACATAACATGACAAATGCGGGGGAAAAAGACCCAATTACATGCTGCCTGCAAGAGACTTATTTCACTTGTAAGGACCCATAGATTGAAAATGAAGAACTGAAAAAAGATATTTCAGAAAAATGGAAACCAAAAGAAAGAGTAGCTGTACATATTTCAGATAAAATGGATTTTAATTCAAAAATGACTTTAAAAAGACAAAGTATGTTACTATATTATGATAAAATGGTGAATTCAACAAGAGGATATAACAATATATGCAGCAGAGGATCTAAACACGTAAAGAAAATATAATAGATATGAAGGGAGAGATAGACTGCAATATAATAATAGTAGGCAATTTCAATGCCTCCCTTTTAGCAATGAACAGATTATCCAAACATAAAATCAGAAAAGGATCATGAAACTAACTTAAATTACAATCTAGAGCAAATGGACCTAAAGACACATATACAGAAAATTTTATTTAACATCTGCAGAGTACATATTTTTTTCAACTAAACACAAAACATTCCCTAGGATAGATCATATATAAGACCACAAAAAGTATTAAAACTGTGAGAAGACTGCAATCATATCAAGTATCATTTTTGACCATGATGGTATAAAGTGTGAAATCAATAACACAAGAAATATTGGAAAATTAACAAATACATACAAATTAACATGCTTCTAAACAACTAAGGAGTTAATAAATAAATTGAAAGGAAGTTTAAAATTTTCTTAAGACAAACAAAAATGCAAACACAGCATACAACCTATGGGTTACCTCAAAAGCAGTTCTAAGGGGTAAGTTTATAGCAATAAACACATCAAAAACGGTCATAAGAACATTGACTTTACACACTTTTCAGACTGAAGTTAGAATGAATTAGGTAATGTGCTACGTAAAGAGTAAAGGGCGATGTAACATGTATTATTCTTATAAGTAAAATTTATAGCTTTAACAATTAAACAGTTAAAAATGTGAGCTGCTTTTATAATGATGGGAAATGAGAGCCTTTTATGTACCACAGTGGGCTTAGGGCTCCTTCCAGATCTGTTTAGTATGATAATGCCATGTGCTTCAGACTTTTCCAAATATATGCCTCAGAAAAATTTAGAGCACATGCCTGGAAAAAGAAAAAAAAAAAAAAAAACCTTTATAAATGAAATATTTGTTGAAAAACTTTCTATTTTATTACAAGAAGAGATTTTCTTCCCTAAATACAAACTGGAGCAAATTATAAGTGTTCTTATATAGTGTAACACAGCAACCCTCTTATAGCCATGGCATTGATGAAAAACCAGAAATATTCAAGGAGGTTAAAATATTTCTCCAAGATTCCATATATGTAATTGATAAAGTACATAATTAAACTCAATAGGTCTAGCTAAAATTAGACCTGTTGTAACTACAGGCTTATAATAAATTATACCCTAGTTTTATGGGTAAAGGTAAGGAAAGTGGAGAGGTGAAATGACTCACAAAGTAAGGTACCAAATATTAAAACTAAGTCTTCTTGAAGTCAATCCATTTCAACTATAACATTCTGATTCTTAATCAATACATAAATGAAACCTTTTGTAGTTAGGTTAGGATATTGTTAAATTCACAATTTTGTAGTTTGACATGGAATTTGAGTGATGGGTCAACTAAAACTCTTACAGAAATTTATGTTACCAAATTTGTTTAAAGAAGCTAAATAAAACTTTGGTATGAAAATCAGAAAGAGTATCATGAACAATGAAAATTCAGAGGCAATGTCAATAGTCAACATAGATGCAAATATCCTAAATATAAATGATTAAAAATGAAATTCATATATGTACATACCATCAGAACACTTGATTTATTCCTGGGATAAAAAACTGGTTTAATATTAAAATACCAAAGTTGTTCACAATATAATCATATCAGTAAGTGATCAAACATAATTAATGTTAAATTCTGCCAAAATTTCTAGCAAACTAAGAATAGAAGGAAAGTTTCTTAATGAGTTAAAGGGTATCACTTATAAAAGAACTGAAAACTTCATGTCCTTTGCAGGGAAATGGCTGAAGCTGGAAACCATCATTATCAGTAAAATAACACAGGAACACAAAACCAAACACTGCATGTTCTCACTCATAAGTGGGATTTGAAAAATGAGAACACATGGACACAGGGAAGGGAACATCACACACCAGGGCCTATCTGGAGAGTGGGGACAAGGGGAGGGAGTTCATTAGGGCAAATACTTAATGCATGTGGGGCTTAAAACGTAGATGATGGGTTGATAGGTGCAGCAAACCACCATGGTACATGTCTACCTATGTAACGTGCCTGCAGATTCAGTACATATATCCCAGAACTTAAAGTAAAATAAAATAATAATAATAATAATAATACAAAAGAACAGAAAACTTTAAACTCAAATGTGAAAGCTTAAAAGCCTTACCTGAAAAATCAAAATAAGAAAAGTAATCTTAGTGTCATTATTTCAGTTCAGTGTTGTTTCTGAGGGTTCTAGGCAGGGAATAAACTCATAAACTATTTTAAGAATTAGAAAAAAAGAAAGGTCTCATTATCACAGATGATATAATATTATTAAAAATAAAAGTATCTGGGTGTGGTGGCTCACGCCTGCCTATAATCTTGACACTTTGTGAGGCAGAGGCGGGAGGATTGCCTGAGCGCAAGAGTTCAACATCAGCCTGGGTGACATAGCGAGATCCTGTCTCCACAAACACAAAAATAAATAAAGATAGACGAGTTCAACAAGATTGCTCAATATATAAATGAATTGCATGTCTATACATCAATACAATGAGTTAAATATATGTTATAAAATATTTTAAAACGGCAACAAGTTAATAAGATTTCTATAAGTTGAGAAAGTAAGCACATGCTCTTTATGAAGAGAAATTATGCAACTACATTAAAAATGTTATAGAAGCCGTCATATAAGGGAGACATCTACTGTATCCACGCCCAAGAAGATAAAGTATCGCAAGGATATAAATTAGAGTTATCCCTACATATCTCTTTGTGGTGGGTGTTGGTTCCAAAACTCCCACACATACCAATACCAAAACCTGTGGATACTTAAGAAGTGCATTTGGCACTACAAAAATCCAGGATAACCCCCACATATGAAAAGTGTCCACCACACAACACTACGTGTAGATTTCTTATACCACAGGTATACATGTTGTATTTTGGATTGGCATTTGGTTGTAGATACAGAACCCACCAATTGGGAGTACAGAATGTATTTACTGAAAAAAAAAAAAAAAAAAGCATATAAGTGGACCTGTACAGATTAAATTCATATTGTTCAAGGGTGAAGTGCACATATACATTTTCTGTAAAATAAAAAGAATTCAAACTAATTTTTAATGAGTTTTTATGTAATAAAATAATAATAGGATGCTTGCATATGTAGCTGATTTCAGTATTGATATAAAAGGGCACAGGGCAAAAATAAAGCAACACAACCCTGAAGAAGAAGAACAATACGCAGAACTTGACCTATCCTATACGAAATCTCATCATAAATCCAATTAACTCTGTGTTTGATTGGCTCAGGGTTGGCAATCTGTCAAATGAGATAGGATAATGAGCCCAGAAACAGATTCATATACATGGAAGAATGCTGCCTGACAGAGCTAGTAACACAGAATAATAAAGGAAGGATGATTGTTTTGTATGTTATCCTAGAATAATTGGTACTCTACATTGCAAGGCCAAAGGCAGGGGTGGAAGGATTCTATACAGAGTGAATACTAAACAGTTTTGTCATAGCCAACTGGTAACAAATGTTTTTAAGCAGGGGAGTGGCATGATTTGATTTTTATTTTAGAAAGTTACTTCCTATCCTTACACGTTGCTATTAAAGAACTTTTTTCTTAATCAATCTCCTTTTAGTGGTGAAGAGAAATATTACGATTATAGATGTTTCACTTCCCTTCAAAAAGATCATTGATTGCTTTCAGAAAAAAAAAAATACTCTACCACTTGACTAGTCCTCCTGGAGATTTCCTTGCAATAATCTATTTTCATATAATCTGCCACTATTGCTTATATATTTCCTTTAGCCACATTGAGGAATCTCTGCAAATCTTAAACTGTGTAGTCTAGCTTTTAATTTCAGTATTATTGATTGTTTTGTAAACTTTTTTGGCATTTTATGATTAATACTTGCTCTAAAATATGCTTTGTATAAATTAGTGACTTATGGTCAATGTACTAATGAATCTCTGGAAATCCATTAAAGAAAAAATATTTTATAACTTATTTTGAAACATTTTCATATAACTTTTTTTATTATTATACTTTAAGTTCTAGGGTACATGTGCACAACATGCAGGTTTGTTACATATGTATACATGTGCCATGTTGGTGTGCTGCACCCATTAACTCGTCATTTACATTAGGTATTTCTCCTAATGCTATCCCTCCCTGCCCCCTACAATAGGACCCAGTGTGTGATGTTCCCCTTCCTGTGTCTAGGTAATCTCATTGTTCAATTCCCACCTATGAGTGAGAACATGCGGTGTTTGGTTTTCTGTTCTTGCAATAGTCTGCTGAGAATGATGGTTTCCAGCTGCATCCATGTCCCTACAAAGGACACGAACTCATCCTTTTTTATGGCTGCATAGTATTCAATGGTGTATATGTGCCACGTTTTCTTAATCCAGTCTGTCACTGATGGACATTTGGGTTGATTCTAAGTCTTTGCAATTGTGAATAGTGCCGCAATAAACATACGTGTGCTTGTGTCTTTATAGCAGCATGACTTACAATCCTGTGGGTATGTACCCAGTAATGGGATGAGTGAGTCAAATGGTATTTCTAGTTCTAGATCATTGAGGAATTGCCACACTGTTTTCCACAATGGTTGAACTAGTTTACAATCCCACCAACAGTGTAAAAGTGTTCCTATTTCTCCACATCCTCTCCAGCACCTGTTGTTTCCTGACTTTTTAATGATTGCCATTCTAACTGGTGTGAGATGGTATCTCATTGTGGTTTTGATTTGCATTTCTCTGATGGCGGGTGACGATGAGCATTTTTTCATGTGTCTGTTGGCTGTATGAATGTCTTCTTTTGAGAAGTATCTGTTCATATCGTTTGCCCACTTTTTGATGGAGTTGTTTGTTTTTTTCTTGTAAATTTGTTTGAGTTCTTTGTAGGTTCTGGATATTAGCCCTTTGTCAGATGAGTAGATTGCAAAAATATTCTCCCATTCTGTAGGTTGCCTGTTCCCTCTGTAGTTTCTTTTGCTGTGCAGAAGCTCTTTAGTTTAATGAGATCCCATTTGTCAATTTTGGCTTTTGTGGCCATTGCTTTTGATGTTTTAGACATGAAGTCCTTGCCCATGCCTATATCCTGAATGGTATCACCTTGGTTTTCCTCTAGGGTTTTTATGGTTTTAGGTCTAACATTAAGTCTCTAATCCATCTTGAATTAATTTTCATATTAGGAGTAAGGAAAGGATCCAGTTTCAGTTTTCTATTTATGGTTAGCCAATTTTCCCAGCACCATTTATGAAACAGGGAATCCTTTCCCCATTTCTTGTTTTTCTCAAGTTTATCAAAGATCAGATGGCTGTAGATGTGTGGTATTATTTCTCATATAACATAAACCTTTACATTGCCAGGGAAAAAAATCAGAATTTCAAGAAGCATATGTAAAGCTTCTAATAAAACCTATTACATAGTAAACAAATAAATGCTAATTTTCCTACTTTATCCTGCTCTGTTAGTGGGTATTAAACTAATTGGGATGACCTGAAATGGATTATGTAAAGTTGAATTTTAAGGTGAATTAGACACAATTTGTAGAACACAGAAATATAAAGTATAAAATATGCAGAGATGTTGTACTGATAAAATTCAAGCTCTTCTTTACAGAAATAACACACAGAGACCCAAGTTATAGACAGTAACTGTGGGTAATACACAGTTGCTGATCTGCTTACTGTTAGAATCAAGAATCAAGATGTAATACAGGTTTCTTCATAAACAGGATAGTAACCCTTTCAATATTATATTTAAGTGTCATACATAAAGTTTTTTTCTCAAACTAATACTTCACTTAACAGAAAAAGTTGCAAATGTACATGAGCGCCCCCCCATGCACATACATTATAAATTTCCATTATTATTTCTTAGATATTGTTTTCAAGATACCTGGAGAAAGGGATCATTTTACATTTTGGTTGCAAAATGTTTTCTAACATTTATCTAATAATACATACTGCAGAGAGCAATACATAATTACTCTTTCTTTGGGCAGTTACTCGTGGGTTATACTATATTGGCAATAACTACCAGACATGGGACTAAATCATATATATCTTAAGCTAAGCAATCACTACCGAGTAATTACTAAACTATCAAATTTATAGAAAATCCTAGCATTCAGATATTCTCTCGTAATATTCCAACTTTCACGTTTAATCTTGTACATAGAAACACTAACTATAAGAAAGACTCGGTTCCTAAAAATTGATATAGAATTTTATGATCTGCCAACCAAAACAAAACAAAACAAAAAAAAAAGAAAAATGCCCCAAGCTAACATTCCTTTACACTTTAAAAATATATGTATTTGTCTTGTTAAAAGGAATATATTGTGTTAGAGTAAATGTTCATAATTTAGCTGAGAGAAATATATTCATTTGTTTTATTTTGTTCTATATATACATATATACACACATATACTTCAGAGCTTCTATTATTCATTTCTTCTAAAATACATGTATTCTATTATTTTTCTATTCTATTATAAAACCTCTCTTTGTTGCAGTAGAGAGGGAAGGGTCATTGATTCCTGATTTTTCTCTTACACAACTTTTAAGTTGTCCTTATTCTCACGCAGTGGGAGTGGCTATTAGTATGCACTGCAAACTTAAATAATTACACATTGAAAAAAAAAAAAAAAACACTGGCAACTACCCGTCTAGCAACAACCATGTTTCAAGTAAATGTTTAAATGGCTAGACTCATCCATAAACTCAATATGAGTTTCTGGAAATAAAGGCAAGAGCTACTGCATATAAAGAGAAACAGAGGCAGGAAGTTGAAGTTGAAAGTTAATATCTTTAGCTTGGACATGTGACTGTGCATCTTAAGTCTATAATCTGACAATCAGATATAAGCCAGGAAATAATTCATGAATCTGGAGAAATACTGGAATTAGATGTTGAGGTTTCCCTCCTAACCGAATACCAGTTTTGCACATTATGAATCCCGGTCCATAGCTCTCAGTGGGAGCTGAACCTATCCTCATCTCCAGCAGATGGCTTCATTGGTCACCCAGTTCTAGCCAGTTAACTTCTAGGAAAGGTTCTCTTTAACTTGAGAAAGTTCTTTCTTCCTCTTATGACAGAAGAACAGTTTTGGAAACGGAGTGACTGGCCATCACATTGGAATCGTGTATAAAGCAAGTCTCATATTAAAATTCAGCCTGTGAATATCAGAGTGGAGAGACAGAAGTAATCTAGGTCTTTTATGAGAAGTCAGTAAAGCTTTTCCATAAACTTGCATCCATCTGAAAACCCACCCTATTCTTGAACTTCCTTTTATTTAAGCTATTTCATTTCTTTACGGCTGATACTATCTGGAATTAGAATTTCTGGTTATTTGTACCAAAAGCATAAAAATTATAGGTATAATCATAATATGAATCCATACAATTCAGATAAAGTTCCTTCTATTTAGGAAGGTAAAAACTTAAGTGCAGAAATTTATTCTTTAATTCTAGATAATAAAAATATATAGAATTATAATTTTACTTTAGCCCATTATTACTGAAAATAATCTCAGTATTTATGTTTTCTTCATGAAGCTATTCTGTGCTTGCTATAATTATTCTCATCTGTTTAAAATTTTTGCTGAGGGAAGTGTAAAATAAAATCTGTACTTACATATTTGAATAGAAAACACCACAAATATGATTGAAAACACTATGCAAAATATCTTCCTGACTTTTTAAAATCTATATTTAACTATATAATTTTCCAAGCACATTTAAACAAAAGCAATTATATTTTCTATTAGATACTGTGTTAGTCTGTTTTGTATTGCCATCAAGAAATACCTGAGGCTGGGTAATTTACAAAAGAAAAAGGATTAATTGGTTCACGGTTCTGCAGGCTGTATCAGCATAGCACTAACATCTGCTCCGCTTCTGGTGAGGCCCTCAGGAATCATGGTGGAGGTGAAGGGGGAGGCAGGGTATCACATGGCAAAAGAGGAAACGACAGAGAGAGAGGCTCTTTTTTTTTTTTTTTTTTTTTAAATTTATTTATTATTATTATACTTTAAGTTGTAGGGTACATGTGCATAACGTGCAGGTTTGTTACATATGTATACTTGTGCCATGTTGGTGTGCTGCACCCATCAACTCGTCATTTACATCAGGTATAACTCCCAATGCAATCCCTCCCCCCTCCCCCCTCCCCATGATAGGCCCCGGTGTGTGATGTTCCCCTTCCCGAGTCCAAGTGATCTCATTGTTCAGTTCCCACCTATGAGTGAGAACATGCGGTGTTTGGTTTTCTGTTCTTGTGATAGTTTGCTAAGAATGATGGTTTCCAGCTGCATCCATGTCCCTACAAAGGACACAAACTCATCCTTTTTTATGGCTGCATAGTATTCCATGGTGTATATGTGCCACATTTTCTTAATCCAGTCTGTCACTGATGGACATTTGGGTTGATTCCAAGTCTTTGCTATTGTGAATAGTGCTGCAATAAACATACGTGTGCATGTGTCTTTATAGCAGCATAATTTATAATCCTTTGGGTATATACCCAGTAATGGGATGGCTGGGTCATATAGTACATCTAGTTCTAGATCCTTGAGCAATCGCCATACTGTTTTCCATAATGGTTGAACTAGTTTACAATCCCACCAACAGTGTAAAAGTGTTCCTATTTCTCCACATCCTCTCCAGCACCTGTTGTTTCCTGACTTTTTAATGATCACCATTCTAACTGGTGTGAGATGGTATCTCATTGTGGTTTTGATTTGCATTTCTCTGATGGCCAGTGTTGATGAGCATTTTTTCATGTGTCTGTTGGCTGTATGAATGTCTTCTGATCTTTGACAAACCTGAGAGAAACAAGAAATGGGGAAAGGATTCCCTATTTAATAAATGGTGCTGGGAAAATTGGCTAGCCATAAGTAGAAAGCTGAAACTGGATCCTTTCCTTACTCCTTATACGAAAATTAATTCAAGATGGATTAGAGACTTAAATGTTAGACCTAATACCATAAAAATCCTAGAGGAAAACCTAGGTAGTACCATTCAGGACATAGGCATGGGCAAAGACTTCATGTCTAAAACACCAAAAGCAATAGCAGCAAAAGCCAAAATTGACAAATGGGATCTCATTAAACTAAAGAGCTTCTGCACAGCAAAAGAAACTACCATCAGAGTGAACAGGCAACCTACAGAATGGGAGAAAATTTTTGCAATCTACTCATCTGACAAAGGGCTAATATCTAGAACCTACAAAGAACTCAAACAAATTTACAAGAAAAAAACAAACAACCCCATCAAAAAGTGGGCAAAGGATATGAACAGACATTTCTCAAAAGAGGCTCTTTTAAACAGCCATATCGCATGTGAACTCAGAGTGAGAACTCACTCGTTACTGTGAGGATGGCACCAAGCCATTCATGAAGGATCATCCCCAATGATCCAAACACCTTCCACTAGGCCCCACCTCTAACACTGGGGATTACATTTAAATGTAAGATTTGGAGGGGACAAACATCCAAGCTATAGTATGTGTTTTTCAGATGCTTAACAGAATCATATATTGTGCTAGGTTACTGGAATAGAATGATAAACCCAACATACTCTCAAGTACTTTACAATTGAGTGCATATATGGGTTTCCATACAGGTAATTAGTCACATAATGAAAAAGCCACTGAATTTCTTAAAAATTAGTCTATAAAATACATATCTTAATAATATTAAGGAGTTTTTGAGTTTGTTGTTGTCAGGTGATATATTTCTTCCTAAAAGCTATAAAACAATATGAAAAGACTTCAAAATGTTGTGAAAAATGGTATTAGATAAAAATTTTTAAAATAAACTTTATTTCTCAACATAAACCTCAGCAAGGTCAACACACTTTTACAAGCAATAATACCAGCCATTTAGTCCATCTCTAAGGAAATGAGTGTCCTGGGACTGTACCCATGTCAGTGCAGCCTTTTTACATTATTAACTGAAGGAAAATAAAGATTAGAAAACAAAAAGAAGTCAGAAAGCGGCAAATCAGAACTATAAGGTAAATGCCTAAAGATTTTCTATTGAAAATCTCACAAATTACCCATAATTTCATGAGAGGAATAAGCAAGAGCATTTTCATGGTGGAGTAGTACTCTCTGGTGAAGCTTTCCTGGGCATTTTTCTGCTAGAGCTTTGACTAACTTTCTTAAAACACTGTAATAATATGGACATGTTATCCTTCTTTGGCCCTCCAGAAAGTCAAAAAGAAAAATGTCTTGAGCATCCCCCAGAAATCTTTTTTAATGACTCTATTAGTCCATTTTCATGCTACTGATAAGGTCATAACTGAGACTGGGCAGTTTACAAAAGAAAGAGTTTTATTGGACTTACAGTTCCACATGGCTGGGGAGGACTCATAATCATGGCAGAAGACAAGGAGGAGCAAGTCACATATTACGTAGATGGCAGCAGGCCAAGAGAGAGATTTTGCAGAGAAACTCTGGTTTTTAAAACCATCAGATCTTGGAAGACCCGTTCATAATCACAAGAACAGCACGGGAAAGACCTGCCCCGAATTCAGTCATCTCCCACCAGGTCCCTCCTACAACATGTGGGAATTATGGGAGCTACAAGATGAGATTTGGGTGAGGACACAGAGTCAAATCTTATCATTTCACATCTGGCCCCTCCCGAAACTCATATCTTCACATTTCAGAACCAATTGTGCCTTCCCAATAGTTTCCCAAAGTCTCAATTCATTTGAGCATTAACTCAAAAGTCCACAGTCCAAAGACTCATTTGAGACAAGGCAAGTCCCTCCCCGCTATGAGCCTGTAAAAGCAAAAGCAAGTTAGTTACTTCCTGGATACAATGGGGCTACAGGCATTGGGTAAATACAGCCATTCCAAATGGGAAAAATTGGCAAAAACCAAGTGGCTACAAGTCCCATGCAAGTCCAAAATCCAGCAGGGCTGTCAAATCTTAAAGCTCTAAAATGATCTCCTTTGACTCCATGTCTCATATCCAAGTCACGCTGATGCAAGAGGTGGGTTCCCATTGTCTTGGGCGGCTCCACCACTGTGGTTTTGCAGGGTACAACCTCCCTCCTGGCTGCCTTCATGGGCTGGTGTTGAATGTCTGTGGCTTTTCCAGGTGCACAGTGTAAGCTGTCAGTGGATCTACCATTCTGAGGTCTGGAGAATGGTCGCCTTCTTACAGTTCCCCTAGGCGGTGCCCCAGTAGGGACTCTGTGTTGGGATTCCCACCCCACATTTCCCTTCTACACTGTCCTAGCAGATGTTCTCCATGAGGACCTTGCCCCTACAGCAAACTTCTGCTTGGGCATCCAGAGCAGATGAAATATATCTTCTGAAATCTAGGCGGGGGTTCCCAAACTTCAATTATTGACTTCTGTGAACCCGCAGGCTCAACACCACATGGAAGCTTCCAAGGCTTGGGGTTTCCACCCTCTGAAGCAACAGCTCAAGCTGTACCTTGGCCCCTTTTAGTCATGGCTGGAATAGCTGGACCATAGGTCATCAAATCCCTAGACTGTACACAGCAGACAGAACCTTAGACTGGCCCACAAAACCACATTTTCCTTCTAGGCCTCGAGGCCTGTAATGAGAGGGGTTGCCATGAAGACCTCTGACATCCCTTGCAGATATTTTCCCTGTTATCTTAGGGGATTAACGTTCAGCTTCTCATTCTTATGCAAAGATCAGCAGCAGGCTTTAATTTCTCCTCAGAAAAATTTCTTTTCTATCTCATTGTCAGGGCGCAAATTTTCTGAATTTTTATGCTCTGCTTTCCTTATAAAACTGAATTCCTTTAACAGCACACAATTCATCTCTTGAATGTTTTGTTTCTTAGAAATTTTTTCTGCCAGATTCCTAAGTCACGTTTCTCAAGCACAAAGTTCTACAATCTCTGGGGCAGGGGAAAAATACCTCCAGTCTCTTTTCTAAAACATAACAAGAGTCACCTTTGCTCCAGTTCCCAACAAGTTCCTCATCTCCATCTTAGACCACCTCAGCCCGGATTTCATTGTCCATATCATTATCAGCATTTTGGTCAAAGCTATTGAAAAAGTTTCTAGGGAGTTCCAAACTTTCCCACATTTTCCTGTCTTCTTCTGAGCCCTCCAAACTGCTCCAACCTCTGCCTGTTACCCAGTTCCAAAGTCGATTTCACATTTTCAGATACCTTTTTATAATCATGGTGGAAGGAAAGGAGGAGCAAGTCACATCTCACATGGATGGCAGCAGGCAGAGATAGCTTATGCAGGGCAACTCCTGTTATTAAAATCATCATATCTCATGAGACCCATTCAATCTTGCAAGAACGGAACAGGAAAAATCCTCTCTGTGATGCAATCATATTCCACTGGGTCCCTCCCACAACACATGGGAATTGTGGGAGCTACAAAATGAGATGTGGGTGGGGATATAGAGCCAAACCATATCAATGATGTTTGATCTTAACTGGTCCACTTTTGCTCTGACTGGACCAATTTCACATCTTAATAGCCATTCCTTTGTGCTTTTTCTTCAATATCATACTAGTGGAGCCATGTTTCATCTCCTGTTACAACTCTTCAAAGACATACTTCAAGATATTATTATTATTTGTTTAAAATTTCAGTTGAAAGCTCTGTTCTTGTCTACAGCTGATCTGGGCACAACAGTTTTGATACCCACTGAGTGGAAAGTTTGCTCAACTTTAATTTTGCATTCCGAGTTGTGTAACCTGAATCAGTTGAGATGTCAATGCTGTTGACTATTGTTTTTACTGTTAATTATTGATCCTTTTCAATTAGGGCATGAATATGATTAATTTTTACCTTGAAAATTGATATAGATGGCCAGCCACTAAGGACTTCATCTTCAACATAGTCTTGTCCCTTCTTAAAACAAGTTTTTCACTTGTAAACTGTGAATTTCTTTGGGGCATTGTCCACATAAATTTTTGTAAAGCATCAGTGATTTTACCATTCTTCCACCCAAGCTTCATCATAAATTTGATATTTGTTCTTGCTTCAATTTTAGCAGAATTCATGTTGTACTGATAGGGACTACTTTTAAACAGATGTCTTATCCTTCTTAGTAACTCAAAATAGATTCTGTTCAGACATGTTATGATGAGTGAAATTCATCCATAGTTTTTAAATAATACATATTTTATGTGAACTTTTGGAAGATCCCCTGTATGTTATAGTTTTTTCTTTTAATCAATATTGGGTATATTCTTGTTGTAATGTTAATTTTTGAAATTATTTTATGCTCTTTCACAATTTGAACTTTAAATCAAACTGATATATGGCTTTATTCTCAATTTGTTAAAATAAATGCCAGAAATCTTTAAAACAATTTCTTAGTGTTTAAAATGTTATTATGTTATGCTTTTAACATCACCATTGAAACTCTACATGGGAAAAAAAAAATATGTCCCTATCATTTAACAACTGAAAAAATTAGAATGACAAAATTGAAAGGACATTGTTATTTTTTCAATCATTAAGCTGTCCTTCACTAATGCACTCAGTCCTTGATTAAACACACACACAAACACACACACATATACACATGCTTTTATGTCTATGAAGTGCAAATATTTCTTGGCAGTATTTTGAACTTTCTTATTTCTAGTGAAAAAAATTAATTTGAGACTTAGCTGATTATTTATTTAGAAATTGTTACAAATTTGAAAACGTAGCAAAATAAGTAATTCTAAAACTTCATTAAAAATTCAAAATAAAGACAGCATATATAGGATATAAAATTTCTTGAAGTTTTAAAGTACGGAATCAAAAATGATTATTATCCTATGATAGACAGCAAACTAAAACTCACGTGGTTTTACAAATAATATTTTCTAGTAGTTATAGATAGTACATAATTCGAAAGTTTTAAAAGAGAAAGATAGCTTGAGTTGGGGAGGTCATGAAAATAGCAAAAGAAGAAAGGAATTGGAAGAAAGGGGATATTCAAATCCATCGTTTCAAGAATCATTAGCCAAGAACAATCAATCCAGTATTTATCCAGCAAAAAAAATGATTTAATAATAACATAATGTAGTTAACAACTTATTCAAAAATAAGCTAACTTGTTTTTATTAGTCACATATTTATAAATGTAAGAAATTTAATCGTGGAATATTTTGCTCAAAGTGTCTTCATTTTTTTCTGAAAATCTACAGCTAATTAGAATATCATTCAGAAGGTGAAGAAGAGAGAGTTGTTAAGAAACTCATATAATTTAGAGTGTTAATACAAAAGGTTAACAATTTCTATGCTTCTCAGTCTCTAGCATTCCCTCATAAACCTCCCAAATCAAATTATTAACAATACTAATCATAATTTTGTATCAATATCATATATAAAGAAGAAATAAGTACATATTTAGAAAATGTGCCATTTTCTGTTAACTTATAAAATCTAAGTAAAAGCAGTGTTGAAAAGTAATCATCTTGATTTCCTTGCCTTACAATGAGATTTCATCATGAAGCCATCAAATACAAAGAAATCATGACACAACTGCTATGACTATTCCAAAGGAAATAAATGCCTGGGCTTGAAAGAGGCAGGAAAGAGTCATGTATGAGCCATCAGAGAAAACGTATCCTATGTTAATGTAAAACCTAAGTATTGAATATTTATTTCAACCTAAATTGTATTTTCTTTCTGACTCCACAGATTTCAGTTGTGTTTGCTATTATGGAGATTCCTATCTAGAATTTCAGAATGTGGTTTTAAATCCACAAAATAACATCTCCCTAGAATTTCAGACCTTCAGCTCCTATGGACTCCTGCTCTGTGTCAAACAAGACTCAAATTTAGTAGATGGATTTTTTATTCAATTGTTTATTGAAAATGGTACTTTAAAGGTAAGTTATTCGGTTCACTTAATTTTTAAAAAAATACAAAGTTGTTCTAATTATGTGCTTTATTGGTTATTTTCAAAATAAAATTTAAACTTTATATTTTATACTGATAGCCAGGATGTCTCTTCCTCTACTTTTATAATTTCTTTCTACATATATATGAACCAACAACAAAGTATTTTTAAGCAAAAAAAAAAAAAAAAAAAAAAAAATTCATAATAATATCAAGTAGTTAAGAACTTATTCAAAAAATAAGCTAACTGGGTTTCATTAATCACATATTTATAAATTTAAAAAATTTAATCGTCAGCGTATTTTGCTCAAAATGTCTCTAGTTTTTTCTGGAAAATATACCTAATTAGAATATCATTTAGAAGGCAAGAGATAATCATTAAGAAGCTCATATAATATACAGAGAAAAATTTACACAGATAGATCAGTTTATAGATATTTAGATATTAATATTTCAAACAGTACATGATTTGAATTAACATTCATTGTCTTTTTTTCTACTTATTTTCAACTTCTACTTCTTTATTGAGCATTTTCCCAATTTCTTAATTTCCCAATGATAATAATTGTTACCGTTTTTATAACCTTAAGGGCAGGTATAGTCTGGGAACCCCTAAGGAATCCCAAGATTTATTTAGAGGGTCCTGAAGAGAAAACCTGTTTTCATAAGTTTTCTGTTAGGCAAGGGGTGTTATTTGCCTTATTCACTTTTACTCTCATAAGTGTATAGTGGAGTTTTCCAGAGGCTACATGACATGCAATGATATCCTTGCTCTAATCGCTAATGTATCATTTTATTACGTATTTTTGTATCTTAAAAATGTCTGTTGTAATATTTAGCAGTGTAAATATTGATAGACACAACCCAGTTAAAAAAAAAACTCCTTGGGGTTCTCAATAATTATTATGAATGCAAAGGGATTGTGAGATCAAAAAGTTTGAGATTGCTGACTTTGCACTTGGTAAGCGTTATAAGAACCTTTCAAAAGTCCAAGATTACGCAGCTAATAACATTTTGAAACCAACTTTGATTTGAAAGTGCATACTCTTTTCCCAACATCATTCTACCTTAACAAATTGTCTCATACCCCTGCTCTGAATACCTGGTTTAGGGAAGTCATCCCAATTATCATTGCAATAACTCAGCACAATAAGGTAATTAACTCATGTAATTCTAATATATGAAACATAATAACCGCATTTGGTCTACCATCTCTTTTATGATGCGATTTAAGTGTACATGTTGTGAATTTCCATGAAAGGATGAATGAGTTATACCTTATTATTTAAATAGGCAAATTCTCTTAGTTTGATTTTCTTTAAATGTCCATGTTTCTGAAGTAATATAATACATATACATATAGCACCATGTCACTCCAGCCTGGGAGAAGGAGCCAGAAAAAAGCTAGCCCTCATAGCCTTCATATATGATTATATCCCAGGTATAATTCTGTGTGTTCTACTTTGACTGACTTATTTGCCCACTTGTAATATTTACTTCACAATATTTATTCATTTACCAATTTAAACCACACAAAAATTTGTATTGCCCCATTTTACAAGTGAGTAGATTTTAGCACAAAACACATGTGAAGTCTCAAAACTCCTAAGTAATAGAGCTGGGATTTGAACTCTGATCATCTAACTGAAGACTAAATAACCTTAAATTTTCTTAAGACGGAGACTGACAAATTACTGCAACTAAGTAAATAACAGTAATTATTATAGACGCGTAAGTATATATCCTTTCTTTTTCATAAAACCAAAGGGAAAGAAATGCTATACCTCTCTTCACTAATTAGTTTTATAGTTCCTAAATATCTTCATTGAACCTATTGTGAATTATTTTTTTTCCCATTTTATAGGGAAAGCAGTGGCTATCCATTAGTCTTAGTAATACATTATTTCACAAAATATTTTAACCTACAATCCTACAAGTCTCCAGTAATTCCTCCTAATGCTTCTTATTAGAGTTTTTAAAGTCAACTGACAATAATCTTATAAAAGAAAGGAGTGTTTTGCAATGGCCAAATATCATAAAAAGTTAAAATATATAGCATTATCTTTGTCTTTGGACTACATGTGAGCGTATTTGGGTGTATCTACTTAAATACAGCTAGGGACACATGTTATGAAACACAATGCAAGTGAGTTTCTTAACACGTGGGTTATAGATCACTTTTAGATACAATAAAAACATTAAAACCCCTCTCTGGGAAAGAATAGACATGGTATAATCAATATACGTGTAGGCACATGCTTGCTAAGAAGCTTAATAAGCCACTGTAGCACATCCATGGATTTCCTGGGGATGCTTGGTTAATCATACCTGATATAGAAAATGATTTTTCCTCTGTAGATCATAACTTAGTTGCCATTAGCAATAATTCTGCAAATGCCAGACACCCTGATATCTCCAAAAGCTTGGAATGAATGGTTAGATTTCACAATCTTAAAGTTTCCCTTCCTGTGACATTAATATTGTCCTCTAGATTGTATTAACTACTCCTTGCCTTGCTCAACTGCTGTTATGTAAGAAAGATTCCAAGAATACTTGCTTTCTACTAGTAGAGAATGTTGCCTTTCCCAACCATGTTCCTCAGAATACTGGAAAATAATCTGGATATGTGTGTGTACACATATATGCATGTGTATTTGTATCTATATAATACTCATATATTTGTGCATATTAATTATAGGACTTACTAGTTGTAAACCTTCAGTTATCACTTCTCTTTAAGTTTCAAACTTCATGTCTCTCCAAAGTGATGTAAAATATATTGATAAATTATAAAGTCCAGTGCAAATATAAGGTATTAATTTCATGCTGAAAAACTGAGGACAAACTTTTTTTCCCCAACAGTACCACTTTTACTGTCCTGGTGAAGCAAAATTTAAAAGCATTAGTACTGCTATTAGAGTGGACGACGGGCAAAAGTATACACTGCTTATCAGGTAAGATAATTATTTATTTTCCACTTAATCTCATTAAGTAGCAAAGTAGCAAATATTATGAATATTATAAAATACTCATAATATTGTCCTTGTCATTTCAAAATTGAGGTTATACTGATTAGTATTAACATGTGCATGTGTATGAATTAGTATCTGTCAAGCTTTTCTATATATTCTAAAAAATGTACTGAGAAAATAATATAGGAATTACATTATCATTATTTGTTGTTGTTGTTGTTGTTGTTGTTGTTGTTGTTGTTGTTTTGAGACGGAGTCTCGCTCTGTCTCCCAGGCTGGAGTGCAGTGACGCGATCTCGGCTCACTGCAAGCTCCGCCTTCCAGGTTCATGCCATTCTCCTACCTCAGCCTCCTTAGTAGCTGGAACGACAGGCGCCCACCACCAGTGGACCTGGCTAATTTTTTTGCATTTTTAGTAGAGATGGGGTTTCACCATTCACAGGATGGTCTCGATCTCCTGACCTCGTGATCCGCCCACCTGGGCCTCCCAAAGTGCTGAGATTACAGGGGAGCCACTGCCCCTGGCCAGGATTATATTACCAATGAACTCACATAAGGAGATTTACAAAAGATCCATAAAAGCCTCATATTTTTCTCATACGGCAATTGTTAACACATAAACTTAACTGGTAATTTATTTTGATGAACAAAGTAAATTATATTCAGTGTAGAAAATGTGGCACTTCCAGAAAAGCATAAAGAAGGAAATTAAAATGGCCCACCACAATCCAGATCCAGTAATTAAGGTATATTATTAATATTTTCAAAGCTGTGTTTTAAGGTGACCCTATCCCCAAATGCTCATGAACATCTGAAATAAATCAGTTTGCCAATCTGATAAGTAAACTTCTCCTTTTTCTCATTTGATTTTTAGTAAATTTTAATTTTTAATACAGATGTAACGCTTTTTTGTTATGTGCCTTGCCTCCCTCCACCTTTTTTATTTCTTGGAATGATCCTGACAACACATACCACAGCCATAAGCTGGTATGTAGATTAAATTATTTTCTGGCAATAGATTATTCAGTAAAAGGAAATATCTATTTAAAGCCAATATAAAGGGGGGGGGAGGGCGGAAAAGAGAATCCTAAACAGAGACTGGGAAAAAAGTTAAATGAGAGGTTTTAAGAAAATTCTACCTTCTTTAGGCCACAACTACCCAAATTATATTATCTAGAATACAGATTCTTACAGATAATTGACCAAAAAATAATGTATCATCAAATAAATTGAGGAAAGCCTTCATCACATCTACCCCCCATCCAAAATACTCAAAATGAACATGAGCTTAGAACTCTGAGATGCTATTTCATAAATCATCTTTTTTTCTTTTTTTCTTAATGCTTAGTGTCACCATACTTGAAAGTGTCACAACACAGACACAAATTTAATATCTTTCTTCATCATTTTAATCTCCTAAATAACAAATGTTGAGGGCAGTACACTTTGGAAAATGCCATCTCAGCTGAGGTAATAATTTCCCTGGGCAGGGACGACCATCATCTCTAGGGAAGCAAGTCCATGAGCTATGGGTGGCAGTAAGAATCAAATCATGAAAGACATAGATGGGCTCCTGAATAAAGCAAAATGACAGGTTGGTATCATGGAGAGACACAGGGAAAACCCACAGAAGCTGTCCTGGCCTCAAGCATGGTTGGAAAAGAGTTAAAAAAAATCATTTTTTGAAAAAATCATAGTTACAGTTTCTTCATCAAGAATTTATATCAAGTACTAATTATATATATGAATTTATTCCTGTAAACAATTATAATTATCTACATTTTTCAGATGCAAAACTGAAAGACAGATTAAGTACAGATAATGACATAACTAGAAAATGACACAATCTCAAGGCTGCTTTCACTCCAAAATCTGAAAGTGTGAAGTTACAGGTCCCATGAACCATGCTAGGGAAATGTAATATGAATTGAATTACTGTTTTCCCCCTACCAGCAAAGAACTGCTGTATGTTCAAGATCAGGTAAAGATAAGAGTTATAAATGATGTGTCCAGGAAAAATACTAGCAGAAGAAACAACAATATTAATTAACACACACTAAACAATTACCGTGTACCATATGCTTTACACACACATAATTACATCTAATCATCATAAAACTTATAATGCCTATTTTACTAGGTTGCTGGGCTGCCATAACAAAGTATCACAGAGAAGGTGGCTCAAACAACGGTAATTAATTTTCTTACTATTCTACAAGCAATTTAATCTCACAATTGCAATTTAGTCTCACAATTCTGAGATTAAAATGACAACAGGTTTGATTTCTTTTGAGGTCTCCTTTTGCTTGTAGATGGCTGTATTCTCCCTGTGTCTTCACATCATCTATCCTTTGTATGTGTCTACTAATTTCCTCTTGTAATAAGATCACCAGACGCATTGGATTAAAGCCTACCCTGATGACCTCATTTTAGCTTATTACTTCTTTGAAGACCCTATTTCCAAATATAGTCACATTCTCAGGTACTGATGGCTGAGACATCAACATGTTAATTTTGAGTGAAACACAATTCAGCCGGTAGCAGTCATTTTGCATATTTGAAAGCTGAGACTCATAGAAGCTGGACAACTTTCTCTCTCACATTGGTAGTCAGTAAAGGAGCAAGATTAGAACCCAGATCTCCTGCCCCTTGACCTGACCATTGTTTCTACTAAAAACGGACAGTTTCTATTGTTAAAGTAACAAGACATCAGTCTCTTTTAAAAGAAACATTAAATGTATAAGATGTTTTAAATCCCAAGAATACATATTTTTCACTATCCTTATTACAAAATGTCATTTTTAAGAAAACCAAAAAATCACTTTCTTTTATGTTATATGACTACAATTTGGCTTCAGTTTGCATACACCGTTGCTTTTTATTTTTATCAAAAATTAGTTGATATCCTGTCTATATCTGATCTAAATAATCTGAACTCGGAAATATTTCTTCTCAGATTTTTGGTGTGCTTGAAGTAATAAAAAATTTATAGAAATATATTTTCTCCATGATTATCATCTATAAAGTACAAGAGTGAAGCTCCATTACTTTTATTTTTCTGTATCTTTAAAACATAGTCCTGGGGAAAGAAAGTCAAAACCCTGAATTGTGAGTTGAATACAATTCGCGAATTGTTGCAGCTAAAATGTTTTGACCGTTAACATATTCCTATAAGTAAAGGTAAATGGTGTGCATACAATTCACCCCAATTTTACCCTCTTTTATTTTGTTATTGTTGAAATAAGTCTTTCCTCTTGAAAATGAATGTAGGAGAAGGGTCTTGACTTACATACTCTTATAGAACTGTGAAGGAAAAGGACAGCAAAATGGTGCTAGGCCCATGATGAAGATCTGTCGCAGAAAAAGCGGAACAAATATGCTCTATGAAAAAGTAACCTGGCTCATTATTTTTGAGAATAAGGAAAGACAAGCTGTTCTGCAGAGCAGGACGGCCCTTTTAAAAAAGCAATGTGTGATTGCTTAAAATAACAAAAGCAGGAAGGAAAATATGGAGTGCTTAAAATCAGGTGAAATATACTTTGGCATGATAAAGATACTAAAAGCACACATACTAAAAATTATTTTAGTGAGAAATTAACTATAGCTGGTGCTCATATTTTAATGAAAGGGACAGTCAAAATGGGATAAAGCAGTAAAGTTAGAATGCGGAAAAATAGCATAGAGTATGTCATGAAGCAAAATGCAAATGGGTGAGCGTTTGTCACTCTATTGTTGAACACTGCCAGGTAAAACATTAAGGTAGAAGGGGATGAGAAGCTGAAGATAGTGGCACAGGTATTTTCTGTAAAACACAAATGTGAGAGTCTGATGTTATATTTTATTTGTGTCTGTTGGTGTAGTTATAATAATTATGCTTGTGTATTGTATTAAGTTGTTAATATACTATACACTACTTGTAATCATTGCATATATTACACTATAATATATATTACATTATAATTATATACTAAAGCATAATTATATTAATATAATAATTGAGTTTGCTTTTAATAACAAGTGTATTTTGGGGTTTTTTTTTTTTTTTCTTTTCCATTTAAAGTCACTGCTTAACTTCTACCTTGTCCTTGAAGAAGGGTAGAATTTGGCATTAAAAGACAGAGTTAAGGCTGGGCGCGATGGGTCAAGCTGAGATCGCGCCACTGCACTCCAGCCTGGGCGACAGAGCGAGATTCCGTCTCAAAAAAGAAAAAAAAAAAACAAAAAAAAGTACATAATTAGCCAGGCATGGTGGCACATGCCTGTAATCCCAGTTACTCGGGAGACTGAGGCAGGAGAATGGCGTAAACCCGGGAGGCGGAGCTTGCAGTGAGCTGAGATCTGGCCACTGCACTCCAGCCCGGGTAACAGAGCGAGACTCCATCTCCAAAAAAAAAAAAAAAAAAAAATAGAGTTAAGTTAGGCTTTTCTGACCTCCTCGACTATGGGATTTTAGATTTTTCTAAATGTCTACCAATTAAAAATACTGCCATTAACTTTAAAAAATTCCTTTATTTGTTGCCTTACATTTAAGCTCTGAGTCAAAATCCTAATTTGTAAGTAATTCGCAAACACTCTGTCAGTTCTAAAACTATCTCATGGTGAATTTATTGGTTTGACTCTTTGGGAGCAGGTGGCTCCTATTCTACAAACTCTGCAAAGCCAAATAACCTAGAACAAATGAGAACATCTTTAGTTATCCTTGAGATAATAATTTACCAGTTTTGTTTATGTACAGTCATCCATATGCATTGGATACAATAAATCATTGCATTAGATATACAATAAATTGCAAAGCATTTTGAAAAAGGGCATATGATTTATATAAACAGTAAATGACATGTCACTTTAGAAGACTGACATGTACCAATGAAATCCACACATTGGCAGATATTTTCTCAAGTGATATAGAACTAGATACAAAGCCTGAATATCATTATATTAATTTGTTAGATGATAATAGGAGAAGGGTGTTCCTTAACTAAGTACTGGTATCAAAACAAGAGAGGAAGGAAATAATTTGAGATCATTTAGGTAGGAGGGAATGAGAATCAGGTATGAAAATGCAATAGTAGTAAGGTTGTACAGGTCATCAAACGCCATAGTAAGAACTGTGAACTACATCGCATGCAATAGAGTCTTACTGGAGGATATTTAAGAGATCAGATAAATAGTCCAAGGAATACTCACTTTCCTTAATACGGTGGGCTAATCTACAGTACACAATAGGCGCTAAGTGTCTGGGCTTCTCCAGATCCGCTCTACAGGTCGTTTCCCGTTTCTTTTTGCACTGGTCCTCTGAGACTTACCTGTGTGGATTAAATTAGTGGGCTCTTTTATGGAATAAATTGGGTTTTCACAAAATTTATGCATTGAAGTGTTAACCCTCAGCAGCTCAGAACATGTGCTTATGGCTACAGAGTCATTACAGAGGTAATCATGTTAAAATGAATTCATCAGGGTGGCCCTTAACAAAATATAACTGGTGTTCTTATAAAAAGAGGAAATTAGGACACAGAGAGAGACCCATACAGAAGGTAGACACCATGAAGACAGAAGACAGCCACCTTCAAGCCAAGGAGAAAGGTCTGGAACAGATTCTTTCCTCATAGCAAAAAAATAGGGAGGCAGGAGGGTAAAGCCTGAATGTGTATTCCTTTGACCTTGTATTGTGTCCCATGGGCTGGTTCTCTCCCTGAAGTCAAGGTCTTTGCTCCTGGCAAATGGCCCTCTACTCTGTTCTGATAACTTCTCTCTTCCTCTAGTCTTTAGATGTAGAGGTAGTGTCAGAGCAACTATGTTGTGGTCCTGGTATTCTGTACTATCCTTTGTGGCTTTTCTATTCTCTGACCACATCTTTGTGAAAAGTTCGTTTATTTAATCTTACTCAAATTGTATTAGTTGAAGTGTTCCACGTATATTCTGCTGAGAACATGAGTCTTCACCAGTCAGTATGCTGAAGGACGGGTGAAAGGCTTAATGGGGAAGGACTAGAAGTGGCAAATACCACCCCTTTCTGCATTCTGTTGGCTAGAGATTAGTCACATGGGGACATTTCATGACAAGGGAAGCTGGAAAAGGTTTTCTAGGTTTACACCCACGAGGAAGAGTACATCAGCTAAAACAATGTGGAATAAACAAGATGAGAATTATTTCTATAAGGGAAAATATGATAACTGTCAATCTTTAGGATAAAAACAAAAAATCAGTAAACACAATTTATAACACTTAGTAGTTGAATTGGAACCAAAGTGTTCATATTTCTTTTATTCTTGGTTTTAAGTGATTTATTGCATTGCTTATAAAGTATGTACTGATATATATGCTATTTATCTATTAAATAATTATAACTTCATCAGAATGCATGCCATGTCAGATTACATGTTATAAATAATTGCCTCTTTCTACTATCTATTACTTAAACTACTCCAGGATTCACCCAGCGTACTAGTGCATAATGCCTAGGAATGAAAAATTGTTTTATCGTCACATCATATACCTTCTTATGTGTTTGAGTGGTAGAAAATATTATAAAAATCCAGCAAATTGTGCATTCAAAACACAGAACAGTCTGAAAGAAACTACTAATTTTAGTAACAGTTGGAACAAAGACAATGGAAACATTATCACTACAGCAAGCAAGCATCCAAGTTTTTCACTTCATTTGGAAGATATTAAGAATGAAACCAAGAATAGGACGTGTGTCAATTAGAGCAGGAACACTTTGGCTCAGAGTGCTGGAAAATCAATGAAGTGGAAACAAACAAACAAAAATTATCTATTTAGCCACTTTCCAAAAAATAAAAAATTTGTTTTTAATGAAATGTGTACATTATCCCATTAATCTTTTAATTAACCCCTGTCAGTAGTATCAAGAAAAACATGACCATGGAATACTGATTTTACTTTAACTTGAACAAAATAAAAAATGAACAATTAATTTTCATTTTGCATAATTACTCAACCAAGGAAATGTTCCTGTAACATAAACCTATTTTTCTCTTCCTTTCCAAGTGGTATATATTCCTTTAACACAAAAGATAGAGTAGGAGTGAAATTTCATCATTTAACTTGGGAAAAGAGGATTTTAAAATGTAACCTGCATAGGCCAGTTAATTAGAATAGACATTAACCATGTTTAAGTTTTTTTTTTTCTTTTTTTGAAACAGTGTTTCAAAAAAGAATCCTGCTCTATCATCCAGGCTGAAATGCAGTGGTGCTACCTCCGCTCACTGAAACCTCCACCTCTGTGGTTTAAGCAATTCTCCTTCTTCAACCCCTGGAGTAGCTGAGATTACAGATGCCTGCCACCACGCCCAGCTAATTTTTGTAATTTTAGTAGAGACAGGGTTTCACCATGTTGGCCAGGCTGGTCTCGAACTCCTGACCTCAAGTGATCCACCCACCTTGGCCTCCCAAAGTGCCGGGATTACAGGCCTGAGCCACTGCACCTGGCCTGTAATTTTTAATTCAATTTATTCCAGTGCTCTGATAAATTGGTTACCAATCACCTTTTACGGGCTATTTTTAAAGACAAATTAGAATAATTATAGATTTAAAAGTAGGACATTTCCCATCATTTTACTTGAAAACATATTACCTATTACAAAATTACTGAAATTAATAAAATATACTGCTATTATCAACACTGCTAGTCAACTCAGAGGAGCATAGAGTAGTTTTGGTTTTACTTGATGCATCCATTTAACATCAGAGTTTTGGGGTTTTTTTTCTCTTTAGAAAAAGATATTTGTTATTATTCTATGGAAGTTCAGCTGAAATGATGCAGCTGATGTCAGTCTAGAAGTCATCTGTACCTCAAGAGTTTTGAGAGTATTTTGGGTTGGATTTTGATCAGAAAGGGCAGATGTTACAAAAAGAAGCACACAGCAGCGCATTTACGTGGAATTACTGGGAAGCTATTGTATCTGGGTATGTTATCATAGATCCAGAATATAAAAATTCAAAGTGTACACAAGTCCAAGACCTGAGTCTTATTCTTTCAGAAAAAATAATTTCAAAATATATTTTGAAAGCACTTTTTAAAGCAAGATAATATAGGCTAGAAATAGACAAGATCATAAAGTATAATTGGCTTCTTTCTGCCAATGCATGCTTTTAATAAGAACTGGATCATGGCAATTTAGTGACATCTACTGAGCCATACAAATGTATGTCCTTTAGAGGCTCAACAACTTATGGAAACAAAGATTAGCATATCGTAGGTATAGGCTTCAATAGGTATCCACTAATTACTCATGTCCTTTAATTTTACCTGAAATATGTCTTGTTTTTGATGATTTTTTTACTCTAACCTGATAAGAGAAGTTCTAGTATAAATGACTTACAGTTAAAATTTCTACTTAAATCTTTCTGCTGCATAGGATTCACTTGATTCAGCTTTAATTCTAGCTTGCCTCATTTTTCTCTTATCTTTGCCAAGAGGTGAACTGTCTGTTATGCTAATATAAACATATTGAAAAGAAACTGAAAGTGAACAGTTTATAATTTTAGTATTTCATATGAGAAAACAGAGATGAAAAAATATCCTTGCTAAAAAATAAAACATGGTTATATTAATCATATTTTTAGAAAACCTTCCTGTGAGATATTTCAGTGTAAATATAAAAATAAAGATTATGGTTATCTTATTAAGAGAAATTTGCAATATTGAAGGCAATTATTGAATGATAAATTTTAATTCTTATTAACTTGTATTACGATCCAGTTGAGTGCATTTTGAAATGCTAGATACATGATACTCTGAATTTAAGTCTTTAAAATGTTTCTTGTAGATCACCATAGGGTAATTAGTTTACTGAATCAAAAAAATGTCAGAAAATTTAAATTTGGAAAGTCAGTTGTGTTATGAGAGGTAAACTCACTTTTGAGAAACATTTAGAATAATCATTATTATTTCAGAAAATTAACGCTTAATTCAAGTCATTTTATAAACACTATCAAATTCCTTTCCCAGTTTGAAAAGAATATATCCTACTTCATTAAGTGTTACTTCTTAAGTTTCTTCTATTAATGAAAACTTATTTGTGCAAAGGAATTCTGAAGTATACATTGTCATGTGTGTCCGTGTGAGGAGACCACCAAACAGGCTTCGTGTGAGCAACATGGCTGTTTATTTCACCTGGGTGCAGACAGGCTGAGTCCGAAAAGAGAGTCAGGGAAGGGAGATAAGGGTGGGGCCGTTTTATAGAATTTGGGTAGGTAAAGGAAAATTACAGTCAAAGGGGGGCTGTTCTCTGGCGGGCAGGAGTGGGGGTTACAAGGTGCTCAGTGGGGGAGTTTTTGAGCCAGGATGAGCCAGGAAGAGGAATTTCACAAGATAATATCATCGCTTAAGGCAAGGACCGGCCATTTTCACTTCTTTTGTGGTGGAACCTCATCAGTTAAGGCAAGGCAGGGCATTTGCACTTCTTTTGTGATTCTTCGGTTACTTCAGGCCATCTGGGCATATACGTGCAAGTCACAAGGGATGCAATGGCTCGGCTTGGGCTCAGAGGCCTGACATACATAATAATTGCTTTCACGTGCTTTCTCATTCTGTGTTCATTGAGGTGACTTCAGAATCAAACATCAAGCCCATATTTGCTTCCTTCGGTTGTGTATTATCAGGGTTACAATGAATAATATACTTTTTTTTACATCAAATCTTCTCAAAAAGAATAGACAAAAGCCGAGCGCGGTGGCTCACGCCTATAATCTCAGCACTTTGGGAGGCCGAGACAAATACAAAAAATTAGCCGGGCGCGGTGGCGGGCGCCTGTAGTCCCAGCTACTCAGGAGGCTGAGGCAGGAGAATGACATGAACCTGGGAGGCGGAGCTTGCAGTGAGCCGAGATCGCGCCACTGCACTCCAGCCTGGGCAACAGAGCGAGACTCCGTCTCAAAAAAAAAAAAGAATAGACAAATATCTTTTTGTTACATGGCCTTTTCAGATATATAATGAGAGCATATTGAAGGTAGCAAGCTTCAAGTTAAATCAATACAATAGCAAACTTAAATTTCAAAGCATTGTAATTAGGAAGTATGGCACACTTTCAAAAGGGTCTTCACAGTTAATTGACTAGAGCCCACATGGAATAATGCGGTCTGTATATCATTTAGCTTATATACATCAGTCTCTCCCCAAATTGACATTCTCTATAGTTGTTGGTTATCTGCTGCTTTGGTATACTCTCTGTTATGACCTTGCAGGTTGCTTTAATTGTTAAAGCCTCATTGATCACCGCATGTCAATAAAAATGAATACATTAAGTCCATATCCACAGATTCACTAGCAGAATACTTCTAGGAACCATTGAGATGTAAAGTCCTAGATAATTCTGTCAGATATATTTATTTGTAAGGGAACTAATAATTAATGACTGATTATCATGGCTGCAATAAAACACAATGCTAATGAAATTTGCCCAAATTTAAGCTAAAAGAAAAAATGATCTAGTTATTTTCCACTTGATAGCCAAAAGGCTAAGAAGAAATGATCTAGTAATTTTTCTTTTTTTTTTAGAAAAAGCTTTGTGAAATTTTCTTAACTATCATTTGAAACAACGCAATAATACTATACAAAATGATTCATATATATAATTGACTAAATAATAACTAGAAATATTGATTCTGTAATTACCAGAAACAGAATAATTCTAAAAAAGTCCAAAGAGTTCAGCATAGCTGGAAACTTCCATTTGAAAACTGTGGATACTCATGGCATGATAAGTTGCTTTTAGGAGTAGTTTAGAATAGAATGGTCCCAAATCTGAAGGACAAGTTTTAAGACAAATAGTTTATTCCTCTTGCTACTTGGAAGACTTGACCCAATTCTGTCCAAAGTCAACCCCTCCACCAACCCCTAGACTCCATCCCTTTTCACAATTTCAAGGACTTCTCTTCTTCAGGATCACCTTTAT
Source organism: Chlorocebus sabaeus (assembly GCF_047675955.1). Lineage (NCBI taxonomy): Eukaryota > Metazoa > Chordata > Mammalia > Primates > Cercopithecidae > Chlorocebus > Chlorocebus sabaeus. The sequence goes on along the minus strand of NC_132920.1, from coordinate 64,251,569 downwards.
TTTCTTGTATTATCCATCTTTTTCTCTCTGCTGGACCATTTCCAAAAAAAAAAAAAAAAAAGGAAAAAGACTTTAAAATTTCTCAGCTGCAACACAGCACCTCTCAAGATCTTATATTACTTTGATTCTGTTCCTCTTAAATGCCAACATGTCAAAAGTTTGCCACATATGAGATTTTGATTTTGTTGCCTGTTATTATTCAATCTAATCCAATCTGGTATCCATGTTCTCATAACTGACACAGCTTTTGTTAATGTCACCTGTGAGTAGAGAGTTTTATCATTTAAACTAATAAATATTTAAAAATAAAGAGTGTTGTTAGTTATGACTCTGGGACAACATGTACAAACAGAAACTGTAAGACAGTTTCTGACAATGTGAGACGATGGTCACTCCATGTAACCTTCATGTTGACAAAGCCAATTTTTTGCCTTCATTGTTCTAAGCACTTTAGTGAATACACTCTATCTTCTTGAAATAATTTTCTATGTCTGCTTCAAAAAGAGTAAGTTGTTGGTGTTTCTCCTATCTCAGTGACCAATTTTCTTTCTCTTTTTTTTTTTTTTTTTGACAGAGTCTTGCTCTGTCACCTGTACTGGAGTGCAGTGGCATGATCTCGGCTCACTGTAAGCTCCTCCTCCCGGGTTCACGCCATTCTCCTGCCTCAGCCTCCCGAGTAGCTGGGATCACAGGTGCCCACCACCAGGCCCAGCTAATTTTTTGTATTTTTTTTTTTTTTTTAGTAGAGACAGGGTTTCACCATGTTAGCCAGGATGGTCTCGATCTCCTGACGTTGTGATCCGCCCACCTCGGCCTCCCAAAGTGCTGGGATTTACAGGCGTGAGCCACCGCACCCGGTCTTTTCTTTCTCTTTTTACACCCGTTCCAGCATGGACCTTTCTTATGAATTTCAGACTCATCTATCCAAACACCTAATATTTTCTCTTGCATGTCTCATCTGTATCTTAAATTTAACATATCCAAAATACAATTCCTGGTCTCCTACCCCTAACATTGCTATTCTACTTTCCTTTCCTTCCTTCCTTCCCCACTCACATATCCCTCCATGGCCTTTCTTGTCTCAGCATCTCAGCAAATAACACTATTGTCTACCTATGTAATCAAAGTCATCTTTTACTCTTATCAGTTGGCTCTTTATATCCAAGCCTTTCAGAAAGTCCTTTTCAACATTTCATCTTACATCTACTTATTTTTCTCTCTCATCTCTGAAATAATTCTGGTCAATAAGCTTCCTTTTTTTTTTTTTTTTTTTTGAGTTGGAGTTTCACTCTTGTTGCCCAGGCTGGAGTGCAATGGAATGATCTTGGCTCGCTGCAACCTCCAACTCCCAGGTTCAAGCGACTCTCCTGCCTCAGCCTCCCAAGTAGCTGGGATTACAGGCAGACACCACCACATTCGGCTAATTTTGTATTTTTAGTAGAGACAGGGTTTTGCCGCGTGGGCCAGACTGATCTCAAACTCCTGACTTTAGGTAATCTAGCCGCCTCGGCTTCCCAAAGTGCTGGGATTACACATGTGAGCCACCGCACCTGGTTGCTTCCATCATTTTTAATTTGGGTTGTGGTAGTTCTCCCTTGCCTACTTCTCAACATTGTAGCCACTATGGCCTGGGTGTTTTAAAAAAAACTTATTAAATCAAATCACTTCTCTGTTTGAAGGTTCTTCAGTGGCTTACTTGTACTCTGAAAATAAAATCCAGACTCCTTGTCATTGCCAACAAGGCCCTGCATGTTTGGGGTCCTGCCTGTGTTCCTCGACCTCACCCAATACCCGACTTCCTCCCTCTCACACATTCCATTCACTTTGACATTCCATTACTTCTAGGACTCTCTGAAATGCTTTTTACCCCAGAGCTCTTAATCTCACTGTTTCTTCCAAGTGGAATATTGTGTCGTTTTCAGTATTTTTCTCTTCTTCTGTCCCCACATTGGTTCCATGTGGCCTCCTCCTCCTTCTTCTTCTTCTTCTTCAAGTTTTAGGTTAAAAGTCATCTCTAGAGGTAAACCCTCCTTAACTGTTCCATCTAAAAGTTTTCCTCTCAAGTTATCTGTTATAGCACCTACTTTCATTTTATACTTACTTGTTTTACTCATTGATTTTCTATATTCCTAACCAGACTGTAAGCTTCATATGTTCAGGGATTTCTCTGTCTTCTTCCCAGGTGAATACACCCCTAGCACCTAGCATGTATCTGGGGCATAACTAGTTGATTAATAAATAAATATTAAATAATGAATGAAAGGCAGGGATGAAACTTGATTTCACATTCAAAGGTGGGCAGTTATTGGAGAGGAGAGAAAATTCGCACAGGAAAACATGCAATCTTAGAGTGAGCAATGTCTGTTGTCTTAAGAATAAGCAGGGTTTGCAGTGAAATGAAGCAGATGCAGTTTGGAGCAGCCATGAAAATCAGAAGTTATGTTTCAGTAGGATCTCTAGGCTGTCTGACTACTTAGACATAGTCACAGACATTTTTTTCTCCAGAGTTGCATGATATCATTTGCATGCTCACAATAACCTGGGTAGAAATCTAGTACATCATAGGTATTGAATAAAATATTGTTAATAAAATATCAGTGTGTTAAATGAGTCTTCCTTTCTCAAATATCTTAAAATATTTTCTGTTTTTAAACAGATGCCTATGAAGTTTACTGGATGTTTTATATCTGTGTACATATTTTATGTAGGTTGTAAATTGTCAAAAATATGAAAACAGAGTTAATTTAGCTGAGTTATCACTACTGTGGTTATTTTAAATAGATAAAATCATTAACTCATCTTAACTTTTGAGTCAAACTTTATCTCATAATATTTTATAGTTGAAGAATATGTTAATTATTGAATTACTTTCTCACTAAAATAGAAACTTTATTTTATTCAAATGGTTGAAAATTTTAGGATAGTGTTTAAAAAATAATGCAAAATGAAAGGTTAAGTGCTAAAATAAACATTTTCTTCCATGAAATGTTGGCAGTTAAAATAATCAAAAGTGATGTGTTCATATTAAGTTTATTTACAAGCAACTTAAGTAACGTGACCCTTTCAGAATTATACAAAGCTTGCCATTGGTGATATCACTGGCAACTCTAAAGAATTACTATTTTCCCCCCAAGACGGAGAGGCTTGCTCTGTCATCCAGGCTGGAGTACAGTGGTGCGATCTCAACTCACTGCAACCTCCGCCTTCCAGGTTCAAGCAATTATCCTGCCTTTGCCTCCTGAGTAGCTGGAATTACAAACATGCACCACCATGCCTGACTAGTGTTTGTATTCTTAGTAGAGAGAGGGTTTCACCATGTTGGTCAAGCTGATCTCGAACTCTTGACCTTGTGATCCGCCCGCCTCGGCCAAGAATTTGATTTCTTAACATATCTATGAAAGGAAAGCGATTGCTTTATTAGTATTGTATCACCTCAAGAGGCATGACGATTCTGTAATGTTAGGAAACACTACCTCCTACATGTCTGTCAGTAATAAGAATTAGAAACATTGTGTATATTTCATTTTGAATATACTCAACTTACAGTTAAAATGTTTAGCTGTCTGAATTCGAAATGGACATTGATTTTACAACTAGGAAATTAAATTTCTTAATGGTCTAGATTTGATGGTTTCAAATTAATCTGTATAGCATGTGACATCTTACTTGAAATGAAACTGGTTATACAATTGAATTGATTTCCTTTCCAATCAGTTTTCATATCAATAATGGTTAATCTACGAAGAGAAAATACTCTAACATTAAAATCTGAGTACTTTGAGAATGAAAACTTCGCTTATTCTTTTTTATATTCTCAAGATCTAACAAAATGCTTTGCAAAAAAATCAGTAAATCCTTACTGAATGATTAATAGAATGAATGAATGAATGAATAAAATATTTACAAAATAGTCATTCAACAATTTCAGAACAAAATTATCGAAAAGAAAAAATAAAAAATAAAAAAGAAAGTATTTTATATGCCTATAGTCCTAATTGACATGTATTACATTTTAAAAGACAGTTATAAAATGGTATCTATATAAACTGAACTATCTATTACTCACATTATTATTCTGAAGGAAAAATCTACACTACAAATGAAAGTAATGAATACTCTCAGATACACTTGTAAGGTGACAGGAATATTAAACCAAGTGGTAGCACAAGGTGAACATAGACATTATGTTCATAATAATTAACCTCTCACTCCATCGTTGTAAGAACAATTAAGACCAAATGTATTAATAGGTTCTATTACACTAATGTGATGATAATAATCATGTGAAGATTACTTCTGAGACTCTTCTAATATAAAAAGCAAAACAGGATTCAAAGATAACACTAAGAACGTATTTTTATACTCAACCAATTGAGCCTTCACAACAGAAAGTTCCATGTTTCCTCCCTGAGGCATCCCAGCCATTCCAATTGACCAAATACCCTGAGGTTTTAAGGTGCAAAGGTTCTCAGCAGATTTAGAATAGCAATATGATCTAACAGCTCTTATCCACCATTGACCTTATTTCTTGCTACAAAGTAGAACATACATGTTTATCCATATTCCAAGAGGGATAGACCCTTGGCTTGTCTGTATCCCTTTCAGCACCGCACAAATGCCCCACACTTTTTTGCCTAATGGAATAAGGCAATTGAGTGACTATTCTCAAAACAAAGAAGGTAACATGTTTCGAGTAACATGAAGTCTTCCCTTCAATGGGCACCCTTTAAATGTCTTCATTGGGAAAAAAAAAAAAAAAAAAAAAAAAAGTCTATCTGTCTGTCATCTATCTCTCTGCCTGTCTGTCTATGTATGTATCTATCAATCATCTAGCTCAGCACTATTGACATTGGGGCTAGATAATTATTGGTTGTAAGGTACTGTCCTTTGCATTGTAGGATGTTTAGCTGCAGCTCTGGATTCTACCCCTTCCCTCACTTGGGAGGAGCCAAAATCATTCCATTTGCTCTGAAATGTTTCTGGATGGGGAGGATGGAGAGGGCAAAAATCACAATCCCTGTTTGAGGACCACTGATCTACACACACACACACACACACACACACACACACCCCAAACAAACACGGTCTCTCTCTTGCTCTGTTTCCTTCCTTCCCTCCTTCCCTGAAATATTTGAAAACACTAATCAGCAGTTTCCAAGTTATTACAAAAGATTGGTAATTATTTTTATTTTTGTATCCTAGTTTTGAGAAAGAGGAAAACAGCAAGCCATTGATCTGTGCATTTTGATTTTTTAAAAGAGTAAATAGCATATTGATTGTGTTTAGGATTTAGAAAGTGGATTATCTTTAAATGGTTCATGAGCCAAAGATAAATTGTTCCTTGTCAGCCTGACCTTACTAGAAGAATGTATTTAATTAAAAAAAAAAAATTCCCTAGATATGAAAGACAAAATTAACATGTATTTCTGCTTGAGAATCTAAGAGTTATACTAATGAGAAATAACATGATCCTAAATTGCCCTCCCCTTCAACCATAACCACTGATATAGTTTGACTTTGTCCCCACCCAAATATCATCTTGAATTGTAGTTCTCATAATCTCCATGTTCATGGGAGAGAGTCAGCAGGAGGTGATTGAATCACAGGGACAGCTTCTTCCAAGCTATTTTCGTGATATTAAGTTCTCATGATATATGAGGGTTTTTAGGGGGCTTCCCCTTTTGCACTGCTCTCATTCTACTCCTTCCTGCTGCCATGTGAAGAAGGACATGTTTACTTCCCCTCCCACCATGATTTTAAGTTTCCTGTGGCCTCCCCAGCCATGCTGAATAATCAATTAAAGCCCTTTCATTTATAAATACCCAGTGTCTGGTATGTCTTTATTAGTAGTGTGAGAATGGACTAATACAGTATATTGGTACCACAGAGAGTGAGGTGCTGCTGTAAAGACACCTGAAAATGTAGAAGCGACTTTGAAACCAAGTAACAGGGAGAGGATGAAATAGTTTGGAGGGTTCAGAAGAAGAAAGGAAAATGTGGGAAAGTTTGGAAATTCCTAGAGACTTGTTGAATGGCTTTGACCAAAATGCTGATAATGAAATGGGCAATGAAGTCCAGGCTGAGGTGGTCTCAGATGGAGATGAAGAACTTATTGGGAACTTGAATAAAGGTGATTCTTGCTATGTTTTATCAAGGAGACTGGCAGCATTTTGTCCCTACCCAAGAGATCTGTGGAACTTTGAACATGAGAGAGATAATTTAGGTTATCTGGCAGAAGAAATTTCTAAGTGGCAAGGCATTCAAGAGGAAGCAGGGCATAAAAGTTTGAAAAATTTGCAGCCTGATGATGCAGGCTTTGATGCTTAAAGTCACAAGGTACAGCTCTGGGGGGTCGGGGGAGGGGGCGCTGTAGCTTCAGAGTGTGTAAGCTCCAACTCTTGGCAGTTTCCATATGGTGTTGAGCCTGTGGATGCACAGAAGTCAATAGAAAACAAAAACCCATTTTCTGAGGAGAAATTCAAGCCTGTTGCAGAAATTTGCATGAGTAACAAGGAGCTGAATGTTAATCACCAAGAAAATGGGGAAAATATCTCCAGGGCATGTCACAGACCTTCAGAGCAAGTCCTCCCAACACAGGCCCAGACACTTAGGAGGAAAATATGGTTCATAGGCCAGGCCCAGGCTCCCCCTGCTGTGTGCAGCCTAGAGAATTCGTGCCTAGCATTCCAGCCACTGTAGCCATGGCTCAAAGTCAGAAGGTACAGCTCTGGCTGTGGCTTCAGAGGGTGTAAGCCCCAAGTCTTGGCAGTTTCCACATGGTGTTGAGCTTGTGGATGCGCAGAAGTCAAGAACTGAGATTTGGGAAGCTCTGCCTAGATTTCAAAGGTATGAAATCTAGCTGAGAAATCTTTCATACCTCCACCAGGTATGGAAATGCCTGGATGTCTAGGCAGAAGTTTGCTTCAGGGGCAGAGCCCTCATGGAGAACCTCTGCTAGGGCAGTGCAGAAGGGAAATGTGGGGTCAAAGACCCCACACAGAATCCCCACTTTAGCACTGCCTAGTGGAGCTATGAGAAGAAAGACACTGTCCTCCAGACCCTGGAACAGTAGATCCACCAACAACGTGCACTGTGTGCCTGGAAAAGCCACAGACATTCAACACCAGTCCCTGAAAGCAGAGGGAGGTGGGCTGTACCCTGCAAAGCCATGGGGGCAATGCTGCCCAAGGCTGTGGGAGCTCACCTCTTGCATCAGTGTCACTCGGATGTGAGAAATGACTTCAAACGAGATCATTTCAGAACTTTAAGGTTTAATGACTGCCCTATTGGATTTTGGACTTGCATGGGGACTATAGTCCCTTTGTTTTGGTTGGCCAATTTCTCCCAGTTGGAGTGAGTGTATTTACCTAGTTCCTTTACCCCCATTTTATCTAAGAACTAACTAACTTGGTTTTGATTTTATAGGCTCATAGGCAGAAGCAACTTGCCTTGTCTCAGATGAGACTTTGGATTTGGGCTTTTGGGTTAATGCTGGAATGAGCTAAGACTTTGAGGGACTGTTGGAAAGGCATAATTGAGTTTTGAAATGTGAGGACATGAGATTTGGGAGGGGCCAGGGATAGAATGATATGATTTGACTGTGTCCTCACCCAAGTTTCATCTTGAATGGTAGTTCCCATAATTCTCATGTATGGTGGGAGGAACCCAGTGGGAAGTAATTGAATAATGGAGGTGGTTTCCCTCATGCTATTCTCGTGATAGTAATTTCTCAAAAGATATGATGGTTTTTAAAGGGGCTTCCCCCTTCGCACAGCTCTCATTCTTCTTCCTGCCATCATGTGAAGGACAATTTTGCTTCCCCTTCTGCCATGATTTTAAGTTTCCTGAGGCCTCCCCAGGCATGCTAAACTGTGAGTCAATTAAACCTTTTACCTTTATAAATTGCTCAGTCTTGTGTATGTCTGTATCGGCAGCATGAGAATGGACTAGTACAGCTACTTATAACAGTCTATAGAGAGGATTTGTGGGGAATTAGCCAGGATGAAATTTTGAGGAACTCAGATGGGAGCTGTAGCGAATATTTAAATTGTAATCAGAGTCAGGGCTGTTCTGTTTGATCTTGCATTTTACCAGTTCAGCTGACACCCTGGCACTCCCACACTACTCCAGACATTTATGGAAACAGAAACCTGGTGACCATTAACCACAGTTCACAAAGCAACCTTAATACCACAGCATACCTCACCTTTTCTCAGGGACTGTGTGATCAAACCACAATATAAATCTAACTTGAAACCGACGTGGGGAATAGAGCGGAGGAGGATGACTCTGGTGAAACTTACTCTTTTTTCCATGGGACAGAACCTTCCCTCAATTATAGCCATATGTTCCAATTGCAGCATACAGGAATCTCTGCCAAAAACTCTGGTATGCAAGACATATAATTTCATTTTCTACATCTCAACTTAATTTACATTTCTAGTCCCTATTCTGATAAGATAACAGAAAATCAATTTCAATCAATGAGAGTTTCCTTCTCTGTCCCTGTGATTTTATCACAGTGCCAAGGCATAGATGGTGCGGGTAATCACATAGATATTAATGTCATCTGATCACACTGGCCTCTGGTGAAATCGACCTATTTTGCCTGGTTTTCTCATTTGAACACACAGAGGGCAGAGCACAGGAAAGACTCCTTTAGACTTAAAGGCAAGAAGAAACTCACTTTAGTGCTTTCTGCCCTATAAGAAATGGCATAGAAGTGGTTATTATAAAATAAAAGGTTATGATTTTCCAAAATAAAGCTTCTTAAGACACATACTTTAATATGTACTCAAGTGTACTCAATCATGAAGAGCTAAATTGCCATACCACAACTTTGCAGAGATTTTTTTTTACCCAAGGTGTTACATAGATAACTATAGTATGAAATAATTAAAGGAGAGCCTCCTTTGTTTGAGACCTGGATTGGAGATAATAGGAAGAGTTGAGTAGGGAACTATTAGCCTTATCCTGTGGTTTCTCTGTGTCCCCTAGAATTTCTCCTATGTCACCACTCTGGAATCTAAACAATCATATGAAAACATTTTTGAAAAAACACTGTTGTGTCAGAAATATTTTAATGTGAATAATATTAATAGCAAAACCGTAGGCCAGGCGCGGTGCGTCATGCCTGTAATCCCAGCATTTTGGAAGGCCAAGGCAAGTGGATTACTTGAGGTCTGAAGTTCAAGACTAGCCTAGCCTATATAGTGAAACCTCATCTCTACTAAAGGCCCAAAACAATTAGCCAGGCTTGGTGGTGTGCACCTGTAGTGCCAGCTACTCAGGAAGCTGAGGCAGAAGAATCGCTTGAACCCAGGAGGCAGAGGTTGCACTAAGCCAAGATCGCGCCACTGCGCTCCAGCCTGGGCAACAGAGTGAGATGCTGTCAAGACAAAACAAAACAAAACAAAACAAAACAAAACAGCCAAACCCTTGCAGGTGAATATGCATTATTTGCTAGAGTTGGAAAGCTAGATTTTTAAAATATTATTTCTGAAATAATAACTAGTATGCAACTAAATAAAAAAAATTCTTCCTGAATGTCGCTGCTTTATTACTGTCAGAAACTTGTCATTATTCAATGCAATCTAATTCACCATCAATAAAATGTATCTAAATGGCCTATTTTGATAAAGTATCCATGGTTTTCACTTTTTTTTAAGAGAGGAAGCAAAGCATACCAATTAAAACAAGTTTCTGGAAACAAGTAAATTAAAAGCAAATTCTAGCACTGCTACCCATTGTAAACCCCTGTGCCTGTTACCAAACAACTCAGAACCTTAAATCTCTCATTTGTTAAATGCAGGTAATAACAGTACCTGCTGCAGAGGGTAATTGTGCATATAGTATAATGTACTACATATGCCTTGTATGTAGAAAACGCTCAATAAATGTTTGTAATTGATTTTACTCTTGAGCATTTTAAAATTTCAAATATATGTGTATAGCTTTTCATTGTAATGTATAAAAGCTCTAATTATCGTATCACTGTATCCAGGAACATGAAGTAATGGTTCAGTCAGCATTATGTCATTATTATTGCAGTACCATACATTGTTGTCTTGAAAAGAATGAGTTCTTGAGGTGGACAACTAGAGTTCTATTACCACCATCACTTGCTGTGCAACTTGGATCAAGTACCACAACTTCTCAGTTTTACTGGGTTTCTTGAGGATCAAAAAAGCTAAAATAGGTGAAACCATTTAGTAACGCTTAATAAATTAGCTAATACAATTATTATTAGGTTATCTACATTGATATTTTTTGTTACATATCATTGTCTTTTACCTAAGGACAGCCATATTATGCTGGGTAATATTTGGAACATTTACCCAAGTGCCTGGATAGAACTTAGAAAATTAAACTAAGATGTACCACTAACGTCTCAAAAAAGTTCAAAAGATGCAGAAATAAAGTTAAACTTCCAATTTCTTAGCACTTAGCTATGATGAGTGATAAATATTAAGTATTTATAAAGCTTTGCCTAATGAATAAATGAATGAATTAAGTGTGAATAAATGAGTTAATCAATATAAGGAAGACAAAACAAACCAGGGGTGGGGGGGGTGGGGGAAAAAGGCCTAACGGCTTAAAAAGAACTCATAGAACTCATGCAGAGATGCATCCACATACACTAAAATATGGAATAATTTTAATAAGCTCAGAAATTGAGTGGTTTACTGCTGCTCTTGTTAATTTGGCATAAGTTCAGCTGCCATAGATCAGAGACTAGAAAATGAAGATTTGATAACACCAGCATGAGAATTACTTTAAGCATCAGAATTTTATATCTGAGTTTAGGTTATTATTCCTTTCGATTATAAATGTAGAAAAATGGATTTGACTTTGAAAGTACTTGCTAAGGAATGATCATACAAGCAAAAACACAAATTCCAGGAACTGAGCCAGACTCTGATTTGTTCTGTCCCTGGAGTGCTTTATTTAAGGAAACCACTGATTTCTGCCACCACTCTGAAGAAATTCATGTGCGAAGGTGGCCAAAAAATCTGCCTCCAACTCAGTTTTCTAGGATCCTTTCCAAGGAGAGATCAACTTCTTTCGGATTAGCTCATGAGCAGCTATGCTGAAAGTAGCCTTTTATACATGAAGCTCAGTTTTTGTCCAATATGTTAAAAAGGAAAGACAAAACTCTCTGTGATCGTTTCTATAAAGCTTAGAAACTTCAGCTTGCTTTATTTTAATATTTAGGAGAAAGAGAAATGCTACTATAATCAAATGAAGTTTTTCCAAAGGGAATGTCAACAGCTTACCATTTGCCTGAGGCTTATTTGAGAGCATTTCCTTATGAGATGCTAAAGTAAAATTAAAAACATCTAGCTTTATACCTTATGATTTGAAGAACACTGCAAAATCACTAGCAATTATTATTAATTATTTTATTAATAATGGAACATATGAACTCCTCCCAGTAACTGAAACATTTACTCTTAATGCACATGGACAGAACATTGTACCCTCAGAATGGGCCTCAGACTCATACATAAGACATCCAAGAGCAGTGTGATACAGGTGGGGCATGCTGGATGTTCTCACCAAGAGTAATTCTCTATTAGGATGAAAAGAACGTGAACCACGATGATGTTTAGTCTCAGATAAACATGGCCAGTGATGCCATGACTGAGAAGCTACATAGATGCAGTTTGAATAAAATGCTTATTGTTTTTTGGAGCATCACAGAAAGCAGAATTGAAAATACAGGGGTGTCATGTGACCTTGTGGAGCTTGTGCTTTCTGTGTCCGAAGACGTAAGGCCTGTGTTCTTATTTGAAATGAATTTACCTATAATTTCATGAAAAACACCTGTGTGGCTCTCAGTGTATTTCAAACACCACCAAAGGTGCCACCAGATATAAAGGTGATGAAATCCATTTAGTGTAGTTGTTGGTTGTCAACACCCAGAATCTTTTCTTCACCAGTGTGGTTCTTCTGGTCACATATTGCCTATTCTTGTGTTTGTGTTCATACAACTATTGTGTTTGTTGCATTTTTGCATTGGGTTTTATATCAAAGTCTTCTGTAATTTTATTAGAAAATTAAAGAGAAGAGAGAGACACACAGATCCTCTCCAAATCCTACTTTATTTCAAAGGTAATTACCTATACATTTTCAGGAGTTTCTTCTATATTTAAATATTCATACTTCCAAGTAAAAAATGTGTTTTACTATTTTTATGTATTCATTTCCAAAATTATCACTGGCTTTTTGTTGGGAAGAATGAGAATTTACCTATCTTACATCAACCCTGATTGTTTTGCTTGATCATCTCCAAAATTAGGTCCATTGTTTGAAAAGCAACCGGCAAAGTATAAACCATTATAAAGGGCATATGCTGATGTTTGGCACAGCCAAGTATTATACTACAGTTAGCTTTCCTTTTCTTATAACCTCACCACCTTCTACCCAGTAAATAATGTCCTTGTTTATTATTTGCATAACTTTGTTATGCTTATCTTTTTTTAACTGTTCATGAGATTTACTTTATGACTCCTACCAATGAAACTTTGCTTTGCTATTCTTCTATGTTTGGCCTAATGGTTACTGAATGTCTTATTTTCTCTTTCTTATTTTGTTTCATTTGTCTGGAATAAAATGTTGGAACATAGTACATATTAGCTTTTTGAATCAAAGATTGCCTGGAAAGTGACAGTCTTGCCACATCTTTATGTATATCTATTCTACCCTCAAACTTAATTTTACATTTAGAATTTATACACAAAATGTGAACCATTTCCCTCAGAATTTTGAAGGCATGGATCCATTGATTTCTAGCATCCTGTGTTGCTATGAAATATCTAATAACTTTCTGATATTTATTTGTATATGATATCTTTTAATTTATCTTCATTTCTCAGGAAACTTTTAAGGGTTCTTCTCTATTTTTAGTCTCCTGAAATTTCACAAAGTTGTATAATCTTACTCTATTTTGGCTACTATAACAAAATACCATGAACTGGGTAGCTTATAAATAATACAAAATGAATTGTCACAGTTCTGGAGTCTAGGAAGTATGTGATCTAGGAACCAGCTGATTCAGTCATTAGTAAGGGCAGGATTCCTGATTCATAGACGACGCCTTCTCATAGTGTCCTTACGTGGTGGAAAAGGTGAATGGTCTCTCTCAGACTTTTCTTCTAAAGGCACTAATCTTATTCATGAGGACTCTGCCCACATGACCCAACCACCTCTCAAACATGTCACATCCTTGGGCATTAGAATTTCAACATATGAATTTGGGAAGACACAAATATTTAGACCATAGTATGTACTTAGTGTTTTTCTTTTATCTTTCACTCTGCTGGATTCCCATAAGCCTTTGTTGCATGGTACAGCAGTACTAGTCTCTTAGTCCCTTAAATTCTTTCATTGATTTTTACCTTTTGCCCTAACCTTTGGGTATTTTCTTTGTGTTTTTCCTGATACTGTTTCGTTTTCTTGTTTGTTTGTTTGTTTTGAAAACAATAACCTGTTTTCTCTATGAGGATGTTATTCAATTACAGTTTTTTGAAGATTTTGTCTATTCTCTGATGTATCAATCATGGTCCCAGCTGGAGACAAACGCGTTTATACTGAAATGGTTTAAACAGAGTTTAATGAAAAGATGATTTATAGATGTTTGGACCTTGGCAAGGGAAGCATCAGGAGACTAATGATGGCTGAGAAGCCATTATCAACTGCAGACCTGAGAAGGAGGAAGTATGACCATAGCTTAGATCTTGAAGCTGTGTAGGAGGCACTGTCTGACAGGAGTTTGGAAGTTGGAGAATCCAAACCGAAACTAAAGCAGAATAGAGGGGACAAATATCTAATCTCCTTTAAGGGAGAGTGGGGAATATATGGCTGCATAAGGTGAGGAAGGGGAATTTACTGCCCTGAACGTAAGCTTCAACTAGTATCCATAGTTTTAATCCTATCCTTGCAGACTGTACAGGAGTTTGGCCTTTTAGGAGTTTTGTGGAATAGGCGGTCTCTCTTCTACTAGTATCCTCCTTCACAGGCATGAATCATAAATTCTGCTGAATTAGTTAGCACTTCTCCGTCCAAAATTTTGTCTCTTTATTTCTTTTAACTTTACCATCCACTTACATATATATGCGTTTTCTATATCTTTGTGAATTTTTACTTTGTTTTATTCATAGTAAAGGAAAAGAAAGTCGAATCTCACTAAGGAGAGGTGATAGAAGGTAATTTCACATGTCTGATTCTTTATATTTAAACAGAACTAGTAATTCAATTAACTTTTGAGATAATATCCCTTTGTGATTTAGTGGCCATGGTAATTTCCACCAGAAAAATACAGTACATGCTTCACAGCTGACACACTTGAGGTTCCTCAGAAAAAGAGAGAAAAAAAATTAAAATAAGGATCTTTCTAGACATCAACTTCTACTCTTTTTGAAAAACAAATTTGACATTATTATCCCCCTCAGCATCTCAAAATGCCTTCTCCTTTTCTTCTATGCTTATTCACCCTCCTGTATCTCTCTACCAACCCCAATATTCATCTGGTATTATTAGGTAGACACAGTATTAGATAAATAAACACTAACAAAGACCTTTCAAGATCTCCTCAGTCTAAATCTCCTGAGTCCTCATTCTTCATTATTTGGAGACAATTGTTTTAAATATGCTATTCAAATTTTTTCTTTAAAACTTCTTTCTTACACTAGTTTATCAAAGAATGATTATTTTTTGTGTGCTTTTAGGAAAATTTACCAAAATATTGTTGGTTGCAAAATATAAAATGAATACAAAATATTCTGTTAATAGTAGAAAATTATATTTATTCTGTTTATAGGCAAAATTTTGATATATAGATTTTAATTACATTTTATTGGGCATATTTTTCAAATGTTTTGTATTATTTATTTTTTCAGTTTATTTCACAATCTAGTAATGATGTATTTATAGGCTATATTTAGGTATCAATTCATTCCTCTTGAATTCATAACAGATTTTACTAATACACATTCATCATTTTGTATATGCATGCATATATAAACATACATACATATAGACATGTATACATTACATATATAAAAATATACATATATGCAATCATATATGTATACACATATATGTGTCATATATGTATATATGAATGTACACACATATATGTGTGTGTGTGTATATATATTTGATACAAGGTTTCAATTTGTCATCAAGACTAGAGTGCAGTGGCACAATCATAGCTCCCTGCAGCCTCAAACTCCTAGGCTCAAGCAATCCTCCCAAATCAGCCTCTCAAGTAGCTAGGACTACAAGTGCAAGACACCACACCTGGCTAGTTTTGAAATAAACTTTTGTATATTAGTAGGATCTTGCTATGTTGTCCAGGCTGGTCTGGAACTCCTGGCCTCAAGTGATCATCCTGCCTCAGCCTCACAAAATGCTGAGATTATAAGTGTGAGCCACACTGTTCAGCCCATTTTATATATTTAAACTGCTTTGTGACTTTTATAAATGTATGAGCCTAATTGTCTTATTTTCTATTTTGAATTTTGATTGCTACTGAATGTTAATGCTTGACCTCATTTTTTGGATTCCATTTGTATGATGTAACTTTGCCAACTCACTTCTGAGTCATTGGTTCTCACATGTGTCTTTTATTTAATTCTCCAAATTTGAGAGACTTTGACCTAATTTCAATAACTTGTGTTCTGCTTGTTACTGTTTTATATTTTATGGATTGTCAAGATTTTTCCCCTTTATGGTGTTATATGATGCTGCATTGTAATCATTTTCTCACTAACTTCTAATATAAACCATTATTTTATAATTTGTGAATGGTCAGGTTAATTTTTATATAAAATCTTCAATATATCATTAAATAGCTGTCATACTTAAAAATAGAGCTATGGCTTTTCAACATCCCTTTAAGCAAGATTCAGTGTTTCTCTCCTGATTATCCCCACACATACACTTTGTAATGTAATGTGTAAAATCATTCATCTTGAGCTTCTAAAGACTTAAAACAGTCCACATTTTCTTAAAAGCTGATTAAATTTTATGCTGGTAGTTAAAACCAAGATTAAAATAAAAATTACTACCCAACTAAAAATTTCGAGTATCTAAAATTCTAATGTTTTTCACTTAGCATAAATGTTATAGATTTTGTCTGAGGAAAGAAAATGTCCTTGAACAGTGCCTAGAAAGTTTATCATCACAGTAGGTGAGAGTACATAGACACACAGTAAAAGCCAATATATATACATCAGGGTGGCCATGCAATATTTCAGTCAAGCCAATGTTCTGACTAGAGTCAATGTGTTTTATTTGTCAGATTACTCTAAAAGACAAAGACAGAATTTTTCATGTTTTATGAAAATATTATGAACATGCTTTCCTCACAAATACACATATACAGGAATGACTTGGACTTCTTAGATTTAAATATGGCTGTGAAAGAAAGATAGAATGGCATTTGGAAGCAGATAATAAAAAAAAAATAGTTTTCATTTAAATCCAACTAAGATTGTCTTTCAATGGCAGTGATTATTAGCCATCTTTTCCCCTTACACACAGTTTCAGTTCTTGCTTCAGTGGAAATAAAAGGCTCATTGGACGTGAAGATTCCCAATAGCGACAAGATAGCAATGAGACTCATTTTCAATTAGTAAAGCCTTGAAACTAGGTATAATAAAAATCATATTCTGTCTCAGATACTATTTTGAGGATTCACTCTCATCCCATGGTAAGAAAATACAATAAATCAGATTTTATTTTTAACTTGAGTTTCCATCAGCCATCGGGGAATACTGCAGAACAGAATCTGACTATTGGAAGCAAAGAGAAAATGTTAGCCAGGACCCCAAAATGTTGTGTTAATTCACAGACTCATGGGTCCTGCCTGGTTAAATGCCCTGAATCTCTTTTTTTATCTGCACTAACACAGTCCTACTAAATCTTAAGAGTCCATGAATGCCCTAATTTTCACAATTATAAATGCCCCAAGAATAACTCATCTGTGTTCCCCTCTATTGATGAGAAGCACTAGTTACTCTTAAAAGTCATGCTGGAGTTTTTAAACCCAGGCTATATAAAATATAAACTTACCCCTAATAAATGAATTTGTTTTCCCTCCTTTTGTCTCCCAAATAAATCCTCATTAAGAGCACTTTCATAGTACATGTCTTTTAAAAATTTAGATTTATCAAAATGTGCATAAATGTACTTGAGATCCTACAGATCTATCAACATAAATTGATATATCAACAAATTACTATAGTGTGTGTTATCAGCTTCCTTAAACAAAAACCATGTATCTCTTACCTTTACTCAGGTTTCATTTTGCTTTCTACTTTCTGAAATAAGACAATGCAGCCCAAAACAGTAAGAGCATTTTTTTCGGATTCTAATAATCAACATATAAAATTGGTTAGTTCAACCAAAGCCCCATGACCAGTTATGTATTCCCTTTAAAAAAATAATGTGTGTGGCCAAATGTGGTGGCTTACACCTGTAATCCCAGCACTTGAGGAGGCGGGTTGATCTCCTGAGGTCAGGAGTTCAAGACCAGCCTGGCCAGCATAGTGAAACCCCATCTCTACTAAAAATAAAAAAATTAGCTGGGCGTAGTGGTGGGCACCTGTAATCCCAGCTACTCGGGAGGCTGAGGCAGGAGAATCACTTGAACCTGGGAGGCAGAGGTTGCAGTGAGCCAAGACCACGCCATTGCACTCCAGTCTAGGCAACAAGAGCAAACTTCCACCTCAAAAAAAATAATGATAATAATGTGTGCATACTTACATATATATGTATGTATATATGCTAATACCATATAGTTATATTTTAAATTGCATGTATCTAATTCTTAAAATAGCATTTAAAACATTCCTTGAAAATAATTTACATTTTTATAGTACTGAATCTGGCTTAATATTGCCTGTGAGGAATTAGAAGCCCCACTTCTTTCATTAGCATCAAATATACCAAGATATTCCAGCACATCTGTTTTGCAATAAATGGTGTTATCTTCCATATTAATTGATGAAGCCTTTTTCTTCCTTTTTAAAATTATACTTTAAGTTCTGGGGTACATGTGTAGAATAGGCAGGTTTGTTACATAGTTATACACGCGCCATGGTGGTTTGCTGCACGCATCAACCCATCATCTACACTAGGTATTTCTCCTAATGCTATCCCTCACCCGGCCCCCCACCCCATGACAGGCCCCAGTGTGTGATGATCCGCTCCCTGTGTCCATGTGATCTCATTTTTAAACTCCCACTTATAAGTGAGAACATGCAGTGTTTGGTTTTCTGTTCTTGTGTTAGTTTGCTGAAAATGATGGTTTCCTGCTTCATCCATGTCCCTGCAAAGGATATGAACTCATCCTTTATTATGGCTGCATAGTATTCCACGGGGCATATGTGCAACATTTTCTTTATCCAGTCTATTGTTGATGGGTGTTTGGGTTAGTTCCAAGTGTTTGCATTGTGAACAGTGCCGCAATGAACATATGTGTGCATGTGTCTTTATAGTAGAATGATTTATAATCCTTTGGGTATATACACAGTAATGGGATTGCTGGGTCAAATTTCTAGTTTTAGACCCTTAAGGAATCACCACACTGTCTTCCACAATTGTTGAACTAATTTATACTCCTACCAACAGTGTAAAAGCATTCCTATTTCTCCACATCCTCTCCAGCATCTGTTGTTTCCTGACTTGTTAATGATTGCCATTCTAACTGGCATCAGATGGTATCTCATTGCAGATTTGATTTGTGCTTCTCTAATGACCAGTAACGAGCATTTTTTTCATGTTAGTTGGCTGCATAAATGTCTTTTTTTGAGAAATGTCTGTTCATATCTTTCACCCACTTTTTGATGGAGTTGTTTGTTTTTTTCTTGTAAGTTTGTTTAAGTTCTTTGTAGATTCTGGATATTAGCCCTTTGTCAGATGGATACATTGCAAAAATTTTCTCCCATTCTGTAGTAGGCCTGTTCACTCTGATGATAATTTCTTGTGCTGTGCAGAAGCTCTTTAGTTTAATTAGATTCCATGTGTAAATTTTAGCTTTTGTTGTCATTGCTTTTGGTGTTTTAGTCATGAAATCTTTGCCCATGCCTATGTCCTGAATGATACTGCCTAGGTTTTCCTCTAGGGTTTTTATGTTTTTAGGTTTTACATTTAAGTCTTTAATACATCTCGAGTTAATTTTTGTATAAGGTGTAAAAGGGATCCAGTTTCAGCTTTCTGCATATGGCTAGCCAGTTTTCCCAATATCATTTATTAAATAGGGAATCCTTTCATTATTGCTTATTTCTGTCAGGTTTGTCAAAGATCAAATGGTTGTAGATGTGTGGTGGTATTTCTGAGGCCTCTGTTATGTTCCATTGGTCTATGTACATCTGTTTTGGTACCAGTATCATGCTGTTTTGGTTACTGTCAACTTGTAGTATAGTTTGAAGTTAGGTAGTGTGATGCCTCCATCTTTATTCTTTTGGTTTCACATTTTCTTGTCTATGTGGGATTTTTTTGTTGTTGTTGTTCCATATGAAATTTGAAGTAGTTTTTTCCAATTCTGTGAAGAAAGTCAATAGTAGCTTGATGGGGATAGCATTGAATTTATAAATTACTTTCGGCAGTATGACCATTTTCACAATATTGCTTCTTCCTATTCATGAGCATGGAATGTTCTTCCATTTGTTTGTTTCCTCTCTTGTTTCCTTGAGCATTGGTTTGTAGTTCTCCTTGAGGTCCTTCACATCCCTTGAAAATTGTATTCCTAGGTATATTTTTCTCTTTGTAGCAGTTATGAATGGGAGTTCACCCATGATCTGGCTCTCTTTTTGTCTGTTATTGGTGTATAGGAATGCTTGTGATTTTTGTACATTGATTTTTGTATCCTGAGACTTTGCTTAAGTTGCTTATCAGCTTAAGGAGATTTTGGGCTGAGACGATGGGGTTTGGGGCTGAGACGATGGTGTTTTCTAAATATACAATCATGTCATCTGCAGAGACAATTTGACTTCCTCTTTTGCTAATTGAATACCCTTTATTTCTTTCTCTTGCCTGATTGCCCGGCGGAACTTCTAACATTATGTTGAATAAGAGTGGTAAGAGAAGGCATCCTTGTCTTGTGCTGGTTTTCAAAGGGAATGCTTCCAGTTTTTGCCTATTCAGTATGATATTGGCTGTGGGTTTGTCATAAATAGCTCCAAACCGGAACAAAACAAACTCCCTTTAAGAAGAAAACTAACATCCATTGAGCACGTAACTTTGTTCTAATTTCCCAAGTCTCCTATTTGACAATTAAAGGATGGGTTAATTAAGATATACATTTTTACCAATAGCATTAGACATGTCACTTCATGGATGTGAAAACAGAATGTTAAATGGGGGTCTGTTGGGGGAATAGTGGGAGAGAGCATCAGGAAAAATAGCTAATGCATGCCGGGCTTAATACCTAGGTGATGTGTTGACAGGTGCAGCAAACGACTGTGGCACACGTTTACCTATGTAACAAACCTGAACATCCTGCACAGGTACCCCAGAATTTTAAAATAAATGAAACAAAATAAATAAAATAAAATAAAATAAAATAAAAAAGAGTGTTTTAAAAAGTTAAGTGGCCTTGCCTTTTTCTCTCATCCCATTTTCGCCACCAGTGTACCCACACATGGTATGATTGAGCATCAGTCCTTCAGGATTTATTTCAACTCATGCCTTCCCACCTTCTGCCCCCAAGAACTTTTGTATATACTGTTCCTTCTGCCTAGCACACTCTTACCCAATTCTGCCAGTCCACTGATTCTTATTTATTATTTAGACTCCATCTCAAATCTCACATTCTTTGGTGTGTGTTCCCTGACATTTCAGATTAAATCAGTCCCCAATCCCATTAAGCATCTTGATGTTTGGTGCAAGTTGTCCTCTCCCTTGAGATTTGAATTACAAAAGAAGGGCCCTAATGCTGTTTTGTTAATCTTGCATCCAGCATGGACTCTCTTGCCTGACACGTGGTAGTATTTTAAAATACCTATCTGAGAAATAAAGAGTAAAAGTCTGCTAGATAGTAAATGGTAAAGCTGGGATTTGAAACGGATACTTTCTTACTCCAAAGACCAGGCTTTCCCTATTTCCCCTTAAAAGCGCGTGCACACACACACTCTATATATATTACAATTTAGAAAAAGGACCAGGGAACAAAAATAATTTACGTGTTTCTGAAGTGAAATTCAGGTGAATTAACAGCCTATGTGGTTTCAAATGAGCATGATGCCTCATTGTCTCTTTTATCCCTCATGTGTTACAACAAAGTAAACTAAAAGCTCCAGCGACATTGTTGAAGGCTAATAGATTTTATGAGTAGTTGTGGAAATGCAACTAGATTGAGCGGAAAATGCCCAGCTATAATATTAAGCTTTGTCAAACTTAATTATGTGACTAATCTGACTAGGGACTTACTCCCCAGTTTTACATAATTAAATGGCCATCACTCTTGAAAGTGTAATAGGCTAACCCCCACCCAGCACAGGATATAAGAAATACACTGTCAACGTAAGCTCTACACAAACTCCCAACATCTCAGCAATCCAATGGGCTGATTCTTAGATTCATGAACAAAGAGGCGAATCCAGTTTCTCAGAGGAAAATTGCATTACAAAAGTCATTCTGAAGCTGCCTTTGGATCTTCCCTTTATTTCTCTAAACAAGCAGGCTTGCTTTATCACCTCTACTTCTGGTGTTTTCTTGAATTGCTCTTGCTGATCTGAGGACTTGGAGGCGTTCACAACATGGACTAATATTCTCTTTAGGATTGCCCATGATAGTAAGAAAAGTATCTAACAAATTAAATTTAAAAATTACTTTTGAAGGCCAGGCACGGTAGCTCACGCCTGTAATCCCAGAATTTTGGGAGGCTGAGGCAGGTGGATCACAAGGTCAGGAGTTCAGCCAATATGGTGAAACCCCATCTCTATTAAAAATACAAAAAAATTAACCGGACCTGGTGCCACATACCTGTAGTCCCAGTTACTCAGGAGGCTGAGGCAGGAGAATTGCTTGAACCCGGGAGGCAGAGGTTGCAGTGAGCCGAGAATGCACCACTGCACTACAGCCTGGGTGACAGAGCGAGACTCCGTCTCGGGGGAAAAAAAAAACAAAACTTTTATTTTAATCCTTTTAATAATTAAGAAAAATAAAATTTCAAAGACATATTTTGTGAATATTCAGAAATTGTCAAGTATCATATTTTTAAATATTTTTATTTATACTATTTTGCCAAGTAATATAAAATATAAATGTATGCTAAATTAACCTAGTTCTCTTCGTGTGTTCTTTTTATAAAGTCTTTATTTTATCTCAAAGGAATATTACTAGATGTGATTTAATTGCTTATAATGATAACGATAATTGAATATATTGTTCTTGATTAAATTGTCAATGATCTTAGTATTTAATAATCTAATGTCAATTATTATTGAGTATTGTTGTACAGCTCCTGAAATATAATATAATGAGAATCACAATGATTAATGTGGAGTATTAACCATATCACTGATAATTAATCTTAATCACAAATGCAAAAACTATTTTAAAATCTATTCAGTGGAAAGATCTGAAGTTCTAGCAGTCCTTTCTAAAGAATCATAACACGATATGGAAATATTTTTGTCCCACATACAAACACAAAAGGAAAAAACAAGTCTATTTACATGGTTCTTAAGACTATGTACCCTAAAAGAAAAAAATCAACTAGAATAATGCTTACTTTAGAATTTGCCGGAGAACAATTGAATTGCATGATATTTTTAATATTGAATTCAACGTTTTTAGCTAATCTTTGTTCAGTTGCCCATCAATGTTAGAAAATCTGACTAGTGCTCAATGAATGCAAAGAGTTATTTTGCCAGTGGGAAGCCCCATGGGAAAATGAATGATCTGATCCTAACATAGAGACCAGAACCAATCTGTGGTTGAAGGAGGTGCCATTTAAGCACCTGGCAAATTGATGGCTTCCTGCGAATGAAAAGGTCACTACCTTAGAAACACATTTATTTAGGATAGAAGGGAATATTTGGTACATTTCTAGGAACACAGTTATTCCTATCAACTAAAACTCAAAATTTTATTTTCTAAGTCCTTAGTCAAAGGCCTAAATTTTATAAAGAAATCAAAGATGGATAAATCATAACTCTGCCAATTGAGTGGTTAGTTTTTCACTGGAGAAACAAAGTAGAAATATACAATCACATAAAAGGAGAAATCAATATGTAATTGAATTTGAAAATGTGTGGCACATTTTAATGGTGATAGACATTAAAGAGATCACTAAGACTGCATATACTAGAAACTTTTTAGGTAATAGGTGGATGTTAGATAAGGTCTTAATTATAAGTAATATATAAGTTGGTAAAATAAAAACCATGGCAAGTAGGGAAACGAGATTCAGCAAAGGGCCAGAAGAATTCCAAGACAAGTGGAGATCTTAAGATAACTAAGAGACTGACCGAGTAAACCATAAAATTTCTGTTACAGAGCTGTCATAGATGTAGATAACCAAATAAGAAAAGCCTAAATTGGAAACATGGGGGCTTGAATTCCAAATGAACATGTTTAGATTTTTTTTGGGGGGGTTGTCTTTTATTTATTTTTTTTAATTTTATTTATTTATTTATTATTATTATACTTTAAGTTCTAGGGTACATGTGCACAACGTGCAGGTTTGTTACATATGTATACTTGTGCCATGTTGCTGTGCTGCACCCATCAACTCGTCAGCACCCATCAACTCGTCATTTACATCAGGTATAACTCCCAATGAAATCCCTCCCCCCTCCCCCCTCCCCATGATAGGCTCCGGTGTGTGATGTCCCCCTTCCCGAGTCCAAGTGATCTCATTGTTCAGTTCCCACCTATGAGTGAGAACATGTGGTGTTTGGTTTTCTGTGCTTGTGATAGTTTGCTAAGAATGATGGTTTCCAGCTGCATCCATGTCCCTACAAAGGACACAAACTCATCCTTTTTTTATGGGTGCATAGTATTCCATGGTGTATATGTGCCACATTTTCTTAATCCAGTCTGTCACTGATGGACATTTGGGTTGATTCCAAGTCTTTGCTATTGTGAATAGTGCCGCAATAAACATACGTGTGCATGTGTCTTTATAGCAGCATGATTTATAATCCTTTGGGTTTATACCCAGTAATGGGATGGCTGGGTCATATGGTACTTCTAGTTCTAGATCCTTGAGGAATCGCCATACTGTTTTCCATAATGGTTGAACTAGTTTATAATCCCACCAACAGTGTAAAAGTGTTCCTATTTCTCCACATCCTCTCCAGCACCTGTTGTTTCCTGACTTTTTAATGATCGCCATTCTGACTGGTGTGAGATGGTATCTCATTGTGGTTTTGATTTGCATTTCTCTGATGGCCAGTGATGATGAGTATTTTTTCATGTGTCTGTTGGCTGTATGAATGTCTTCTTTTGAGAAATGTCTGTTCATATCCTTTGCCCACTTTTTGATGGGGCTGTTTGTTTTTTTTCTTGTAAATTTGTTTGAGTTCTTTCTAGGTTCTGGATATTAGCCCTTTGTCAGATGAGTAGATTGCAAAAATTTTCTCCCATTCTGTAGGTTGCCTGTTCACTCTGATGGTAGTTTCTTTTGCTGTGCAGAAGCTCTTTAGTTTAATGAGATCCCATTTGTCAATTTTGGCTTTTGCTGCTGTTGCTTTTGGTGTTTTAGACATGAAGTCTTTGCCCATGCCTATGTCCTGAATGGTACTACCTAGGTTTTCCTCTAGGGTTTTTATGGTATTAGGTCTAACATTTAAGTCTCTAATCCATCTTGAATTAATTTTTGTATAAGGAGTAAGGAAAGGATCCAGTTTCAGCTTTCTACTTATGGCTAGCCAATTTTCCCAGCAACATTTATTAAATAGGGAATCCTTTCCCCATTTCTTGTTTCTCTCAGGTTTGTCAAAGATCAGATGGCTGTAGATGTGTGGTATTATTTCTGAGGACTCTGTTCTGTTCCATTGGTCTATATCTCTGTGTTGGTACCAGTACCATGCTGTTTTGGTTACTGTAGCCTTGTAGTATAGTTTGAAGTCAGGTAGCGTGATGCCTCCAGTTTTGTTCTTTTGACTTAGGATTGTCTTGGAGATGCAGGCTCTTTTTTGGTTCCAGATGAACTTTAAAGCAGTTTTTTCCAATTCTGTGAAGAAACTCATTGGTAGCTTGATGGGGATGGCATTGAATCTATAAATAACTTTAGGCAGTATGGCCATTTTCACAATATTGATTCTTCCTATCCATGAGCATGGTATGTTCTTCCATTTGTTTGTGTCCTCTTTGATTTCACTGAGCAGTGGTTTGTAGTTCTCCTTGAAGAGGTCCTTTACATCCCTTGTAAGTTGGATTCCTAGATATTTTATTCTTTTGAAGCAATTGTGAATGGAAGTTCATTCCTGATTTGGCTCTCTGTTTGTTACTGGTGTATACGAATGCTTGTGATTTTTGCACATTAATTTTGTATCCTGAGACTTTGCTGAAGTTGCTTATCAGCTTAAGGAGATTTTGGGCTGAGACAATGGGGTTTTCTAAATATACAATCATGTCATCTGCAAAGAGGGACAATTTGACTTCTTCTTTTCCTAACTGAATCCCCTTGATTTCTTTCTCTTGCCTGATTGCCCTAGCCAGAACTTCCAACACTATGTTGAATAGGAGTGGTGAGAGAGGGCATCCCTGTCTTGTGCCAGTTTTCAAAGGGAATTTTTCCAGTTTTTGCCCATTCAGTATGATATTGGCTGTGGGTTTGTCATAAATAGCTCTTAATATTTTGAGGTACGTTCCATCAATACCGAATTTATTGAGCGTTTTTAGCATGAAGGGCTGTTGAATTTTGTCAAAAGCCTTTTCTGCATCTATTGAGATAATCATGTGGTTCTTGTCTTTGGT
Source organism: Chlorocebus sabaeus (assembly GCF_047675955.1). NCBI lineage: Eukaryota > Metazoa > Chordata > Mammalia > Primates > Cercopithecidae > Chlorocebus > Chlorocebus sabaeus. The sequence goes on along the minus strand of NC_132920.1, from coordinate 64,225,631 downwards.
TCTGTTTATATGCTGGATTATGTTTATTGATTTGTGAATGTTGAACCAGCCTTGCATCCCAGGGATGAAGCCCACTTGATCATGGTGGATATGCTTTTTGATATGCTGCTGAATCTGGTTTGCCAGTATTTTATTGAGGATTTTTACATCGATGTTCATCTGGGATATTGGTCTAAAATTCTCTTTTTTTGTTGTGTCTCTGCCAGGCTTTGGTATCAGGATGATGTTGGCCTCATAAAATGAGTTAGGGAGGATTCCCTCTTTTTCTATTGATTGGAATAGTTTCAGAAGGAATGGTACCAGCTCCTCCTTGTACCTCTGGTAGAATTCGTCTGTGAATCTGTCTGGTCCTGGACTTTTTTTCATTGGTAAGCTATTAATTATTGCCTCAATTTCAGAGCCTGCTATTGATGTATTCAGGGATTCAACTTCTTCCTGGTTTAGTCTTGGAAGAGTGTAAGTGTCCAGGAAATTATCCATTTCTTCTAGATTTTCTAGTTTATTTGAGTAGAGGTGTTTATAGTATTCTCTGATGGAAGTATGTTTTTCTGTGGGGTCGGTGGTGATATCCCCTTTATCATTTTTTATTTCAACTATTTGATTCTTCTCTCTTTTCTTCTTTATTAGTCTTGCTAGTGGTCTGTCAATTTTGTTGATCTTTTCAAAAAACCAACTCCTGGATTCATTGAGTTTTTGGAGGGTTTTTTATGTCTCTATCTCCTTCAGTTCTGCTCTGAACTTAGTTATTTCTTGCCTTCTGCTAGCTTTCGAATGTGTTTGCTCTTGCTTCTCTAGTTCTTTTAATTGTGATGTTAGAGTTTCAATTTTAGATCTTTCCTGCTTTCTCTTGTGGGCATTTAGTGCTATAAATTTCCCTCTACACACTGCTTTAAATGTGTCCCAGAGATTCTGGTATGTTGTATCTTTCTTCTCATTGGTTTCAAAGAACATCTTTATTTCTGCCTTCATTTCGTTATGTACCCGGTAGTCATTCAGGAGCAGGTTGTTCAGTTTCCATGTAGTTGAGCGGTTTTGATTGAGTTTCTTAGTCCTGAGTTCTAGTTTGATTGCACTGTGGTCTGAGAGACAGTTTGTTATAATTTCTGTTCTTGTACATTTGCTGAGGAGTGCTTTACTTCCAATTATGTGGTCAGTTTTGGAATAAGTGTGATGTGGTGCTGAGAAGAATGTATATTCTGTTGATTTGGGGTGGAGAGTTCTATAGATGTCTATTAGGTCTGCTTGCTGCAGAGATGAGTTTAATTCCTGGATATCTTTGTTAACTTTCTGTCTCGTTGATCTGTCTAATGTTGACAGTGGAGTGTTGAAGTCTCCCATTATTATTGTATGGGAGTCTAAGTCTCTTTGGAAGTCTCTAAGGACTTGCTTTATGAATCTGGGTGCTCCTGTATTGGGTGCATGTGTATTTACGATAGTTAGCTCTTCCTGTTGAATTGATCCCTTTACCATTATGTAATGGCCTTCTTTGTCTCTTTTGATCTTTGATGGTTTAAAGTCTGTTTTATCAGAGACTAGTATTGCAACCCCTGCTTTTTTTGGTTCTCCATTTGCTTGGTAAATCTTCCTCCATCCCTTTATTTTGAGCCTATGTATGTCTGCGTGTGAGATGGGTCTCCTGAATACAGCAGACTGATGGGTCTTGACTCTATCCAGTTTGCCAGTCTGTGTCTTTTAATTGGAGCATTTAGTCCATTTACATTTAAGGTTAAGATTGTTATGTGTGAACTTGATCCTGCCATTATGATATTAACTGGTTATTTTGCTCGTTACTTGATGCAGTTTCATCCTAGCCTCAATGGTCTTTACATTTTGGCATGTTTTTGCAATGGCTGGTACCGGTTGTTCCTTTCCATGTTTAGTGCTTCCTTCAGGGTCTCTTGTAAGGTAGGTCTAGTGGTAACAAAATCTCTAAGCATTTGCTTATCTGTAAAGGATTTTATTTCTCCTTCACTTATGAAACTTAGTTTGGCTGGATATGAAATTCTGGGTTTAAAATTCTTTTCTTCAAGAATGTTGAATATTGGCCCCCACTCTCTTCTGGCTTGTAGAGTTTCTGCCGAGAGATCTGCTTTTAGTCTGATGGGCTTCCCTTTGTGGGTAACCCGACTTTTCCCTCTGGCTGCCCTTAAGATTTTTTTCCTTCATTTCAACTTTGGTGAATCTGGCAATTATGTGTCTTGGAGTTGCTCTTCTTGAGGAGTATCTTTATGGCGTTCTCTGTATTTCCTGGATTTGAATGTTGGCCTGCCCTACAGGGTTGTGGAAGTTCTCCTGGATGATATCCTGAAGAGTGTTTTCCAACTTGGTTCCATTTTCCCCCTCACTTTCAGGCACCCCAATCACACGTAGATTTGATCTTTTTACATAATCCCATACTCTTGCAGGCTTTGTTCATTTCTTTTTCTTCTTTTTTCTTTTGGTTTCTCTTCTCGCTTCATTTTGTTCATTTGATCCTCAATCGCTGATACTCTTTCTTCCAGTTGATGGAGTCGGTTACTGAAGCTTGTGCATTTGTCACGTATTTCTCGTGTCATGGTTTTCATCTCTTTCATTTCGTTTATGACCTTCTCTGCATTAATTACTCTAGCCATCAATTCTTCCACTTTTTTTTCAAGATTTTTAGTTTCTTTGCGCTGGGTACGTAATTCCTCCTTTAGCTCTGAGAAGTTTGTTGGACTGAAGCCTTCTTCTCTCATCTCGTCAAAGTCATTCTCCGTCAAGGTTTGATCCGTTGCTGGCGATGAGCTGCGCTCCTTTGCCGGGGGAGATGTGCTCTTATTTTTTGAATTTCCAGCTTTTTTGCCCTGCTTTTTCCCCATCTTTGTGGTTTTATCTGCCTCTGGTCTTTGATGATGATGGTGACGTACTGATGGGGTTTTGGTGTAGGTGTCCTTCCTGTTTGATAGTTTTCCTTCTAACAGTCAGGACCCTCAGCTGTAGGTCTGTTGGAGATTGCTTGAGGTCCACTCCAGACCCTGTTTGCCTGGGTGTCAGCAGCAGAGGCTGCAGAAGATAGAATATTGCTGAACAGCAATTGTACCTGTCTGATTCTTGCTTTGGAGGCTTCCTCTTAGGTGTGTACTCCGCCCTGTGAGGTGTGGGGTGTCAGACTGCCCCTAGTGGGGGATGTCTCCCAGTTAGACTACTCAGGGGTCAGGGACCCACTTGAGCAGGCAGTCTGTCCCTTCTCAGATCTCAACCTCTGTGTTGGGAGATCCACTGCACTCTTCAAAGCTGTCAGACAGAGTCGTTTGCATCTGCATAGGTTTCTGCTGCTTTTTTTTTGGGGGGGGGTTGTTGTCGTTTAGCTGTGCCCTGTCCCCAGAGGTGGAGTCTACAGAGACAGGCAGGTTTCCTTGAGCTGCTGTGAGCCCCACCCCAGTTGGAGCTTCCCAGTGGCTTTGTTTACCTACTTAAGCCTCAGCAATGGCGGGCGCCCCTCCCCCAGCCTCGCTGCTGCCTTGCTGTTAGATCGCAGACTGCTGTGCTAGCAATGAGGGAGGCTCCGTGGGCGTGGGACCCTCCCGGCCAGGTGTGGGATATAATCTCCTGGTGTGCCTGTTTGCTTAAAGCGCAGTATTGGGGTGGGTGTTACCCGATTTTCCAGGTATTGTGTGTCTCAGTTCCCCTGGCTAGGAAAAGGGATTCACTTTCCCCTTGCGCTTCCCAGGTGAGGCGATGCCTCACCCTGCTTCAGCTCTCACTGGTAGGGCTGCAGCAGGTGACCAGCACCGATTGTCAGGCACTCCCTAGTGAGATTAACCCAGTACCTCAGTTGAAAATGCAGAAATCACCAGTCTTCTGTGTCGCTGGTGCTGGGAGTTGGAGACTGGAGCTGTTTCTATTCAGCCATCTTGCTCCGCCAACATGTTTAGATTTAATTGTTTTGGCAATAGTCTACCATTCAAAGTTTTAAGTGAAGAAGTTCATTTTAAGTTTTTCAGAGATATGACAAGATACAGTGGAATCTGGGGACAATTCCATGTCACCTGTGGAAATTACTGGAATAAATATTATGAGAATTGAATGAGTCTCCCTGACAGAAATATCCACTATATCTGTTTAACTCCCTTTAAAAATCAATTTGTAGTTGGAGCTTAATAAGTATTTTTAAGCTAATGAATGTATTTTATATTCATTTAAATATAAAATATCTGTGGATATATGGGATAATTTGATAAGATAAAAATATGGCCCCAAAAATCACATATACCCCATAAATATGTACAACTATCATGTATCAATTAAAAAGTGTGTCTTAATCAAAAATTTAAGTTGATGCTTATAGTTTTTATTTCTATTTGTGTGAATAGCCAACTTACAGGCCTGAATCTTCCTTAAGAGGGTGAATTTGTTTTTATTTCATACTGAATTCTTTATATTTTTACGACTGATTGAATCAATTAATTTTTAATGCAAATATGATAACAAAGTAGATACACACAGACTCAGTTTCTACAGGAAGGTTTATTGCTTTCAATTAAGAACAATTTTGTTAAGCTTAAGGTTCGAGTCAGTAATTTCTGAAGCTTGACCATCGTAATGCTCAGAAATGATCAGATGACAGAGTTGATTTCCAATATGATAGAATTTTGCTATGTTTTGCCTTTTTGAATATTTGTCTACAGAATTTGCCTATTTCATCTATCCCCTCAGTCTTTGCTAACACCTGTGCAAGTTTAGAACTTGCCGTATAATGATACAGTAGCCATGTGAATAATATCACAGTAGGTCACCCTCATCTCTATGGTGTTCAGCAGTTACTTGACCTTTCCTGGCATCTACTCTGAATACATAAACTTAATGGATAGAATTTACAGCTCACTAAACTTTTCTTCCATGTTCTACTTAGTGGAGAGTAGTTAATGATTGCTATTATGTAAGTCCAAATGACAAACCTGAACAATCACTGAAAGTTTGGAAGAACAATGAAAGGTAGTTCAAACACCAGTGGTCTTCAAGAGAGTTTTACATACAATTATGCAAAAAAGAAAAACTATTCTGCTCATTTGACCTTTAAAGCACCCTCTGTGCTGATTTTAGAAAAAGCATTTCAAAAGCTTTGATGGAAAAAATTTACACTGCATGGTGAACTAAGCAAACTGTTCATCAGCAAATGCTAAGCAATAATGTTGTAAGACTGTTTTTCTGTGTTCAGTCAATTCATGTTAGATTCAATCGAGCACAATCAGCACAGGCTTGCCTCTGCTCTAATAAGCCTAAGGGGAAAGATACGAGTGCTGTTAAAAAGTGTGTCTCTTGAATAAAATAACCTGCTACATGAAATATTAGAATTGCATCGATGGCAAAGAAAACCTGATGGCTTACGTAGTTATAATGGAGGCATGCTTACCTTTCATCTTCCTGTAACATAGCTGCCAGCTCTGAATATATGTATGAGAAAAGATGATGTACCATTCTCGTTTTCATTTACAATGGGTAATATATTTCCGATATGATAATATCTTTGAAAACAAGAATAACCATGAAGAATTTTAAGTATGGAAGAAAAATTCTCATACTTATCCAAAGACGAAAACCTGCACAATTTTTATGTAGATAATAGTATTCCTGATGGTGAAGCTACCTTCTGTGACAATAAATAGAAATTCTCTAAAATAATAAAAATCCTAAGTTCAAGGAAAAACCTCAAATACAATATATCTATAATTCCCCCCATTATATATTAACTTTCCCCAAACCCTTTTTCTTCTGTTCATTTATTTATTTCAAAAATCATAGCAATTCTCTAGCTCAAAATTGATAGTCAAAGGCTAATCACCTGATCCTTTGCTGTTCATGCAGAAAATCTCAAGGAACTGAATTCCATTTAGCTAATACTAGTTGAGAGAGACATGAATTGAGATTTTAACAGAAACTATTATCAGGACCAGCTCCAATTAAAAAGTCAAATTTTATATTCCATCAGCATTAATACAGCTTCAAATAAGAAAATATAACAGATATTTTTGTACAATGAGTAAAAAATTCAGTCATCTTTATACTCTCCATACTCCGGGTACCAAAATCTCAGCCAGGGTCTTACCAGAGAAACAGAACTAACAGAAATCTTATATTAAAAGATTTATTTCAAGGAATTGGCTTAGGTAATCATAGGTATTAGATGAAAAGGTACAAAGTTTGCAGAGCAGGCCAGAAATTTGATGATAAATCATTAAAATTGCTTATAATTTGATTAAACAATTCACCTCTAGTGAATAAATTCTCCTTATGAGAAAATAACTAAACAAGAGTAAGATGACTTCCCAAGTATTAATTACTACATAATTGTGGTGTGATTCTAAATTTCAAAAAATAAACTAAATATCCAATAATGGGATTCACTTAAATAGTGATATAGTCATATAAGAGAAAATGGTGAAAACCAGAAAATAAATCCAGATATATAGTTATTATCCAATATTTTAGGTCAATTGATATAATAATTGATATGATTATAAAAGCCAAGTATGGATGTTGGGTAAATTTGTTTATTTTTTTAAAAAATTTTATAATGAGTTTATATTGCTTGTATAGTAAGGAAAGAAAACATAGAGTTCATATATATTGTTTTATGTTAGTCTTTCAGTTGTCATAACCAAAGATCAAATAAATATGTTTGATATATTAATGTGTTTCATTTATAAGAAATGAGTTCATGAAAAAAGTGTTAGTGAATAATTATTATTGCTATTTTAATATCATAAAACAGTACAAAGTCTTTTTCCAAACATTAAATTTTAGAGAATTATTAAAGCAGTTGTGCTTTTTTATTTTTATCATTTAATGACTAGCTTCCTGGAAGCTATATTCTCCCTCAGATATTTTTAACAGTTGAATTGTAAGAAGTAATTAACCCAGAAAGCTTCTAGTTTGCTTCTAAATACAGAATCCAAGAATATCTAGTGGTTTCTAAAAATGTTGAACAATTTTTTTTCCCATATTCTTAAAATAGGGAATATCACTGATATTTTCAAAAAACTGTCAAAGCTTTCTTTATCAAAGCCCCAAAGTTGGTTGCATGACCATACCTGGTCTTAGGTCTATGAGATTTATATTATGATATAGATAGGAGGATGCGAAGAATATGTGTAAATATTTTCTCAAGAAGAAAAAAGGTGTATACATCATAGACATGATTTCACTGTTTCATTATATTTATTCTAAATGTATTATAAACCTGGATAGATGTGTTGGAATGTGTATATATTTGTGGTGTGTGTATGTGTGTGTGTGTGTATGTGTGTGTGTGCGCACATAAAACCTGACAATATTCACATATCAAGAAAACTTCACCCAACAACAGACTTTCCAGTGTCATGAAAATATTATTAAAATTGACCACATGCTGGGCTATGCAGCCTGAGTCAACATATTTCAAAGAATTAAAAGAGAATCATTTACAGGATTGACCTATTTAATGCCTCTCCTTCTGTCTCCTAACATGTGTTCAAGTTTGAAACTTGCTGTGTAATAATGTGGTAACCATGCAAATAATATCAGTGTAGGTCAGCCACATCTTTATGGTGTTCAGCAGTTACTTGGACTTTCCTGGCATCTATCTTCAATACCTATTATTAAAAACCTATACAATTATTAAAAGTTAAAGGACAATATTTTCTGGACAAATTTTAGCTCAAATATTTTGAGCTAAAATTAGAATATTAAAAAATGACCAGAAAAAATACCTGTATATTTGTGAATTTGACAATGCAATTCTAAATAGCATTGAGGCCAAAGAAAAAAATCACAAAGGAAATTAGAAAATATTTTGAACAGATAATAATGAAAAATAGAACTTGTTGAATACAGCTGAATTTATGTTTAGAATAAATTTTTTTTCTTTTTTTTTTTTTTTTTTTTTGAGACAGAGTCTTGCTCTGTCACTCAGACTGGAGTGAGTGGCGTGATCTCGGCTCACTGCAAGCTTGGCCTCCCAGGTTCACGCCATTCTCCTGCCTCAGCCTCCCGAGTAGCTGGGACCACAGGCGCCTGCCACTGCACCCGGCTAATTTTTTTGTATTTTTAGTAGAGACGGGGTTTCACCGTGTTAGCCAGGATGGTCTCGATTTCCTGACTTCTTAATCCGCCCGTCTGGGCCTCCCAAAGTGCTGGGATTACAGGCTTGAGCCACCGCGCCCGGCCAAACAAATTTTCTATCCTGAAAGTGCATGATAGATTAAAAACCCTAGAAACAAATGAGTAAATTAAGCACAGAGAAAGTTAAAGGAAGGAAATCATGAAGAGCAGAAGTTAATGAAGCAGAAAACAGAGAATGGAGAATATCAACAGTGCCAAAAGTGTGTTCTTTGATATTTTCTGCTTTCTACCAACATTGATTTACAAAACAAAATTAAGAAGGACGCAATTAGCCAAATATCATACCAAAAAATGGCAGACATGGGAGTTCCAAGACAAATACCAATATAACCAAAGGAAATTATGAAGCATTTTTGCCAATAACTTTGAAATTTTAGATTAAAAATTCCTATAAAAAATACAATGTGACAAAATAGACATGATCATAGATAATTTATGTCAACTAAATATATGTAATCCATATTTGTCATCTCCACAAAGAAAATGCAAAGAAAATTTCAGGCCCAGTAGGCTATACCAGTGAATTCTATCATACATAAAAGGTAGATATAACATCAATGTAACACAATCTTTCTGAATGTGAGTAAAGCATAGCCTTGATACTAAAATTTTACCAGAGCAGTACAAGGATTGCTAGCAAGACTAATAAAGAAGAAAAGAGACAAGAATCAAATAGATGCAATAAAAAATGATAAAGGAGATATCTCCACCGATCCCACAGAAATACAAACTACCATCGGAGAATAGTATAAACACCTCTACGCAAATAAACTAGAAAATCTAGAAGAAATGGATAAATTCCTCGACACATACACCCTCCCAAGACTAATCCAGGAAGAAATTGAATCTCTGAATAGACCAATAACAGGCTCTGAAATTGAGGCAATAATTAATAGCCTACCAACCAAAAAAAAGTCCAGGACCAGACAGATTCACAGACGAATTCTACCAGAGCTACAAGGAGGAGCTGGTACCATTCCTTCTGAAACTATTCCAATCAATAGAAAGAGAGGGAATCCTCCTTAACTCATTTTATGAGGCTAGCATCATCCTGATACCAAATTCTGGCAGAGACACAACAAAAAAAGAGAATTTTAGACTAATATCCCAGATGAACATCGATGCAAAAATCCTCAATAAAATACTGGCAAACCGAATCCAGCAGCACATCAAAAAGCTTATCCACCATGATCAAGTGGGCTTCATCCCTGGGATGCAAGGCTGGTTCAACATATGCAAATCAATAAACATAATCCAGCATATAAACAGAACCAAAGACAAAAACCACATGATTATCTCAATAGATGCAGAAAAGGCCTTTGACAAAATTCAACAGCTCTTCATACTAAAAACTCTCAATAAATTAGGTATTAATTGTACACATCTCAAAATAATAAGAGCTATTTATGACAAACCCACAGCCAATATCATACTGAATGGGCAAAAACTGGAAGCATTCCCTTTGAAAACTGGAACAAGACAGGGATGCCCTCTCTCACCATTCCTATGCAATATAGTGTTGGAAATGCTGGCCAGGGCAATCAGGCAAGATAAAGAAATAGAGTATTCAGTTAGGAAAAGAGGAAGTCAAATTGTTCCTGTTTGCAGATGACATGATTGTATATTTAGAAAACCCCATCGTCTCAGCCCAAAATCTCCTTAAGCTGATAAACAACTTCAGCAAAGTCTCAAGATACAAAATGAATGTGCAAAAATCACAAGCATTCTTGTACACTGATAAAAGACAAGCAGAGAGCCCAATCATGAGTTCACTCAAAGAGAATAAAATACCTAGGAATCCAACTTACAATGGATGTGAATGACCTCTTCAAGGAGAACTACAAACCACTGCTCAAGGAAATAAAAGAGGATACAAACAAATGGAAGAACATTACATGCTCATGGATAGGAAGAATCAATATAGTGAAAATGGCCATACTGCCCAAGGTAATTTATAGATTCAGTACCATCCCCATCAAGCTACCAGGGACTTTCTTCACATAATTGGAAAAAGCTACTTTAAAGTTCTTATGGAACCAAAACAAGAACCCGCATTGCCAAGTTAATCCTAAGCCAAAAGAACAATGCTGGAGGCATCACACTACCTGATTTCAAACTATACTACAAGGCTACAGTAACCAAAACAGCATGGTACAGGTACCAAAACAGAGATATAGACCAATGGTACAGAACAGAGCCTGCATAAATAATACCACACATCTACAACTATCTGATCTTTGTCAAACCTGACAAAAGCAAGAAATGGGGAAAGGATTTCCTATTTAACAAATGGTGCTGGGAAACCTGGCTAGCCATATGCAGAAAGCTGAAACTGGATCACTTCCTTACACGTTTTACAAAAATTAATTCAAGATGTATTAAAGACTTAAATGTTAGACCTAAAACCATAGAAACCCTAGAAGAAAACCTAAACAATACCATTCAGGATATAGGCATGGGCAAAGACTTCATGACTAAAACACCAAAAGCAATGGCAACCAAAGTCAAAATTGACAAATGGGATCTCATTAAACTAAAGAGCTTCTGCACAGCAAAAGAAACTACCATCAGAGTGAACAGGCAACCTACAGAATGGGAGAAAAATTTTGCAATCCATTTATCTGACAAAGGGCTAATATCCAGAATCTACAAAGAACTCTAACAAATTTACAAGAAAAAAAAAACAAAAAACAAAAAACAAAACAACGCCATCAACAAGTGGGCAAATGATATGAGCAGACAGTTATCAAAAGAAGACATTTATGCAGCCAATAGACACATGAAAAGTGCTCATCATCACTGGACATCAGAGAAATGTAAATCAAAACCACAATGAGATACCGTCTCCAGTTAGAATGGCGATCATTAAAAAGTCAGGAAACAACAGGTGCTGGAGAGGATGTGGAGAAATAGGAACACTTTTACACTGTTGGTGGGACTGTATACTAGTTGAACCATTGTGGAAGACATTGTGGCGATTCCTCAAGGATCTAGAACTAGAAATACCATTTGACCCAGCCATGCTGTTACTGGGTATATACCCAAAGGATTATAAATCATGCTGCTCCAAAGACACATGCACACGTAAGTTTATTGCGGCACTATTCACAATAGCAAAGACTTGGAACCAACCCAAATGTCCATCAATGATAGACTGGATTAAGAAAATGTGGCACATAAACACCATGGAATACTATGCAGCCATAAAAAATGATGAGTTCATGTCCTTTATAGGGACATGGATGAAGCTGGAAACCATCATTCTCAGCAAGCTATCACAAGGACAAAAAACCAAACACCACATGTTCTCATTCATAGGTGGGAATTGAACAATAAGAACACTTGGACACAGGAAGGGGAACATCACACATTGGGGCCTGTCGTGAGGTGGGGGGCGGGGAGAGCTATAGCATTGGGAGATATACCTAATATAAATGATGAGTTAATGGGTGCAGCACACCAATATGGCACATGTATACATATGTAACAAACCTGCACATTGTGCACATGTACTCTAGAACCTAAAGTATAATAAAATTTTTTTTTTTTTTTTTTTTTTTTTTTTTTTTTTTTTTTTTTTTTTTGAGACAGAGTCTTGCTGTGTCGCCCAGGCTGGAGTGCAGTGGCCGGATCTCAGCTCACTGCAAGCTCCGCCTCCCGGGTTTACGCCATTCTCCTGCCTCAGCCTCCCGAGTAGCTGGGACTACAGGCGCCCGCTACCTCGCCCGGCTAGTTTTTTGTATTTTTTAGTAGAGACGGGGTTTCACCGTGTTAGCCAGGATGGTCTCGATCTCCTGACCTCGTGATCCGCCCGTCTCGGCCTCCCAAAGTGCTGAGATTACAGGCTTGAGGCACCGCGCCCGGCCAATAAAAAATATTTAAAAAAGAGATTGAAAGGTCTATCCTTTATTAACTGTATGTAAAATTTCCTTAATAGATGGAAAAGTAAATCCAGCATTATATAAGAAAGCCATTATGTCATAACCAAGTTAAACTTACTCCAAGAATACATCCAAACTTTTGAAAGCCAGCAAACATAATTCATCACACTTAAGCGAGAAAGAAAAGGATATTTAATTATCTCAATTAAAAAAAAAAAAAACTGAGCAAAGTAAGATAATTTACTATACAAAATATCTAAACTTACAAAGCGTTAGCATTAGGCAGTATCAGTATCAGGCAATGTAATATTGACACAAAGGTAGAAATATGAACCAATAAAAGAGAGAGAGCCCTCGAACACACATGCACACGCACACCCATGCGTGCACACACACCCACACACACACGCGCACACACACACACCTTACAGCCAAAACAATGTTAAGGGGAAAAAATGAAGTAGGATGGCTTACTCTACTGTGTATTAAATACTGTACTTTTAGAGTAAGTCTTAAGACATTGATGTATTGGTATAAAGACAGAAAAATTGACCAGGGGAACAGAAAAGAGAGTCTAGAAACACACCTACATATATGTGGGCATGATTTATGACAGAAGTGACACTGTAGAACAGTGGAGAATGCATAGTTTTCTTCTACTCATGTTACAGAGTCAATTGGATTTCCATAAAGAAAAAATAAAAACCGATACATACTTGGGACTATATAAAAACCAATCTCAGGTGGATTGTAGATCGAAATGTCAATAGTAAAACATATTTTCAAAAATGGAGTAAGTCAGGAACAACAACAAAATACTTATTATTAAGGAAAAGATTGATCTATTGATATAAATTAAGATGAAAAACTACTGATTATTAAAAAGCACCATTAAAAAAGTAAAATTGTAAGACACCAAAAGTAAAAAGAAAATCCTTGCAAAATATATAACGAGTAGAGCACATATACTGAACATAGAACTCTAAGTACTTTTTTGTTAAATGCTCAACAGAAATGCACATTTCTGCACATGAAACAATACATACAAGCATATCTATAGCAGCATTATTCATAGCTCAAAAATTTAAAATTTCACAGTGTACCAACATTAGAATAATTTGTAAAGTGTCTGATTATATATCTTGAAAATAAATAAACTATTCAATTCAAAAATATATATCTCAAAAACATGATGCTGAATTAAGATAGAGGAGTTGTGAGAGAGTGAATGTGTGTGTGTGTGTGTGCATATGTGTGCATATGTGTGTATGTTGGGTTGGGGTGGTCTAGGTTGTAATTTTGTGCCTTTTGTCCTAGGTAGTGGTTACTTGAATATGTTTACAATATCATATTTTATACAGCTTTATCCTTTACCCTCTTTATTATGTATACCATAATTCAGTATAAATATATGAAAACCAGAATATCACATATTCATGGAATAGAATGACATTGATAGTTGGATGCTATGTAGGTGTCTTTTATTATATGTGTACTATTATTTTGAAAAAGATTATGATAAAGCTTGCTGGGTGAATAGGTAGTGGATCTACCAACTTTTTCTATAAGGATTAGATCGTAAATACTTTTGGCCTTTTGGGACATAAAGTCTCGTCTCAATTATTCAATTCTGTTATTAAAAAACCCATAGACTCTATGTAAAGAAACATGGGGCTGTGTGCCAATTAAACTTTATTTACTTAGAGATGGCAGGCAAGATTTGCCTAAGGGTATAGTTTGTCAACCTCTGGAATAAACAGTTAGTTAAACATGGGGCTAGTGTAAATGACACATGCATATCTACATGTTAAAGTATTGACAAAGTATTTTGTCTTTTTCATCTTTCTAAAAGAATGGGCATATGGAAAGTATTACTCTGATCTTCCTGATTAGGTTATATTTGATTTATTCATTTGTTAATTTTTCCGTGCTTTGCTTGTTGATATAATTTATATTTCTACAACTAATTACTGTCTGCAATATCTCTATTTTCCACCTAAATATATATTATACATTGTATGACAACATTGAAATTTGATTCTTTTTAGTATTTTTCACTCATACAGAACATTTAACAATGTAAAAAGCTAAAATGGAATATTATAATCCATAATTGTTTCAGTTACAATTGAGAAAGATCTGTTTATCAGGATTTATTTATTTCATTAGTTGATTGCTATAATTTGTTGTTTTGTCAAACTGTAACTTTGTATTTATGTACTTAAAGCATTAAGGGTTTATAATGTATAACAGATTCATCTACTTCTGGCTTTGTTTTATTGTGAAATAATCTGTTTACTTAAATTATTCTTTTGATAATAGATTAATTAATTCATCACACAAATGTTTATATGACTCATGATAAAACCATACATTTCTTTCTTAAATGGTTACAGGCAAGAATTGGATCCATGTAGAGCTGAACTGACTATTACAGGGAGGAATACACAAACATGTGACTCTATCAATCATGTACTTGGAAAACCCCTGCCAAAATCAGGATCTGTCTTTATTGGTGGATTTCCAGACCTTCATGGGAAAATCCAGGTATTTCTATAGATGTTTTAAAATATTAATTATGTCATCATATTGAAAAATGAAAAAGAAAAACTTTGGAAATATTTTCTGGCTAGTGGGGTCATCTGCATGGTTTCAAAAGTTTTTGAGTGATTCTACTAACATCTAACATACATTTTTATCTATCATACCAAAGTATAATAGAAGCTTACTGTTCTCATTTAAAAATTGCTCCAATGTCAGTTTGTTTTTCCATCTTATGGCTATAGTATGTGTATCACATTTCTGAATATGATTTAGCATGTGTGATTCATACACCACTAAGACAGTGATTTTCACTGGATATTTCAATGGAAAATAACACACCAAAAATATAGTATGAGAAATGGAATTGGAAGACCATCCCCAGTCTCTGTTTTATATGAGATTGCTAAAATGTGAGAATGTTTATTACAGAGTTTTGCGCACATGCCAGCCCACTCTCTAAATTTCCATTTAGATAATTAGCTTATTGTCTTCGTTATTAAGCTATATTTTAGGAAAATAGCTTGAAAGCTGACTTAAATGCTATTATTTCGTTCCATTTTATGTCATTGCAGCAAATTGCTTTAAAAATTTAAGGTTGTTTGTTAAGTATATCAGTAGCTTATTACATTTATTAATCTTTTCCCTTATTATATTTACCATTGCGCTTTACCTGTTTGAACATACTATTTTTATATTATTGGAAATATAAAATGCTATTGTTTCAAAGTCCCACAAATAATGCAAATTGATACACATACATCTACCTACTATAAATATCATGACTCCATAATATACAAGATAAAATAAAACAAAAATATACATAAAACAAAATTCACGAGCATATTTGATGTGATACATATGCTTTTAATAAAATAAGATAATTCTCTATCTGTAAACATGCAGAGATATAGATTCAGATTTACTCCATTAGCAGTATATTTATTGATCATTAAACAGATATATGTGACTTTTTCTATAACATTAATGTGCTTCATTGATATTTTCATAAATAAAACCATTCTATAAGCTCCATAATAGTAAAAAATATGTTTTGTTTACTTTTTTATACACCAAGGCAAGGACAGTTCCTGTCACATAGTTGGAGCTCAATGAACAGCTTTTAAATAGAGATCTCAGTTAAAGAATGAAAGAAACATAAATACAACCTTTAATAATTTACATTTGTCCTCTTCTTTCATAGCTATATTTTTTCCAAATAAAAGATATGGAACCAAATTTAATTGAGCATACATTAATTGAATATAATTTCTCAAGACTCAGTTAGCTACTCCTGAATATAAATATAGCTGAGCATTTACTTTGTTATAAATATAAACACATGCAGAAGCAAATAGAAAGATAGAAAAAGATGTCTTCTAACCTCCCTGAAGAAGTAGGGGAGTCTGTAATTAGAGATTTGAAGAAAGATCAAGTGTCTGCCTGGTTAATAATATGTAGGCTGTCATTGCAGACAGAGGCAATATTACATATACATGGGCTTAGGTAATGGAAGGGCCTGAGGGAGGGGTAAGTGGAGTAGACATAATTTATCATTATGTAGACATGGAGTTTGATATGAAGTAAGCAGAAAGAAGACTTGATTTTGGATAGGTGAGTGGGAGCCAGAGAATAATGAATCCTATGTAAAAGGCAGAATAGTATATATTTACATATTGATGCCATACTATACATTACATACTTCTTAAATGAGGGAGCCACTTAAGAAGTTTGGGTAGGAATTGTCATCATGCTATATTCACTCTGATAGCAACTGAAATGTACAACTGGAGGGGTTAGGACTACATTGTAAGAAATGGCAAAGTCAGGTTTATTCAAAATAATTAAACAAAAAAGTTATTTTGGCAATAAGGGTGGGAGAATAACCATGAATGCTATTGAACTTAAAAATAATTATTGGTTAAAAAAATATAGAAAGTTTGGAATTTTAATGACCAGGTTGGCTTATGTAACCATAGAATTTATAGTCCCATTCTCAAAATGGGGAATGAATCCAGGATTATTTATAGGGAAAATGGCAGGTTCATCATTGCATTTGAGTTGGTGATATGCTTTGGCTGTGTCCCTACCTAAATCTCACCTTGAGTTGTAATAATCTCCATGTGTCAAGGGTGGGGCCGAGTGGAGATAATTGAATCATGAGGGTGGTTTCCCGCATCCTGTTCTCCTGGTAGTGAATAAGTCTCAGGAGATCTGATGGTTTTATAAGTGGGGGTTCCCCTGCACAAGCTCTTGCCTGATGTCATGTAAGACATGACTTTTCTCCACATTTGCCTTCCACTGTGATTGTGAGGCCTCACTAGCCATGTGGAACTGTGAGTCAATTAAACCTCTTTCCTTTATAAATTACCCAGTCTTGGGTACGTCTTTATTAGCAATGTGAGAACAGACTAATACAGTCGCTTTGGGGCAGAAATGATTTTCAAATATTTAACAACTGGCTTGCCATTACCATGAATCCATCAGTCCATTGTGTGTTCCTGCTGAATATCATTCCTATTAGTGGAATGTTGTGATGCACGAGTCATTTGAAATATGGACCTTCGGTTCACAAAAGATCATTAACATATGGCTGTGGGAGTCTGCACAGGAGATAGTGGAAGCCACAATAACTGATTGAATTGATTTTGAAGATTAAGATAAAAGAAGGCTGAGAATTGGGAATCAGTAATCAAGAACTAGGCTAAGAAAGAGGTACACGCCAAATTAGTTAAGGAATAGAGAGGCTGGCGGTAGACAAAGGAAAAAAATGTCACAAGAACCAAAGATAGAAACAGTTTCCAAAAGAAGCATCTGTTGAACACCAATGTTACAAAAGGTCAACCACCAGTTTCTGGAGAAAAATGTCAACAAAAACCAAATTGTAATATTGTGAGGAGGAATAAATGAACGGGAAGAAGCAACAGAGTGGTTTTAGGTTATTTCTCTAGAAGCTTGTTAATAAGGCAGAGAGGTTGTTATGTAAGGGAGGACAGAGTTTTGAAATTTCAGAGAGATGATGATAATTGACTATATTGTTAAAGACTTTTTCTCCTAAAACCTTGTCTGAAACATAGGCCTTTACTAAAGGATTATCTCACTAAAAAACTTGACATCTATCTTGTGATGTAAGGCATCTGGACATTTGTTATAATCAAATTCGGAGAACCATTCAGTATTTGGACCAATAAAGTTACCTTGAAATTAAAAAGGCAGCCAGCTAAGCAGGTTTTCCCTCCTTGTTAAATATGCTGTAGTTGAAAGATTTTATGTCAGCCCCTCATTGCTTTTTTTATTCTTTTCTTATACTGTTACAGCGTCACAGTAACTATGTGTGTATGTGTGTGTGCTAGAATATGTGAGACATACACTTATATTGCTATATACCAGATGACTGATACAAACTATAAAATGTATCTAGATGATAGGCCAGGCCCAGTGGCTCACACCTGTAATCCCAGCACTTTGGGAGGCCGAGGCAGGCAGATCACAAGGTCAGGAGATCAAGACTATCCTGGCTAACACAGTGAAACCTCCCCTCTCTACTAAAAATGCAAAAAAATAGCCGGGATTGGTGGCAGGTGCCTGTAGTCCCAGCTATTCGGGAGGCTGAGGCAGGAGAATGGCGTGAACCCAGGAGGTGGAACTTGCAGTGAGCCAAGATCACGCCACTGCACTCCAGCCTGGGCGACAGAGGGAGACTCCATCTCAAAAAGAAAAAAAAAAAAAAAAAAAAAAAAAGAGGTATCTAGATGATAAAACTTACAGAGAGCTCATATGATGAATCAGAAAAAGAAAGATAGGAAATTCAGCCTTCCGAACCTGTTTCTGGGCAATGCAACTCCTCTGAATATCTAAGTATCACACAGGCTCTAACTATCTAATTATTGTGTTCTGATTAAGAGCTGTTTAAGCACAGTGGGTTGTTAGTGCTCAGAAAATTAAAAACAACAGGTTTGTAATATAAAACACTAAAGAAAAGAACGATAGTTGATTCCTTGAGCCAAAAAGTGTTCAGTTACATTTATGCTCTCACCTCTAAGTTTCCAATAATGTCTTTCTGAACTGGCCAGAGCCCCTCCATATGATAGAAGTCCCTAATCCAATGTATATGTGCTGGTAGGTTGTTTAATGCTTCCTTTAACAAAATAACCCAGAGCTCAGTATGTGAGAAGAGAATGAAACAGTTAGACACTTTCAATTTTGTGCCTGGGGTGTGAAAAACTCTGCTTCCCCTGGTGACCATAAATGATGATAACTTTCAAGGTCTGAGAGTAAATGCCCTCTCTCTGGTGATAGAAAAACACTTTCCTTGGTAGTTCTTTAATTGCTTACACTTTTCAGTGCATGGACTCTTGCTTTTGGGTCCAAGTTAGTTAAGGACGCCAAATCTTAATTCCTAGTAAATGCAGATGGTACCAGTTATTCTCTTTGCTAAATATGAGAGGAAATAAAATAATTATGGAAAGAAGTAAATATTGTTAATCAATTAGATTTTTTTATATATGCAGAAGTTGATATTATCAAATCTAGAAAGACGCTACCTTTTTTTCAGATGCAGTAAGTCACTAGGATTAAAAATGGATGTGTGATGGCATGGACTATTATATTGGACTGGAATTTTTGAAGAATTAGTGACTGACTCCAAAAATCTAAACATTCATCTTAATTTTCAAATTAATTTATAACTTCAACATAGTGAAGAAGTTTAATAATTTAATTTTTTAAAACTTTCTAGGGATTCCATTTAGAAATAAAGACACTGGTAAAGCAGATAAGTGTTATGCACTTCATGTGTGTTCAAGACATTGACTTACAAAGTCAATAATTAGTTTGCTACATTCACTTTTATAAAAAGGCCTGTCAATCATTAGCCATCAAAATCGTTTAGCCAAAATAAATTACTATTTAATTAATAGTCTAAAACATAAAAACCAGATTCTCTTTAAGGATTTCTGAGAGATTCCTGAAGAACAAAAGAAAAAAGAAAACACTTCAGTTATCTGTAGAAAATGTGGGTTGCTTATATTACTTGTCCCAGCTTATCAAGTTGGAGACATTGTATGTATCTAATGGCACCTCACTAAATGTGTTTGATATTCTGTAAAAGAATGCTTGCCAACCTTTTTGAGCTCTTCAAAGACACTTTTCTAATGGACATTAAATAATTAGAAAAAATTAAAACACACCGTTGAAGAAATCAAGAAAGTTAACAACATTCAACACTTTTGGGTTTTGTAAATTATAGGGATAAAAGTTAATCATTACCCTGTCCTCATTTTCTGTACAACAATGTGTAAGAAGAGAATCATTGCACAATAAATATAAGTCTCTTAAAGAGCCATTTATAGGGGTCCACTTACTGGTGAAAGTAAACCCAAACCTCTGATAAACATAAGCAAAGTAATAGAGACATCAAGGCTTCACTGGCGTGTTTTATGATCCATTTCTCCTTCTAGAGGTTATGTGGTAAATGATTCATTCATTCACCCATCTGCTTATTCTGCTGGACTACCATTTGGACTCGGGCATCTGGTGTCTGTTCTGCTGAGAGCACTTAATCACAAGTCAACACATTATCAGATGCAGACTCATCCAATAAGAATTATTTCCCATTCCTTGCACGTATAAGAATCATTTTCAATTTACAATTTATTCCTACATGAGGACCCGCCTTGTTTTGTTTGTTTGTTTGTTTGTTTGTTTTGAGACAGGTTCTCACTTTTGTCACCCAGGCTGAAGTGCAGAGGTGCAATCTCGGCTCGCTGCAGCCTCGACCTCCTGGGCTCAAACAATCTTCCCACCTCAGCCCCCCTAGTAGCTGGCACTACAGGCACGTACCACCATGCCCTGCTATTTTAATTTAATTTTTATTTTTTTGTAGATATGGGTTTCTCCATGTTGCCCAGGCTTGTCTCAAACTCCAGAGCTCAAGTGATCC
Source organism: Chlorocebus sabaeus (assembly GCF_047675955.1). Lineage (NCBI taxonomy): Eukaryota > Metazoa > Chordata > Mammalia > Primates > Cercopithecidae > Chlorocebus > Chlorocebus sabaeus. Next base: position 64,205,147 of record NC_132920.1, on the reverse strand, counting down.
ATCCACCTCAGCCTTCCAAATAGCTAGGATTATAAGCATGAGCCACCTTGCCCAGCCAGGCCTTGCCTTTCTTAGTGAGACAATAATACACCATGGACTGGACTTCACTCCCTGGAGCAGCAGAAACTGACTCCTACCCAACAGAAGGAAACCTCTTTTCCCACCACTCCACTTTTTCCCACCTACCACTCTTCCAGTTTTTACTCTTGATGCATCTTTTATTCAGCTCTGCATCTATATCTTCCTGTCCTTAGAAAACTCTTGAGTGCCAGTAATCTGGAAGGACCTGTCCCTGAATCTATCTCCACTCAAGACTCTCTCTTAATCTGTGTGTTTTCAACATCCTTTGGACCTCTGTTTGATCTCTCCATTTGTATGTGCTTCTAGTTTGAAACAGTCTCCATTCATTTAATCATAGTTTCCTCTATTCAAGCACTCTCTGGTTTAGATGTACCACTGTATTTATATCACCCTTATTATTTAATCTTATTAGAAAATGCAGAAATAAATTGTGTATTTGCACATATAAACCTATGAAGATGTGAGAAGGAGATATCAAGCATCAGCCTCAGACTTCTGGATTAAGCAACTAAATGGAGGTGAGGGTCATCAGTAAGATGGGGAAGATTGAGAAGAAAATATTTAAGGGAGAATGACAAGATAATTAGTTTGGACACTTTTAAGTTTGAGGTGTTTCTGAGACTTGTAGGGAAAGTTACCAAGTTCACACTTATATTCATGATTCAGGAAGTTCTCAGGCTCTAGTATTTAAACATGTGAGGCCAGATGACATAACAAGCTCAGGAGAGAGTGAAGAGAATGAGATAGGAAGGCCCAGAACAAAGTCCTGAGGAAATTTGACATTTCACAAGAAAGTTATTCAATAGCAGGCAGAAAAATAGGCAGAGGGGCAAGTACACAGTCGAGAAAATTATTATCATTAAAGCCAGAGGAACAAAGTTTTGAGGAGGAGGGGCTGTTCAGTCTTGCTACAGTGAAGTCCAGCAAGAATAAGGGCTAAAACTTAAACTAAAAATCAAAAAACAAAATAGAATAAGGGCTGAAATGCATCCATTGGATTCTTTGATATGGATATTATTGATACACTTATAAAAGAAATGACCACATCTAGTTAAACCCATGTTGATGAGTAGAGGAACACCGTCTGTATTCTTTTAAGAACTAATGCTTTGCCCTGACAAAAGGGGGACAATTTAGATGAATTTACTTACTGTTAACTGATAAGTATGCACATTGCAACTGCAGGGAAAAGTTTAATACATATATAGTTTTCCTAAATCTGCATTAAAAAGCCGTCTGGCATCACTTAAAAAGTTGAAGATGTACATATCCAAAACAACGAAATTTTCCTGTTTAGGTGAAATTATTTGATGTATATATAAGGAGACATGGTACTGGAAGGTTCATAACAAAACTCTTTGTAATATAAAAAGTAAAAACAACAATAACGTCCACTTACAGTAGTATGTATACTGTATACACCAAAAACATATGCAGTAGTGAAAATCAGTGACTCTCACCTGTACACATCAACACAACTACATCTCAAAAACGTAACGTGGAAGAGAAAAAAAGAAAGTCAAAAACAAATATCCCCATTATATAAATTCCCCAAATAGGAGAACCTAAACAATATGTAATCTCTGTTATATTTGTGTGTGTGTGTGTGTGTGTGTGTATATATATGTATGTATAGTTGGTAGATTATAAAGAAATAAAGGACTAGGAAACTCAAAAATCAGTACAGGGATAACCACGTAAGAATGGAGGTGAGATCAAAGAGTAGTTTTTAAGGCTCAAAGCAGGTATCACCATTGCTCATAACGCCTTATACTAACTAGGTAGAGAGTACATGCATGTTCATTTTATTATTAGTCTTTAAAATACTCATATCCTCATGTCCATCATATATTTGTATGCATATACACCGGTGAGTGTTATATATGTAATATCTGTATTGTAATCTTTTTTTTTTTTTTTTTTTTTTCCTGAGATGAAGGATGGAGTCTTGCTTTGTTACCCAGGCTGGAGTGCAGTGGCACGATCTCGGGTCACTGCAACCTCTGCCTCCTGGGTTCAATCAATTCTCCTGCCTCAGCCTCCTGAGTGGCTGGGATTACAGGCACCTGCCACCACTCCTGGCTAATTTTTGTATTTTTAATAGAGACAGGGTTTCGCCATAGTTGCAAGGCTGGTCTCGAACTCCTGACTTCATGATCCACCCGCCTCAGCCTCCCAAAGTGCTGGAGTTATAGGCATAAGCCACCCTGCCTGGCCATAATCTTTATTTTTTAAAGTGTCTGTATTATAACAATCAGTGCTAAAATTATTTGGTGTATAGCAATTTAATTTTACCAGATTCATACCAGTAATTACATTAAGTTAAATATTCCAAGTTCAATTTTATGTCTTTGTGGACTTATTTCTATTTAGCTATTCAAATTGTTTTGGTTTTATAATTTTGCGAGGCAGTAAATATGGGGAAATTGTGTCTGACTTTATATTTCACGTAAAGTGTATAAAATAGTAATGTTTTACTAAAATTAGTAGTATGGGAATACTGAAGATTTCTGAAACTTATCTTTCTGTGAAAAATGTCAGTACATCATTCAGCTTTGAGCAGTATCAGTATTGAGTTTGAAAAGTGATGAGGCTATAAATGAAAAGAAACCAGATAAAGGGCCAAGTAGTTTCCTCCAGCTATTATACATGAGGTGATTATTGAAATCCCAAACACAAATTAACATATTTACATTCGTTTTTACAAGTGGTTGTTTCAAGCATATAGTTATTAAGCATGCTTCAAAACTTTTTGGTACTCAAGCCAAACTTTTTACCCTCAAAGAGAATGGTATCTATAATGTAATGCTCTATAACTCTGCCTGGAATTTAAAAATATTTAAAGTTGCAAATCAGCAAATATTGCTACATGGGGGGAAATCTACATTTTAATAAATTTATATTCTTTTCCCAGACACGGTTTGGGTTGATAGAAAAAATACCAGGCTTGAAACAAGGACACCTGATTTTTAGTCGTGCCTCTGCCAAAAAAGTAATGAGTTTTGTGACATTGTTACCCATTACTTGAAATCTCTTTCCCCTAAGCTACTCTTCCATAAATGATGAAGTTAGTCTACCTTAGTTTTTTAAGTTTATTCCAGTTCAAGATGATTCTATGCATATATATGTAGGCATATGTACATATATATGTCACATACCATTTCCTTAGCATATAAATTGTACATTCTTTGTATTAAGATATTATTTCAGTCACAAATTCTATTGTGTTCTGCTCACCTAGGATCACCTCACTTTCATGTGATATCCCTGAGGACACTTCTTGAGAGACTCCCATCTGGTGTTCCTTCTGTTCTGCCTAAATTTTCATTTAATTGTAAAAGATCTCAAAGGCTTTTCATTTTAAAACTAACAAAAACAAATCAACAAAACCATGCAATAACACATCTCAGGTCTATAGTTTAAACTATGAAATAAATTTACAGAAGAAAATAGAGACAAATGAATATATATTCACTTTTTTCTATGTTAATAGATTTATCAAAATCAAAGTCCATCAATATTCCCTTGCAAGTGGTTAGGGAAAAATGGGTAAAGTAAAACAAGAAGTAATCTAGTTTATGTTAGTTAGGGAATTCTAGTAATATAGATCACAATTTAAAAACCCTGTTTAGTTTTGCAGTGTGGTCTATGTAACTCAACAGCGAGTAAAATAAAATCAATTTTTGGCTTAAGTTCTTTGGGGCTATTAATTTGGGAGATAGTTTTCTAGTGAAATTTAAGGACTTAAGGCTAATTTAGTCAAAGGCTACAGAACAGAAACCCCAGGTGAATGATCTCACATAAGAAAATCAGAATGTAAAATTTAAGGAAACTGGGACCAGAAAAAATATGTGAAGCGTGAATTTAGAGAATTTTCAGCATAATCCATAAAGATAAAAATACTTTGTAAAGTCAATTGTAAAATATTACATAATCTGAAGTTATTAAAACTGCCTTTATCAGTAACTATATTGGCTCCTTCAAAGACAGAAACTGAACAGTATCTAGTTACAGGGCATAATATGACAAAACTAGCTTTCTGATAATTAAAAACCAATCCTCTTAATGCTAAGACTTTTTCTACTTAAGGTTTTTGAGATATGCTCCATTTTCTGCATGATGTGCAATAGTGCTTTCTTATGAACTCAGTAATGTCACTGTAAGTGCTAATTCAAAAGGGCCAGTAGAGATGTGGGATTAAAAATCGTAGGTCTGGAGTTGGAATCCTAGCTCCCTCAATTCATTGCCATGGTGCTTTGGGCAAGCCACTTATCCTTGCTTGGGCTTTTTCTTTACCTGCAAAATAGATGCTCTACCTTCTTAAGGTTTTAGGAAGAATGATTAAGATATTGCACATTAAACATTTAATAACTGTTATCCTTTACTATTATTTTAAGTTTCCCCCCAGCATTGATATTTCATTCTACTCTGTGCTAATCAAACATAAAAAAATAATTTTGAAGTTATTTCTACTCCTGTATACTCCATTCTGGAAATAAAAGTTTAGAAATTGACTGTGGTGCATAAATAGAAGCTCATGTTATGAAGTATTTGATCCTAGTTCATATGATAAATACTAATATTTTTAAAATATTTAGTTTAAAAATAATTATCATTTTGGTTTTCTAAAATACTCACCATGTTTTATTTTTTATATTACTTAGAAAAACAGAGTAATGAATATTCAGCCTCCTGGTATTTAAGACAGGTGTAACTTGTCTACCTTTCTAGAATAAGAAAACAAAAATTTACTTTCATACTTCCATGAAATCTTATTCTTCACTATCACTGATGATGTCTGTTACCTGTTCCTCAGACTTTGACACTTTATTCATTAGTCTTTATTATTAAAGGGAGGAAACACATCATGTATATACATTAAGGGATATTCATTCACTCATTTATTCAACAAGTAAGCAAGCATTCCGGAGCATGTAGCTTTTTTGTTTGTTTGTTTGTTCGGCTAGGGTCAGCTGTAAGTTCATTACAAATATTAGCTAATTTAATCCTTACAAGCACCCAGTAGATGGGCACTTACCCATATTTTACAGCTGAGGAAACTGAAGCACAGCAAGAACAAGCAATTTGTTCAAGCTTATACAACTAGTCAATGATGGAATGAGGATTTGAACCCAGTCAGCATAGCTCTAGGAACCACTTTATTGTAAATCTCACTTGCTTGGTTATTAGACCACAACGGAGAGACCGGGTCTGATGTTTCAACCATGTAAGATCATTTTGGAAGATCATTTGTTCATTAAAAAAAAAAAAGAGAGAGAGAGAAAAAAACCTAAAACACAAAAACTCAACTTTACAAAATGCCTTTTTAAATAAAATTATTGTCCTTCTAATAGTAGTTAATAGTTATTAAGCACATTCCCTTTGGTAAATACTCTTATAAGTACTTCACATTTACTATGTCAATGTTTTCAATAACTCTTGGCAGGAAGTAATATTAGTATCTCCATTTCAGAGATAAGGGAATTGAGGCACCCAGAGGCTGAATGGCCTGACTTTAGTTACACAGTCATTGAATACAAGGGTTAAAATTCAAACCCACACTTTTAAAACATATGCTATACTGCCTCACTACAAATAACGAAGTCAAACACCTTTTACCAAACTATCGTTTTGGGTCTACTTTGAGTGACTTTTAATGCAATGTCTGTTTTAAACAAAGTTTTAAAACTATTTAGTATTATAACAAATTTAAAAATCCTAATATGTTTCTTTGGATCTCCTGTCTATGGACTCTCCTTTTGAATCAGTTCATATTCTGAAAAACATCTTAATTCATTAGTATGCTTTTTTTTAATGAGATAAGAGCTGACAAAAATAAATGAGAAATTCACTCATTTATTAATCCAACACATCTATCTATCTATCTATCTATCTATCTATCTATCTATCTATCTCTCTATCCATCCATCCATCCATCCATCCAGCTAGAGAGTATCCACTATGTGCCAGGCATTATTCTGTGTTGGGTTTCACTGGTGAATAATCTCCATCTTTCTGGATCTTATGCATTAATGAAAATATTCACAAAGCCTTTCTCTTCCTTCTCAGGGTCATGTTTTAAGGAGAGGTAGTGGGTGTAGTTAAGGATATCAGCCAGGTTTCTATTCTGGGCTGATTATATAGCTGAGGAAACCTACCTTGAGATAGAAAATATAGGAAAGGAAGCATGTCAATGAGAAAAGATGATAAATTCACTTTTAAAAATATATATTTTATTATATATATTTGAGGTTTGTTGTAAGCCTCAAATGACACATCAACTTTTGTACCAATTAGTCTAAAGTGCCTGTGGGGAAATCAGGTTGACATTTCCCTGAGGCAATGACTTCATCCCAGACACAAAGGTGATGGGTTAGCTGTAGGGAAGCAATGAGAGGGAATTGATTATGCTAGAGAGAGAGCAGAATTCTAAAGCCACCTCTCAGAAAACAAAATAGCTCAGGCCCCTCACATACCTGCTAGAAATTATTGGAATTCTCTGTATGGAGCAGACAGAGAAGTTTCTAAGATATTATATCACTGACTTAGTTCAAATTCTTTAGCCTCCTTTTATTCCAGTTTGCTAACACTAACTTTTCCCAGTCCTTCATTTCCCTGGGTATTTATCCTCAGGGTTGTAGTTCCAGGTAGCTGTCCCCAGACCCCATTTTGTCTGTACCTTTGGTGTGAGTTCTTGTCTCTACCAACAAGACCATCTCTAATTGCCCCCAGGAAGCTCCTGTTGTCCTGTCCTCCAATTCCTCAAGGAAGGTTTCCCTGACAATGAAGTCTGAGTTAACTTCCCCTAAACAGGATTCCACAGAAACCTGTATTTGTGTCTATTCTAGCAAATATTATCTTATTTTTACTGCAATCATCACTTTGTCTTCTGTCTTCTTCCACTATGGTACATACTCCTCAAAATGATAGATCCTTCTTATTTTGCTTTTTAATCTCCATAGTTTATATCTGCCTCTAGAAGGACTCACAATTTTTTATTGAATAGCAGGATATTTGATAAAATTTTATTTTTGGATTGTATTAATTTCAGTGGAATAGAATTTAGTTTGCATTAGGCTCACTGGTAAAAATGAAGGAAAACACAATTGTTGACAAAAGGATACTCTTGCATTGATTTGGTATCATTTCTGTTATTTGAGAGTGTGTATCATAGAGCCTTATACAGAATGTATCATGTTTTAAACTTTCAAATATATCTTTGCTTTTATCTGTCTCCTTTCCTTTGTCCTTCTCTAAAAAGTTTATTAATACAAAGTGAAGAAAATAATCTATAATAATCAAACCTCTCCTTTACTCCTCATTCTTACTACCATTGGCCAGAATTCCCTCTTTTTATAAACTGTCTTAAGTCAATTTGGCTCTTCAACTGTCTTCAGGTTTGTTGTAAGCACCTGAAGACTCTGGTAGGTAGATAGTATCTGCCATATCTCCTACCCCACACCCTCACCTGCATGTGATATATTACAAAGAAAGCAAGCCTAGGTTAAACTCTGTCCAACATGCAAACATATATTAGCCAAGAGGCATAAAATAGTTGTTACTGCCCTTTCATTTAGTCTGGAAAAATCTCACACTGTCCTTAAGCCCTTTAACTCATGTTTTCAATGAAGAGTTAATTTTGAGGCTAATATGTGACACTCTGATGGCAGCAATAGTAATCAGCATTGTGATATAGTCAAGTGACAGCTTCTTCTGTAAAGTGGATGAAAAAAATGACAAATGAGGTTGCATACCAAAAGTCATTCTTTGCTTGCCATACATATGCTTATACTTAATTGGAAAATCTTTCTAAATGACCATAGGACTGGAAAATACTCATCCATATAATCATTAACAAAATATATTTTGTATTTTCATAAGGACATCTGAAGTATTAAGTAACCAATTTTAAGTGTTAGTTTCTGATTAAGATATTTATGTATTGCTTTGTAACAAATTAACTCCAAAACCTTAGTACTTAAAAATAACAGATATCATTCATTTCCTCACAGTTCTGCAATTTTGCTAAGAGTCAGTGAAGAGAACTCTTTTTTGTTCCACTTGGAATCTTTTAGGAATGAAATGTCCAAAATGACCTCTGTGTCTCAGCAAAGACAGTTGGAAAAGAAGACTGACTAGCCTGCCAGCTCTCTTCCCCTCTCTGTCGCTCTCATTCTCTCCATGTTACCTTTCTGTAAGCTTAACTGGGACTACTTTACCTTTTGGCAGCTTCAGGGTACTAGATTTCTCCCGAACATAAAAGCATAAGCTAAGATGGGAAACTAGCAGCAGCTCTTGTACGTCATTCTCATGGACAGGAAACAAAAGGGCCAGTGAACACTGGCCCTGTAAGGCTGATCATCTGAGAAATGAGTTGGGACCAATTAAAGCAGAAGGGAAACACAGGAAGCAGAGAAGAGCAAAGCTGGGCACCCGCCTACCTGGGCTCAGCATGGAGCTAGGAAAACCTCTCCAACATGGGAAAGGGTGAATAAGTGAGAGTGCCCAGGGGCATTCATGCTCTCCACAAGGAACTGTGCAAGACTGAGATAGGGAGAATCCTCCAGCTCCCCTGCACCCACCCCACACCCACCAGCCTTCAAGACTGAAGCAGAGAACCACTTGGATGTTATGCAGAGGTAATTCTCAAGTCCAAGGGGACCTCTACAAGCTTTGGGCCACAAAGCCTACCAGCACTGGTGCCATAGACCCAATAGAGGCCATAGTTGTGGTGCCTCGGATTAGTTAGATTGCTCCAACCCCCACCCCCCTACCCCCACACCATTCATCCCCCACCCCCCACACCTCCACCCTCCCATACCCCCCATCAACCCTACCAGAGGGGATTTGGCACTATCTTTCAGCCCAGTAGTCTCCCTTTAGCCTGAACTGGGCCAGTCACTTTACCCATCCCTGCCTCTAGTAGCCAGGTAGACAATGCTTGCTAGAGTTTCCAGCCCAGTGGTCTTGCTTCTGTGTGAACTCAACTGGAGGGTGCAGCCAGAAGCACCTGGCAGGGCAGGCATTCCCACAGACCCCAGCTGCTGATAGCCAGGCAGGTAATGCCTATTAGACCTTCTGATGCTGTGGTCCTGCTTCTGTGAAAACTCAGCTGGAGAGCACAGCTTCTATTGTCCCAGGAAACATGGATAGCAGGGTGCATGACCCACCCACCTCCACCACTGATAGCCAGGTGGGAAAAGCCTTCTAGAGCTTCTGGTCCAGCAGTCCCGCTTGTATGGGAACTTAGCTGACAGGCATAGACTTCTTTTGTCCCTGGAGGAACCCAGATGCTCCACCTTCCCCTCCTGCTGATAGCCAGGTGAGCCATACCTGCTAGAGCTTCTGGCTCAGCAGTCCTACTTCTTCCTGAATTTGCCAAAGGGCACAGGAAACACCCAGATGACAGGGCAGGCAACTCCACTGGCACCAACCTCTCCTTGCTAGACAGGCCACACCTACTAGAGCTTCCAACCCAGTGGTCCCAATTCCACCTAAACTCCCCACACAGGCACTATCCCCTGTTTCACAGGAAGCACACAGACAGCAGATTAGGGCGAACCTGACAATACAGCTTGTTTGCCAACTGCAGCTCCTGCCTGAGGGAGCCTTGTGGGCCATAACAAAAGAAATGTGCGCATGGAGACAGTAATCAGAGAGGTCTCCTCCGAGACCCAGGAGTGGATTAGAAGTGAAGCCATTCAACCAAGCACACCTATACTATAATCAATCCCTCAAAGAATAAAACAACAACAATAAAATCCATCCAAAGGACAGCAACTTCAAAGATTGAAAGAACATAATCCCAAACAAATAAGGAAAAAACAGCACAATAACTCTGGAAACTCAAAAAACCAGAGTGTCTTCTTACCTCTGAACAACCACAATAGCTCCCTAGCAATGATTCTCAACCAAGCTAAAATGGCTGAAATGTCAGAAATATAATTAAGAATATATGGATAGGAATAAAGATGATCAACATATAGGAGAGAGTCAAAATCCAATCAAATAAATCTAAGGATTACAATAAAACAATACAGGAGCTGGTAGACAAAATGGCCATTATAAGAAAGAACCAATTGATCTTATGGAGCAGAAAAACACACTAGAAAAATTTCATAATGCAGTCACAAGTATTAACAGCAGCATTGACCAAGCTGAGGAAATCATCTCAGAGCTTAAATACTGCCTCTCCAAAATAAATTAGAGAAAAATAAAGGAAAAACAATAAAGAATGAACAAAAACTCTGACAAATACGGGATTATGTAAAGAGACCAAATCTGTAACTCATTGGTGTCCCTGAAAAAGAGGGTTAACAGCCAAGCAACTTGGAAATCACATTTCAGTATATCATCCATGAAAATTTCCCCAACATTCAAATCAGAAAATACATATAACCCCTGCAAAATACTACACCATCCCCAAGAACACCATCCCCAAGAACACCATCCCCAAGACACATAGTCGTCAGATTCTTCAGTGTGGAGATGAAAGAAAAAATGTTAAAGGCAGCTAAAGAGTAGGGGCAGGTTACCCATAGAGGATACCCTGTCAGGCTAACAGCAGACTTGTCAGCAGAAACCCTGCAAACCAAAAGATGTTGGGGGCATATATTCTGCATTCTTACAGAAAATAATTTTCAACCAAGGGTTTCATATTCAGCCGAACTAAGCTTCATAAGGAAAGGAGAAATAAGACCCTTTTCAGCCAATCAAATGCTAAGAGAATTGGTTACCACCAGACCTACCTTACAAGAAGTCCTGAAGGGAGGGCTAAATATAAAAAGGAAAAACCATTCCTGACCACTACAAAAAAGAAACACACACACACACACACACACACACACAAGTACACAGACCAGTGATGCTATAAAGCAGCCACACGAACAAGTCGGCATAATAACCAGATATTTGGGATCTCAACTCAACTTGACCAAATGGACCTAATAAACATATTATAGAACTCTCTGCCCAAAACCAACAGAATAGGCATTCTTCTGATCTGTACATGCCACATACTCTAAAATTACCCACACAATCAGGTTTAAAACAATTCTCAATTTCTAAAAACCCAAAAGTGTTCCAACCATGCTCTCAGAATATAGCACAATAAAAATAGAAACCAATGATAAAATAAAAACACACACTCAAAACCATAATATTACATAGAAATCAAACAACCTTCTCCTGAATGAATTCTGGGTAAATAATTAAATTAAGTCAGGAACTAAGAAATTCTTTGAAACTAATGGGAAAAACGATACAACATTCCAGAATCTCTGGAATTAGCCAAAGCAGTGTTCCAATGGAAACTTATAGCACTAAACATTTACATCGAAAAGTTAGGAAGATTTCAAATAAACAGCCTAACATCACAATTAGGGGAACTAGAGAAACAAGAGCAAACCAAACCCAAGACTAGCAGAAGACAAGAAATAAACCAAATCAGAGCTAAACTGAAGGAAATTGAGATGCAAATAAAACATAAAAGATCAATGAATTCAGGAGCTTGCTCTTTGAAGGAATTAATATGATAGACTGCTAGCTAGACTAATGAAGAAAAACAGAAGATCCAAATAAACGCAAAAAGAAATGACAAAGGGGACATTGCCACTGAACCCACAGAAATACAAAAAACCATCAGAGACTATTATGAACACCTCTAAGCATGCAAACTAGACAACATAGTAGAAATGGATAAATTCCTGGAAACATACAACCACACAAGATTGAACAGAGAAGAGATTGAATCCCTGAACAGACCAATAACAAGTTCCAAAATTGAATCAGTAATAAAAAGCTTACAAACTAGAAATAACCTGGGACCAGATGAATTTACAGTCAAATTCTACCAGATGTATAAGGAAGAACTGGTACTATTAATACTGAAACTACTCAGAACAAATTGGGGGAGGGGGGCGGAATTTCTCCCTAACTCATTCTATGAGGCCAAAATCATCTTGATGCCAAAACCTAGAAGAGACACAACATAAAAATAAAACTTTGGCCAATATCCTTGATGAACATAGATGCAAAAATTCTGAACAAAACACTAGCAAACCAAATTCAGCAGCACATCAAAAAGCTAATCCACCATGATCAAGTAGGCTCCATCCCTAGAATGCAAAGTTGGTTTAACATACACAATTCAATAAAAGTGATTCACCACATAAACAGAATTAACAACAACCACATGGAAATCATAATAGATAATGAAAAGGCTTTCAATAAAATCCACCTCCCTTCTTGTTAAAAACCCTCAACAAACTAGGCATTTGAAGGACAATACTTCAAAACAATAAGAGCCATCTATGACAAATACAGTCAGTATCACACTGAATGTGCTAAAGCTGGAAATAATCCCCTTGAAAACTGGCACAAGACAAGGATGCCCTCTCTCACCACTCCTATTCAATAGTACTGGAATTCCTAGCCAGAGCAATTAGGCAAGAGAAAGAAATAAAACACATCCAAATAGGAAAAGAGGAAGTCAAACTATCCCTGTTTGCAGACAATATTATTCTATACCAAGAAAACTTCATAGTCTCTGCCCCAAAACTCCATGACCTTATAAACAACTTTGGCCAAGTTTTAGGATATAAAATCAATGTAAAAAATCAGTAGCAGTCCTATACAACAATAATATCCAAGCTGAAATCCAAATCAAGAATGAAATCCCATTCACAATAGCCACAAAAAGAATAAAATATCTAGGAATGCAGCTCTGCAATAGAGCTTTAGGGCAAAGACTATGGGGTTTTCTTGGTATAGAATCTTATTGTCTGCAAACAGGGATATTGTGGCTACTTATTTGTGGCTGTTTTGAACAATATTCTGTAATTCTAACTGAAGGGGTGAAAGACTTCTAAATGAGAATTACAAAACATTGCTTAAAGAAATCAAGGATGACACAAACAAATGAAAAACATTCCATGCTCATGTTTTTCATGAGCATGTAAAAGTAGTCATACTGCCTAAAGTAATTTACAGATTCAATTCTATTCCCATTCAACTACCAGTGACATTCTTTGAAGAATTGGAAAAAACTTTTAAAATTCATATGGAACAAAAAAAGAGCCTGAATAGCCAAGGCAGTCCTAAGCAAAAGACCAAAGCTGAAGTGATCACATTACCAGACTATACTACAAGGCTACAATAACCAAAATAAGATGGCAGTGGTATAAAAATAGACACATAGAACAATGGAACAAAATGGAAAACCCAGAAATAATGCTGCACACCTACAACTATCTGATTGACAAAAATGACATAAACAAGTAGTAGGGAAAGGACTCCCTATTTGATAAATGGTGCTGGAATAACTATTTGACAAATGGTTCTGGAATAGCCATATGCAGAAGATTGAAACTGGACCCTTTCCTTATACCATATACAAAAATTAACTCAAGGTGGATAAAAGACTTAAGTGTAACCTTCAAACTATCAAATCCCTGGAAGATAACCTAGGAAACACTATTCTGAACATAGGACCTGGTAAGGATTTCATGATGCAGACACCTAGAGCAATTGCATCAAAAACAAAAGCTGACAAATGGGACCTAATTAAACTAAAGAGCTCCTGCACAGCAAAAGACATATTAACAGAGTAAACAAGCAAACTACAGAAAGAGGGAAAATATTTGAAAACTATGAATATAGCAAAGGTCTGGTATCCAGAATCTATAAGAAATTTGAATAAATTTACAAGTAAAAACAACCCCACTAAAAAATGGGCAAAGGACATGAACAAACAGTTTTCAAAAGAAGACATACATGTGGGCAACAAGCATATGAAAAGAATGCTCAAAATCACTACTCATCAGAGAAATGCAAATCAACACCACCATGAGATGTGGTCTCACACTGGTCAGAATGGCTATTAATAAAAAGTCAAAAAATAACATGCTATTAAGTCTACAGAGAAAAGAGAATATTTATATATTACTGGTGGCAATGCAAATTAGTTGGCAATTTCTCAACAAACTTAAAACAGAATTACCGTTTGACAAGCAATCAATCCCATTGTTAGATTCCCAGAAGAATATAAATCAATCATCTAACCTAAAGACACGTGCACATATATGTTCATTGCAGCACTATTCACAAAGTGCAAGGCAAAGACATGGACTCAAAGGAAGCGCCTATCAATGGTAGACTGGATTAAAAATATGTGGTACATATACACCATGAAATACTATAAAGTCATAAATAAGAATGCTGTCATGTCCTTTGAAGCAGTATGGATGGAGCAGGAGGCCATTATTGTGAACAAACTAACACAGGAACAGAAAGCCAAATACCACATATTTTCACTTGCAAGTGAGAACTAAACTTTGAACACCTATGGACACAGAAGAGAACACAGAAGAGAACACCAGGACCTCCATGAAGGTGGAGGGTAGGAGGAGGCTGAGGATTGAAAAATTACCTATTGGATACTATGCTTATTACCTGTGTGATGAAATAATCTGTACACCAAACCCCCACCACACACAATTTACCTATTAAACAAACATGCACATGTATGCCTGAACCTAAAATAAAAGTTAAACAAAAGCAGAAGGTGTCAGGCTCATTGTGTCTAGGCTCAAATATTCCAGAATGCTGCATTCAGTTGGTCAAAGTTTGCACAGGACAAACCCAGATTCAAGATGAGTGGCACAAGATCTAACCTTAAAGAAGTAGTGCCATGGTCACGTTGTGGAAGAACTGTGGGAAGGGAGACTCAGGGTAGCTCCCCAGGCTGTTGTTGTGTAAGTACAGCTCTTCAATGCAGCTGGTCTGAATTCAATGACATACGATATAGAACACATTATCTGATCCCCATAGACTTCATTCACAATGTGAACAGATCAAAGATAACACCATAAATAATTTTTTTTCTGAAATCCAACTAGGTGTTTATCACCAGTTCCTATTTTAGAAACTTGGTATATGCCTTGGGAATGTCTCTCTATGGCTCTTAGACACACTCTCTGGTATCTGTATTCCATCCTCCCTCTCTTTCCAAAAACACTGAATTGAGTTGCAACTGAATAGCTTTTTAATAAGTTGAAGGATAGGAGAGCAGAAGTCTCTATATTTTGACACATCTCTGGCCGTCATATTACAAATACATATATATTTTTTTAAATTGTGGATTTCCTTACTGTTAGATAAGTGGTTCATACCCTTAGACAAAAGCCACGCTTGTGAATCTCCTTAAGACATATTTCTTTCTATTTTGGGCTTGGATCAGCTCCCAAGAGATTCTCATGAGCCATTTTGCTACAAAGAGAGGATCTATAAAGCATACTTAATATATTCATATGCCCATTTCTGCAGCGGAGACTGTTTAGGAAATGCCATCTGAAATCTTTCTGAGGTTTCAAAAAAGTTAAAGCTTTGTTTTGGTATTTATTATGAGGCTAAATTTGGTGAAATCACTTGGAATTCGACCATTGTTCTGAAACTATTTTTTTACTTTGATAATCTTTTCTATTTTTCTAAGCAAGAATGAGGATGAGAAACAGTTTATTTTCAAATCTGTCATGTCCTAGCTCCTTTATATTGCACTAAATTCTTCTTAAATGCTGAACATTCTTTCCACATCTCATTTCTTCTAAACTTTGTTATAATCAACTAAAAGAACTTTGCCATAATCAATGAAAAGAAGTGCAACTAAAAAGAGTTAGCACTTTCAACAGCCTAGAAATATTCCTACTCAGATCACAAGATCATTAGGGTTTCTTTCTGTTGTCCACATTGCCACAGGTATTAATTTTGCTAATTTTCTTTCTGCCAGTTGATCACTCAGGATCCCTGCAATAGCAACCTCATCCTGTTCTTACAACCTTTCCCAACAGCCTCCTTGAGAATCTTAAAGTCTCTACCCAATACCTGGTCCCCAAAATAAGGCAGTGTGCTTTACCCTTTTGTTCTAACACCATCCCACTCTTAGATATCAATTTATTTTCTGTACATAAAATAAATTATTTACAAATGGCATAAAATGACAAATTTTAAAAATGTTAGTGGGTTAAAGCAATAGATACAATTTATTTGCTTACAGTTCAGCCATTTGGTGGGTCTAGTGAGGATCTCTCTCTCTCTCTCTCTCTTTCTCTCTCTCTCTCTCTCCCCCCCACTCCCTCTCTTCCTCCCTCCTCCCTCCTCTCTCTGTCTCACCTATTGCCAGTCCATATGGTTAGCTTGACATTTTTATTATAAAACATGACCATCTCAACTTTCTTGAACTTCTTACATGGTGGCTCCCTTTTTGGAGCACAAAAGCACAAGCTGCCAGGTCTTCTTAATGTCTAAGCTCCTGAAATACCACTATTTGGGGAGTCCTAAAACATTACCTCTGTTACTTTCATAATGCCATCACTGAGTCAACCAATATTAAAGGGAAAGAAAACTTCACTTCTTAATGGCAGAATAGCAAATTCAACCTGAAAAAAAATTAATGTAGGTTAAAGATAAGGTTGCAGACTTAATTATGTGATCTATGAAACCTTAAAATATTAACTAAATATTCCTAAGGTATAGATGAAAAATAATTCAGGCACATACATCCGTCATGCTATTTATACTAACATATTTTCAAATTACAAACAATATAATTCTCTGAACTCTGTTCTAGTTAGTGCCTCTGCAGATTACAGTAGTCCTTCCTTTTCTACACTTTCAAATTCCATGGTTTCAGTTACCTGTGTGCAACTGCAGTCCAAATATATTACAGAATTTTGAGAGGAAGAGAGATTACATTCATGTAATTCCTTAATACAGTATATTGTTGTAATTGCTCTATTTTATACTTAGCTATTGTTATTAATATTTTATTATGTCTAATTTATAAATTACACTTTTTCATAGGTATGTAGATATACAAAAAAGGCATATACTGTATAAGGTTCAATATTATTCTCAGTTCATATCACCTGTGAATAAGGGGGGACTACTGTACAAAGAAATTGCCCTTTATTTTGGGTGGCACACACTGAGTGCAGAGATGTCAAAGACTGCTGGTTGTAACTTTCTTGTGAGTGTCCACGGCTGCTCTTATACCTTGTCTTATTCCCATAAAAGTAGTCTGATTTTTCAGAGCTTCAGAGGCACACCTAAGAGTGATGGAGGGACTGAGACATAGCTTGCCCTATGGTGATGTTCTAGTTGATAGTGCCCCTCTTTCCTCTCTAAGAGCTCTCTCCAGTCTCTGCTGACACAGCTTCAAACTCCAGAGATGTGTGTCACCCACATATGGCCAATTCTAATTATTTCTGCTAAAGCCCAGCACTCACTTCCCTCCTTTTGCTCTATTTCTTCTGTATTCCTGCTTTTTCCTCTCATTTTCTAGCCAGTAGCTCATTCTTCTATTGCCATTGCTCAGACTCCTTAGGTTATTGTAACTATTTCCAGTTGAAAAGAATCTTTTGTGTGTCATTATTTTTTTCTTTCTTTGATCATTGTAATCACTTCCTAATTTCACCATCACGTTTACTTTTCCTTGATATTCTTCTGAATGATTGAATTTATGTCTGAGTAAATTGAATGATACAAGTAAATTGAATGATACTCAAAGAGTAAAAAAAGAACAAAAACTTATAAGAACAATACAAATTCCATTTAAAAATAGTCATCTTTTACTAATCATACAGGTTATTTTTATTTGAATAGATTTAGGGGTACAAGTGCTGTTGTGTTACAGGGATATATTGTGCAGTAGTGAAGTCGGAGCATTTAGTGTGCCTATCAGCCAAACAGTGTACATTGTACACAATAGGAAGTATTTCATCCCTCACCCCACTCCCCCCCACCCACCTTTAAAGTTTCCAAGGTCTATTATTCCACTCTAATTGTATAGTTTTCTTTAAAATGTAAAAGCAGGTAAACATTCTTCAATATAAATTCCAAGAACCACTGCATCTGGGTTAATTAGATTGATTTTTCTAAGAATTAGATATATTTTAAAGGTAGAGAAGCCTTTAAAACACGTTACTGCAGTCTGAGATTTATTCACCATTAGCAGGGGAGAGAAAGGGAAATAAAGTTTTATCTGTTTTGAGTACCACATTTGTTATTCTCCTACGTTTAAGCAAGAAACTTTTTCACAAAAATATGCAAATGTTTATTTTTATTTTGCATGTATGCTACATTCATAATGTTCTTGAATTTGGGGTTTAAATAATTAGAAACACATACAAAATTTTAGTTGAAAGTCAGCTTAGAGATCACAGAGTTTAAATCCCTGATTCTATATTTTAGAAAACTAAGAGTAAAATGACTGAACTAAGTTGACACAGCTACGAAGAACAGAAATAGAAGAACCAAAGTCAGCCATGGCCAAGATACTAATAAGTCTGTGTTTTGGTCTTTATGGAGAATTTTTTATGGACTTACTTGGTCCCTAGATTTTCGTTGGAGGAAAAAAAAAAAAATGGTAAAGGAAACAGGAAAAAGCCTGGAGGCTAAATTTCTATGGATAAGAAATAAAAAGGAGTCAACTGTAAAGGGAAAAAAACCTGAAATGTTAAGGATGGTAGATGAGGGATGCATGACATGTGTCATTAAAAAGCTGAAGATAAGACAGGGTAGAGAGATGAAAGAAGCTCTGGGCCAGCTCTTAAAAATGTGGGGTTTATGGAGAGGAAAGAATGTATAAATATACATCGTAGAAAATCTTGTTGTATGACTACACTTATTCTGCCTCCCTTTGGTCTTTATAAATCTTCAGTAGACATACTGTACATTTTAGTATTATTGTGACATTGTTTCCATTTATTTTTGCTGTGATAAAATTAAATTTAAGAAACGAGAAAGATTTTTAATAAGTTATAGTTTAAGACATCTTGCATAAATTGTGCTGCTCTTCTGACACACTATTTGGTAGACTGACAATGATTTTGCATAACTTTTAATGAAATAATAGTCAATGTATATTGATGACATGTTCAGAGCCAGAAGGCCTGTTAAGCACATTACAAAAAACATGTAACTTACTTATCACAGCTCTAAGAGGTAGAATCTGTTACTATCTCCATTTAAAAACAAAGAAATTAAACTAATATCAGAAATATTAAATAATTTGTCTAAGACACAGTTAATAGGTTGCACAAGGGAACAAAAGTTATCAGGACATGAAAACATTCAATAATGAAGTCACCACCAAGTCCCTGCCACTCAAGCATGCTTCTCAGATTAACATCAGTGTGCAGTTTAACCGATCACATCAATATCAAAGTCTAAGTCAACTTTATTTTCTCTCCAACTGTCCAATGTTGAAACACAGGACAAATCCTATGCAAATTGTTTATAAAATAAAAAATATATATATTACAAAAGATAAAGGATTTCTCAGTGTTGATTAAATTGACATTGAAAACCACTTAATTATATGCAGAATCACAAATAAATGAGAATATCGCAGGATTGTACCGGTTAAGAATTGAAGAAAATAAAGTCTACGCCTCATACAGCTGTGGTCCCAGCTCTTCTGGAGGTTAAGGTGGGAGGATTGCTTGAGCCTGGGAGACCAAGGCTACAGTAGTGAGCCATGATCACGCACTGCACAAAAAAAAAAAAAAAGAAAGAGAAAAAGAAGCAAAGAATTAAAAAGAAAGAAAGAGAGAGAGAGAAAGAAAGTGAAAAGAAAGAGAAAGAAAGAAAGAAAGAAAAGAAAAGAAAAGAAAGAAGGAAAAAGAAAATGATAAGGATAGTGACAAGATAGGCACTTTAAAAGAAAATGCTGTAAATTTAACAGATTAAATAAAGCTCTGGATAAAACTGATGAAGTCTTAGAGTAGCTTTATAATAATAACCTAACTTGTGACACTGCTGTTTGAAGTAAAAATCGAAGTAAATATGTTATTTCATATAATTTTATAGTTTTAGTAGAGGGTTATGTTCTCTCACACTGACACTGCCAAAATAAAAGGAAAGAAAAACCTCAGAAATAATATATTCCTGATTCATTCTTGGTCTATTCTAATAATTAAAGCATAATTATATTTTCTGTAATTTGTTGAATATAAGTTATAAAATCAGAAACTTGTATCCTGAGATAATATCATAAGAAAATACTTCTGCATATTCACTATGAAAATTTTGTGACATTTGTGAATAGATTGTTTTCAAGTGGTCTTATCAGAATACCAGTTATTCTTAGCTTCTTTATTAGCAACCTCTACTTTTGGAAACAAAGAAGTCTCCAACATCATTAGGAAAAATTATTTAGACCCTTTCTTTTCTGTCACTCAAATAATTATTATGCCTGTGGAAGGTGTACTCTAGTGGTTTAAACATTATTTTTTGAATTTCTACTAAAATTAGAGTATATGATCTAGAAATGTGTTCCTATACTCACATTTAGTTATTTTCCCTATAGATTTTGTTGCTTATGCAAATTATTTTTCTATGTCTTATTGTTGTCATTTCTACTTATTATCTGAAGGCAGGTAGTCGACATTGAAGATGCTGAAGTTGAAGCTTTTGTATAAAATTATGAGGAGATAAATGGCAGCACCAACTCCTACAAAAAATATTCCTGAAGGTTTCTTCCAGGCTATTTGATATCATCTCTCTAAATTTAATGTTCAGTCCCATATAAACAAAATTAAAAATTTTTCTAGAAAAATTTGACTAAACAATCTAAAGCTATCAGATAATATAAAATTCAACTTACTCCAAATGCAAGAAAGCAAAAATGCTTCTGAGGAAGTACTTAAGTGACATAATAATAGCATGGCCTATTTCTCAATGTCATTTCCATGTACACATCCAACTTACATTTAAAATAATTGTTGCTTAAATCAAGAGAGTGGAGGGAAAATGAAAATATCTAACTCTCACATTCGAAACAATGATGAGTGCAATTATATGTGTATGTAAGTGTGTATGTGTTGTGTTCCAAATTATAAGCAACTTTGAAGAAAAAATGCAGTTGTTAAAACAATACTTTTGTGATCATATTTTTCTCAAACCCAAGAGAAGATCTTCTTATTTGTGTTGTTTGTGAAAATTTGTTTTGAAAGGTAGTTGCTTTTATTACAGCAACAATACAACTAAAATATTTAATTAAAATTATAAAAAATGAGTCTGATTATAGACTAAAAAAAAGTTAATACTATTCTAAAGTGATATTTGTATCATATGGACCTATTATCTTCTTTCTTCAAATTAAGCTGCATTGTGAATGCTTCCCTGGCCCCTCAGTGACAATCCATCTTTTCCTTATTCGTATTCCTGTAACATTGTTTACACATTCCTTTAGTAGTTATCATATCACTCTGTACTCAGTTTACATGTCCGTGAATTTTCCGGACAGCAGTTTGCTGGACCATTCATGAAAATTTATTTTCATTTCTATCCCCAGGATTTTGGGCGGGCCTCGCACATAGTAGGCACAAGAAAACATATTTTCTGATTAAACCATAAAGAAAAGTTTTCTCTAAAAATGTATTCCTATACTACTTAACACAGTGATGTGATAATCAAAATATATAGTTCCATATTCTTTGGAGCAAAATTTTCCAGGAAGGATCAATTTTTGGGTGCACTATTACGTTAAAAAAAAAGAAAAAAAAGAAAAAAAAAACAACTACAGCACGTTTGTTTCTCCCTGAGATTGATTTTTCTTAGGTTTTCAAGGAAAAACACTTCTGAGTCCCTTTGCTGCAAAAGGGCTGGATCAGCTAAGCTTCTTTTTTGTTTGTTTGTTTGTTGTACATCTGAGAGTCCACAAGGAATAGGAGCAGGCTAACATATGCATTGAAAAGTAAGTCCCTTAAAATCTGCCTTTTTTTAAGAAATGGGTAGTTTCTTTGGCATTCACTAACATAGATATGTAGTAACAGGAATATTGGTGTTCTATTTAGCATTCAGCAGGCCCAACTGCATATAGAAATAGAGCTGTGGCTTTACGACTATGCTGCATATATATTTTATAATAACACAAGTTAAAAGAAGAGAGAGAGAAACACATTTTTCCTCTAAAGTTTCATGTTGGGCTTGCTGAAACTGAAACTACTATCATAATTGAATTTCCAAAAATTTTAACCTGACAAACAAATGTATTCACTGCTGAGAAAAATAACAAGGGCTACCTCTCCCTCTCATACGTTACTTCCAAGTCAGGAATAGTACCAAGTCTAATGTACCAAGAAGGTCTAGCCCAAGAGGTAGGTCATCATAATGACATGGCGGCATACAAGAAGGCCAAGTAACTTCTCAGCTAGTGTAGAGCATCTCCAGTGATGGACTATGTTCCCTTCTTCAATTTAGGGGTATAGCGTGCCCCTCCAAATCTCATAACATGAAGTCAGAGTGTGGAAAATATGTGAAGTTAGAATTTTCATAGAATGATCAAAATATATACAGCCAGGCGGTTGTGAAAGACAAATTGAAGATCTGTTTCCTCTCTTGGTTAGTTTCCTCATGTGCATTTTGGGGATAATATCTACAGTATTAGAATTAGAATAATGAGAATAAAAGTTCCTGCTAAGAGAACATAAATGTGTACAATAAATGTGTTCACATATTTAGTGTTTTGGTTTTTCTTTTTAAAGTGATAAAGATCTTTTGACCCCTGTTCAGAGAATCACCCATATTATGAAGAAACTTGAAACCATCTGAGGAAGGTTAGTAGAGCTTCAGAAAGTTACAATTTTCCAAATAGTGACTGGATTGTTATATGGAAAAGAGATGATACTTGCTTTACATGGTATTAAAAAGCAGAATGAGGACTATTATGGACTGAATGTGTTCCTCAAAATTCATATGTCCAAGCCCTAACCCCCAATGTGACTCTATTTGGAAATGGGGAAGTGATCAATGTTCAATGAGGTGATAAGGATGGGGCCCTAATCCAATAGGGTTGTTGCCCTTATAAGAAGAGAAAGAAACTAAAGCGCTCTATCTCCTTCAACCATTTGAGGACACAGTGAGAAAGAGGCCATCTGCAAGCCAGGAAGAGAATTCTCATCAGAAACCGAATTGACTGGCACCTCAATGTTTGAATTTCTAGCTTCCAGAACTCTGATTAAGCAAATGTTCTGTTGTTGAAGCCACCCAGTCTATGGCCTTTTGTTACAGATGTCAAAGAAGTAAGATAAGGACTAATGAGGTGGTTATAGGAAAACAGATTTTATTGTAAAGTATGAAGGTATTTCAGAGTCTAAGAACAAATGACATACTTCAAGTAGTACAGAATTTTCCATAACTGAAGAAACTTAGACATAGGCCAGCAAACAATTTTACAGGGAGTTTATCAAAGCTGTTCAAATATGAGAAGTATTTAAATTAGATTAATGGTTCCCAAACATTGATTAATAAACAAATGCATTCTCATTATTCTTGGGTAAAATAAGAATTTTTCTTTCAGTTTCATAAATTTATTTAAAAATTAGAACATTTTAAATCTCATCATTTTTTCTATTTTTTTGGCAACAGAATATTCTTTACTTAAATATACAAGTATGTGAGAGTTGTTAATGCTCTTGTTGAGAAAAATAATAAGTAGACGACTTTTAAATTCTCCCTCTTTATGCCCAGTAATATAGGAAAAATAGGATATTGTATGAAAGGGAAACTCATACATAAATTTCTCTTTGATGACAAAATTATGGATAATCTTAATCCTGCAAGACACTAGACTCATTTAGCCACTGATTGTAGCAACTTCCCAGTTAGTACTTGATATTTCTTCTGCTTTGACATATGCTGCCGTCTATCATATTACTGCTTTGCCTACTCTAAACTATGAATTTCTTCAGTTTTCATTTTCTGGCATTGAATTATTGGCATAATTTAGATACCGTCTCAACTCAACATGACCCCAGATTATTTTTATCTGTATGTATATTTGCCATACGCCATAAACCATGTGACTTGGATTTTGGAATAGACACTGAAGAGTGAGGAGAGTCAACTTCCAATAGTCCAGGAAAGGTACTGCAATCCTCATTCATGGCTAACATAGAAATGATGGGAAAGGTTTTCATCTTGAGATCTGAGGGTGGCTAGTTTGGCAGTGGAGATTAAATATTCTTTTATTGGAAGACCCTACATGAAGCTACTCAGACCACACTCCTTGGGAAGGAATTGTATCCTAAATACCTGTAGGTACCAGAACATTTCGGTGATGTATTGCAGTTGCTCTCTTTTTAGGAGCAATTCAACAGTATATTGTCCACCAAGTTTTGCCACTTTGAAACAGGCTTAACCTATCAGGAAGAGCTCTGAAGCATCATAACTTTCTGGCACCCTCTGGTGAAAGAGCCTTTCAGATGCTATTTTGACAGTCTCTATTGAGTTGTAAGCATTGATGCGCAAACACCCATGGACACAGATTGGCAAAGGGACCAGGAATAGACACCACGTGGGCAAAAGAAACAAGTTTAGCTTTTCTAAATGGCACAGAAGGAATTCTGTACAGACAGGATACTCAATCAGGAATTCAGCATCATTATCCAATAACAGGAGACATACCCATTTTAGTCACCAAAAGACACGGCTCCCATCAGACCTTATGGAAATGTCCCTTATTTCTTCAGTCACACTTGAATGCAAGCTGTATAGAACACAGCCTTGCTTGAATAACTAATGAAAAATACTCTTCCTTGACTAGGTTTGCTTAATCAGGCTTGGCATTAGACTACATCAGTGGTGAAAAAAACACTGCTCTTGGGCCAAATCTGACCTGCCACCTGTTTACAAGTTAAAGTTTTGTTGGAACACAGCTACCACACTTTTTAATGTATTGTCTTGTGCTGCTTCACACTAGAGCAGCAAATGTGAGTAGCTGGGACAGAGACCAAGTGGCCCTCAAAACCCAAAACTTGTTCTCTGTCCCTTTATGGAAACAGTTTCCTAGCCTCAGTTTTACATAGCTAGAATCAGAACACTTAGGCCTGAACCACTTCGCTTCCTTTCCCAACAGGCTTCCAAAATTGTGTTCACACACATCCCTTTATGTAATGCTTCAAAAGTAGAAAAAGGGTAAGTTAGTCAGATATGTCTGAGAGTTGAGAAACATGCTCCACGTTTTTGCCAGAGCCTTGAAAAAATATTTTGAAGTAGTGGCAAAGAAGGATAGGCAATTTCTTTGTACCCCTTTCAGATGAAAAATAAAAATATCATTTGTCACCTATCAACTCATTTTATTTGGCAGTAGAATTTGTGGTTTCTTTAAACTGGAAATAAGACAAGAGGCTGCTCATACACAGACACGGTTGTTATTGTTTACTTTATGTAGTATTTATGATGTTCTCTGCAAAAAAGTCATTGACAATTGTCTATATAATTCTGTCATAAGAAACAAATGACCAGAGTCTGAATTCAAATTATCTTCACTTCCATTTTTGATGTAGTTTTTTTCACTACGTATTTTAATTATTTTGTTTTGGTTCAAGTTACTTAATGTCACCCACTTATTAATTGGGCAGAGAGAATCACTGAATAAATGCAAATTGATTGTGTCCCCAGAAATAGATGTTGACTAATTCAAGTTTAATGAGCCTCAAAATAGCATTTTAAGTATATTTTTATTTTTTATGGTCTTTAATCATATCTGTCTTTAGAGCATGGATTCAGAAATGCTGAAGAACTATTCTGGGCTAATTAAGCTTGCTCACCTGACAGGTTTTCCACAGCTCACCAGATTCTCTGCTGAGGGCCATAGCACCCCTAGTTACAATAGGAAAGAAAAAAAGGAAATTATGTTGAAACAGATTTTGACAATTTGGAGACAATTCCATCCTCAAGAATTGCTCTACATAACAATGTCGCATATTTCTTCAAAACTGTGTGTATTTGGCAAACACTGGATAATTGTGTCATCTCTATACCAGAACCTGAAGCCTGTGCTGAGACGCTTCCTCTCTGATCAACGAATTCTTCCAATGGGTGAAGATGTGCAAAGGGCTGACAATTAAAATATCAGGAAAATGTAAAATGTGTGTTACTAAGCCCAGACTAAGAATATTTATTTAGATTGTTTTGAATTCTGATTTAAATATTCAGAAATATAATTATTCTACACATGATTAAACACATTCTCCTAATGTATAAACTGCTTCAGGGGGAAGAGGCTAAGTAATTTTGGAATCTGTGCCAACTCTTATGGGACACCAATGTGGCATTTAATTTTCTAAAGAACTAAATTACTAGAGTAAATAGCATTCAAATGGCAAGCCAGTTTTTCCAACAACGTGTATCGAACAGGTTGTCTTTTCCCTAGTGTATGTTCTTAGCATGCCTTATCAAAACATCTCATGCACCCCATAAATATACACACCTGCTATGGACCCACACACAAGAAAAAATTTAAAAAATTATAAAAACAAATGGCAAATCAGCAAGTGTGAACGGAATACAAATGAAACAGTAATTCCGAGCCCCCCACATGTAATTTTTAAAAAATTATAATTTATATTTAAGTAATAGAAATAAAACGACATGTTGTAATGTTGGCCCTGAGCTCAAACTTCGCTTTTCTGTTACTGCTTTTGCACAAAGGGAAAACTTGTTGGCAAGTGGTCAGGAGTAAATGAGATAATGCACGTAACGATTTGCGCATCTGAAAGTTTCTGATCAAATATTAACATCTTCCCAGATTCCCTGAGCTGGAAATCTCCTTACCTTTCATAGAACTTCTGAAGCTCATCTCTTGTGGACCTCTTCTGTGGCACTTGCCATTTGCTAATTATATGAGTGTTATTTGTTAACTCTGCTAGGGAGAGCTCTGCCTGATTGATTCATCTTTGTATCCCTTTCATATCATCTGTCTTGTGCACAGGAGACATTCAGTAAATATTTGAATTAAAGTTTGAATTGATCAATGGATGCCCAAAACAATAAGTTAGCATCTCCCAGGAAATAAACTACTCAGGAAAGTTGTTTTAGACTTATTTAGAAGCTTCTGCAACTGTATTGAGAACTTGGATTTGGAGCAAATAATCTGGGCTTCAGTTTCAGTTTAACAGTTAGTATTGGAGTATTGCATGCATGGAAAAGTCAATGAATACAAATACCCACATAATGATTCTTTCATTACATAGTAAAAATTAGCACAAAAGGTCTGCGTGTTATAAACTATGTGAAACTACTCTGATTTTTAAAATGTTATCTCAATTCTCACAAGAACCCTGTGAGTTAGATGATTTATTATTCCCATTTTACTAATGAGGAAACTAAGGGACCTGGAAGTCACATAGCTAAGCAGCAGGATAAGAAGTTAAACCTAGGCAGCTGACTCCAAACTCCAAGCTCTTAACTAATTTGTATAAAAAACTCTGTTTTCCTATGTGTCTTTTACACACAATCCGTAAATTATGACATAACTATGGGCAATTTTTTATTTTTTTTAAATTCTGTATTGATTTTAGTGTGCATTGATATAACATGCACATCAACTTATTATTTCATGAGTATTTTTACTTAGAGAAAGACTAGATTGGGTAATTGTTTTGGTTCTGAGTTGTTTTAAAGAAACATTTGAAGTAAAGATTAATATAGGAGGTATTCAGCTACAGAAACAATTGTAAGGCAGTTTGTAAATACCTGAAGATTAAGAATCCATATTAAGGAATATCTAGAAAAGGGACTCCTACATTTCAGCTGATAGGAATATATTTTTTCCTTCCCTGATATATTAAATAAATAACCAAAGGATTTGATAACTACAACTATGTAATACACAATTATAATTAAAGCATTGCATTATACATCTATGGTATTATTTGTATCAGTATATGTCATATATTCATACATATGCACATTTTAATAGAATTTAGTAATAAAATCACCTTTAATGACTCATTACACATATTTCTTAAAGTTCCAAACTAATCTACATAGTATGCAGAGACAACTAATTTACTGGGAATTTCAGAATATCAATTTTCTATTACATCTGAAATGAAGGGAAAAATAGAATGCCACATGAAAATGAGAAAATCATGGCTCTTTTTCCAGATGCTTATCTCATGTATCATGGATTATGAAAGCAGAAAGAAAACACCTAACATTCTCTCTTTATGGATGAGAGAACAAACTGTGAAGTTAAGCTTCTGTCTTCACTTTTACCTAGTCACCTACAGAATCACTAGCATATAGGATTAGAACATATATGTCCTATATAAAAATTAACGCTTTCAAATTAACAAAAAGGAACGATCGATAGTGGTTATGGTGCTTGTGGGAGTAATTTTTTTGGCTTTGCAGAAATAATCACTTTGGAACTTATTTTAAAATAAGGGTATCTGTTAACAAAAATTAAGATTGTGTTTATATTTTCCAGAAAAGAGTATGTAATTGTTTATATCTGACATCTCTGCCAGAGTTTGTTCGAATTAATCAGGGATTGTGTTACCTAATACTCTATTGTGTTACCTTTTTGTTTTCAGAAACAAACCTCTGAACTCTATAATTTTGGTTGTTTTGGGTGAGCATCTAGTGCTTTCAGGCCGTTTCAAATGACTGTTTTCTGCCACCTACAAGAGCAGTGTTCAGGCAAGCCTTTGCCAGTTTCATTACTGCAGCTAACCTCCGGTGGCTCACAGTGCCAGTTGCTGTTCTTTGTATTTACAAATTTACTTCTAATAAACCATATTTTCTGGCAGTCCCAGCACAGATGTTTCCCCTACCTCATCAGGCTGGAAAATCTAGACTGTAGGCAACAATGAACCCACTTGGCAGGGCCAACTTCCTGTCAGCCAGTCTCAGGTACCCTCAGTTTTCCTTTACGCTTTCTTCCTGGTGGTGGTGTCCACCAAGCCCAGTATCCCTGCACTTCTATTAACTTCTTTCCATCAGTTTTGTTCTCAGGAAAGAAACCAATCAAAGCAATTCTAGCAAGTTGTTAAATGTTTGATAATTTAATATGCTTCCTCTCCCAGGAATAGTTACACTTCAATGACCTAAACGCCTTTATCCATAAGAATAAATTACAGAAGGTGGGATTTCTGGCATCAGCAAACTCAGAGGGAAAAATTTATTTGTTTTTGAGATTTCCCTAATGCCTTTGAAATTACACCAGGTCTGCTTCAACCACTAATGGGAAGATCTCTTAAGTTGACCATATTGCCATTTATGCACAGAATTTTCAAATGCCTAATTTAGAAGATGCACAGGTAATGATGGAGAAATAAATTTTTTAAAAACAAAATATTTTAAATGTTTTAGTGCTCACAGGATTACTACAGGACTCAAACGAGGTATAATGTTCAACTCCTAATGCGTTTGGACTCAAAGTCATAACCTTTCCTATTTCCAACTGAATTTTACAGACTACTATTCAGAAAGACTTCTGAATACCACCAATATAATATTATATAACATTGATTTTTAAAATAAATGCCAGGAACAAAGCAGGAAATAGGGAATTATGTGTTCCTGTATTCATGAATCACCTGGTCATACTGCATTATAATTATTTTGTGTGTATGAGGGGGGAGGTATTCTCTTCCCTATATTGGTAACCAATTTAGGGCAGGGATATGACTTATTCAGCCATCAGTCTATAGCCCAGAGCATAATTTCTGGTGAATATAAGACCCAACAAATAGTTGTTTAATGAATTATAGAGAAAATTCACTGTAGAACCTAGGTAAAGACCATTAGAATGAACTGTATAATTAGGATAAATTAACAATTTTGGAAGGAGTTGGACAAGAAGATAAGGTTGATGGAGAGAAAATTACAAAATTAACAATAAAATTATATTTTCCCAAGGGGTGAAAACAATTATTACTCTTCAAATAATTATAATTCTGTGCCTTTTTCTTCCATATAGATATAAGAACAGGAATTTAAAAATGAGTAAGCAAGTATGTTAGTGTTGAATTCGTTTTTCCATCCTATGTATTTTAAGTTATTAAATCACTCATTCAACCAACTCGTCAACAGATGTGTATTAAGGTCTTGCTATATACCATCACTGAGTTGGATGCAGGGTAAGATGAAAAGACAGGAATACATTTGTGATTAAAACTTTGGTGACTTTGATAAGGGTTTCATGGGTTAGTGGTGAGAGAAGCAACACTAGAAAACAACAGAGATAGTGAATATAGCAGGATTTCTCAAGATTTGCTCATAAGTTGATGTGTGATATAGATACTAGTGAACATGTATTGAACACTTAAGGGTCAGGTATTGTTCTAAAATAGTTTGCACATATTAACTTATTAGAGTCCCACAATAAATGGGAACTAGGTACTATATTATTAATCTCATTTTACAGATAAAGAGCAACCAAAATAATAGAGTTCAGAGGTCCATTCGATTATGAGATAATTTTAGGTAACACATGTACAAATTTTTATTTTATTTTTTTAATTTTATATTTATTTTAGTGTGCATGGATATAACAAGCACATTAACTCATTATTTCATGAGTATTTTTGCTTATTGAAAGATTAGAATGGGTAGTGGTGTTGGTCCTGGGTTGTTTTAAAGAAACATGTGAAGTAAAGATTCATATATGAGGTATTCAGCTACAGCAACAATTACAAGGCAGATTGTGAATGACTGAAGTTTAAGAATTCATATTAAGGAATAAATATCTTCAAAAAAGCTCATAGGAATTTTACTCATATATTTTAGCTCATAGGAATGTATTATTTCCTTCCCTGATATAGTAAATAAATAACCAAAAGATTAGATAACTACGTATATACATAATTACAACTAAGTATGACTTTATACTTATATGGTATTATTTGTGTCATTACATGTCATACATTCATATCTGTGCCCATTTTAATACAGTTTGGTAATAAAAATAACACCTTTAATGACTTCTTCTCAGAAGGAAAATATCAGGGCTTTTGTTCCCCTAGAAATCCTCAATCATCTCATGAATTATTTGTAGACTTGCTTTCTATTTGTTTTAAATGACCTTGTAGTCCACTGAAACAAGTATTAATTTTTTGTCTTTGTATATGGATACTTTCAATTTACTAGAAATTATTCTGCTCTCAGGTCTGTTCTTAAATGATCGTGATAGATGATAAATGGAAGCTATCTATAGGTGGATAGTCATATTTACAACTATAGTTATGTTGCATCTATAGATAGATATAAATACAAGTATGATACAGGTAGATGATTGATAGATGGATGGATGGATGGATAGATAGATAGATAGATAGATAGATGCATAATATAACTATATAATTCAAGGGAGGCAGAAATTCTAGAATTTGTGAATACTACTTGGTTTAGCCTATCTCTATCAGAATAATTCTTTCCATGTTTGCTACATTTAAATAAATAGACAAATAAAAATAAAACTTGCATAGACTGAAATAAGACTAAAAGAGTCACAGAATACTAAGTTCAGTATTCTTTTCCTTAGTTAACTTAAAATTCGAGTAGATTGTTATACCACTATCTCAAAATTCACTCAATTTGTTATTGTGTGGAAAACTGAATTTCCTGGATGTATTAATCCATTCTCACACTACTATGAAGAAATACCTGAGGCTGGGTAATTTATTTAAAAAAATAAAGGTTTAATTGACTCACAGTTCCACATGGCTTGGGAGGCCTCAGGAAACTTACAGTCATGCCGGAAGGGGAAGCAAACACATCCTTCTACACAGGGCAGCAGGAGACAAGTTCCAAGTGAAGTGGGGAAAAGCCCTTTATAAAACCATCAGATATCGTGAGAACTCATTCACCAGTACAAGAACAGCATGGGGGACATGGCCCCATGATCTAATCACCTCCCACGAGGTCCCTCCCACAACACGTGGGAATTACAATTTGGATTACAATTCAAGATGAGATTTTGCATGGGGACACAGAGCCAAACCATATCACTGGGTCTCAACACACCGAATTAACCTGTATACAGACAAATGTGGCATTTGAGGATGGAAGTATTTTCCCGGAATAATTCCAGAGCTTTACACTGAATCCTTCTAACTTAGAGACTTATTTCTCCTTTCAACTATTTCCTTGTCACTTCCAAAACAGATAATGAGAGACTTCAGAGAGAGAGTATAGGCAGGTGTGTGACATGCCAGAGCAGAGTGGCGTTGAGATCAGCCTCTTATGCCCAGCTCCATACATCTGACTCTCTCCTTATGTTTTCAAAGTCTGGTAAAATGCTATCAAAATTATTTGCAACAGCTGGATAATGGGTTAACAAGGAATTACTGTAAACTATGGAATATAGAGAAATGTTTGTGAATTAATTCATTAATTTTAACATTTGGAATAAGGTAAAATAATTTTTTTTAAGCAAGAGCTTGTCATAGTTACTATCATTCTTAAAGTCTTTACCTTTTTTTCAGATTTATCTAAAATATTCTAAGAAATATTTATTTTTCTAAAATTGTTCAATCTATATTCCAACATTATAGATGTAGATCTGAAGTAATACGATGATCTGAAGAATATTATATATGACAAAAAACATTATCATTATTAGACTCTGAGTAGAGACACTTCTGTAAAATTGCCAGAATGACTCCTTTTCTGACACACCTAATACAGAATCTAGAGTTGTAAGAATCCTGGAAGACAAATTTGTTACTAGTGTCAACACACTGGAATCTCCTTTATTTCTAAACACATTTTGTATTTAGTGAGCTATCATTAGCAAATAAATAAATAAAAATAAATAAAAATCTGAAGCATTTGACTTAAAATTCCATGTATTTTTATTGCTGACTTCTTCAAATAGCCATTTCATATGAAAAAAAAAAAAAACTACATATTTCACTCTCATAGTTCAAGGCAAAGACAAGACCTACCTTTTCTTATATTACACTCTAGCAATAAATATTGTTATTGAAGGATTATTTTAGAGATCATTCAACTATCAATTGCAGACAGTTTAAGTTTTCTTGAAGAGTTGCTTTGCTTTGAGATCTTTAAATTGAAAAAACTAAAAACACTTTAAATAACATTCCTTTATTTTTAATAATCAAAGGAGAATTTTCAACTTAAATAAAAATATACACTTTGTATCTAACATAGGATTATATTTGTTTTATAGAATCATTAACTCTTGCCTGGTATTGAACAGTATCATACACTAAATTTTTATTTTAGCTGGCATTTTCCTAATTGTTCAGGCTGAAAACAAGTAATATTTCTTTTTTTGCATCTTAATTTATGGTTTAGTTTTCATAAGGTGTTACTTTCAATGAATATTATGTTCATGATAAAATCATATAGGAGTTGATATAATTAGCACCTCTTTAAATTTCAACACTTAGAATGGTACCAGATTTGTGATCCCAAGAAAATACATTGCCAAGTGTCAAAATTTCTGAGCTTTACAGAATGAGTTGGGAAACTTCTTCTGTCTATTCTTTTTTTTTTTTTTTTTGAGAGGGAGTCTGAGTCTGGCTCTGTGGCCCAGGCTGGAGTGCAGTGGCCGGATCTCAGCTCACTGCAAGCTCCGCCTCCCGGGTTTACGCCATTCTCCTGCCTCAGCCTCCCGAGTAGCTGGGACTACAGGCGCCCGCCACCTCGCCCGGCTAGTTTTTTTGTATTTTTTAGTAGAGACGGGGTTTCACCATGTTAGCCAGGCTGGTCTCGATCTCCTGACCTCGTGATCCGCCCGTCTCGACCTCCCAAAGTGCTGGGATTACAGGCTTGAGCCACCGCTCCCGGCCCTTCTGTCTATTCTTTAACTGATTGACAAGGTTATCAGTGATTGACACACTTTTTCTTTAGAGCAAACCCAACTGCATAGCTTATTCAGTAAGATGGGCTCTAATGGTCTACATTTTCTATCAAAACAATGCAATTTGACTGCAGGTTTTAATAGGAGTTTAAATAAATAAGAGTTTACTCAGAGCTTTTATCTCTAAAATACATATTATTATATGTTATTTGTATTACATATAAATTAATCTATATGTAATTAATCAAAGAACATGTATAGCAAGATAATGACATTGCTTACACCTTTGTATTATTGTTTATAGTAATATTATACATTGCTGTTCAAAGTTTTCTTGTAATAATACAATGCAGTTATTCTTATACCAAAACTGAGTGTACATTCTAATAAGTTGCTGATGTTGATGAAAAGATTTTGTTCTAATTTTAATGTCATTTTTATACAATTTTAAGATAAAAAGCAAGCAAGACATGGAATACTGTATTCAGTCTTCATGTTGAAACATTATGATTATGTAATGATCCATAATAATATTCAAAGTCCTAATGAAAGCATTGGGTAAAACTACAGGATGTAAGAAATCTTCAATACAGCATCACTTATAATATCCAAACAACTCAGTAATGCCAAATGGTAAAAGGATTTTTAACAAGGCTGTAAAGATTCTCAGGATAGGGAGGTAAGGAAGAGCATGATGCCTGCTGTCAATAGCCTGAAATTGAGTCTTGTGCTGCCATGTCATGTCTTGGGTTTGTGAGTTTGAAAAAATACCTTATTTTCTAAAATATACAGGAATTGCAAAGATTTGAAAGATCCCTCCTTTCCCAAACAAGTTTAGAACCAGCTGAAGAACATTTATAAGGCACCAGAGAAATGAAAATTTTTTGTCAGTTTTATTATTGATAATTGCTCAGTTAGAGTTATGGATTTAGATCTTCAACGAGTGGGCTTCCAAATACTTTACCACAGAATGAAACGTTCAGCTCAGCCAGGCATCGTGTTTGGCAACTTCAAAGAGAGTTCCTCAACACGTACCTGAAAGTTGAGTTCCATTGGAGTAGCTGACTTCTCATAATAAAGAGAAAGAATGAAGAATTGAGCTCAGCTTGAAAAGTGCTTTCTTCCAAACAGGAACTGATATGAAAAAAAAAAAAAAATCAAAATTATCTCTTTGCTTGAAGACCCTATATATGTAAATATGAAGCTAGAGAAATGCATGGTCTTCTCAGAGTAGCAGTAGTATAAACAGTAAACAATAAATAGAAAATAGTAAACAATCAATCATCTACATAATACATTTATCATGATACACAAATGAGAAGTGCATAATAGTGCTCAATAGTTATTAGTTGGTATATTTAAAATTATTGCTATTAGTATTAAAATAATTTTTAATGGGTTCTTTTAGCAAGCCGGAATTGTTTTGTTGGGCTACTCTAGTGGATATAGATGTGGAAAGAAAAAGTTTTCAATATTAAAATACAAACACAAGATCTTCTTTAACAAAATGTTAAAAGATGTATCTTTAATACAAAAATATGTATCTTTATCTTTAATACAAAAATGTGTATCTTCATTGGTGAGTAGAGGTTGAGAGAGTAAAATACTACCCAGAAATAAGGTGGATTTTTTTGAGTTGAAGCCGAAAGTTTGCAAGGTGAGAGTGAAGGAGAATTACTATAGAGAAGACAGCATTGCATAGTTGAGTGAGTTTCCAGGTATTAGGAAAGGGGTAGATAAGGAAAATACAACATTTAAAATATAATAAGAAATGGAGATTTTGAAAAACTAGGGCATTTTAAACCAATGTGCTGGAGCTGGATAACTGTTTGGGATGTCATGATGCCAAGAAAGAAGCAAACACCAGTGGAAATCATGTTGGAGTGCCTATAGTAAGAGTTGTTTTTAAAATTTTTTTTTGCATATCTTCAAACATATGCATAAGTAGATACAGTAGTATGACAAACCCACTACAGCCATCTGCCAGCTTCAACAAATATAAAAATGCAGCCAAATTTATTTCATCTAATACACCAAATGTATACTGCACCCTTCATCTTTAGATTTTTGGAAATGTACTTCAAAGATCAGAACATTTTATCTGAAAATATTCTATTTACATTTCTATAAGCTAAGAAGTCCTCAAAATGTGTAACCGCCATTGCATTGGCCTATTTAAAAATTAATAATAATTTCTTAATATCATATATCTAGTTAGTTTCACAATTTTGCCTGCCATAACCTTGTTTTCAAATGAGTTTGTTTAAATCAAACCAAATAAATTAAACCAAATAAAGTAGATATATTGTAATTAATTATTATACTTCTCAAATATCATTTGATCTGTAGGCTCTTCCTCTGTTTTATTATTTGAGCAAAAATTTTTTCAAAGAAAATAGTGCCTTCATACTGTAAATTTCCTAGTTTCTTCTTTTTCCCTACATGAAGGATTAGGTATTTCTCCAAGAAAGTGATGTGAAATAGTTTTTAGAGATTATGAATGGAATCTAGATCTGCTTCTTGCTACTACATTGTCATTATTTTAAGCTTTCTTAGTAGTCAAAGCTAGAAAAGTTTTTGTTGGTTTTATGATAAAATACATCAAGAGCTTATAGTGATACATATAATCAAAATTGAGAAGTGTAGGCTTTTTAATTTCCTTCCAAACATGCCAATGACAATATTATAATTACACATTTCATGTTTCTCACAATCAACAGAAGTCTCCACTAGAGTAACTGCATCATTAGTACCCATATCTATTGACTGAAAATGGTTTAATAATTTGCATGGTTCTTTCTGTCCTTAAGAACCTACTAGAGATGTGTCCCCAAATTACTATGTTTTTAAATCATTGGAATAGACATTTTATGTGTTTTTGTGCTGCCAATGAATGACACAGGATCTTTTATTTCACTGCTGATTTTTACATTTTAAATTTTATTTCATTCTATAACTATGCTATAATTATACTACACACAATATTTTTACATGGTTTAAATGCAAATCCATATCTAAAGATCTGTTTTAAGAAATCTAGTTTCTATTGTGACCTCCACCCATTTCCCTCCTCCTCTTATAAGTAACCATATTTTAAGGTTTAAAACTTATTTGTTGTTAAATATTAACAACACATGCAAGCACATATATTCATGTTCCCCCATTATTAAATAATAGCACATTCTGTATACTTTTATTCATTTTGCTTTTCTTAGTTATGAGTGTATCATGGTGATCATTCTGTTGCAGATTGAGTTCTATGGAAAGGAGACACTGACATAGAGATTAGCAGGCAAGTGGTTAGAGAGTGCTTGGGAAACACCATCTATGAAAGAGAAGGGAAAAGAAGGAAGCAGGATTGGGTAGAGGCAGTAGTTGGGATGGCATGCAGTCATTTTTTTTTTTTAATTTCAGCTTTTATTTTAGATACAGTAAATAGGGGGTTAACGTGAGAATTAGGATTGTTACATGGGTGTAGGGGAGCCAGGTAGTAAGCATAGTACCCAATAGGTAGTTTTCCCACCCAGGTACTCCTCTCATCCTCCTCCCTCTAGTAGTCCACAGTGTCTGTTGTTCTCATATTTATGTCCATGGGTGCTCAATGCTTAACTCCCACTTATAAATGAGAACATGAGTGTATGGTTTTGTGTTCCAGCCTTAATTCATTTAGGATTATGGCCTCCAGCTATATTCACGTTGCTGCAAAGAACATGATTTCATTCTTTTTTATGGCCATGTAGTATTCCATGGTCTATATATACAGCATTTTCTTTATTCAATCCACCATTTATGGTCACTTATACTGATTTAATGTGTTTGCTATTGTGAATAGAATCACAATGAACATATGAGTCAATGTGTCTTTTGGGTATAATGACTATATTCCTTTGGATATATGCCCAGTAATGGGAATGCTGGGTTGAATGGCAGCTCTAAGTTCTCTGAGAAATCTCCAAACTGCTTTCGGGTGGGGAGGTTGAACCATCCGCACCAATAGTGTATAAGCATTCTCTTTTCTCTGCAGCCTTGCCAGCATGTGTTGCTTTTTATTTTTTATAATTGGCATTCTGAATGGTGTGAGACGGTATCTCATTGTGGTTTGGATTTGCGTTTCTCTGATGACTAATGATAATGAGCATTTTTTCAGATGTTTCTTGGCCATTTATGTCTTCTTTTGAGAAGTGTCTGTTCCTGTCTTTTGGCAATATTTTAATGGTGTTATTTGATTATTGCTTGTTGATTTCTTTAGGTTACTTACAGATTCTGGATATTAGACCATTGTCAGATGCATAGTTTGTAAATATTTTCTCCCATTCTGTAGGTTATCTGTTTGCTCTGTTGATCTTTTTTTTGTCATGCAGAAGTTCTTTAGTGTAATTAGGCCTCACTTATCAGTTTTAGGTTTTGTTGTAATTGCTTTTGGGGACTTGGCCATGAATTCTTTGCCAAGGCTGATGTCCAGAAGGATATTTACGGTTTGCTTCTAGGATTTGTGTAGTTTCAGGTCTTGTATTTAAATCTGTAATCCATTTTGACTTAATTCTTGTATACAGTGAAAGGTAAGGGTCCAGTTTCATTCTTCTGCACATGGCTAGCCAATTATCCCAGCACCATTTATTGAATATGGAGATGTTTCTCCATTTCTCATTTTTGTTGGCCTTGTTAAAAATCAGATGGTTGTAGGTGTGAAGCTTTATTCGAGTTTTCCATTCTTTTCCACTGATCTTTGTGTCTGTTTTTGTACTAGTGTCATGCTGTTTTGTTTACTATAGCCTCATAATACAGTTTGAAGTCAGGTAGTGTGATGCCTCTGGCTTCAGTTTTTGCTTAGAATTGATTTGGCTATTTGGCCTCTTTTTTGGTTCTATGTGAATTTTACAATACTATTTTTCTTTTTCTTTCTTTCTTTCTTTTTTTTTTTTTTTTTTTTTTTTGCACACACACACACTTTTTTACTTCTAAACTTTCAGAGGATAGGGCTCTTTCATATACTTCTACAGTGCTGAACAATAGGTAAAACCTATCTAAATTGTTGAATGTGCATACATTTTTATTTATAAGCTCATTTAACCATTTTTTCTTAGGTTATTAGAGTACAAGTGATATTTGATGAGATGAGTAAGTTCTTTACTGGTGATTTGTGAGATTTTGGTGGACCCAAAACCCGAGCAGTATACACTGAACCCAACTTGTAGTCTTGTATTCCTCGTCCCCCTCCTTCCCTTCTCCCCAAGTCCCCAAATTCCACTGTATCATTCTTACACCTTTGTATCCTCATAGTTTAGCTCCCACTTATCAGTGAGAACATACGATGTTTGGTTTTCCATTCCTGAATTACTTCACTTAAAATAATAGTCTCCAGTCTCATCCAGGTTGCTGCAAATGCCATTAATTCATTCCTTTTTATGGCTGAATATTATTCCATCCAATTGTGCTGCAATAAACATGTGTGTGCAAGTATCTCTTTTGTATAATGACTTCTTTTCCTCTGGGCAGATATCCAGTAGTGGGATTGCTGGATCAAATGGTAGTTCCACTTTTAGTTCTTTAAAGAATCCCCACACTGTTTTCCATAGAGGCTGTACTAGTTTACATTCCCACCAGCAGTGTGTAGTAGTGTTCCCTGATCATCACATCCATGCCAACATCTACTGTTTTTTGAATTTTATTATTATGACCATACTTGCAGTAGTAAGGTGGTACCACATTGTGGTTTTAATTTGCATTACCCTGATCATTAGTGATATTGAGCAGTTTTTCATGTTTGTTGGCCATTTATATATCTTCTTTTGAGAATTGTCTATTTATATCCTTAACCCACATTTGATGAGATTGTTTTTTTTCTTACTGATATGTTTGAGTTTTGTAGATTCTGGATATTAGTCCTTTGTCAGATGTATACATTGTGAAGATTTTCTCCCACTCTGTGGGTAGTCTGTTTACTCTGCTGACTGTTTCTTTTACAAAAGCTCTTTAGTTTAATTATGTCTCAACTATTTATCTTTGTTTTTATTGCATTTGCTTTTGGGTACTTGATCATGAAATTCTTGCCTAAGCCAATGTCTAGAAGATTTTCTCCAATGTTATCTTCTAGAATTTTTATAGTTTCAGGTCTTAGATTTAAGTCCTTAATTCATCTTGAGTTGATTTTTGAATAATGTGAGAGATGAGGATCCAGTTTCATTCTCCTATATGTGGCTAGCCAATTATCCCAGCACCATTTATTGAAAAGGATGTCCTTTCCCCGCTTTTATGTTTGTGTTTGCTTTGCTGAGGATCAGTGGGCTGTAAGTATTTGAGTTTATTTCTGTGTTTTCTATTCTGTTCCATTGGTCTATGTGCCTGTGTTTATACTAGTACCATGCTGTTTTGGCAAGTATGACCTTATAATATAGTTTTAAATCAGGTAGTGTGACGCCTCCAGAATTGTTATTTTTCCTCAGTCTTGCTTTGGCTATGTGGGCCCTGTTTTGGTTCCAAATGAATTTTAGAATTGTTTTTTCAAATTGTGTGAACAACGATGGTGGTATTTTGATGGGATTGCATTGAATTTGTAGATTGCCTTTAGCAATATATTCCTAAGGTTTTTTGTTTGTTTGTTTTTGTTTTGTTTTGTTTTGTTTGCAGCTATTGTAAAAGGGGTAGAGTTCATGTTTGATTCTCTGCTTGGTTGCTGTTGGTATATAAAAGAGCTACTGATTTGTGTAAACTAATCTTGTATCCAGAAACTTTGCTGAGTTCTTCATCAGTTCTAGGAGTTTTCTGGAGGAGTCTTTAGGGTTTTTGAGGTTTTGACAGTTTGACTTTCTCTTTACCGATTTGAATGCCCTTTATTTCTTTCTCTTGTCTTATTGCTCTGCCTAAAACTTTCAGTACTATATTGAAGAGGAGAGGTGAGAGTGGCCATCCTTATCTTGTTCCAGTTACAGTTCTCAGAGAGAATGTTTTCAAGTTTTCCCCATTCAGTGTTACATTGACTGTGGGTTTGTCATAGATAGCTTTTATTACACTAAGGTATGTCCCTTGTATGCTGATTTTGCTGAGAGTTTTAATAATAAAGTGATGCTGAATTTTGCCAAATGCTTTTTCTGCATCTATTGAGATGACTATGTGATGTTTCTTTTTAATTCTGTGTATATGATGTATCACATTTATTGACTTGTGTATGTTAAACCACCCCTGCATCCCTGGTATGAAACCCACTTGATCATGCTGGATTATCTTTTTGACATGATGTTGGATTCAGTTAGCCAGTATTTTGTTAAGGATTTTAGTATCTGTATTCATCAGGGATATTGGTCTGTAGTTTTCTTGTTTGGTTATATCCTTTCCTGGTTTTGGGATTAAGATGATGCTAGCTTCATGGAATGAATTAGGGAGGGTTCCCTCTTTTTCTTGTGGAATAATGTTAAAAAGATCGTTACTAATGCTTCTTTGAATGTCTGGTAGGATTCTACTCTGAATTCATCTTGTCCTGGAATTTTTTTGTTGGTAATTTTTTAATTACCACCTCAATCTCACTGCTTGTTATTGGTCTGTTCAGGATATGTAATTTTTCCTGATTTAAGCTAGGGGCGTTGAATTTTTCCAGGAATTTATCAGTCTCTTCTAGGTTTTTTAGTTTATGTGCGTAAAGGTGTTCGTAGTAGCCTTGAATGATCTTTCGTATTTCAGTGGTGTCTCTTGTAATATCTCCCATTTCTTTTCTTAATGAGGTTATTTGAAGTTTCTCTCTACTTT
This sequence comes from Chlorocebus sabaeus, assembly GCF_047675955.1. Taxonomy (NCBI): domain Eukaryota; kingdom Metazoa; phylum Chordata; class Mammalia; order Primates; family Cercopithecidae; genus Chlorocebus; species Chlorocebus sabaeus. The sequence goes on along the minus strand of NC_132920.1, from coordinate 64,163,707 downwards.
TCTTTGTTAATCTTGCTAATGGTCTATCAATTTTATTTGCCTTTTCAAAGAACCAGCTTTCTGTTTCATTTATCTTTTGTATTTTTGTTGTTGTTGTTTTGATTTCATTTAGTTCTGCTCTGATCTTGGTTATATCCTTTCTTTTGCTGGCTTTGGGTTTGGTTTGTTCTTGTTTCTTTAGTTCCCTGAGGTGTGACCTTAGAATGTCAGTTTTTCTGAAGTAGGTGTTTAGGGCTATGAAGTTTCCTCTTAGCACTGCCTTTGCTGTATCCCAGAGGTTTCGGTAGGTTTTAGCATTGCTTTTTGCTGTATCCCAGAGTTTTTAAAATGTCAGTTTGTGCTCTTTCAGTCTTTTTCATGTAGGTGTTTAGGGCTATGAACTTTCCTCTTAGCACTGCCTTTGCTGTATCTCACAGGTTTTGGTAGGTTGTGTCATTATTGTCATTCAGTTTGAAGAATTTTTTAATTTCCATCTTGTCTTCGTTTTTGATCCAGTGTTCATTCAAAAGCAGATTATTTAATTTCTGTGTATTTGCATGGTTTCAAAAGTTCCTTTAAGAGTTGATTTCCAGTTTTATTCCACTGTGATCTGAGAGAGTGCCTGATATAATTTCAATTTTCTTAAACTTGTTGAGGCTCATTTTATGACCTATTATATGGTCTACCTTGGAGAAAGTTCCATGCGCTTTTGAATGGAATGTGTATTCTGCAGTTGTTGAATAAAATGTTCTGTATATATCTATTAAGTCCATTTGTTCTAAGGTATAATTTAAATCCATTGTTTCTTTGTTGACTTTCTGTCTTGATGACCTGTCTAGGGCTGTCAATGGAGTATTGAAGTCCCCCACAATTATTGTATTGCTGTCTATCTCTTTTCTTAGATCTATTAGTAATTGTTTTATAAATTTGGGAGCTCCAGTGTTGGGTGCATATATGTTAAGGATTGTGATGTTTTCCTGTTGGACAAGACCCTTTACCATTATATAATGTCCCTCTTTGTCTCTTTCACCTGCTGATGCTTTAAAGTTTGTTTTGTCTGACATAAGAATAGCTACTCTGCTGGCTTTTGGCATCTATTTGCATGAAATTCCTTTTCCCACACCTTTACTTTAAGTTTATGTAAGTCCCTATGTGTTAGGTGAGTCTCCTGAAGGCAGCAGGTAGTTGGTTGGTGAGTTCTATCCATTCTGCAGTTCTGCATCTTTTAAGTGGAGCATTTAGGCCATTTACATTCAATGTTAGAATTGAGATGTGAGGTACCTTTACATTCATCCTGCTATTTGTTGCCTGTGTGCCTTTTTTTTTCTTTTTAACTTGTATTCTTGTTTTATACGTCCTATATGATTTATGCTTTAAAGAGGTTCTATTTTGATGTGTTTCCAGGATTTGTTTCAAGACATAGAGCTCCTTTTAGCAGTTCTTGTAGTGGTGGCTTAGTAGTGGTGAATTCTCTCTTCATTTATTTGTCTGAAAAATATTGTATTGTTCCTTCATATATGATACTTAGTTTTGTTGGATACAAAAAATTATTGGCTGATAATCATTTTGTTAGAGGAAACTGAAGATAGGGCCCCAATCCATTCTAGCTTATAGGGTTTCTGCTGAGAAATCTGCTGTTAAACTGATAGGTTTTCCTTTATAGGTCACCTGGTGCTTTTGTCTCACAGCTCTTAAGATTCTTTCCTTCATCTTAACTTTGGATAACCTGATTGTTGTGGGACAATCAAAGACTGGAGAGACCGAATAATGTTCAGGAGAGTTTATTGAATTGAGGTGATTATTGGCTCAGCCAGACATATGTCCAGAAAGTCTGAGCGCTGAACAAAGGGCTTTTCCTACTTTTAGACATCTTAAGATGGGAACCACATGAGGTGGGAAGCGAGTTACAGAAGCAAGAAACAAAGGCAGCATTACAGCATTTCTTTACATCTTGAGAGAAATATGTCTTGCAACCAAAACTTTTCAGTCCTGTGACCCTGCCAGCATGCTAGGGAGGTTACCAGGAACTCGTTGGGCCTGTAATAAACTTTGAGGAATGTGGAGTTGGGGAGTATAGATGAGGTCCACTGACCACAGAGAGAAGACAGACTGTTAATATTCTCTTTTAACTTGAGTGTAAGGTGGGAGTCACACTTTGCAGCGACTTTATGAGAATTTTAAAATTTCTGTTACTACTACTAGCGGGTTATAGTCGCTTTCATTAATTCCTTCTTTATTTCCCCCCTTTGTGCTCGACACAAATGTAGATTAATAAAGAGCACCACGTTAGCTATTTCTTCTTGAGTGGGTACACACTCATCTTGGGATACCAGTTGGTACTTATGCAGAACCATTATTCGGGTGGTGATATGTCTGTCTACTATTGCCTCTATGGTAGTTTGGATGCTTCTGATGAGAAGTGACAGGAGACAGGGAACCATTAGGCATCCACCTCTTATGGCCACAAAGTCTATTATTAAAGTTTTAAAGCCTCCAAACCATGAAAACCATCCTCCAAAGGGTGAACTCGGGTTCCAGGCAGACCACATCTGGACCAGAACATGAGCTAACTTCCATATCCTGGTAGTGATTTCCATGACAGCTTTTCCATTGTCATCAACTTGTAAGCAGCAATTCACTGAATTAAGTTTTCCACAAACTCCTCCTTCTGAAGCTAAAAGATAATCCAATGCTAACCTGTTCTGATAAATGGCATCTCTCCTCTGGGTCGCCTGTATGGCTAGCAAGTCTAAGGCTCGGGCTGTTTCATTGACTATAATCTCCAGAACTGCTTGCAACCATATGATGTGGTTTAACATAAAAATAGGAATACAGCATCCCCATGACCCATCTTGTGCCCAGGTGTCCGGTCCATAGTATTTGATAATTCTTTCAGGGGGCCATTCATTATCTGTCCAGCTCCCTATTTCAATGTCCTTTTTAATGTTAGTATTTATTTTTTCCACAGTAATTATTTTTGTAAACACATTTCTTCTGACTCTTTTTCTGCCTTCATCATAGACCAGATAGCTTAGATCTTCCCCTTCTTGAAGTGGGAGTAGGAAAAAGGATGGCCTTATTGTTCCTAATACACAGGCCCCTGTCCATTTATCGGGCAGGAATTGATAAACCTTTGTTCCACAGATCCAATATAATCCTGCAAGTGCTCTCCAAACAGTTGGAGCACCTAATTGATACCATGATTGATTTAATGTTGGGAACTGCAAGAAGGAATTACAGTCTGCCACAGAGGAATTGTCTATAAAGCTTCTCCATTGTGTTACGTTTTCTGATTCTTCAAAATATTGTTGACCTAGGAAAGTTGTTTCCCCTACCTGGTTCTGAAAGGCCTTGCCCCAACAGGCGATACAGTATCTTCCAATGATGGGATTCCTTAATAGCCAAACACTTGGATTTGCACTGAATTTTGTAACAAATTCGGGCAAGGTAAAATTGTCTTGTGGCATCAGTCCTTTGGATTCCCAGGGCCATTGACTATCCAGATTAGTACCTCCACATACGTAACAGGAAGTCACTCCTAAATTGTTAGCAATACTTTTGACTAGCTGGGCAAACACATTTTCAGCTGATATAGGAGGAATTTGAATTTTTGATACTTCAGGGTTAAAGTGTTCATTGGAAGATTTATAAAACCTAAACTGTTGCATCAGGCTAACTTGAACTTCGGTCCTTTGGGTTTTCTGGGTGATGACCAGAGGAATACCAAGTCCTAGAAGAGCTCCTGCCTGATCAAAGATTAGTAGCCCTTTATCCCCTTTAGTCCAGAAAGCCATATTTGGCTATAGTATTGTCAGATTGAGTGGGTTGCATGTTCCAGTTGTGCACCCTATCTTCACTTCTTGGCTGGCAAACAGAGCAACCCTTCCTGTTTATAGGTGCTGATTAAATTCATCATGGTCCACTGATTATCACAATCAGGACACTCTTTTTTTCGACTCTTCTATTATGGTCTTGGTGGCTCTGCTGCTCTTTCTTATCCTATATTTTTACACATGGTCCCAATATTATTTAGTTTACTGGGACGTGCAGCTTGGCAACCATCAAAATATATGGAGATAGGCCCTTTATGTGAGTAAGTGAATACTTCCATTTTGTTTACAAGTTTGCCAACCCTGTTTTCTGTGGGGTTTGTATATGATGGCATTAGGGGTTTGCCAATTTGGACTTCAAATCAGAAGTCATAGGGCAAGAACTCTGGTCATTACATACTTGGGGCTGCCCGTTTCCAGGATCACAGACTGAGTAACTAGTCTGGTTATAGACACAAGTTCCTGTATGAGTGTCTGTATACTCATAGTAGGTCTGGTATAACAGAGTTTTAGTCACACCTTTTCTGGACCAGGTTTCTATTACACAGTGATGACAGTCATCCTGGTCCCCTTTTATAACCATTGGTGAAAGTGTAAATGGCTTCAGTATTACTAATACTTTTATTAAACTTATACTATGCATGGGCACCCTTCTGAGCAACAAGCTTGGCAGCATTTGCAAAGATAATAACATGACAGTAAAATAATCAGTACAAGTAAGAGTATAACTATGCTTGTAAATTCAATCCACATGTACTTATCTATCGTTGACTTCCTTAGGCTTTGGCCGTGTCTAGGCTAGTCATCTTCTGGTCGTGTGACAGAGCAGGGCTTGATGTTTCCTTAAGCTTCAGCTGTACATGGACCGACCAGCCTCCAGTGTGGTTGGAGCAGGTGAGCAGTGGCTTGGTCTCGCCACAGGATCAACCACGTCAAGTGGTCTGGGTTTTGTTGACTGGTCCACTGGTCCTGAGTTGTGGTCACTGCTGGTTTCAGCTGGCTATGATGAACCCAAGGTGTGATAGCTGCAACTTTAACAGCAGTGGGGGAGACAAGATCACAATATGAGGACCATCCCATAAAGGCCCTAAGGTGGTTGGGTTCCATCTTTTGACCCAGATAGAGTCTCCAGGTTGGAAGGGATGTACTGCATCTGTGATGCAGGTATTCTTTCTCTTACCCACCCTTGTATTTACTGCATGGCCTCACTTAAGGCTTGCATTTGCCTTCTTAAGGTTAATTCCCCAATTTCTTTTAAATCCCCTTTTATCTCAGTTATCTCAGCCCTTTTAAGGGCTGGTCCTTTAAGTCTTTTCAGCTTGAGAAAACCTCATCCACTGTTTCCACACAACAGTGATACCCTGGGCCACACAATGGGGGCTTTCCATGTTCCACCCACTCTATTGGCAGCAGTGTGGCTGGATTTAGAGTATTCATAGTCTCTAAGGTTATGTAGGGGTTTTCACAAAAAAGTCCTTTATATCTTAACATCCTAGGATTAGAAAGCTAGCGATGCCCCCTCTGCTCCATCAGGGTGATGACCGTGTGGGGCACCCAAATTATTAACCTTTGTCCAAATGTGAGCTTGTTAGCACCTTCTGCTAACAGGGCAGTGGCTGCCAATGCCTTGAAACAGGGTGGCCATCCCATAGCCACCAAGTCTAGTCACTTGGACAAATATGTCACGGGCTGATACCATGACCCTGGTGTTTGTACCAAGACTCTTGTAGCTATTCCTTTTCTTTCATGGACATACAGGTGAAAAGGCCTTATCATGTCTGGCAGTCTCAATGCTGGGGCCTGGATCAAAGCTTTCTTGATTTCTTTGTCATGTCCTTCTCTTTTCCCCACAGGAGGAGTTCTTTTCCCCCACCTTTGGTAGCCTTATACAATGGTTTTGCCAAGAGTGAGTAATTTGGAAACCACATGCAACAGAAACCAGCTGCCCCTAAAAACTCCCGCACTTGTTATCCAGCACCAGGTCGAGGAATGCTACACACAGTCTCCTTTTGCTCATGTCTGAGCTCACGCTGCCCTTGAGAGATGTTGAAGTCAAGATACCTTGCTCTTTGGCCACAGAAGTGTGCCTTTTCCTTAGACACCTTGTAGCCAGCCTCCCACAGAACACGAAGGAGGTTTTCTGTGCCTTGAAAGCACTGTTTTTTTGTGGGTGCAGCCAAAAATAAATAATCTATGTACTGCAACAGGACACGGCGGTCACTTGGTGGCATGAAAGCCTTCAGGTCTGGGGCTAGTGCTTCCTCAAAAATAGTTGGGGAGTATTTAAATCCTTGGGGGAGTCTGGTCTGAGTATACTGTGATGAGCCCCATTCAAAGGCAAAGATACCCTGGCTTTCAGGAGCTAGTCGGATGCTGAAGAATGCATCCTTTATGTCTAAGCACGTAAACCAAGCAGTGTCAGCAGGAATTCACCCAAGCATTGTATACGGGTTGGACACAATGGCATATAATGTAGCTGCAAACTTATTTACTGCCCGCAAATCCTGTACCAGCTGGTAATCTCTGGGGGGCTTTAACACCGATAGCAATGGAGTGTTCCAAGAAGAGGCACATCTTTCTATTATCCCAGATTAAAGGAGCTGTTCTATATGCTTGTAATCCCATGGGTGGCTTCTGCTGGAATGGGATATTGATGGATTCACACTGGGTAAGTGCCCTGCAGCAGTTCCACCACTATGGGTGCCTGATTTATGGCTAGCCCCAGGGGATTGTCTTCCACCCAGACCCTGGCAGCTTGAGAAATAATTCCTTATACATCGCCTCATTTTCCCACTGTCAAAATGCATCTTTACAAATTTTGCATCTCTCGTGGAGTCTCCGTTCCTCTGTTGTTGGGACAGAAAGGGTCATTATGATGACTTTTCTTTGACCTAGGTTTAGAGTCATGTCCCCTTCTGGTGTAAAGGAGATTTGTGCTTGCAATTTCTGGAGCAAGTCTCTTCCTAACAAGGGCACTGGACAATTTGGCAGATATAAAAATTCATGTTGGACTTCCTGTCCTCCAATCACATATCTTTTAGATTTAAAGTAAGGCCTCTTTCCTGTTATTCCTGTAGCTCCAATTATTGACATAATTTTTAGACAATAGCCCAATTGCTTGATTTACTACCAAGTGCTCCGCACCAGTATCAACCATAAAGTCCATTTTCCAGCCCCCTACCTCCATTGAGACCATAGGCTCCTCAGGGCCTAATGAAATGGAGCCTGGTCTGTCTCAGTCCTCACAATAATCATTGATTCCTGCCAGTCCGATTAAATCCATGTCTGACTTCCGAATGCCTTGACTGGCAGCAGGGGGTTCTGGCCAGCCATTTTGTCCCTGATTGTTGCCTTTATCCTTTTCTCTTTCTGTGCATTCATTCTTCAGTGTCCCATCTGCTTGCATCTCACACATTGATTTCTCTCAAGCCTAGGTCGGCCCTTTTGTCCTGGCTTAGCTAACTGGTTTTGCCTAGTTTGTCCTCTACTATGACCATGACCACAACCACATACTCTCACAAAATCAGTTTCTTTTCCAACTAAGGCTGCCACCAGCAAGTCTGCCTTTTCCTTAGCTCTGTGTCTAGCTTCTGTCTTGGCCTCCTCATCCCAATTTACAAACACTTTAGTAGCCACCTAGATAACCTGGGTAATATTCATGCCTTCAAAACCTTCTAACTTCTGAAGCTTTCACTTTATGTCTTGTTGCGCCTGGCTTACAAATGTCACATTAACCATACACTGATTACCAGCAGCCTCTGAGTCAAATGGCGTATAAAGCCAGTAAGCCTCACAGAACCTCTCATAAAATTCACTGGGACTTTCATCTGGCTTCTGGTGGACCTCTGAAACCTTTCCAATATTGGTGGGCTTCTCTCCAGCCTTTATTCCATTTTGGAGTGCCTCTTGGTACTGCTGCAAGATTTGTAGCCCTTGAGCCTGGTTAGGGTCCCAGCCTGGGTCAGCCTCTGCTGGGAGTGCTTATCGTGCATACTGCCTGATACATCTTGTGCCTGCAGGTGCATTGTTCTCCAGCCACTGGAGAGTGACTTGTATAACTCTGTGATGCTCTTCTGTATTAAATAATGACAGAAGAAGTTGTTTGCAATCACCCCAGGTGGATTGTGAGTTAGGAAAATGGACTGCATTGGATCTACAAGAGCCTGACGCTTCTCTGTATAGGAGGGAGTATGTTGTATCCAATTTAAGAGATCAGTAGTAGAGAAGGGCTGATAAATGAAGAGCCATTCTCCCTTTGGACTTCATTCTGTGCATTAAAATAAATTTGTCCCCATGTTTCTCGGAGGGACATCTGCATTGCTCAGGCATGGCCCAACCTAAGGTGGCTGACCTTATCCCCCTGGAGTTCCTCCCCTGGCTTTTCAGGCAAGGGCTCTGGGTCCTCTCTGCATGGTGTTGCCTGAGAGGTGCTTTTTTCTGAGTCTGAACCTCTGGAAGCAGCTGGGATAGTTTCCTGTCTAAGCCTTGCCAAGGATGGATACATTGGTGCATAGTGAGGTGGACTTTCTAACTCTTCAGGTGGGGCCTGTAGGACAGTTTTTTTTTTCTGCTTTTACTGTGAATCCTTTTCTTTTTCTGATGCCTTGCAATCTCTTTCTATGGTTCCTGGTTTTGTCTGGGCCATTAGAGTCTTACAATAGGTCTCAAAGCAGGCCTGCAGCCACTTAGGGTGGTTTTGAATTATACTTAGCCAGGAGTCGATATACAGAAACTGATCTGGGTGCTCAGGTTGTTCTCCAACCCCAGTGACTACCCAGAACACTAGGCCAATTATTTCCCTGTCTATTGTCCCTTCGGCCAGCCACCCTACATTAAAAGATGGTCAGTCTATCTCACAAAGGGTACTCAGTTTCTGTGGAGTTAGCATATACCTATAATCACCATTAAAACCTTTTTTAAAGTTTTTCAGCATGCACTCCAGTGGAGTAGACTTTGACACTTTTCCTCTCATTTCCTCCCTCATGGCACACTTTCACTCTTGGATCCACCAGACTGGGTCCTATTACGGAAGGTTCAGACACTGCTTAGCCAGGAGGTGCCTTAATTCCCGTCCCTGCTAGCTGCAGCTGTAGAGCTGGTCCTATGCGCCGTATACAGTGTCCTAGGTCTGTTTATTCCCACATTCACTTTGGAGCACATAGCCCACGCTAAGAGATCTGTGCCTCCCCACATCACACCCCGTGTTGGTCTCTCCCGAGACTCTCTTTCACACACTTTCACACACCTCCCCCATCCCTGAAACGGTTTTCCTTTCCGACTCATGAGTCCCACCCGTGCCTGGTGTCAGGGCATGAATTTTGTCCGAGTCAATGGGCCTCTCCCGGTGTTCTCAACCCCCTTGGGTTGGACTAGTCATCATGCCCTGGGAAGTGATCATGCTCCCGTTCTGTCCTTATGGGATGGGCCTTGCCTTAGGACCCAAACCTTATTGCAGATCAAATGTCTGCACGTGCTGCTCCCGTGACTGTCCTGCAACCCTTTTTACCAGTTCCATTTGTACTGGTGGGGGAAGGCTCCAGAATGCTGGAGGGCTGTGCTTCCAGGCTGAAACTCTCCTGGTGGTGCCAGGGACTCCAGGTCTCCTGCATCCTGGGACTCTAGCCCACGGGAAAAGGAGAAAGAAAATCTGTCTCCAATCCGGGATTGGCCCCCAGAAATGATACGGTACAATCAAAGACCGGAGAGACCAAAAAATGTTGACCAGAGTTTATTAAATTAATGTGATCACCAGTTCAGCTGCACATGCGTCCAGAAAGTCTGAGCCCCAAACAAAGGGCTTTTCCTACTTTTAAACATCTTAAGGCAGCAACTATGTGAGGTGGGAAGCAAGTTGCAGAAGCAAGAAACAAAGGCAGCGTTACAACATTTCTTACATCTTGAGAGAAACATGTCTTGCAACCTAAACTTATTGTCTTGTGACCCTGGAGGCATGCTATGGAGGTAAGAAGGAACTCGCTGGGCCTGTAATAAACTTTGAGGAATGTGAAGTTGGGGAGTATAGATAAGGTCCACTGACCACAGAGAGAAGACAGGCTGTTAATATTCTCTTTTAGCTTGAGTGTAAGAGGGGGTGGAGGTCACATTTTGCAGCAACATTAAGAGGATTGTAAAATGTCTATTACTACTACTATTAGGTTATAGTTGATCTCATTAATTCCTTCTCCATGATGACAATGCACCCAGGTGATGAGCTTTTTATGATGAATTTCCCAGGTGTTCCTTGCGCTTCTTGTATTTGGATGTCTAGGTCTCTAATAAGGCTGGGGAAGTTTTCCTTGATTATTCCCCCAAATATGTTTTCCAAACTTTTAGATTTCTCTTCTTCCTCAAGAATATCGATTATTCTTAGGTTTGGTCATTTAATATAATCTCAGACTTTTGGAGACTTTTCATATTTTCCTATTTTTTTATTTGTCCTTTTTAGATTAGGTTACTTCAAAGACCTTGTCTTCAAGTTCTGAAATTCTTTTTATTATAATTATTATTATTATTATTATTATTATACTTTAAGTTCTAGGGTACATGTGCATAACGTGCAGGTTTGTTACATATGTATACTTGTGCCATGTTGCTGTGCTGCACCCATCAACTTGACAGCACCCATCAACTTGTCATTTACATCAGGTATAACTCCCAATGCAATCCCTCCCCCCGCCCCCCGCCCCCCTCCCCATAATAGGCCCCGGTGTGTGATGTTCCCCTTCCAGAGTCCAAGTGATCTCATCGTTCAGTTCCCACCTATGAGTGAGAACATGCGGTGTTTGGTTTTCTGTTCTTGTAATAGTTTGCTAAGAATGATGGTTTCCAGCTGCATCCATGTCCCTACAAAGGACACAAACTCATCTTTTTTTTATGGCTGCATAGTATTCCATGGTGTATATGTGCCACATTTTCTTAATCCAGTCTGTCACTGATGGACATTTGGGTTGATTCCAAGTCTTTGCTATTGTGAATAGTGCTGCAATAAACATATGTGTGCATGTGTCTTTATAGCAGCATGATTTATAATCCTTTGGGTATATACCCAGTAATGGGATGGCTGGGTCATATGGTACATCTAGTTCTAGATCCTTGAGGAATTGCCATACTGTTTTCCATAATGGTTGAACTAGTTTACAATCCCACCAACAGTGTAAAAGTGTTCCTATTTCTCCACATCCTCTCCAGCACCTGTTGTTTCCTGACTTTTGAATGATCACCATTCTAACTGGTGTGAGATGGTATCTCATTGTGGTTTTGATTTGCATTTCTCTGATGGCCAGTGATGATGAGCATTTTTTCATGTGTCTGTTGGCTGTATGAATGTCTTCTTTTGAGAAATGTCTGTTCATATCCTTTGCCCACTTTTTGATGGGGTTGTTTGTTTTTTTCTTGTAAATTTGTTTGAGTTCTTTGTAGGTTCTGGATATTAGCCCTTTGTCAGATGAGTAGATTGCAAAAATTTTCTCCCATTCTGTAGGTTGCCTGTTCACTCTGATGGTAGTTTCTTTTGCTGTGCAGAAGCTCTTTAGTTTAATGAGATCCCATTTATCAATTTTGGATTTTGCTGCCGTTGCTTTTGGTGTTTTAGACATGAAGTCTTTGCCCATGTCTATGTCCTGAATGGTACTACCTAGGTTTTCCTCTAGAATTTTTATGGTATTAGGTCTAACATTTAAGTCTCTAATCCATCTTGAATTAATTTTCGTATAAGGAGTAAGGAAAAGATCCAGTTTCAGCTTTCTACTTATGGCTAGCCAATTTTCCCAGCACCATTTATTAAATAGGGAATCCTTTCCCCATTTCTTGTTTCCCTCAGGTTTGTCAAAGATCAGATGGCTGTAGATGTGTGGTATTATTTCTGAGGACTCTGTTCTGTTCCATTGGTCTATATCTCTGTGTTGGTACCAGTACCATGCTGTTTGGGTTACTGTAGCCTTGTAGTATAGTTTGAAGTCAGGGAGCATGATGCCTCCAGCTTTGTTCTTTTGACTTAGGATTGTCTTGGAGATGCGGGCTCTTTTTTGGTTCCATATGAACTTTAAAGCAGTTTTTTCCAATTCTGTGAAGAAACTCATTGGTAGCTTGATGGGGATGGCATTGAATCTATAAATAACTTTAGGCAGTATGGCCATTTTCATGATATTGATTCTTCCTATCCACGAGCATGGTATGTTCTTCCATTTGTGTGTGTCTTCTTTTATTTCACTGAGCAGTGGTTTGTAGTTCTCCTTGAAGAGGTCCTTTACATCCCTTGTAAGTTGGATTCCTAGGTGTTTTATTCTCTTTGAAGCAATTGTGAATGGAAGTTCATTCATGATTTACTCTCTGTTTGTCTGTTACTGGTGTATACGAATGCTTGTGATTTTTGCACATTAATTTTGTATCCTGAGACTTTGCTGAAGTTGCTTATCAGCTTAAGGAGATTTTGGGCTGAGACAATGGGGTTTTCTAAATATACAATCATGTCACCTGCAAAGAGGGACAATTTGACTTCTTCTTTTCCTAACTGAATACCCTTGATTTCTTTCTCTTGCCTGATTGCCCTAGCCAGAACTTCCAACACTATGTTGAATAGGAGTGGTGAGAGAGGGCATCCCTGTCTTGTGCCTGTTTTCAAAGGGAATTTTTCCAGTTTTTGCCCATTCAGTATGATATTGGCTGTGGGTTTGTCATAAATAGCTCTTATTATTTTGAGGTACGTTCCATCAATACCGAATTTATTGAGAGTTTTTAGCATGAAAGGCTGTTGAATTTTGTCAAAAGCCTTTTCTGCATCTATTGAGATAATCATGTGGTTCTTGTGTTTGGTTCTGTTTATATGCTGGATTATGTTTATTGATTTGCATATGTTGAACCAGCCTTGCATCCCAGGGATGAAGCCCACTTGATCATGGTGGATAAGCTTTTTGATGTGCTGCTGAATCTGGTTTGCCAGTATTTTCTTGAGGATTTTTGCATTGATGTTCATCAGGGATATTGGTCTAAAAATCTCTTTGTTTGTTGTGTCTCTGCCAGGCTTTGGTATCAGGATGATGTTGGCCTCATAAAATGAGTTAGGGAGGATTCCCTCTTTTTCTATTGATTGGAATAGTTTCAGAAGGAATGGTACCAGCTCCTCCTTGTACCTCTGGTAGAATTCAGCTGTGAATCCATCTGGTCCTGGACTTTTTTTGGTTGGTAGGCTATTAATTATTGCCTCAATTTCAGAGCCTACTATTGGTCTATTCAGGGATTCAACTTCTTCCTGGTTTAGTCTTGGAAGAGTGTAAGTGTCCAGGAAATTATCCATTTCTTCTAGATTTTCTAGTTTATTTGCATAGAGGTGTTTATAGTATTCTCTGATGGTAGTTTGTATTTCTGTGGGGTCAGTTGTGGTATCCCCTTTATCATTTTTTATTGCATCTATTTGATTCTTCTCTCTTTTCTTCTTTATTAGTCTTGCTAGCGGTCTGTCAATTTTGTTGATCTTTTCAAAGAACCAACTCCTGGAGTCATTGATTTTTTGGAGAGTTTTTTGTGTCTCTATCTCCTTCAGTTCTGCTCTGATCTTAGTTTTTTCTTGCCTTCTGCTAGCTTTTGAATGTGTTTGCTTTTGCTTCTCTAGTTCTTTTAATTGTGATGTTAGAGTGTCAATTTTAGATCTTTCCTGCTTTCTCTTGTGGGCATTTAGTGCTATAAATTTCCCTCTACACACTGCTTTAAATGTGTCCCAGACATTCTGGTATGTTGTATCTTTGTTCTCATTGGTTTCAAAGAACATCTTTATTTCTGCCTTCATTTCGTTATGTACCCAGTAGTCATTCAGGAGCAGGTTGTTCAGTTTCCATGTAGTTGAGCGGTTTTGATTGAGTTTCTTAGTTCTAGTTTGATTGCACTGTGGTCTGAGAGACAGTTTGTTATAATTTCTGTTCTTGTACATTTGCTGAGGAGTGCTTTACTTCCAATTATGTGGTCAATTTTGGAATAAGTGCTATGTGGTGCTGAGAAGAATATATATTCTGTTGATTTGGGGTAGAGAGTTCTATAGATGTCTATTAGGTCTGCTTGCTGCAGAGTTGAGTTCAATTCCTGGATATCCTTGTTAACTTTCTGTCTCGTTGATCTGTCTAATGTTGACAGTGGAGTGTTGAAGTCTCCCATTATTATTGTATGGGAGTCTAAGTCTCTTTGTAAGTCTCTAAGGACTTGCTTTATGAATCTGGGTGCTCCTGTATTGGGTGCTTATATATTTAGGATAGTTAGCTCTTCCTGTTGAATTGATCCTTTTACCATTATGTAATGGCCTTCTTTGTCTCTTTTGATCTTTGATGGTTTAAAGTCTGTTTTATCAGAGACTAGTATTGCAACCCCTACCTTTTTTTGTTCTCCATTTGCTTGGTAAATCTTCCTCCATCCCTTTATTTTGAGCCTATGTATGTCTCTGCGTGTGAGATGGGTCTCCTGAATATAGCAGACTGATGGGTCTTGACTCTTTATCCAGTTTGCCAGTCTGTGTCTTTTAATTGGAGCCTTTAGTCCATTTACATTTAAGGTTAATATTGTTATGTGTGAACTTGATCCATTAGGATATTAACTGGTTATTTTGCTCGTTAGTTGATGCAGTTTCTTCCTAGCCTAAATGGTCTTTACATTTTGGTGTGTTTTTGCAATGGCTGGTACCGGTTGTTCCTTTCCATGTTTAGTGCTTCCTTCAGGGTCTCTTGTAAGGCAGGCCTAGTGGTGACAAAATCTCTAAGCATTTGCTTATCTGTAAAGGATTTTATTTCTCCTTCACTTATGAAACTTAGTTTGGCTGGATATGAAATTCTGGGTTTAAAATTCTTTTCTTTAAGAATGTTGACTATTAGCCCCCACTCTCTTCTGGCTTGGAGAGTTTCTGCCAAGAGATCTGCTGTTAGTCTGATGGGCTTCCCTTTGTGGGTAACCTGACCTTTCTCTCTGGCTGCCTTTAAGATTTTTTCCTTCATTTCAACTTTGGTGAATCTGGCAATTATGTGTCTTGGAGTTGCTCTTCTCGAGGAGTATCTTTGTGGCGTTCTCTGTATTTCCTGGATTTGAATGCTAGCCTGCCCTACTAGGTTGGGGAAGTTCTCCTGGATGATATCCTGAAGAGTGTTTTCCAACTTGGTTCCATTTTCCCCCTCACTTTCAGGCACCCCAATCAGACATAGATTTGGTCTTTTTACATAATCCCATACTTCTTGCAGGCTTTGTTCATTTCTTTTTCTTTTTTCTTTTGGTTTCTCTTCTCGCTTCATTTCGTTCATTTGATCCTCAATCGCTGATACTCTTTCTTCCAGTTGATCGAGTCGGTTACTGAAGCTTGTGCATTTGTCACGTATTTCTCGTGTCATGGTTTTCATCTCTTTCATTTCGTTTATGACCTTCTCTGCATTAATTACTCTAGCCATCAATTCTTCCACTTTTTTTTCAAGATTTTTACTTTCTTTGCGCTGGGTACGTAATTCCTCCTTTAGCTCTGAGAAGTTTAATGGGCTGAAGCCTTCTTCTCTCATCTCGTCAAAGTCATTCTCCATCAAGCTTTGATCTGTTGCTGGCAATGAGCTGCGCTCCTTTGCCGGGGGAGATGTGCTCTTATTTTTTGAATTTCCAGCTTTTCTACCCTGCTTTTTCCCCATCTTTGTGGTTTTATCTGCCGCTGGTCTTTGATGATGATGGTGACGTACTGATGGGGTTTTGGTGTAGGTGTCCTTCCTGTTTGATAATTTTCCTTCTAACAGTCAGGACCCTCAGCTGTAGGTCTGTTGGAGATTGCTTGAGGTCCACTCCAGACCCTGTTTCCCTGGGTATCAGCAGCAGAGGCTGCAGAAGATAGAATATTGCTGAACAGCGAGTGTACCTGTCTGATTCTTGCTTTGGAGTCTTCCTCTCAGGGGTGTACTCCACCCTGTGAAGTGTGGGGTGTCAGACTGCCCCTAGTGGGGGATGTCTCCCAGTTAGGCTACTCAGGGGTCAGGGACCCACTTGAGTAGGCAGTCTGTCCCTTCTCAGATTGCAACCTCCGTGTTGGGAGATCCACTGCACTCTTCAAAGCTGTCAGACAGAGTCGTTTGCGTCTACAGAGGTTTCTGCTGCTTTTGTTGTTTATTGTGCCCTGTCCCCAGAGGTGGAGTCTACAGAGACAGGCAGGTTTCCTTGAGCTGCTGTGAGCTCCACCCAGTTTGAGCTTCCCAGTGGCTTTGTTTACCTACTTAAGCCTCAGCAATGGCGGGCGCCCCTCCCCCAGCCTCGCTGCTGCCTTGCCACGATATTGCAGACTGCTGTGCTAGCAATGAGGGAGGCTCCCTGGGCGTGGGACCCTCCCGGCCAGGTGTGGGATATAATTTCCTGATGTGCCTGTTTGCTTAAAGTGCAGTATTGGGGTGGGAATTACCCGATTTTCCAGGTATTGTGTGTCTCAGTTCCCCTGGCTAGGAAAAGGGATTCCCTTTCCCCTTGCGCTTCCCAGGTGAGGCGATGCCTCACCCTGCTCCAGCTCTCGCTGGTCGGGCTGCAGCAGCTGACCAGCACTGATTGTCTGGCACTCCCTAGTGAGATGAACCCAGTACCTCAGTTGAAAATGCAGAAATCACCGGTCTTCTATGTCGCTTGCACTGGGAGTTGGAGACTGGAGCTGTTCCTATTCGGCCATCTTTCTCCGCCCCTGAAATTCTTTCTTCTACTTGTTCAGTTATATTGCTGAGATTTTCCAGAGAATTTTGCATTTTTGTAAGTGTGTCCGTGTTTTCTGAAGGTTTGATTCATTTTTCTTTATGGTATCTATTTCCCTGAATATTTCTCCCTTCACATCTTGTACTATTTTTTTTTTTGGATTTCCCTGCACTGGGCTTTGTTTTTCTCAGGTGCCTCCCTGATTAACTTAATAACTAACCTCCTGAATTCTTTTTCAGGTAAATTAGAGATTTCTTCTTAGGTTGGATCTATTTCTGGTGAGCTAGTGTGACTTTCAGGGGGTGTTAAAGAGTCTTGTTTTGTCATATTACCAGAGTTGGTTTTCTGATTCCTTTTCATTTGGATAGGGTCTGTCAGAGGAAATGTCTAGGGCTGAAGGCTGCTGTTCAGAGTCTTTTGTCCCACACGGTGTTCCCCTGATGCAGTTGACTCCCCCTTTTCCTATGAATGTGGCTTTCTGTGAGCCAAGATGCAGTGATTGTGATATCTCGTCTGGATCTAGCCACACAGCAAGACTACCCGGCTCCGGGCTGGTACTGGGGGTTGTCTACACAGAGTCCTGTGATGTTAACCATCTGTGGGTCTCTCAGCTGTGCATACCAGCACAATATTTGAGATATCTCCTGGGTCCTGCAGGAGCAGTCCACTTCCTTCAGAGGGTCTGTGGGTCTTCTTGGGATTCCTAGTTTGTTCTTCTAGAAGTTTTTCTCTAATACTGTGAAGAATGACAATGGTAGTTCAATAGCAATAACATCAGATCTTAAAGTTGCTTTGGGCAATATGGCCATTTCAATGATATTAATTCCTCCAACCCATGAGCATGGAACATTTTTCCATTTATGTGTGTCATCTCTGATTTCTTTCATCAGTGTTTTATAGTTCTCTTTGTACAGTGTTCACCTCTTTAGTTATCTGTATTCCTAGATATTTCATCTTCTGTGTGGTTACTGTAAACAAGATTGCATTCTGGATTTGGCTCTTAACCTGGATGTTATTTATATATAGAAATGCTACGATTTTTGTACATTGATTTTGTGTACTGAAATCTTGCTAAAATTGTATATCAGATCCAGTAGCCTTTTGACAGAGTCTTTAGGGTTTTCTAAATGTAGAGTCCTATCACAGTGAAGAAAGATAGTTTGACTTTTTTTCCTATTTTGGATGTACTTAATTTATTTCTCTTGCCTGATTACTCTGGCTCAAACTTCCAGTAGTGTTGAATAGGGGTGATGTGAGGGGCATCCTTGTCTCGTTCAGGTCCTTAAGGGGAAAGCTTTTGCCCATTCAGTATGATGTTGGCTATGGAATTGTCATAAATGGATTATTCTGAGGTATGTTTCTTCAATGCCTAGTTTGTTGAAGGTTTTTATCATGAAGGGATGTTGGTTTTTATGAGAAACTTTTTTATGCATCTGTCACAGTGATCATATGACTTTTGCTTTTAATTCTGTTTATGAGGTGAATCACATTTATTGATTTGCATATGTTGAACCAACTTTGCATCCCAGTAAAAGCCTACTTCGTCATGGTGAATTAACTTTTTGATGTGTTGCCGGATTCAGTTTGTTAGTATTTTGTTAAGAAATCTTACATCTATGTTAATCAGGGACATTGGCCTAAAGTTTTCTTTCTTTGTCATGTCTTTGCCAGATTTTGGTATTCGGCTGATACTGGTTTCCTAGAATGAGTTAGAGAGGAGTCCCAAAGGCTCGTGAGGCTCATGCCTCAAGTTTGTAGCTGCACTGACGGTTAAGAGTGGTCAAAAGTTAGGGTGACGGGTTCAGGCTGTTATTGTCCCTTGTTGGCCCATTGTTGAATGCAAACTGCCCCCAGAAAAGAGGAGTAAACTTACATGATCCCATGTTCTTGGGCTAAAGTAATTCCCAAAGAATGCTTAAACGTAAAGTTGACTTGCCAGCAACACTTCCAATGCTGAAAGGTGGATGAAAATCCTTTACTCCTAAAGGGAGATCTGGATGGATACCACAGCATCTACTGCACACTCCATATGTCCATTGTGGACGTATTTCTACTTCCAATTCACAGCGTGTAGTTGTACAACAGTTTATTTGGGCAAGATCTTGTAGATGGACATTTAGGATGTTTTCAATTAAAGGTAGTTTTGATGCATTCATTTCTCAAAATCAGTGTGATGAATTAGCCCCTCGCTACTAGCTCCCTCCTCAAGATTTATACTGAAGTAGTTATACTTCAGTATATTCTGGAAACATTGGTCCAAATATATCACACAAATGTATAAAGAAAATTCATTGGATGAGTCATAATTCTCAAAATAAATGCAAATATGTCTACACGCAAATCTGTACATGAGTCATCATAGCAGGAGTATTTATACTAGCCAAAAAATGGCAACAACCCAAAGGTAAATCAAGTGATGAATGAAATATGATATAGCAATGCAATGGAATGTTATTCAGCAATAAAAAGGGGTGAAATACTGATACATGTTAAAATATAGAGGAATGTTAAGAAAATTATACTAAATTAAAGAAGCCAATCACATAGGATGTATAACATGTCCACAATAGGTAAATTTATAAGGATAGAAAGTAATATTAATAGTTGCCTAGCATTGAAGAAATAATAGAGACAAACTACTAACAGGTAAGGTGCTTCTTTTTGGGGTGACAAATTATTCTAAAATTAATTGTAGTAATGGTTGAATAACTCTGAACATACTAAAACCCTGAATTGTATTTTTAAATTGATGTTGTATATGATATGTGAAGTTTACCTCAATAAATCTGGTAAACAATAAAGAAATCATGGGAAATTAGTATACAGATAGCTGCATTGAAATGATATGTGTGAATGTCTGAGGATGGGGTAAGTGCTATAGAGATTATAGTGTGGAAAAGAGCATGTCTATTCTTGCTGAGAGAGTAAACTGGAAAGAAATAGACAAAATTGTGCTCATGCTTTTCTAATGCCATTGTCCAAAGATATTCTTTGCCTATTTCTGCAGTGAAGAAATAATAACCAACAAAAACACTGATGCAAATATCCATGGAATAAATTTTAGGCTGCTTTGAAACCTTGCTGACCTGAAAACTTTAGAAACATAGCTTCAAATGTTGTCCTGTAATTTTGTCATTCTAGTCCTCCAGAAAAAATGATTATTTGCTCCTGAGTTTCAGTACTTCACCTCAACCACAGAACTTATAGAAGTCCTATTCAGCTTCTGCAAATTTCATTTGCCACTTGTAAATTCAAAATATAAGAGGAAATGTCAAGATCAACACTTTGTACTTTCCTTCTCTCTGAGAAGTCCTTGCTTCCATAGTAGTTCCCTATAGCCTGTAAATATAATTTTAAATGAATTCTGCCTAGTCATCTTAATAAGAGATTTGGTCTCCAACAAGTTACTCTGCTGTTATCAGAAACAGAAATCTGTCAGTCTATTTCCTTTTTTTTTTCAACTGAACTTTATCTGGGTTTCTACTAATATGATATTGCAATAATACCTAACCCCACAGATTCTATATGGTGATTTTGTTTGAATTAGAAAAAGTAAATCCTCTAGGTTTACAGATTTTTTAAAGCACATCTTTTCTGAGCAGACAGCTTGGGGAAAAAATGTGGATTAAATTTGTCAATGAATAACTTGCATAACTATATATGGTGACCCTGTGCTTCCTACCGAGTATGTGCTTAGTAAATAGTTGTTAAATCCATGTATAAATTTTATATTTGTATGGGGAATTTGACTTAACCCACTTTCTATTTTACTTCTACATGTAGACTATCCGCTTGCACCCCATAAATATTACAAAGTGCATACGACTTGGTGAATATATCAAAGTAAAATAAAATTGATTGAAGTGTCACCAAATTTTATGAACTAAAATATTCCTGTATTTATATAGTTGTTTTGTCATTAAGTTGCTAAAGTCCCGCATTTAAAATATTTATAGACTAACATGTGATAGTTGGCCTTATACACAACAAATAATTACCATCCAGTTTTTTGTTATCCTATATAACCACTAAACCTCAGAAATACTACATTAACATCCAAGTTCATCCTTAGGGCCTTAGAATCAGCACTTCCTACCGATTTCTCTCTCTCTTTTTTTTTTTTTTGATCGATTATTTCCCAAGGTCCCAAGGCTTGGAATGATTTATGAGAAACTAATAAGTACTTAGTAAGCATTTAATAATTCTCCATAGCATCGAATATCCTACTTCTATATTTTTCTCTTTTCTCCTTTATGGCCCACATGTAATTTATCAAAGTTATTAACTTACCACAATATTATTCACGTCCTTTCTACTTTTAGCTAGTGGCTAAAAAAGTATAGGACTAATTACATCAGCCCTATATTACTTTGTTAGCTTTCAAATACTCCAGTCATTTTGAAGCTGGTGCTAATGAAATTTGATCATATTATCAGTGAATATATCAATAAAGGAATAAACTAAGTCTGAGTAACATATAGAATTCAGTTAAGAGTAGATTCACCAGAGGAGAGCGACAAAGTAAATTTTAAATATTATATTGGAGAGACTGTAAAAATTTAAAATATAAAAATAAAAATTAATAAATATTCATAGTATTTGAAAAACAAAAAGAGGGATTTATATCTGTAAAATTTGGCAATCACTGAAGCATAAATGCTAAGCCAATTAAAAATGTGTTAAATTTAAAAGGTAATACACAAAAAAATGAACGTATTACTTAGAAACTTGAAAGTCAGTAACAGAATAAGTTTATGAAATAGTATGAAAATTTTTTGAGTAGGGAATCAGGGTAATAGTAAGGGTTTGGTACTGGAAACTATTTGTTCCATTATTATAAGCCATGTGGAATTTTTTATTTAAAAATAGCATATTTATTTCATGTTACATGCCAAGTAGAATTGAATTTTTAAAAAAGCATATAGATTTTTTGGCCATGAAATGAGTTATTGGTACTACATTATCTTATTTACATAAACAATTAGAACATAGGGAAAAATCTGGAAAAATACAAAATAAAGTAATAATACAATGTCCAAAATTCAATAAACATGATTAAACATGGAAAAAATTTGTGGGAAACTGTGACCAATAGTCAGGATAAAAATGACTCAAGGTAAACCAGTAAGGAAAGAAATCATAGAGATTATATGATCAGCATAAAAGGACTGTAAAATTGTTATTAATTTGTCTAAGGACTGAAATAAAAATACGAGAAAACTGGAAACTAAAAAAGAAGAATCTAGGATAGAAATAATCAACAAAAAGTCAACTAATAAAGTGAAACACGTAGAACATCTAAAGATTAAAATATAATATCTCAACTATGTTTGTTTAACAAGATATTACACACTGCAGAATAAAAGACCATTAAACTTGACAGGAGTAGAAACTATACTGAAAGAAAGATATAAAATGGTGGGGAAAAAATGAGCAGAGACTCAATAACCTATAGACTCAATGACCTAAACAGATAAAAATTGCAAGTAATTGGAGTTCCAAAAGATGGAGAGATAAATAAGAACAGAATATTGAAGAAATAATAAGAAAATTATCCATACTTGAAGAAAAATATCAAACAACATATCTAATAATGTTAATAAAACCTAATAAAAAAATGTATCACTGACTTCTCATCAGAAACAATGCAGAACAGAAGACAATGGAACAATATCTTTTAAGTGCCAACTTAAAAAAAAACAAAAGCAATAAAACCCTTCAACACAGAACTCCAAATCCAACAAAATGAGAGGAATTGCTACACTGTCTTCCACAATGGTTGAACTAATTTACTCTCCCAACAACAATGTAAAAGTGTTCCTATTTTTTCACATCCTGTCCAGCATCTGTTGTTTCCTGACATTTTAATGATCATAGTTCTAACTGATGTGAGATGGTATCTCATTGTGATTCTGATTTGCATTTCTCTAACAAACAGTGAGGATGAGCATTTTTCATATGTTTGGTAGCTGCAATAAGTGTCTTCTTTTGAGAACTGTCTGTTCATATCCTGTGCCCACTTTTTGACGTTTTTTTTTCCTTATAAATTTAAGTTCTTTGTAGATTCTGAATATTAGTCCTTTGTCAGATGGATAGATTTTTAAATTTTTTTCTCTCATTCTGTAGGTTGCCTGTTCACTCTGACAATGGTTTATTTTGCTGTGCAGAAGCTCTTTAATTTAATTAGATCTCATTTGTCTATTTTGACTTTTGTTGCCATTGCTTTTGGTGTTTGAGTAATGAAGTCTTTGCCATGCCTGTGTCCTGAATGGTATTACTTAGATTTTCTTCTACAGTTTCTTGGATTTAGATCTTACACTTAAGTCTTTAATCCATCTTGAATTAATTTTTGTATAAGGTGTAAGGAGAGGATCCAGTTGCACCTTCCTGCATATGGGCAGCCAGTTTTCCCAATACCATTTATTAAATAGGGAATCCCTTCCCCATTGCTTGTTTTCATCAGGTTTGTCAAAGATCAGATGGTTGTAGATGTTCAGTGGTATTTCTGAGGTCTCTGTTCTGTTTCATTCGTCTGTATATCTGTTTTGGTACCAGTACCACACTGTTTTCGTTACTGTAGCCTTGTAGTTTACTTTGAAGTCAGGTAGCGTGATGCCTCCAGTTTTGTTCTTTTTGCTTAGGATTGTCTAGGCTATGTGGGATCTTTTTTGGTTCCACATGAAATTTAAAGTAGTTTTTTCCAATTCTGTGAAGAAAGTCAATGGTAGCTTGATGGGGATAGAAATGAATCTATAAATTACTTTGGGCAGTATGCCCATTTTCAGGATATTGTTTCTTCCTATTCATGAGCATGGAATGTTTTTCCATTTGTTTGTGTCCTCTCATTTCCTTGAGCAGTGTTTGGTAGTTCTCCTTGGAGAGGTCCTTCATATCCCTTGTAAATTATATTCCTAGGTATTTTATTCTCTTTGTAGCAATTGTGAATCGGAGTTGAGTCATGATTTGACTGTTTGTCTCTTATTAGTATATACGAATGCTTGTGATTTTTGCACATTGGTATTGCATCCTGAGACATTGCTGAAGTTGTTTATCAGCTTCAGGAGATTTGGAACTAAGACAATGGGGTTTTCTAAATATACAATCATGTCATCTGCAAACAGAGATAATTTGACTCCCTCTTTTCATAATTGAATACCCTGTATTTCTTTCTCTTGCCTCATTGCCCTGGCCAGCACTTCCAATACTATGTTGAATAGGTGTGGTGAGAGAGGGCATCCTTGTCTTGTGCCGGTTCTCAAAGGGAATGTTTCTAGTTTTTGCCCATTCAGTACGATATTAGCTGTAAATTTTGTCATTAAGCTCTTATTATTTTGAGATACGTTCTGTCAGTACCTAGTTTATGGAGAGTTTTTAGCATGAAGGGCTGTTGAATTTTTTTGAAGGTCTTTTCTGCATCTATTGAGATAATCATGTGTTTTTGGTCAATGGTTCTGTTTAGTGATGGATTACATTTATTAATTTGCATATGTTGAACCAGCCTTGCATCCCAGGGATGAAGCCGACTTAATCATGGTAGATAAGCTTTTTGATGTGCTGCTGGATTCAGTTTGCCAGTATTTTATTGAGGATTTTCTCATTGATGTTCATCAGGGATATTGGCCTGAAATGTTCTTTTTGTGTGTGTGTCTCTGCCAGGTTTTGGTATCAGGATGATGCTGACCTCATAAAATGAATTAGGGAGGTTTCCCTTTTCTTTCCCATTGTTTAGAATAGTTTCAGAAGGAATAGTACCAGTTCCTCTTTGTACCTCTGGTAGAATTTGGCTGTGAATCCATCTGATCCTGCACTTCTTTTGGTTGGTAGGCAATTAATTACTGCCTTAATTTCAGAACTTGTTATTAGTCTATTCAGGGATTTTACTTCTTCCTTGTTTATTCTTAGGAGTGTGTATGTGTCCAGAAATTTATTGATTTCTTCTAGATTTTCTAGTTTACTTGTGTAGAGGAGTTTATAGTATTCTCTGATGGTAGTTTGTATTTCTGTGAGATCGGTGATGATATCCTCTTTATCATTTTTTATTGTGTCTATTTGATTCTTCTCTCTTTTCTTATTAGTCTGGCTAGCCATCTATCTAGTTTGTTGATCTTTTCAAAAAACCAGCTCCTTGATTCATTGAGTTTTTTGAAGGGTTTTTCATGTTTCTGTCTCCTTCAGCTCTGCTCTGATCTTAGTTATTTCTTGTTTTTGCTAGCCTTTGAATTTGTTTGCTTTCGCTTCTCTAGTTCTTTTAATTATGATATTAGGCTGTCAATTTTAGATCTTTACTACTTTCTGCTGTGGGCATTTAGTGCTATAAGTTTCCCTCTACACACTGCTTTAATTCTGTCCCAGAGATTCTGGTACGTTGTGTCTTGTTCTCATTGGTTTCAAAGAACATCTTTATTTGTGCCTTAATTTTGTTATTTACCCAGTAGTCATTCAGGAGCAGGTTGTACAGTTTCTTTTAGTTGTGCAGTTTTGAGTGTGTTTCTTAATCCTGAGTTCTAGTTTGATTACACCATGGTTTGAGAGACTGTTATGATTTTTATTCACTTGCATTTGCTGAGGAGTGTTTTACTTCCAATTATGTGGTCAATGTTAGAGTAAGTGTGATGTGGTGCTGAGAAAAATGTGAATTCTGTTGATTTGGGGTGGAGAGTTCTGTAGATGTCTATTAGGTCCGCTTGGTCCAGAGCTGAGTTCAAGTCCTTGATATCCTTGTTAATTTTCTGTCTCATTGGTCTAATATTGACAGTAGGGTATTAATGTCTCCCGCTATTATTATGTGGGTGTCTAAGTCTCTTTGTAAGTCTCTAAGAACTTGCTTTATGAATCTGGGTGATCCAGTATTGGTTGCATATATATTTAGGATAGTTATCTCTTCTTGTTGCATTAAACCTTTTACCATTATGTAATGCCCTCCTTTGTCTTTTTTGATCTTTGTTGGTTTAAAGTCTATTTTATCAGAAACTAGGATTGTAACACCTGCTTTTTTTTTTTTTTTTTTTTTTTTTTTTTGCTTGGTAAATCTTCCTACATCCCTTTATTTTGAGCCTATGTGTGTCTTTGCACATGAGCTGGGTCTCCTGATGCAGCACACGGAAGGGTCTTGACTCTTTATCCAAATTTCCAGCCTGTATCTTAATTTAGGCCATTTACATTTAAGGTTAATGCTATTATGTGTGAATTTGATCCTGTAATTATGATGCTAACTGGTTATTTTGCCCCTTAATTGACGAAGTTTCTTCATAGCGTCCATGATCTTTACAATTTGGTATGGTTTTGCAGTGACTGGTACCGGTTGTTCCTTTCCATGTTTAGTGCTTCCTTCAGGAGCTCTTGTGTGGCAGGCTTGGTGGTGACAAAATCTCTCAGCATTTGCCTGTTTGTAACGAATTTTATTTCTCCTTCACTTGTGAAGCTTAGTTTGGCTGGATATGAAATTCTCGATTGAAAATTGTTTCATTTAAGAATTTTGAATATTGGCCCCCACTCTCTTCTAGCTTGCAGGGTTTCTGCCGAGAGATCTACCATTAGTCTGATGGGCTTCCCTTTGTGGGTAACCCGACCTTTCTCTCTGTCTGCCCTTAATATTTTTTTCCTTCATTTCAACTTTGGTGACTCTGATAATTATGTGTCTTGAGGTTGCTCTTCTCAAGGAATATCTTTCTGGTGTTCTCTGCACTACCTGAATTTGAATGTTGGCCTGCTTTGCTAGGATGGGGAAGTTCTCCTGGATAATATCATGCAGAATGTTTTCCAACTTGACTCTGTTCTCCCCGTCATTTTCAGGTATACCAATGAAACCTGGATTTGGTCTTTTCACATAGTGCCATATTTCTTGGAGACTTTGTTCATTTCTTTTCACTTTTTTTTTCTAATCTTGTCTTCTTTCTTTATTTCATTGAGTTGATCTTCAATCTCTGATATCCTTTCTTCTGCTTGATCAATTTGGCTATTGAAACTTGTGTATGCTTCGTGAAGTGTTCGTGCTGTGTTTTTCAGCTCCATCAGGTCATTTATGTTCTTCTCTAAACTGATTATTCTAATTAGCAATTCATTTAACTCTTTTTCAAGGTTCTTAGTTTCCTTGCATTGTGTTAAGACATGCTCCTTTAACTCAGAGGAGTTTGTTATTACCCACCTTCTGAAGCCTACTTCTTTCAATTCATCAAACTCATTGTTCATCCAGTTTTGTTCTCTTGTTGGCAAGGAGTTGTGATCCTTTGGAGAAGAAGAGGTGTTCTGTTTTTTGGAATTTTCAGCCCTTTTGCACTGGTTTCTCCCCATCTTCATGGATTTATCTACCTTTGGTATTTTATGTTGGTGATCTTTAGATGGGGTTTCTGAGTGGACATCGTTTTTGTTAATGTTGATGTTATTACTTTCTGTTTGTTAGTTTTCCTTCTAACAGTCAGTCCCCTCTGTTACCAGTCTGCTGGAGTTTGTTGGAGGTCCACTCCAGACCCTGTTTTCCTTGGTATCACCAGCAGATGCTGCAGAACAGCAAATATTTCTGTCTGTTCCTTCCTCTGGAAGCTTTGTCCCAGAGGGGCACCAGCTAGATGCCAGCCAGAGCTCTCCTGTATGAGGTGTCTGTCAGCCCCTACTGGGAAGTGTCTCCTAGTCAGGATACATGGGGGTCAGGGACCAACTTGAGCAATCTGTCACTTAGCAGAGCTCAAATGATATGCTGGGAGATTTGCTGCTCTCTTTAGTCAGGCAGGGATATTTAAGCCTGCTGAAGCTGCCTCCACAGCCACCCTTTCTCCCAATTGCTCTCTCCCAGGAAGATGGGGATTTTATCTATAAGACCCGGACTGGGGCTGATACCCTTTTTTCAGAGATGCCCTGCCCAAAGAGGAGGAGTCTAGAGATGCAGTCTGGCCACAACACCCTTGCTGAGCTGCAGTGGGCTCCACCCAGTTCCAGCTTCCCAGCGGCTTTGTTTACACTGTGAGGATAAAACCACCTACTCAAGCTTCAGTAATGGCTTATGCCCTTTCCCTCACCAAGGTCGAGCATCCTAGGTTGACCTCAGATGGCTGTGCTGTCAGCAGGAATTTCAGGCCACTGGATCTTAGCTTGCTGGGCTCCGTTGTGGTGGGACCTGGTGAGTCAGACCACTTGGCTCCCTGGTTTCAACCCGTTTTCCAGGGGAGTGAAGGGTTCTCTTGCTGGCATTCTAGGTGCGATTGGGGTATTTAAAAAAAAAAAAAAAAAAAAAAAAAAGCTTCTGCAGCTAGCTCGGTGTCTTCCCAAAAGGCTGCCCAGTTTTGTGCTTGAAACCCAGGGCCCTGGTGGCATAGGCACCAGAGGGAGTCTCCCGGTCTGCCGGTTATGAAGACTGTGGGAAAAAGCACAGTATCTAAGCTGGAGTGCACCTTCCTCCCGATAGTCTCTCATGGTTTCCCTTGGCTAGGGGAGGGAAATCTCCTGACCACTTGTGCATCCTCGGTGAGGTGATGCCCCATCCTGCTTTGGCTTGCCCTCTGTGGGCTGTACCCACTGTCCAACCAGTCCCAATGAGATGAACTAGGTACCTCATTTGGAAATGCAGAAACCACCTGCCTTCTGCATTGCTCTCACTGGGAGCTGCACACTGGAGCTGTTCCTATTCAGCCATCTGGCCAGCGAGCTTGAGAATTCTGTGTTTATTATTACTGCTCAATATCATGAATTATATTCCTCGTGCTATGATTTGGCATACTACATTGCCATTTTACATTGTTTAGAAATAACCAGGAGTTATTTGTCCTGGATTAATAATAAGAACTACATTTGAGAAATCACAGCAGCACATGTGACTGCAATTTTTTAAATGAAGATACCATGCAATGGTACCATTCTTACAATCTAATGCACATAATTATTTCTTGTCTTTAATTAATCTATTATATATATTTTACATTACAAATTATCATATGAATTATGTATATTTTTCTCTTCTATTACTTTTAATCATCCTGTACCAGAAACCTGATTAACCTGATTATTACAAACACAAATTCAAGGAAAAAAGTTTTCCCAACACTAGAAATGCTCTAAAAACCATGTGCTTTAGAGTTTAAGGCTCAGTATTTGAGTTCAGGTTTCACTTATGTTTTATAAAATAATGTTAATATACACTTTTATATTAATATATACATTATAATATATAATTTTATATTATATATACTTTTACATTAATATATACAATATAATATATAATGTATATTAACATATACATTATAATATAATATAATGAAATGTTAATATATACTTTATTAGTTTTAATAAATTATTTTTATTTTAAAAACTAAATAAATAAAAACCAAAAACAGTATCTACTATCAACTGTCACCATCATATTATAAAAACAAGAACCTTTGAAATAAAGATTGAATAAATTTAGCCTTATGGAAAATTTGTTCTTTTGATTTTTGAGTTTTTAAATTACACTTTTTATGTAAATGATAAATTCCAGGTGGTTCCAGCACTTAAAATATACAAAAAAAAATTCGGTCCAGTCTTCCCATTTTGGTCGCTCATATGCTCAGTTCCCTTTCTCTCTTTCTCTCTTTCACCCTTTTAAAATATGTTTTTTTTTTTTTTTTTTTTTTTTTTTAAGTTCAGGGGTACATGTACAAGTTTGTTTATAGGTAAACTGGTGTCCTGGGGTGTTGTACAGATTATTTCATCACTCAGATATTAAGCCTAGTACATTTTAGTTACTTTTCCTCATCCTCTCCCTTCTCCCATCCTCCACCCTCCAATAGGCAATAGACCTAGTGCATATTGTTCACCTCTATGTATCCAGCTATACTCATCCTTTAGCTTCCACTTCTAAGTGAGAACATGTGGTATTTTACTTTCTTTTTCTGTGTTAGTTTCATAAGGATAATGGCCTCCAGTTCCATCCGTGTCCCTGCAATAGACATGTTTTTGTTCTTTTTGTGGCTGTGTAGTATTCCATTGTGTCTATGTACCACATTTTCTTTATCCAGTTTATTATTGAAAGGTATTTTGGTTGATTCCATGTCTTTGTTATTGTGGATAGTGTTGTGTATGTGTATGTGTCTTCATTATAGAATGATTTGTATTCCTTTGGGTATGTACCCAGTGATGGGATTGCTGGGTCGAATGGTATTTCAGTCTTTAAGTCTTTGAGGAATTGCTACATTGCCATCCATGATGGCTGGACTAATTTACACACCCACCAATGGTGTATAAGCGTTCCTTTTTTGTCCACAACCTTGCCAGCAGCATCTGTTTTGTTTGTTTGTTTTACATTTTAGTAATAGCTGTTTGGACTGGTGTGAGATGGTATCTCATTGTGGTTTTGATTTGCATTTGATCAGTGATGTTTTTTTTTTTTTCTTTTTTTTTTTTTTAATGGAGTCTTGCTCTGTTGCCAGGCTGGAGGGTAGTGGCATGATCTCGGTTCACTGCAACCTCTGCCTCCCAGGTTTAAGCAAGTCTCCTGCCTCAGCCTCCCAAGTAGCTGGGACTACAGGTGTGCACCACCACGACCAGCTAAGTTCTACATTTTTAGTTGAGACAAGGTTTCACCATGTTGGCTAGGATGGTCTTGATCTCTTGACCTCGTGATCCAAGAACCTCGACCTCCCAAAGTGCTGGGTTTACAGGCATGAGCTACCGTGCCTGGCTGAGTTGCTTTTTTTTTTTTTTTTTTTTTTTACATGATTATTGGCCATATGTCTGTCTTCTTTTGAAAAGTGTGTGTTCATGTCCTTTGCTCACATTTTATAAGGTTGTTTGTATATTTAAAGTGAAAAAAAGTGGGAATTTCTTTGCAAGCTAAATAACTATTCCTAACAGTACTGCAAAAAGATAATGTGTAATAGAACTAGAGAGTGGTCAGTCTATTAAAACATAAGAAATGAAGAAATTTTGAATTTACTCAAATATAAAGGTTAATGGCTGGGAAATTTTCTCTTGCCATTTTTCAAAGCCCAAGGTGAATAAATTAATATGCATTTGAAATTCATAATGTGTGAATGAAATTGAATCATAGAATTCTGAGAAGTATCTCAATAATCATAGAATCATTTCTTTTTAGAACATTTTTCATAGCTCTCTAGTGTGTTTATATTAATTTAAACATCACTTTCTCCTTTTTTTATCCCTATGAATAATAAGGATCTTAACAGAGAAAAATATGTACTGCAGTGTAAACATACTTTTATGCCATTGCTGAACTATGTCAGATTTAAATTTGAATATTCACTATTATTATAATCAAAAGCATTTTTATAAAACCATTTTATTTTTTAATAGTAAACTATAATATTTCAGGAGACATAGACATAAACTTTATTTTTAAATTTAAAAAACTAAGTTAATGTATAACTGCAATAAAAATAAGAATTAAATCTAAAAATTAAAGATTAATAAAGCTCAGAGAAACTTTAACAATGGCAAATCAGTACTTTCCCAACTGCAGCACATAAAAGCCAAATGTTTCTATTAAATAGTTTCTTTGAAATCTGCTTGACTTGTTTGTAAACTTACTGTGTGAAATGTTGTTTTATTTTCTAGTTCAGTCATTTTTGACATTTGACAGAGTATTACTAGGTGAGAGTCTTTACAGTACATTTGAGCCTATAACAAACTTTCAAAAGTTCTAAACTGTGATTTAAAAAGTGAAATACATTAATCCTGAAATTTCTAAACAAGACAAAGGCCTTGTTGTATTAATTACTTATAATATATTCAATAAGATACAAAGTCTTGAGATGCATATAGTGTAAAATTTTAATTCAGAAATTAAGAAAACTAATATATTTTTTCAGTGTGTATGTTTAGTGGTTTCTCTGGTCATAATTTGGTTCACCTAAGCTTGACATTTTCAGTAATATTAAGAGCTTATCAGAGGACAGAACCTGAATGAATGCTCATTTCTAACTATTAAATTCTAAGCTGTACTCACTTTTACTTTCTCTTTTTCTCATAAATATACATTTAGATATACATGTAATTACTAGTATAATATTATATGCTCATAATGATTAAGCTATTTTTGTTCACCAAATTGAATGTTCTTCAATATACTTCTCTTCTTGTTCTTGGACCCTTAGCATCTTTTTTATCATTTTTCCCCAACTTATTCATAAGGAGGACAGGCTGCAGAACACAAAAGGCATGTAAAAAATATCACAAGTCTTTATAGGTTACTTTGTTAGCTTTGATCCCTAGAAGAGCAATTCTTCTTAATGTTTTGATATGTGCAGATAGGGCAAGGTAATTGATGTCTGAGAGAAGAAATTGCAAGAAACAGGTCAAAGATGGAAAAATGTAGTGCCTTGATGGAAAGGATGAGTGTATTAGCTTTTCTTGTATTTTTTTATTGATAATTTTACTGTAATTATGTATGTTTTTCTTTAAGTATTAGTGACTATGTAATCTGTACAGTACTAAGACATATAGGCATGAGTAACTTGACAAATAAGGTGACATTCCTTCCTACTAATTTTTAAAATAAATTTGATTATATATATTTAAGGTATGGGCCACATGATGTTATAAGATACGTATGGGTAGTAAAATAGTAACTCTAGTGAAGCAAATTAACATCCATTATCACACGTAGTTACCCATTTTTCATGTGTGTGTAGCAAGAGCAGCTAAAATCTATTCATTCACCAAAAGTCCCAAATACAATGCAATATTTTTAACTATAGTCCTCATGTTATACATTAGGTCTGTAGATTTGTTTATCTAAATATCTGATGCTTTTTGTCTCTTGATCTAAATCTGCACATTTTCTCCCCACCCACAGCCTCAGACCTTGGCTTTATAACCACAGTTTTATTCTCTATTTCTGTGTATTTGAGTTCATTTTTTTAGAGTCTACCTATAAGTGAGATAATTACATTTGTTTGTGTCTAACTTATTTCACTTAGCATAATATCTTTCAGTTTCATCCAGGTTGTAACAAATGGCAGGATTTCCTTCTTTTATAAGGTCGAATAACATTGTGTTTGTGTGTACACAAACATAATTTCTTTATAATTTTGCCCATGTTCATTGCAGAATTATTCATAATAGCCAAGATATGGAAAAATCTTATTACTTTTTGGATTGATATTTATGAAATATTTGAATTACTGTACTATAAATATGTTGAATAAATCAAATCAGCCTCCAAATCCAATTGCAACCCTGACCAGTTTGAAGCAAGAAAAATATATTCAAGAAAATCATATAAATTCTCTCTATTCCTCTCTCTCTCAGATGCCTGTACCAGTCAAGAATTTTACTGGCTGCATAGAAGTTATAGAAATAAACAACTGGAGATCTTTCATTCCATCCAAGGCAGTGAGAAACTATCACATTAACAATTGCAGGTAAAACACCAGTAGCTATTTTTCAAATAATCTGTTCAAATAACCATACCTAAAGGTATCATTTCCAATTGAAATAATCTAATCAAGGATGAAGTATATTTCATTCTTTTTGTTTTTGCTTCACATTCCTACATTCTACTTCACTGTCTTACAGATTGAATTTTTAAGCTATATCCCAATTAAGATGGACCATTACTTATAAAGGGTATCTGTTTTGTGCTATATAAAATATACCATCCAACGAATAATCAGTCACAATCAGAAAACATCCTCTATCAGAGTTAGTTTAAAAATGAAGCATGCTGACAAGCATGCCTGTGTTATATTGTGTGGAGTGCTAAAATACATCCTTTCTCCAAATTATCACTCTTAAAAAATTGTCTTGTTCTTCAGTTTCCATTAGTGGAGATGCATTTCTTTCAGACTCTGCCTCTAGCTACCGAAATCTCCAAACATGGCTTTTAATTGGGTGAACTAAAGAGATAGCACAAAGAAAATATTAGCCATTCATGCATTGGTAAAAAGTAGTTAAAATTTTGTTTCTTCCCTGATATTATTGAGAGGGAACTCAGACAATTAAAATGACCCTTTATAAAAAGGGTTATTTTGGGAGTATTATGGTAAATTGGAAAAGGAGATGTAAGATATCATGGTGAGGCAGGTTATTTGATCACAGGACAGCATAAAAGCTCACATCTTAATCAGTGTAAGGTCGTTCCTCATGGAAGCCCAGAGCAGCTCTAGCCATCTGGATTTTTGAACACTCTTTTCCTTTAGAAGACCTGTGGGATGATTTGAGCCTCGCAGTTTTGTTTCGCATTTCCCTAATTATTAATGTTATTCACCATCTTTTCATGTGTATATTGGATATTTGTGTATCTTCTCTTGAGATTTTCATATATATATTGGATATTTGTATACCTTCTCTTGAGACATTTCTATTTGATTTTTTGTCCATTTTTGAATTGGATTGTTTCTTTGTTTAGTCTTAGGAGTTATCTATATAATCTGATTATTAATCTCTTATCAGATATATGATTTGCAAATCTTTTCTTCCATTCTGAGTTGTCTTTTTACTCTGTTAACAATATCTTTTGATGCACAATTTTTTTAGTAATGTCTGTTTTTTCTTTTATTGCCCATGCATTTGGTGTCATATCAATATCTAAGAAATAACTGCCAAATTCTATGTTGTGAGCCTTTTCCCCTATGTTTTCTACTGAGAGCTTTAAATTTTAGCTTTTTAATCCATTTTTAGTTAATTATTGTATATGGTGTTAGGTAAGGGTCCAACTATTTGGGTCATTCTGTTGTATGTGGATATCCAGTTTCTTCAACACCCTATGTTCACAAGCATTTTGACACACTAGGCATGAGCAATCTGAAAAAGTAATTGCAAAATCTATTTTATTTACAATATCATCAACTAAGTTCAGTTGAGTCTACTTTTTATTTTACTTAATACATCTAACTAAAGATTTGTCAATGTTGTTGAATTTTTCAAACAACCAACTTTGTTTTCATCAATGTCCTCTCTAATTTGGGTTTAGATTGTTTTTTCTTCTTTTTTTAGCTTATTAAGTTGTAGTTAACTTACTGAATTTGAGATTTCTTATTTTTTAACGTAAGCATTTATGGCTATGAATTTCCCCCTTAGCACTGCTTTCACTGCATCTCGTACATTTTGGTGTGTGTTATATTTTCATTTTTATTTGTCTCTAAGTATTTTTCTACTTTCCATTATAATTTATTCCTTGATCCTTTGGTTGTTAAAAAGAGTGTTTAGTTTCCACAGATTTATAAATTTCTGGTTTTAGTTCTGTTATTGATTTTCAGCTTTAACCATTGTGATCAGAAAAGATAATTTATATGACATACGTCCTTCCTCTATTGAGATTTAATTTGTGGCCTAACATATAGTCTATCCTGGAAAATGTCCCACATGCTTTTAAGAATGTGCATGCAACTGTTGTTGCATAGTATGTTCTGTGTATGTCTGTTAGATCTAGTTGGTTTATTGTGTTAAGTCCTCTGTTTCCTTAATTATCTTTTACATGGTGACCCTATTAATTATTGAGAGTGGCTATTGAATTCTCCACTATTATTGTAGAATTGTCCATTTCTTCCTTAAATTCTGTCTTTTTAGCTTCATATATTTTGATAATCTGTAATCAGTTTCATAAGTGTTTATACACTGGGTCTGTCCTACAGACGCTGACCCAGTGACAGATGAAAGACGTACACGGACACAGATATTTTGCTTGTCAGTGTGGCTAAAGGGCTCTACTGCCAGAGTCTGCAGCATCGGCCTCAATAAGCTAGTGAAGTTTGCATTTATTTAGTACAGATTAAATGACAAAGGTCTCAAGTAAATGCCACTAGAGGGTAATTAATTTTGCTGAACCCCTGAATAGAGAGCAATCATGCACCCTTGATGATCAAAGGTTGGTCTGAGGACCACATGAGTAAACAAGCCATTTAGATAAACTCCCTCATTTGTATGTACTTTAAGCTATTAACTCAAGGTAAGAGGATTAGTCTGCCTTCAGCCATAACCCTATCCTGAGGCTTTTACAAAACCTACTGACCTTCCAAGAAGGTTTGTGTCTATTTTACAATTTTACCCACTACCCTGACTGAACTCTTATATTTCCCCCTTTTCTGTTATTTTGCATCAGGCTTTGTTGATTGAAGAGTACAGATGTGTGCAGCAACAGGTCAGGCATGCTGGACACTGCTCGTATTCCGGCTTTGAATCCTAGAATTAGTAAATAACATAAGACAAATATGAGTATAATTAGCAACATTCTTTTCCAATCCCTATGGAATTTAGTTCCATGTGTACTGTTACTAAGGAACCCCACTGGGTATGTGATAATCTCTCTTAGCCAAGCAATCACACTGTTAGAAGCTGGG
Organism: Chlorocebus sabaeus; assembly: GCF_047675955.1. Lineage (NCBI taxonomy): Eukaryota > Metazoa > Chordata > Mammalia > Primates > Cercopithecidae > Chlorocebus > Chlorocebus sabaeus. The sequence continues at coordinate 64,127,958 of NC_132920.1, read as the reverse complement.
AAGTGGGTGTTTGAGTGTAGCAGGTACCATATGCAGGCAGAGTGAGAGAACTTGAAAAAGGTTAATAAAGCATAGCAAGGAACACATTATCTGGAGTGAATGATGTGTGTGTCTGGAGCAGGATTTGTTCAGCCTCTTGAGTTGTCTTTTCAGCATCCCCCAGGTAATGTACCAGGGGGATGTCTAGTCATGGTATAGTTTGATGTGTCATGCTGGAATCCAAAGAGGACCTGAGGGGGTGTGAACATAATCATATCCTCTTCCCCATGTTAGCAGTTCATTTGTACCACACCATTCATTACTGTTTACATCTTTCCATAAAATTGCAGGTTTTGTGTCTTGAGAGGTTTTAGCAAAGTGCTTTTCCACAGCTGATTGAAATTTATCTAAATTTTAAAAATTAAGGGTAAATAAGGCTTGTGCTAGTAGTGTTGCAGGGTCCTTACTCATACTCCCCCTTTTTTGAGCATATTTTTAAGGGTGGGGTGGGCACATTCTATTATGGCTTGTCACTGGCGCTTATATGAGATGCTTGTGGAATGTTGGGTATTCCATGTGTGACAAAATTGTTGAAATTGTGAGCTGGCATAAGTGGACCATTATCAGTTTTAATTTTGTGGGTTGCCCTATAAATGCAAAAGTTAAATGAAGATGTTTAGTGACATATCAGGTGGACTCTCCAGGAAGAGCGTGTGCACTAATTAGATGAGCGTTGTTATTAATGGACACATGTACAAATCTAAGTTTTCCAAATTTAGGGATGTAACATCTGTTTGCCATAACTGCCATAGTCCTAGAGGACTAGAACCCTCTAGGGTTAACACCTGTTGAAAGAGGGGATATGCCTGTGAGCTGGCAATCTGGGCATTGCAGAATAATTTGTTTAGCTAGTCTCTGGGTAGGGTGAAATTGCTTAGTTAAGTTTCTCCAGTTTTGGTGGAAGAACTGATGTGATTCGGTGTCTTGGTCAAGCAGTGATGTCATAACCTGAAGGTCTGCTTGATCATTGCCATAAGCCAATGGGCCAGGCGGTGAGCTGTGGGCTCGAATGTGTGTAATAAAAATAAGATGTGTATGTTGATTTAGCAATTGCTGAAGTCAAAAAGTGCACACAGGGTGGGCTTTAGAGTGGACTTAATTATGGCTGTCTCAAGGTTCTGCAGTAAATAAACAGAGTGTCACTAACTTTATTGATGGGTTGAGCGGAAAATGCCTCCAAAGCCAATATTGAGGTCCCAACCTCAGCTTTTTGAGTGCTAGTAAACCCAGAACGAGGAGGAAATTATGTAGTCTCCACCAAATGGCTATTTTTCCATGTTTACCAGAACCATCAGTAAATAGTGTTAAAGCGTTAGGTACAGGGGAGTGAACTATTTTTGCAAGTAACATCACAGAAGTACGAGATAAGAACTGAAAGAGTTTATCAGCAGGAAGGGCATGGTCCATATGGCCTGTATAATCAGAGAGGGCTATTTGCAAATTGATAGTTAATGGCAATACTGCTTCAAATTGCTTTCTACTTAAAGAAATCCTGATGATATCAGGATCATAACCTAGCAATTGATTGCATTGTCTGCAACCTGAATTTATGAATTTACTGATTATAGGGAAAGAGTGTTTTAGTCCCAGTATGTGAGCAAAAACCCATTCTAGAAAGCATAGTACTGGGGCCATCTATCCTATTAACCCTGTAGGGGAGTGTTTAGTGGGAAAAATAAACAATTGAATTGAATAGCCTGGGTCTATGCAATCTAGTTGCCTGTGAGAAATGGCTTGTTCTGTTTCCTTGATTATCCTTTTTGCTGCAGGAGTTAAATACCTGGGAGAATCCAGGGCTCAATTGCCCTTTAAGATAGAAAACAGGTATTGCAACTTATCAGTAGGTATGTCCAAGGTGGGCTGAAGCCAGTTAATATCACTTAGTAATTTCTGATAATCATTTAAGTAATCATTTGAGGTATGTAAGTTGCTAGTATTTAATTTAACATTTTGAGGTCTTACCAGGGAGTTAGTATGTACCCAAGATATTTCCAAGAAGAGGACATCTGTACTTTTTCAGGTGCAATCATTAAATCTCTTAAATGTGTATTCCTTATGACAGAGTTACTAGCTTTAAAAGTATTGGCTCCGTTAGGGCTGCTAGTAAAATATCATCCATAAAATGAATAACCTTGCAATTAGAAAATTCTTTTCTACTAGGGAGCAAAGCTTGATTTACATGAAACTGACACATGGTAGGACAGTTTAGCATCCCTTGAGGAAGCAGTTTTTAATGAAATCAGCAAGCTGGCTTTTCATTATTGATAGCTGGTATTGTAAACACAAATCTTTCTCTGTCCTGTTCTGCTAGTGGAAGGGTATAAAAGCAGTCAATAACAATTGTAAGTCAATCTTGAGGAATCACTGCGTGGAGGGAAGGCCATGTTGAAGGGGCCCTGTAAGTTGCAAATTAGCATTAATAGCATATAGATCATGCAAAACCTTCATTTACCAGATTTTTTGGGAATGACAAAAATGGGTGAATTCCGGGGGCTGTGTGATGGTTCTGTATGGCTGGCTTTTAATTGCTCCTCAACTAATTCATGGGCTCTTTTTAATTTCTCTCCCTTTGGCGGTTACTGTTTTACTTAAATTGGATTTGGAGAGAGTCACGTTAGGAGTAAGGGAGAAACAACAACAGTGGCCATTATCAGAAAGAGGTCTTTTAAATTCTTCAATTTTACTTGTATCTTAGAAGATAATTATAATCTGGGATGTCTTTTATATACAAGAAACACATGAAATTTTGCCATGGGTCACCTGTGGAGCCAGAGGCAGCAGTGTTGCACTTGCCTAGGCGCTGCTTTTTGACTGTGTCGCTTCTGCCCCCTGCCAGCCTGGGGTGTCACGAGCTTCCCCGCCACCGAGCTTTTTCTTCCACCCATTGTCAGCTTGGCCATATGGCTCTGGCCTCTAATGCCTTTTCTTAAATTTTTATAAACATTAAAAGAAATGGGTTTATATACCCAATTGCCTTGTTGATCTTGCATTACTGGGCAGGCTAAGAACTCTCCTTCTAATGCCGCTTGCCTAAGACAGGGTCCCATGACTGTAGCACATTCCTTTGTCTTTTTTCCAATTTATTAGAGGAGGGGACTCAAGCAAACCTCCATTTCCTCTTTGTTATTTTGGCCTGGTGACAGCACATCTGAGGGACAAGGAGATGGTAAGGTAGGTGACAGTTCCTCCTCCTTCCCCTTTTTAGGCTCTTCTGTGTATAATGGGACCAGAGCCAACCTCACAAAGCTCAACCATTGCCCATGATGTTGTTTCCAATTTCTCCCCACTTGTTCCCAGAGTTCTATGTCTAGCATACCTCCTTCTGAGAACCATGGGTTATGGAATACAATAGTTTGCATTAGTTCCCTTAACAGAGCCTGTGAAACTGAGGCTCCACTAGCTTTAAGCAGCTCTTTCAATACTTTTATATACTGTTTCTGTTGAGCTGATAACTGTTGTCCCATGATGAAACCCTAGCCTGAACATTACCCCGGAACTTGCAAATCCCGAGCGGGCACCAGTGACTTACTGACTCACTGACTGCGCAGTCCTTTTCACCTTCATTTTCGAGGGTTCCGTCGCAAACACCATTCCATTGCAGCATTCCTCGCATGAGGCACCACATGCTGGGGTCTGACCCACAGACCCAGGTTGCACAACGGATGAATAATGTACTCAGACACTGATATTCAGTGAAAGAGAAGGCCAGGGCCAGGCCGATCACAGAGTTGTGACAGCCCTGCGTGCCCTGACTAGCTGTCTCTACAGGCATTTATTGAGCACAGATTTAAATGACAAAGGCTTTGAGTTAGCACAACTGTGGATAATTAATCTGGTCACCCTCACCCGGGGAGATCAGTTCTGCCCACGAATGATCAAAGGTTGGTCTTAGGACCACATGAGTAAACAAGCTATTTAGATAAACTCCCTTACATTCCTTTGTACCTACTTTAAGCTATTAACTCAAGGTAAGAGTACGAGGCTGCCTTCAGTCATAACCCTATCCTTAGGCTTTTGCAAAACCTTCTAGCCTTCCAAGAAGATTTGTGTCTATTTTACAATTTTTCCCACCACCCTGACTGAAATCCTACATTTATATATCTTCTTGCTGTATTGAGTCATTTATTAACATATAATGTCCTTCTTTGGTGTTAACATTTTTTATTTTAAAGTCTATTTTGTCTGATATTAAGCTAGCAACCCCAACTCTCTTTTGGTTACTATTTGCATGTAATCTTTTTTTTTCATCCTTTCAGTTTTAATCTATTTAAATTTGTGTTTTTAGATCTAAAGTAAATCTTTGGTATAGAGCATATAGTTGAATCAAGTGTTTTTATCCATTCTGCAGGTTTCTGTTTTTTGATTCAAGAGTACAAACATTTATAATTAAAATAATTGCTAAGAAGGGATTTGCTTCTGCTATTTTGTGATTTGTTTTCCTTATTCTTTATAGTTTTTGTCTCTCATTTTTTACATTACTGTCTTTTCATGTTTAGTTTATCTTTTATAGTGAAGTATTTAAAAATTTTTTTCTAATTTTATTTTGCATACATTCTATAGCTATTTTCTTTGTGGTTACCATGCAATTAACAGCCTAACGTCATTAACACTCTAAGTTGAGTTTATAACAAACAAAACTCTACTCCTTTAACTGCTCTGTTCCCACTCATTTTGGCTGTTGATGGCACAAAATTGCATCTTTATACATTGTGTGGTCCCCCAAAACTAGTAATTTTTGAAATGTGTTAGTCTTTTAAATTATTTAGAAAACAAAATATAAAGTTATAAACCAAAGTTAAACATTAACTTTTAGAATAATTTTAATGCATTAATCTCATTTAGAAAACAATTATTAGCAATTATTATAAAACAAAAAGTGCATTATAAGCCATTTAGCTTTGATAATTGCCTATGACTTTACTCCTATTTCTTCATTCGATATACAGTTACTGTCTAGGGTCTTTCATTTCACACTGCAGGATTCCCCTTGAGCATTTCTAACAAGAAAGGTCCAGTGGTAACAAACTTTCTTAGCTTTTGTTTATCTGGGAATGTCTTAATTTCTACCCTTTTTTTTTTTTTAATTGAGACAGTCTTGCTCTGTCACCAAGACTGGAGTGCAGTGGCACTATCTTGGCTCACTGCAACCTCTGCCTCCTGGGTTCAAGTAACTCCACTGCCTCAGCATCTTGAGTAGTTGGGATTATAGGCACATACAACACCTGGCTAATTTTGTATTTTTAGTAGAGATGGTGTTTCACAATGTTGGCCAAGCTAGTCTCAAACTTCTGACCTAAGGTGATACACCTGCCTCGGCCTCCCAAAGTGCTGGAATTACAGGCATGAACCATTGCACCCAGCTCTTCCTAACTTCTGAAGGACTCTTTTGTCAAATGTAGAATTCTTGCTTTACAGAGTTGTTTTTTTTCAGCATTTTGAATGTTTTAAACTTTTACTTTCTAGCCTACAAAATTATTGATGAGAAATCTAGTCTTATTGAGAATCCTTGTATGTGAAAAGTAATTTTCTTTTGCTGCTTTTAAGAGTTTCACTTCATTTTTAGTTTTCAAAAGTCTGATTTTAATATGTATCCATGTAGCTCTGAGTTTGTTTTATATGGAGTTTCTTAAAGACTTCTCAAGTCTTTTATAAACCCTTTCCTGGGCATGGATGGCCATTTTTAAAATTTCCTCATATATGCAGTTATTTTTGAATGTTCTAATCTTTAGTGGTTAGCTTCCAAAAGTGTGAAAAGAGACAAACACTGAGGAGAAAAATAGTTCAAGGTGGTGGGGAGTAACAGCAATGCAGGGGAAGTGTGACAATGACCACTATCTATTTCACTGATCAGCTATATTATCAGAAGCAGTAATCAGTGATCAAAGCACAGATGTCTAATATGTGGAGAATAGGATCCTTTCTGTCCACATGGCCCTCACAAGCTGTGTGCAGACTGCACCAGAAACATGCACACACCTGCCTGCCACATGACTAAGAAGTGGGGCGTGGGTGCATGCTACTGTTTTAAGAGCTGAAACTGACCAAAATTAATCACAATTTAATTTAGAAGCCTTCACCTGGAAAGTTGTAAACCTTCAATAGACTTCACTATTTCAAAATAGTTACATCAAAAATATTCTGGGCCAGGCATGGTGACTCACGCCTGTAATCCCAGCACTTTGGGAGGCCCAGGCAGTTGGATCATGAGGTCAGGAGTTCAAGACCAGTCTGGCCAACATGGTGAAACCCCATCTCTACTAAAAATACAAAAATTAGCCTGGCGTGGTGCACACACCTGTAGTCCCAGCTTACTTGGGAAGCTGAAGCAGAATTGTTTAAACCCAAGAGGCAGAGGATGCAGTGAGCCAAGATCACGCCACTGCACTCCAGCCTGGGCAACAGAGTGAGACTCCATCTCAAAAAATTATATATATATAATTTTTTTTTTTTGAGATGGAGTGCCAGTACAATTGCTGTCTAGGTAGCGAGATAGATTTCTTGTGATTCCTACTCTGCCTTATTTCCTTTATTAATTCTTATAAAATAAAATGACAAATTCATTATGCATTAACATGAATAATATAACATAGCATGTTTTATGCAAAACAGTTTTACTTTTCCAAAACAAGTAAAAATAATGATAAGAGTGGCACTATATTATGTATCAGCAAACATATTTAATACCTGCCTTAATACAGCTAGATCCTCATAGGTGCTTCTGCATTCAATCTGTCCTATAAGTATTTTGCTGAAGTAGTTGGAGAAATTTTGGCCTCCCAACACATATATATTTTGAAAAGATAAAAGAGTTTTAATAGACTTTTCAAATAATTGAGTACCCCTCTTTGCTATTATGCCAAAATTGATAACTAATAAATTGTTAAAGGTGAGTTGAAAAGTGGAATGTAAAACCCAATCAATGGGCATTTTATATTCAATTAAATTAACATTCATTGCTCTATCTTGCATTTTGAATGGCTCTTTTACTCATGCACAATTTTTTGTTGCCAAAATATTGGTCTCTTGAGTTATTCAGCTCTACCAAATGTCAACATATATCTTTGTAAAATATTTAAAAATAATATTTGTTAATATCCCCTACAATCTCACCAGAAAAGATTTTAAGTATTGTATAGCCGTCATTCTGACCATGGTAGATGACTTGCCCACAATTCTGAAATATGCTTGAAAGTTCAAATTTTAACATTGGCAACAAATGCTGTTAGCTGTTTTCTTTGGAGTGGCAGCCCCATTTTCTTTTTGAGAAAATGTCTACCCAGTACCCAAGAATGCATAATCATAGCTTAAAATTTAGTTGTTCTTTTATGTAAAACTGTGTTCCACAAAAATTAGCAGCTAGTTGGTCTTACACATCAAAAATGACTCATGTTTCTCCTTGAGGCCATCATCTTACTCCAGTGTACAGCACAAATACTTCATGCATACCCCTTTTCATCATACACATTATTAAAAATGTGTATAATTCATAACTTATATTTGAATAAAGTTAATGTTACCACTGTTTCAAGTACAATCATCTTAAATTTTTTAATTAAAGTGATAATACTATATCTAGTACAGTTGGTGCCACTATTTGTATCATACTAAGCCATCAGTAGTTTGATTCACTATTACCTTTGACTATCAGTGCAAATATAAAGACAGTGAAAAAGTCTAATAACATTTAAATAACCCCCAAATGACACTATGAGAATTGAAGCTCGCCACTAATTTGTCTGGTGGCTCTGTTTACTTATTACAGCAAGGCTTATCTGGACAGATGGTCCTTGGAAGACTGTGTGTGATGCAGCATTTTATTACAGGGAATGTAGTCTTACTTTACCATTTTATATTAATTATATCACTGAGGTTTTATTATTGAGAAGCTAAAAGTCTTACATACATGAAGGAAGTAAGGTGACTATCACCACAAATTGTAAATCTCTTGCTTGATGCTCAGTGACACATTTTTAAAATTTACCAAAAGATTTAAATTTCTAGAATAGTTTGATCTATTTCCTCACCTCTTCTTTGCAATCAGCTTTATGCTGATATAAGAAAATCTAGAAATAGTTATTAACATAGCATTGACAGAGAAATTGATTCACCAATTTGGTATTTTGGTTTTTGTTTATTTGGTGATGGTGATTGTTATTTGGTTTTATGTTTGCTTGAATCATTTTACCAAGGTTTTTTACAACAGTAAAGTTGATACTAATTGTATCTGTGTATATGGCAAATATTTTCACCTATGGATTTTCACCTCATAACATTTTCTCTATTTTATAGTCACCTACATTTGTTTCACCTGTGTTCTTAATAATTAGGTAGAATATACATCAGGTACAAAAATTTTATTATCACATATTTGTTTATGTCTTATGCCCAAAATATGAAAGATTGATTTTTCTCATTCAGGCAGAGTAGACAGGTTTCAATGTAGTATGATATAAAGAACAGCTAAATCGGTTATTCTACCTCTAGTTTCTTCCCTGCAGAAGCACTCATGTGTAATCTAATGACTCTCTGAATAGCCTTATTAGAAATAGTAGAAATTTGCAAAGCAGGGAAATGGATGTTTAAAAAGGTAATAAATAAGATGGAATAGTAATACTTATAAGTCAGTGAAAATAATGCATCAATATGGATAATTTTTAAAAAGACTTTGTAAAAAAAAGTAACTATGAGAAACATACCATTTACATACACCTTTAAAGCTACCTTATATCCAAACACCATCTTGCCCTTTATTATACATTCTCAAATTTTTCCATATAAAGATAACGACTCTGGACTAAATGTTATGTTACATTACCCTGCCATCCTCTTTTAAATAATTACTGTTCCTGAATGAATGTGTTGTGATAATAGGCACAAGTATTTTAATAGAAGGAAATGATTCAGAAACCAAAGATAGAAAGCACCAGAGATCATTTGCCACTTTTATCCTCCCCCACATATCATCTGAAAATGTCATTAGTATCACTAAATTGGACATTATTTGCTTTTCAATAGAGAGTAAGTTATAAAGCATATAACATGTGTTTATACGTTTGTGGTAACTATCTAGAAACCCTACTTTTAAGTAAACATTCATTTTAAATGTTTGTACACATACAGGTATTTGGCTATTCTTTAAATAATAGCAATAAAGTGACCAGTTTTGTGAAATCATAATTTCCTCAAATGATTTGAGCTTTTATTCCATGTGCAAATTCTGTCCTTCCCATTTCATGAGGGAAATTAAGATTAAATGCATAGTTTTTGGTATGGTCTCTGCTTACATTTTTAAAGTGAAGTGACATTTTGATATCATTAATAGTCTGATTCTAAAGCTTAGAACCAATCATATAGAACTGTAAAGAAGAACAATGACTCTGGAACCATACATTGAACAGTGGTTGTATTACTTATTTCCTATGTGACTTCATGGTCTCTTCATCTATAAATGGTGATGTTGACAATAATACTGACCACAGAGTATTGCATGATTTGATATATATTTTTAAAAATCCTCAGAATGGGGCCAAATACATAGCATGTATGTTATAATTTCTAGTTATTGTTATTGTACTTGTTGTTGTTTATCATTTGCTTCTCCTCAACCTAAAAGTCAACATAGTCCCTTTTCCTGAACTTTTCCGAAAAGCAACTAACACAAAATTTGGTTGGGGAAGGGTCACGAAGAGGTCAGATATTTCAGAAAACAGCGCAACAAAACAAAGATGTAAATATATACATATGCTATCCTCAATCTTAGAAATACCTTAACTACTCTTACCTCAAATCTTAAAGATCTGCTCTTGAACTCAGTCCCAGCCCTTCTTCCTTTTTCCAATTTCTGTTCCTTCCCTGTAATCTATCCTCAACTCATTATTCCAGAAACCCTTAACCCCGTACTCTCTAGAAACTCAATTTATTTTATTTTATTTTGTCATATGAAGAACAATTAACTTTCATAATATTATTTTTTTAACTTTTGGACCATGCCCCAGGATTAATCTTTTCATAATTAAGTGTTTGAACATAGTATTTTCACAAACTAAAGGCTATTCCCAAAAGTAATTTAAGGTGTTTCTCCTTGTTACACAGACTTAATCACAACACATGGTTAATACGCTGCAACTCCAGAAGGATTGCTTCTGCCACGTTACACAGATGGGAACTAGAGAGCTTGCCTGCTGGTTTTGTGGAAGTGGGCTTGAGTTAAGCTGTGTGTTTCTGTGGAGAGGATTTAAAAGTCAGATACACCAAGTTTCAAAGTTCAGCTGTGTTGCTTACTATTGACACAACCTTAGGAAAATTACTTAACCTCTCTGTACTTCAGTTTCCTTACCAATAAAGTAGAGACAATAATATTGGTAATAATAGGGTTAACATAAGGAAAAAATGAAATTGTATATAAGCAATGCACTTAGTTCAATGTGTGGACACAGAAGTTATTTCAATTTTGTTAACTGTTATAATCAGCCACCTTCACATATGCTTATTTGACAATATTCCCAATAAATTTATAAGAATAATCTAAGAATAACACTTTTTATAAGAACTCCAAAAGCCCTACCTTAATTTTTTAAAGTATCTATTTTTATTCCAGTAAAAAATAAGTGAGAATAATACACTAAAATAAATAAAAGAAATAGATACAAAGACCCTTAAGAATAGAGAACAAATACAAAATTCATAGACTTTTTTATATTATATATTGGATTTATTTCTATTCCCATTTGACTTTTTAATTTTGCATAAGTTTTTAACTGAAATATGGTTTCACTTCCCTGCACTGTAAAAGTTGCCAATGTTCTATTCCTGTCTTTTTCAAATCTTTGTGCATTGTATGCTTTTCTTGACAATTGAAAGCTATCAATATTTATATTTTAAAATCTATTTTAATACTTGGGAAATGAAACATTCAGGGAAATGAAACTATTTTCAGTTTTGCAATAAAATGAATATAGTTAGGTTTTACTTATACAAATATAATCCCATATGATATAATTTGAAATGAATCATTTTCAGATGTAGCTATTTGAGGTTACATATTTTATTACTATAAACAATAGATTAATGACAGCTCCGTTAAACTATTGCATATATTTAAAACTGTGGTGACATTGATAAGAGTCATATCCTCTAGTCCTCTCAGGCATCTATATTTTCAATATCTGCTTTTGGTATTAACAGATGGCAGTCTTTCAAATGCTTATCATGGCCTTCAGAATAAAAGTTAAACTCTCTACTAGGTTTACAACAGAAGAGCTTATATACCCCCTCCATAATGTAAAATTTTCCCATAGAAGTAGTTGCCAGGCAATGATAATGTGCTCAGTGTCCTCCATCCCTCTTACATCTAGGTAGGGCTACAGAGCTAGTCCTCATCAATGGAATGCCAACTAAAGTGTGTGACTTCTGTCTTATCTTTATAAAATGTATGGATGAGGAAGACTTCAAGGACACAGGTTATGATCGAAGCTTCTGAAGTTAAGAAAGCTATTTCTAGAGCCTCCCGCAAGAAAAAACATGAAGAAGTTATAATACTAGAAGTAACACAGGCTCATTAAGATATGTTAGTGAAGTATAAGAACCAACTGCATCAAAGATCAAATCAAAGGTTGCTCCATTTCCTCCAAGCATATTGTTCAGATCACCTCAGGCATCTGTCATTAAGTTGAGAGATAAAGGTATAAGAGGAAAAGAAAAAGAAATAGAGCCAGCTTTAGAATTATGCCAAAGAAAGAACAACATGTATTGTTATTAACATGTATCAGACTAGATACAAATCTATCAGTGCTTCCTAAATTTTGATTTAAGTATAATTTCAAAAAAAAAAAAAAACCCACAAACCTAAGTCAAAAAAAAAAAAAAAAGCCTGTAACTATAAAATGACACTTGGGACCCCAAAGTTATACTAACATGTAAATTTTTACAGTATGTGAAAGCTCTGCATTCCCCAAAGAGTATATACTGCCCAAACACTCTCTTCAGATATGACTGGAGGCCAGGTTCACTTGGGGCCAGGTACAATGGATGAGAAAGTTACTCCCCAAGATAATCTAATAAAAAAGCTTTATAGTATAATGCAGAGTTGCACAGCAATATACTCTCATTATAATATCATTATACTATATTATCTATTATAATGCTTTGCCTCTCTGCATTATACTAGAGTAATGAATAGCCACTTTTAATTATTGCTGTGCAATCATGTTTCTCCATTTCTATATGGGCATTTTGTGCAGTTACCCTGCCCCTACTCCACCTGTTTATATCAAGGATGGTAGAAGAATTGTCTTTTAGTTTGTGGTTCTGCAGACCTAAAAGAGCCACAGCCGAATGGAGAGAACTGGACATCACACAGAAATCACTGACACTGAGCTAGATACAGTGATTGGATGGATGAGATGCCTGCTGCATCTTTTGAGAAGGGGCTGGAGACATTCTGTATGAAAGAAAGGGAAAGTGCATGGATATTTAGTAGCCAGAGGAGCGGCCTAAAGGACATACATCTAACTGTCCACCAAAGCAATGTGGAACTTTCACTAAAGGCAGCAGTTCAGACAGTGGCAACCTTTTCTAGTCACCTTGCCTCAGAGATCACCAAACTGCAGGCACAAGCTAAATTCAGCCTACCACTTGTCTTTACAAAGCCTGAGAATAAAGATTTTTTAAAAAATTTAAATGGTTAGAAAAATAAGAGTAATATTTTTGACACTTGAAAATTATATGAAATTTAAATTTCAACATCTAAAAATAAAGTTCTACTGGAACATAGCCACATCGAGTCGTTTACATATTATCTATGGTTGCTTTCAGATTGCAACCACAGTTGAGTAGTTGTACCAGAAATGTAGGACCCACAAAGCCTAAAATATTTACTATCTGGCTCTTTATGGAAAAAGTTTGTCAATATCTTGTGTAAGAACATAGAACATAGACCTAGTTCTCACCAATGAAATATGAAGAGAAATAAATTATGCCACTTACAACTCAAACATATGATGCATGATTCTTTGGACTTTGTCTGTCACGTAATCTTTCTCCCCTCACCTTCTTGCTGGAGGAAGAGGACTCTAAGGCCCCCCGCCAAGAATGGCATCAAAGGATGGAGGTTTCCTAAGATCCTTCTGTTCTCTCAGTCCCATTGAACATAACCACCAGCATTAGACTACTAAGTGAGCTAAAATGAACAATTAAGTTAGGCTACAAAAATTTGGTGATAGATTTGTTACATCAGTGAAGATTATACAAACTAATGTAGGCTGCTAAAATTTTAACCTACCTAAGGTGTCAGGATATTTCTGTTTAGCCTTGAACACACTTACTTATCTGGTTCCATCGTATTCCTCCAGCTTCCATCTCACTACTGCTCCATACTAACTGTTTCTTTTTTTCTTCCACTTTATAATATTTTAACTCCTGTTATGCTGTGAACATTAAGATAAAGTCCATGTCATTAAGGAACTCATAGTATATTGGAGGGAGAATATATACACAGATAATTATAACAAAAGAGGGAGTTCCAAATGATACATATACTTCCTTGGTTGCCATAACAATGCCTGTGATTGATGGATAGATATAAGTAAACAGAGGAGAAGTTGTTTAGTACTATATGGCTGAGTAGTGCAAAGTCACCTATGCTGAGCTCATCCTGTCAGAGAGACAACTTCGTTGGCCTTTAATTCCCAAAGAAGGCATTAAGTTACAACAGACACTGTTTGGTAGGGTAGATAGTGCCTTTAAGTCTATCAGATAATTGTTGATTATCGTTATCAAGCCTTCTCACTTTTTCCACAGACATTGCCAATTTGACTGCCTACTCACCAGGTATATGTACTTGTCACACCTCAAAGAATTCTGTGCGCTAAGGCACTATATCAGTCAAAATTCAAATTTCTAAGAGTACCATATTATTCGGCCCCAGCAAGAAATGACCTCAGTTTGACTAAGGTTTATTCCTGTAGTATTCATTCATTCATTCATTCACAGTAAATATGTATTGAGCTTTTACTACTACTGATGGTCAGATTATTGTCTAGATACTGAGATATAAAGACAAAACAGTTCCACTCTGCTTGTCATAAAGCATATATTTGTGTAGCTATTTTCAGGGAGTGGGTTTTGGAGAGGGAAAGTACCCAAACCCAGCACAAAGCAGACATAACAGAATCAGAAACTACCACTATGCCTGTTCTTCCTCCTTTAGAATCTGAAATACCTTTCAAGTATTTGGGAGATGTAAAGCCTTCCCATATGACGAGAACTCCTGTCATAGAGAGAAATTGGTTAATGAATATCATATCCATTGAGTATGCTGGGATATGGGATACAACAAAACAAAGCAAAAGCAAGGGTCACTATTCTAGTGAATATATAAGAGATTTTGTGTTGCCCAAAAGAGACTCACCTTTCTCAGCCTGGGAAAATGTGGGTGTGCTTTATAAAAGAAGGAATACCTGAACTTTGTTCTAAAGTGGGAGCTTACCAGAATACAAAAGTTGAAAGCATTCTAGATAAAGAGCCAGAGAGTTTTTAATATTGCCATGTTTGGTGTTGTGGAAACATATAAATTAAGGTGGGAAGTCATGATTGATAAGCCTGAAAACAGAAGCTCAGAACAGATAATGAAGGCTTGGTGGGTTAAAGAGCTTGGAACTGCTGAGAATAAAGGTTATGTTAAGATATGCATTTTAGATGAATCACCTGAGTCACTTTATTGTAGATGTGGAGCCTAAAAGTGAAGAAATGAGACTGGAATTAGGAAGACCATATAGGAGGCTTTTTGAATAATCTAAGAAAAAAATGAGTGCCTGAAACGAGTCAGTGTTGGCAAAAATAGAGAGGAATGATGCATCTGCTCTTTAGAAGGAAATATGGCTAGATTTAGCGACTATGTTTCTAGCAGATTGAGGAAGAAAAGGAGGCAAGAATGACTCCTAGAATTTTTACTTCAGTTTCAGGGTAAAAGTGGATAACATCAGCAGATATCACCAAAAGAGGAGCACATTTTTATGGCGTTTCAGCCTGTATGCTTCCTGTGCTACTATATACTTTATTTAAAAATGCAATCATGTGGAGCACAAGAGAGAAAAGGAGAATAAAGTGGAGAGGACAGAGAGCTATATGAGGATGTGTTATCAGGCCAGATTCTGCCTGGGAATAAGCTGGACCAATGATTCAGTCTCACTGGACTCTTGTTGAAGGCCGTATAAATGACTTCCTCTTGTAACAGTTGCTCAAGGCGAAGAAAGAAAAAGAATTTGCTCAGCAGCAGCGAGGACTTGGAAGGAGTGGTCTGAGTCTCTAGAAACTGGTGAAACAAAGAGGATCTTGATTCATATGTATGAGTGGTACATTCCATTTTGGACATGCAGAATTTGAACTCTTGTGGGAATAAGCGCCCAGGTAGATATGTCCAGCATGCTGATTTATATTAAAGAGTCTGTCACCCAGTATATGATATGAATTAAAAATAGAAGTTTGAGAATATTAAACATAAAGGTAGCAGGAAAAAAACATTAAAGTGAGTAAAAAGACACCCAAGGAACGTGTGCAGAGCGAAAAGAGCAGTGGTCAGATACAAAGACCCAACACCATCTACTTCTTTTTACAGTTGTCAATCCATGAAATGCATGAAAGAACTGGCTCTTTGAAGTGTCAGTTACTGGGTTCTCAAACCCCTTTTGCAAATGACTTTTATATATCAGTGACAATAGTGTTCTTCACAGGTGTTTCATTTACTTGTAGTATTGTGTAATTCATCTCTCTCACTTAGGAACACATCAGTTCACTCATTCATACAGTCATTCAAAAATTTGTATCAGAGTTCCGCTAAGTGTTTGGGGCTCAAGGTTGAGCTTCTCAGACTTTGTTGTCTTTATAGGGCTACTTCATATCAGCCAGGGAGACTCCAAAAGTTCTCTGTGAGCAAAGCCGTGATAATATGATCATCTTTCAGGTCTATTGTTAACTATGAGATGTATTTTGTCAAGATCTGGAGGACAGTGAAGATATATTGCTTCTTTTAAAGAAAATAATGTCACCACATGAACTCTAACAACAGAGGGTAGGATTTTGAAGAGCTATGCTCACTGCTGGTGGCCATACCACCTCATTACATCTGAGAAGAACCAGTTCTTCTACGTTGCTCTATTGCTGACATTTGCAAAGGGTAGAACTTTTCAAGGCAATTTGTGTGTTAGATAGTCACTTGCTAGGTATTACGATGAGTCTACTGAGGTATGAACTGATTTCATTCACTGCGCTGGTTAGCAAGAATATGCAGTATTCAATCCTTTTCAGTATGCCATATGTATATTTCACACTCATTTTCATATTAAATTTTTATAACATTTCAGATAAAATCCCAAGCATTAAAAATAGCAGCATTTTAATATTTTATAGAAACTTTATATGTGTGAAAATACAAAATCATAGAACATAAACATAATGACTGTTTTCTGAATTGTATGTGAATTATTTTGTGACTGATGCTGGAAAGCAATTACATACTCTCTTTTTGGCTGTTATTGGAGAGTAGCTAAAGGCAGTGACTTAATTAAGGCAAACAAGAGTGAAAAACATCTGGCTTTTTAAGGTTACCTTTCATGTATATAGTTTTAACTTCTAATAAACAATTGAGCTTTAGAACTAACCTTTGTTATTCTAGTTATTTTAAAAGGAAAATAAAGGTTGGAGTTTTGTTTTTACATATAAATTATTAACATCTCACCAGGCTTCCAACACTTCTAGATTTGGTACTGAAAAGTTCAATTTTGTTAAGATGATTGTACCAGATGTATTACCATTGAAGTACAGAACATTAAACAAAAGGTATATGCTAAACATATATAAACGAATTCATTTGCTAAAGATAAACTGATAGTTTGCTTGATTTAATCAAAGTCAGGCCTATATAAGTATGAAAATACTAACAATATCAACTTAGATACATATTAAGTCTTATTCCCTAAAAGAGTAAAGCGATAATATTCAAAAATTTTAAGCTTTTCTTTTACATTTATATAGCTTGAGTCATAGAGCATGTTAAAGGAAATCTACCTTGACAGGGCGATGGACAAGATGATTTAAGTTTCCATTTTCCAATTCAAATGACTCCTATTCATATATAATATCTTTTTCTATTTTGAAGATTCTGCAATATCTGTGCAAAGCAGGGCAGCTAAAAGTGATCTCATTTTAAGGATATCACTGCCTTTGGCACATTTAAATATTACTACATAAATATTTCTATTAGTTTATCTTTCTGATGTATAATATATATTTAACTCTCCATTGACTCTGTAAGAAACAATTAAAGTGCAGACAATTGATAGGAAATGAAAACCAGGTACTATTGTATTAATTGTGTCATATTGCCTGTTTGTTAGAGGAATGTGTTAAAATCTTTCAGCATTTGAAGTGTAAACTCCTTCAACTTTATATTGGCCTCAGAATAGGACTCATGTCCTTTGTCAAAGCCTGTAAGTTTCTTCTTGGTCATCCCTCACTACTCCTGGTCTTCATTTAGGGTAGTTGTAGAGGTAGGACATGTGAGATGCTGTTGGGGTTTCCTGGGTATAGGACCTATGAATCTGAATTTGAGAAACGAAACTCATGTATGCTTAAAGCCCACCGTATTGCCAGCACTATGCTAAATACTTTATTTCTTGCTAAAATAACGTATGTGGCATATCCCATTTATCCATTTTACAGACGAGAAAACTGAACAGAAAAGGTTTAGAAGCTGACATGGTTTGGCTCTGTGTCCCCACCCAAATCTCTTCTTGAATTATACTCCCATAATTCCCATGTGTTATGGAAAGGACCCAGTGGGAGATCATTTGAATCATGGGAGTGGTTCCCCCCATACTGTTCTCATGGTAGTGAATAAGTCTCATGAGATCTGATGGGTTTATCAGGGTTTCCACTTCTGCATCTTCCTCATTTTCTATTGTCACTACCATGTAATGGCCTTTCACCTCCCATTATGACTGTGAAACCTCCCCGGCCATGTGGAACTGTAAGTCCAATTAAATATCTTTTTCTTCCCAGCCTCGGGTATGTCTTTATTAGTAGTGTGAAAATGGACTAATATAGTAAATTAGTACTAGTAGAGTGGGGTGCTGCTGAAAAGATACCCAAATGTGCAAGCGACTTTGGAACTGGGTACAGTTTGGAGGGCTCAGGAGAGCATAGGAAAATGTGTCAAAGTTTGGAACTTCCTAGGTACTTGAATGGCTTTGACAAAAATACTGATAATGATATGGACAGTGAAATCCAGGCTGAGGTTGTCTCAGATGGAGATGAGGAACTTGTTGGGAACTGGAGCAAAGGAGACTCTTGTTATGTTTTAGCAAAGAGACTGGTGGCATTTTGCCCCGCCATGGAGATTTGTGGAACTTTGAACTGAGAGAGATGATTTAGGGTATCTGGTGGAAAAATTTCTAAGTGGCAAAGCATTCAAGAGGTGATTTGGGTGTTGTTAAAGGAATTCAGTTTTAAAAGGGAAGCAGAGCATAAAAGTTCAGAAAATTTTCACCATGACAGTAGGATAGAAAAGAAAATCCCATTTTCAGAGGAGAAATTCAAGCTGGCTGCAGATGTTTGCATAAATAACAAGGAGCTGAATGTCAATCTCCAAGACAATGGGGAAGGCATCTCCAGGACATGTCAGAGAGCTTTGCAGCAGCCTCTCCCATCACAGGCCCAGAGGTCTAATAGGAAAAAAATGGTTTCGTGGGCAGGGCCCAAGGTACCCATGCTGTGAGGAGTCTAGGGACTTGTTGTCCTGCGTCCCTCCTGCTTCAGCCATGGCTGAAAGAGGTCAATACAGAGCTTGGGCCGTGGCTTCAAAGGGTGCAAGCCTCAAGCCTTGGCACCTTCCAGGTTGTGTTGAGCCTGTGGGTGCATAAAAGTCAAGAATTGGGGTTTGGGAACCTCTGCCTAGATTTCAGAAGATGTATGGAAATGCCTGGATGCCCAAGCAGAAGTTTGCTGCAGAAGTGGGGCTGTCATGGAAAACCTCTGCTAGGGCAATGAAGAAGGGAAATGAGGGGTTGGAGCCACCACACAGAGTCTCTGCTGGGGCACCACCTAGTAGACCTGTGGGAAAAGGGTCATTGTCCTCCAGACCCCAAAATGGTAGATCCACCTACCACAGCTTACAGCCACAGACATTCAACGCCAGCCCATGAAAGCGGCTGGGAGGGAGGCTGTACCATGCAAAGCCACAGGGGCGGAGCTGCCCAAGACTGTGAACCCACCTCTTGTATCAGCATGACCTGGATGTGAGACCTGGAGTCAAAAGAGATCATTTGGGAGCTTTAAAATTTGACTGTCCTGCTGGACTTTGGACTTGCATAGGCCCTGTAACCCGTTTGTTTTAGCCAATTTATCCTATTTGAAATGGCTGTATATACTCAGTACTTGTACCCCTGTTGTACTTAGGAAGTAACTAGCTTCCTTTTGATTTTACTCATAAGTGGAAGGGAATTGCCTTATCTCAGATGAGACTTTCAACTGTGGACATTTGGGTTAATGCTGAAATGAGTTAAGACTTTCGGGGACTGTTGGGAAGGCATGATTGGTTTTGATATGTAAGGGCATGATATTTGGAGGGGCCAGGGATAGAATGATATGGTTTGGCTCTGTGTCATCATCCAAATCCCATGTTGAATTGTGCTCCCATCATTCCCACCTATTGTGGGAGGGGCTTGGTGGGAGATAATTTGAATCATGGAGGCGGTTCCCCCCATACTGTTCTTGTGGTAGTGAATAAGTCTCGTGAGATCTGATGGGTTTATCAGGGGTTTCTGCTTCTGCATCTTCCTTATTTTCTGTTGCCACCACCATGTAAGACGTGCCTTTCGCCTCCCACCATGATTCTGAGGCCTCCCCAGCCATGTGGAGCTGTAAATCCAAGTAAACCTCTTTCTCTTCCCAGTCTCAGATATGTCTTTATCAGCAGCATGAAAATGGACTAACACAGAAGCATATCCAAAAGCATACCCCTGTTATAAGGTAGAACTAGGATATCACTCCAGCTTGTGAATTCCTTCTAAAAGACTAGAGATGAAAAGTGTGTGTTCACCTCTCACCAGGCACATTTTTCATTCATTTATTTATTCAGTCAGTCATCTAGTCATTCATTCTAGAATACTTTAGAATTCTAGAATGTGTTCAGTCATGTTCTAAATTTTGAGAAGACAGTGTGAACTAACTGAAATCTCTGCCATCACAGAGCTAATACATTAGAAGACAGGCTACAAACTAATAAATTAATAATTATATAGTCTAACTTCTAGAGTTAAGGGATATATGAAAGGCAAAGTAAGGAATTAGAGCATATTGATTCTGACCTGCCTAATTAGCTATATTAGTTAGGCAGGACAAGAAAGGCATCTCTGAAGAGGTGGTGCTTTAAAAAAATATAAATCATATGAGGACTTGACCAGGACAATATTTGGGGGAATATTTCAGGCAAAGAAACCAGATAACATAAAAGTACTCACGTGAAAATGAAGATTGAATATTCCTGTAACACTATCACTGGAGCTGAAGTGGACATGGAAGATGTAGTAGAATATTAGATCAGAAAGCTTCCTAGGAAATTTATAGCCCACATTAAAGATTTTAAATTTCAATTTCAGTATGACTGGGAAATAGAATTTTGAGCAGTGACAAGACATGATGTAATATATATGTTAAATACTTGTGATTCTGGCTGCCGTCTGGCAAACTATAAGAGACAGAACTGAAGTTAGGGAAATAGTTTTCACAAACATGAAACAATGAGAATCCATCAGATTGGTAATATCTTTTGAATGCAGAAGCAATAGACTTTCTAGAGGATTGAATGTTAGTGGAGTAAGTTGAAATAACATTTTCTCTCAGGCATAAGATGGCAGTGTCTTGACCTAGGGTGCTATTCCAGTTATTATGGCTTACCAAAAAATTGCCCTAAAATGGGACTGGTGTGAAACAGTAATTATGCTTAAGAAATCTATGGATTAGAAATTCCAAGACTACACAAGAATAGCTTGTTTCTGTCCCAGAATGTTTAGGAAAAACCTCAGCTGGAAGACTTAAAGCCTGGCAGCTGGAGTCATCTAAAGACACATTCACTCACATATCCAGAGATTCATTCTAAGGTGATTCCAAGTTACTTTGTTAGATTAGCATACCAATTCTGAGATTAAATGATTTGATTATATTTTACTCCTGATAGGGCTTTGTTTTCACTTTCCTTCAAGTGTTGGACCTCTGTAAGCATACACAAAAAGGCTGACTCTAATTTGGAAGCATCAGACCAAAAAAAGATAACTTATTGTAGAATTGTTTCTTGGATATCTATGTTAGACCCTGTCCCAAAATCTTTGCAGCTAAGAATCTTTATTAGTTTATTACCCCCAGATTTAAGATATATAGTTGAACAAATCCAATCTCAAGTTGTCCTACTGGATTATTAAAATAAATTGATGGGCCAATTTATATGATGATTCCATGTATTTATTTCATATTGCTTGCTGTTGCTTTTCAGAAGTACTTGTGTGTCTACCCAGACATCAGGATAGGCACTTTCAGTTAGAGCCTTCACCATCATATGTAATCACAATCAATGCATTCTTTCACCACTCTGCCCTTTATGCAGTCAGTAAGTGGCATCAATTTTATCTCCTAAAAATATCTCAAAAATTTCCCCTCTACTCCATATTGAAGGCCAGTGCCTTCGTTCAGGATTATTGCAAAAAACCCTTCTTACCTTCTATATTTGCTCCCCTGAGTCTCTTCCTTCTTTTATTAATACATTGCTGCTAAAACAAGTCATTTACATTGAAAATCATGCCATATATACACAATGATTAATATGAAAAATCCAGATGATTTTTATGGTGGGGCATTATGCCTCTTATGATCTGTGGACTAGAAATGACTAGATATTACCCTAGTCTAAATGGAATTTCAATTCTTTACTTAAAAGATTTTCAGCCATTGAAAGTCACCTGTGTTTGGTTTGAAAATGTCAAGTTAATGTTTATCTGTGCTTTAATAGTGAGTGATAATTGAGCTAAATTTGAATGTAGATTTAAAAAATTCTGTCAGTCTTTACTAAAAATACTTGCATATCCTGATTTGGTCTCTAATTAAATTTACAGATTTGTTAGGTATTCATAATCCATATATAGTAGTTTAAATGATGCAATTCATTTCTAAAGTACTTCTTTTAATATGCTTTTAAAATATATGAGACTGCTGATTTTGACTTCTATACTTGACTCTCACTTAGTACTACTCATTTCTCACAGTTTAATAAGATACAAGTGACTACTTACTTTTGAGATTATTTTGAGCTGCTATATTTTTGAGATTTTTTTTGAAAGATGCATTAAGTCATAGAATTTACATAATTATACAAAAGCCTTCTGATCAGAGACTGACTGTAACAATGGCAAAGCCAATTAAAGGATTGCGGTGTCCAGGCATTAAGTATATCAATGTTTGTTTATATTTTGAATTTTAGGGCAGAATGCTTTAAATAATTCCACAGCAGAAACATATATTGTCCTTCATGAGCCCTTGACTGGAAAAGTTAATAAAAATATTCCTATCCACAACCATAACTAGTGGCTGCAGAAAGACAGATACTCTTACCAACAAAGGAAACATTCATTTCCAAAAACTGCATATAAATAATTTACACAGTTACCTAATTTTCTCAAAGTTTAAATTGATTATAAATACTTTATGTGCTTTTTCTGTATCTGAAACCTGCAGAACTCCTTAATGAAATCTTGCTTAGGCCTTCATCAATAAACCAAACCTGATGTACAGTACAGCAGTGCCCCCTGGAGCTAGATGACTTTACCAATTGGCAGTTTCTAGCTGTTTTATTTGATTAGAATTACAAAAGGAGTGATTAATGTTCACAGGCTGTGTTTCTTGCAATCTAGAGAATACTGCAATGATAACTAGGGAATCATATTCACAGGATTTTTACTTACTTTAAATGCCTTTCCATAGACCTATTTTATACGGCGTTGTATACAAATAGAACCATCTGCATAAATTTACAGTGTAGTTTTTCTTTAGTATATGAGTTAGATTTGTTTTCTTCATTTGCAGTTATGAATGAAGTCACACATTTACAGGTTCGACTCAAACGGCCTTAAGCACATGTATAGTATTTGTATAGTCTAGAAATCATAAGAATAATATAATTTTTGAGCTGGAAAATACCTCAGAGATCATCTACTAACATACTCATTTCTTATCTAGGTGAAGTTAAGTCACCTGCCTGCAGTCACACAATTTGGTTCATAATGAAACCAAAGCAGTGTATTTGTTCACAGTACGACTGATAACTAAAAAGGCAAATGCCAGTGTTACACTAGATAATACATTTATTTATCTCTTAATGATATATACATTCCTAATTTATTTACTTGATATTTTGATTACTTAAGAATAAGTGCTTACATTTTTACCAAGTTATGTCATTTAGAATAACTATAATTTATACGTGAGAGAGCAACCGTGGGATTTGTATAACTTCTAGACTAAAAACATGACATAAGCGGAAACAATTGATAACCTTTTCTTACTCTGCATACTGCTGTGTCCAGTGAATCATGCCCTCGTTTCTGGAGCACCAAAGAAATAAAGAACCAAAGCAAGGAAGTGATTAAATCTAAGCTAAATCAGCCTTAATTCTTTAATTTGATATGGTTGTTGAAACGTGAACTGTAATCTAAAATACGTGATTCTTCAGACCTTGATATAGGAGTACAAGCTGCTTACATTGTAGAGAAAGCAAGAATGAAGAGAAGAAAGAAAAGGACAAAAGAGAAAAAGGAACAACAGGCTGCTTCTCTGTGTGGTGGGAGATAGTAATTTGAATATACTAAAGGACAAAAATACTTCTCCTTAGTATTCTTCCTCCTAAGGATAAAATTTAGCTGGAAAAATAAACTATCCATTCCTCCAAGACCTGCCTGTTAATACAGTAATGTGTATCTGGAAGTCAGATACTTACAAGATGTAGGAAATGAAGCCGAGAGCCATGTCCCTGCTGTCTTTCCTAAGGCAACAGCCATCATTGTCACCTTACCCTTACAAGTGGATAGAAAGGTCTCTAGAGAGGTATGGGAAATAGCTATAGTAAATAGGAATGTGGTCTTGGCCTTTATTCCTCAACTCTGACTATAAATTTTCTGTTACAAAAAAAATTAAAAAGGAGATCCATTTGTTTTGGCTTCAGGCTGATGTAAGCTTCATGCTTGTGTTAAAATGCTACCTGTGCCTTTGGGAATCCACAATGTATATATTACAAATATTTCTTTTGTCAAGTAAAAACAGCAGGCTTTTTTTATAAAATTTTCTCAAGTTATTAATGTTTCTTTTAGTTTGTTTATTTAAAGCAAAAGCTAATCAATGTATAAGAAATCATAAAAAGTACTTTTTAATCTTTTATTCTACCAAAAGCAAAAACAAATATGAAGTTTTATGTGTAAGTTCATAGGAAAATTAAAAGGCAAACAAAACGGGTTGGAAGATGGCAGCATGTGTTTGTAGTAGTGAAAATTTATTAGTAATGATTTTGGTTGAGGTGGGAGGATTGCAAGAGCCCAGGAATTTGAGACCAACCTGGGCAACATAGCGAGTCCTCACCTCTACAGAAAATGAAAAACATTAGCCAGGCATGGTGGCATGGGCCTGTAGCAGGAGGCTAAGGCAGGAGATTTGCTGGAGCCCAGCAGTTCAAGGTTACAGTAAGCTATGATCGTTCCACTGCACTCCAGCCTGAATGACAGAACAAGACGCTATCTCAGAGAGAGAGAGAGATGGAGAGGAGAGGAGACCAGAGGGCAGGGGAGGGAAGGGGAGGGAAGGGAGATTTTTTTGGTTGACCAAACTAGACTAATCCTTCTAACAATGTTAAAAACTGGGCATTATTGTTATGTTTTTAAGCAACCAGGACATGGCCTTTTGGTAACCCAGATTGTCAAGAAAAATTTGAACTTTTAGGCAGTGAAAAATTTTAGTAGTGTATTTTTAGGGTTCCTAATTACAGTAAACAATTTAATTTTTTCATTGGGTTGGACCTAAAGAAGTCTCTTATTAAAATATCTTAAGAATTTACAACTCCAGAATTGTATTACATGAAATAAGAAGGCAGAATGATCATTGTCTTATATGTCAGATATTATAAAGTACATTTTTCTTATTAAGAATGAATAATTTCATTGTTAAAAAGCTTCTTAAAAACATGTGATTAGAAAACATATTATGAATATATGATCTTGATATTTGATTCCAAAGATAATAAGGATGGCACAAATGACTTTCATTAATTAAAGGAGTATTTAGCAGTTACATAAGCTTTCTGCTTAATTCAGAAATGGTCTCTAAGAGATCTTTGACAGGTGGTCATTCAGGTTCTGTTTAAAGACTTGAGATAGTGGAATTTACTGCCTCACAAGGCATCAAATTACATTTTCAACTGCTTTAAGAGCTATAATGCTGAACTCTCCCACTACAGTTTCTTTGACTTAGTATAATTATCTTCTACATGCCCCTCTTATGATTTCTAAAAGATAATTAGGCCTATACCAAATATTTTCAAGTCAAATTTCAATAGTTTCCATTTTAAATTACATGATTTCTGAATGTTTCATACCCTTTCTCTAGACTTGATCTATTTCATCATTTAATATTTAAACTAAATGAGAACTGAACTTTTTCAAATGTGATCTTAAAAGTATGGATTAGACTAGATGCTGCTTGCTCAGAATTTCAGTCTGAGATTGCATTAGAATTTTTGAGCCTATCCAAACACTTTGTTTCTCCATCCTCTTTGATTATTCAAATATTTAGATATTTACATCTGCACATTGTTTCAGTACCTCGAGATATATTTCACACTTCAATTCTACTTTATGGTGTACATGATAAACTCTTCATTTTGCAACTCATTCTTCTTGAAAGGTAAGAGCTGTATAATTATAATTTCTTTCCGGATTCTACAGACAGTATCTTATCTGCCCATTGACTAGGGCCAGTCCTTCTACTTCTTTCTTCTTTCACTAAATGTAGAAAACAAAGTCTCCTTCACTGTGGATAGTTTTATAAATCTCAGTTCTTTCTGTGCTTTTATCTTACAGGTTTAGGTAACATTAGCATGGGTGGCCTTGATAATGAGTACTTCTTTGTAAAGCCAAAATAATTTTCTCATTGGAATTATTTGAAACTGGGTTATCAGACTGTCTTGGGATACTGCTGTGTGTTCATATATATGATGCTACAAATATATATATAATATATATTATATATAAATATATAAAATATTTATATATAAATTATATGTATTATATATAATAAAATATATATAAATGTATATATAATAAAATATGATAAAATATATATAATAAAATAATCTCAACACATTATATGTTGAGGATAATGTGTTCAACATGCCTGTAGAAATTGCAACTGTGTTTCACAAAGGGATCTGTAAAAATCATATTATTTTTATTTGGGGGACAAGCATTAGGAGAGAGTTTGTGTTCCATTCAATACGTGAATGATTTTAACAAGTTCTCAGTGCTCAATCTGTGGACAAGATGAATTTGGAGAATTTCTATGTATTCTATGTATTAATAGGTGACAGCCATGGTCACAGAAAGATTTCAAAAATGCTACCATAGAATATATTGTTTTGATTTACACAGATCCTCACAAAAACGGCATCAATAAATTAGCTGCCATATATTTACATGAGCAATACATTGTTTGGCTTGATTTATAAAATTTTTTGACATTTTACAGAATATATTCCAAATTGATTCTATTTTGAGAATAGCTAATGTTAATCCACTCTTGTGACAATAATAGAAATGAACCTAGACTAATGAGGCCATGTCTAGGTTTTGACAATAAAATTACATTATCATAGAGGAATGTGTCTGACTTCCTATTTTCTGTGGCAAGGAAGTGTTATTCTTCATGAACGAATTTTATTTCAGTATTTCAGGACCTTGAATACTGCATATAATCACACCTATGCTTTCACTGTTACTGACTTTTTGAAAGCCTTGTTACATGTCTAGCATTACCCTCTTTCTTTTATGGATTTTAGGATGATAGTGTGGCTTGTTCAGTCTCTGGATATTCTACAATTTCCTATTCAGTAAATTCTTCTTCCTCATGCCTCCAATTTAAGTTTAGAGTAGCAGTATCCCTCATTGATTCTAGATTTATTTGATAATTAGAAATTATTACTTTAGATAGTTTATACATAGATTAAATTTGAACTGATGGAACTCATTGGAATTGATGGACAGAGATGAGGAAAATATAAACAGATTTTCTAATTTTAACCATTTTGGAAAATAACAAAGAGGAACGATGACTTTTGAAGAATACAGTTGACTTATATCTAATTACAGAAAGTATCTTTCAAGGGTACAAAATTTTATTGGCTGAGTGCTTAGTTATTTCTAGAAACTTAGCACTAGGCCAATAACAAATCTTCAGCCTAGTAATCAAACTATCAATCTCGAAGTCAACACAAAACAAGTTCAAGGTGCATCTAAAGAATAAACCTTAAAATATTCAGAAGGAAAGAAAATACCTATATCCTGATTATCTCTGGGATATACAGGCATCTTCAGGGGTAATGCTTTATTAGAGAGATGAGAAGCTATATATATAGTTTATTAAAAATTAACAGTAGTGTGATTGGAATGTATCTCTTAAGGCAATAATCTTTCTGAGATGGAGTCTCGCTCTGTCACCCAGGCTGGAGTGCAATGGTGTGATCTCATCTCACT
The DNA here is from genome assembly GCF_047675955.1 of Chlorocebus sabaeus. Taxonomy (NCBI): domain Eukaryota; kingdom Metazoa; phylum Chordata; class Mammalia; order Primates; family Cercopithecidae; genus Chlorocebus; species Chlorocebus sabaeus. The sequence continues at coordinate 64,100,089 of NC_132920.1, read as the reverse complement.
GCAACCTCCACCCCCTGGATTCAAGGGATTCTCCCACCTCAGCATCCCAAGTAGCTGGGACTATAGGCATAGGCCACCACACCAGGCTATTTTTTTGTATTTTTTTTCTAGTAGCGACCAGGTTTCACTGTGTTAGCCAGGATGGTCTCAATCTCTAACCTCGTGAGCCCCACCTCGGCCTCCCAAAATGATAGGATTACAGGTGTGAGCCACCACGCCCAGCCAGGTAATAAGGCAGATAGATAATGAGATCAGGAGATTGAGACTATCCTGGCTAACACGGTGAAACCCCTTTTCTACTAAAAACACAAAAAATTAGCCACGTGTGGTGGCAGGCACCTGTAGTCCCAGCTACTTGGGAGGCTAAGGCAGGAGAATGGCGTGAACCCGGGAGGCGGAGCTTGCAGTGAGCTGACATGGCACCACTGCACTCTAACCTGGGCCACAGAACAAGATTGCGTCTCAGAAAAAAAAAAAAAAAAAAAAAAAAAAAAAAAAAAAAAAAAAAAACCGTAATCCAGCATATAAACAGAACCAAAGACAAAAACCACATGATTATCTCAAAAGATGCAGAAAAGGCCTTTGACAAAATTCAGCAGCCCTTCACGCTAAAAACTCTCAATAAATTCGGTATTGATGGAACGTACCTCAAAATAATAAGAGCTATTTATGACCAACCCACAGCCAATATCATTCTGAAAGGGCAAAAACTGGAAGCATTCCCTTTGAAAACTGGCACAAGACAGGGATGCCCTCTTTCACCACTCCTATTCAACATAGTGTTGGAAGTTCTGGCTAGGGCAATCAGGCAAGAGAAAGAAATCAAGGGTATTCAGTTACGAAAAGAAGAAGTCAAATTGTCCCTCTTTGCAGATGACGTATATTTAGAAAATCCCATTGTCTCAGCCCAAAATCTCCTTAAGTTGATAAGCAACTTCAGCAAAGTCTCAGGATACAAAATCAATGTGCAAAAATCACAAGCCTTCTTATACACCAGTAGCAGACAAACAGAGAGCCAAATCATGAATGAACTTCCATTCACAATTGCTTCAAAGAGAATAAAATACCTAGGAATCCAACTTACAATGGAAGTAAAGGACCTCTTCAAGGAGAACTACAAACCACTGCTCAGTGAAATAAAAGAGGACACAAACAAATGGAAGAACATACCATGCTCATGGATAGGAAGAATCAATATCATGAAAATGGCCATACTGCCCAAAGTAATTTATAGATTCAATGCCATCCCCATTAAGCTACCAATGACTCTCTTCACAGAATTGGAAAAAACTGCTTTAAAGTTCATATGGAACCAAAAAAGAGCCCGCATTGCCAAGACAATCCTAAGTCAAAAGAACAAAGCTGGAGGCATCACGCTACCTGACTTCAAACTATACTACAAGGCTACAGTAACCAAAACAGCATGGTACTGGTACCAAAACAGAGATATAGACCAATGGAGCAGAACAGAGTCCTCAGCAATAATACCACACATCTACAGCCATCTGATCTTTGACAAACCTGAGAGAAACAAGAAATGGGGACAGGATTCCCTATTTAATAAATGGTGCTGGGAAAATTGGCTAGCCATAAGTAGAAAGCTGAAACTGGATCTTTTCCTTACTCCTTATACAAAAATTAATTCAAGATAAATTAGAAACTTAAATGTTAAACCTAATACTGTAAAAACCCTAGAAGAAAACCTAGGTAATACCATTCAGGACATAGGCATGGGCAAGGACTTCATGTCTAAAACACCAAAAGCAAACATCAACAAAAGCCAAAATTGACAAATGGGATCTCATTAAACTAAAGAGCTTCTGCACAGCAAAAGAAACAACCATCAGAGTGAACAAGCAACCTACAGAATGGGAGAAAATTTTTGCAATCTACTCATCTGACAAAAGGCTAATATCCAGAACCTACAAAGAACTCAAACAAATTTACAAGAAAAAAACAAACAACCCCATCAAAAAGTGGGCAAAGGATATGAACAGACATTTCTCAAAAGAAGACATGCATACAGCCAACAGACACATGAAAAAATGCTCATCATCACTGGCCATCAGAGAAATGCAAATCAAAACCACAGTGAGATACCATCTCACACCAGTTAGAATGGCAATCATTTAAAAGTAAGGAAACAACAGGTGCTGGAGAGGATGTGGAGAAATAGGAACACTTTTACACTGTTGGTGGGATTGTAAACTAGTTCAACCATTATGGAAAACAGTATGGCGATTCCTCAAGGATCTAGAACTAGAAGTACCATATTTCCCAGCCATCCCATTACTGGGTATAAACCCAAAGGATTATAAATCATGCTGCTATAAAGACACATGCACACGTATGTTTATTGCGGCACTATTCACAATAGCAAAGACTTGGAATCAACCCAAATGTCCATCAGTGACAGACTGGATTAAGAAAATGTGGCACATATACACCACGGAATACTATGCAGCCATAAAAAAGGATGAGTTTGTGTCCTTTGTAGGGACATGGATGCAGATGGAAACCATCATTCTCAGTAAACTATCTCAAGAACAGAAAACCAAGCACCGCATGTTCTCACTCATAGGTGGGAACTGGACAATGAGATCACTTGGACTTGGGAAGGGGAACATCACACACCAGGGCCTATTATGGGGAGAGGGGAGTGGGAAGGGATTGCATTGGGAGTTATACCTGATGTAAATGATGAGTTGATAGGTGCTGACGAGTTGATGGGTGCAGCACACCAACATGGCACAAGTATACATATGTAACAAACCTGCACGTTAGGCACATGTATCCTAGAACTTAAAGTATAATAATAATAAAAAAGAAAGAAAAAAAAAGATAAGTGTGTATTTGTAATTGGTTCTGATTCTATCAGAACTTAGACAATCTAGAAGAGAGATTGAAAGTTTCTCCCAATCATATTAAATGTGTCTTTAAGTAGAGACTTATGCAGACTCCACCACCCAGACATTTAAGATTAAGTGTAAATAAGCACAATATTAAAAAGAAAACCCTATCAGAACTTGAAAGATGGGTTAGCACCAATTGCAAACTTCTTATTTCAAAGAATATATGCAGATTTAATTTGGACTAAACCAAAAGAGGACACTTCCTGTTTACAGATATTTCTGCTTTTCCCCCAGAGCACTATGGATTTAAGTAAAATGAACATAGAGAATTGTGGAACATCCCATCACCAACTACCAATTTGAAGGGCTGGAGGTTGTAGGTGTGACCGGGTTGCCAGCTGCATGCTTTATGGGATATTCTGGAAGATCAAAGCAGGCTAGAGATACAAAACTTGAAGAAAACAGCTGAGATTATGTTTAGAGCTCTTTGTGGCATTGTTGTTCCAGCTTCCAGTTGTCAGATAGTCTCCACTAGGCATTCAGACTTTTTTTTTTCATTTGTTCAGTCAAAAAATAGGGATTGAACACTTACGATGGCCAGGCACTGTGCTTAGCTCCGTGAATACAACAATGAACATGATCAGGCTGTCATTCTCAACAAGTCTAAGTTCAGTACTTGTAGACAACTCAAACATAACAAAGACACCGTACTAATGTCACAATATAAGTAGAAGTGGCAGGGATTAAGGCTTTAAATAGAATGGTCAGCAAAGTTTTTCTTTAAACTGGAATTCTGGGCTGACATCTGACTAAAGAAAAGAAGGATATTTACCCCACTCTGGGATGAAAGAAAAATTTGTGCAAAATTCTTAATGTGATCATACTTGGCAAATTCAAAGGTCACTAAGATCAATGTAGCGGATTTGTTAAATAAACAAACAAACAAACAAACTGGGTGCAGTGGCTCAAGCTTGTAATACCAGCACTGTGGGAGGCTGAGGTGGATGGATTGCTTGAGCCCAGGAGTTTCAGAGCAACCTGGGCGAAATAGTGAAACCCCGTCTCTATTACACATGCAAAAATTAGCCCGGTGTGCTGGCGTGGGCCTGTAATCCCACCTACTCCGGAAGCTGAGGCAGAAGAATGACTTGAACCAGGAGACAAAGGTTGCAGAGAGCCGAGATCACACCACTGCACTCCAGCCAGGTCAAGAGGAGTGAAACCCTGTCTATGAATGAATGAATGAATGAATGAATGAATGAATGAATGAATGAAGGGAGTAGAGCAGATTAAGTAAGCAGGGCCATACCCTATAGACCTAAAAGTGGATACCTGTAGACAGTCATTTAAAGGTTATACGCTAGGATCTGGAAAACAATTTCCTGACACACATTTACTCTAAATCACTGGGTGATGAGTAGAAACGTGATCTGGAGGGATGAGGTCTGGGAGCAAGAGTTAGTTGTGAGAACAAAAAGGAGTCTGGAGGCAGCCAGTATCTGAAAACTAACCAAATGGCAACAGGTGTCTACATACAGGGAAATACACTTGACTTGACCAAAAAGCCAGAAAGACTTGAAGGTTTAATAACTTAACATACAAACATGGTTGCAGTTGGAAGGAAGTAAATAAATTCACTTTGCCATGAGGAAGAGGGACTTTTCAAACTGCACAATGGAAAGCATGCAAGTAGAGTTTCCAAGCTGCAAATAACCATGACCATAGCTCAGCCTGCCCAGCTAGATTAAGAGGACTGATAATGCACTGAAATACAAACTAGTATCTGTGAGACTTTCAGAATTTAAGGAAAGAAATGAATGGTGCCCATGAACAAGAGGAAGAAGGAGCTGTAAGGAAAGTATGTCCACTGAGGATAGTAGCTCTCAGAAGAATTACGAGCTTACAAAATTGATGAATTAAAAAAAAATACATGAGCCTATACAAAAACTCCATAGAGGGAAAAACATAGAGACTATATAGTTAGTTAAAAAGACCTTTAGAAAAAATGGTGGGGAAAAAAACACTGAGGACAGATTTGTCCCAAGAAAGATTAAATTGCAAATGATTACTTTAAACTAACCAACAATGAAGTTAAAGGAAAAATGGCCTTTATGAAAAATAAAGAATTCAGTCAGAAAATAGAAACTAAAATGAAAACTTAACATGTGTGACCGTCTCAATAAATACTAAAGGCATTCAATAAAATTTAACATCTAATCACGATACAAAGATTTAGCAAACTAGGAGCAAAAGGGACCTGATGTGCAAAAAAGCAGAATAAACGGACACATAGTAAGCAAACGAGAAATGTTAAGCCTTTTACGACTTCCATTCATCATGATAATGAACTTTCTAGTTAGTGCAGTAAGATAAAATAAATTAATGGAAGTTTTGTAGATTTGCTTAGAAGAACAAAATTCATAGATTACCCTCATAGAAAACCAAAAAGAAAATATAAAAACATTATAGAAATGATTAAAATAGTTGAATTAGTTTGGTGAAAATCAATATGTGAAAACAGATTGCATTTCTACATATACCAAAGTTTTAGAAAATATAATTTATAAATACACAAGATACCTATAAATGAGTATAAAAATACAACATGTGTATGAAAATTATAAAACTTTATTGAAATATATTTAAAATACTTAAATTGATATCTTGAATAAGGAGATTTATACTGTTAAGATGCTTATTCTACCCTATTTACTTGTACATAATATTAATACACATATGATTTACACATATATTTAATACAATTTAATAAATACACATATATTTAACACAATTCCAGTCAAAATTCCTAAGGCAAGCACATCAGACTAACAGCAGATCTCTCTGCAGAAATCCTACAAGCCAGAAAAGAGTGTGGGCCAATATTCAACATTCTTAAAGAAAAGAATTTTCAACCCAGAATTTCATATCCAGTCAAACTAAGCTTCATAAGCGAAGGTCAAATAAAATCCTTTACAGACAAGGAAATGCTGAGAGATTTTTTCACTACCAGGCCTGACTTACAGGAGCCCCTGGAGGAAGCACTAAATTTGGAAAGGAAAAACCGGTACCATCCACTGCAAAAACATACCAAATTGTAAAGCCCATCAACACTATGAAGAAACTGCATCAACTAACGGGCAAAACAACCAGCTAGCATCATAATCAAAGGACCAAATTCACACATAACAAAATAACCTTGAATGTAAACAGGCTAAATGCCCCAATTAAAAGACACAGTCTGGCAAATTATATAAAGAATCAAGACCCATTGGAATGCTGTGTTCGGGAGACCCATCTCATGTGCAAAGACACACATAGGCTCAACATCCCTATGAGTTTCTATATCTTTTGGAGAAGAAAAAACAAAACAAAACAAAACTAGTAGAGTGAATTGCCTTCCTATAAAATAAAATATAGTACAAAGTGTACAGTAATAGAGAATATATAGGCCAGGCATGAGGGCTCATGCCTGTAATCCTAGCACTTTGAGAGGCTGAGGTGGGCAGATCACCCAAGGTCAAGAGTTCAAGACTAGCCTGGCCAACATGGTGAAACCTCGTCTCTACTAAAAATACAAAAATTATCCAGGCATGATGGCACATGCCTGTAATCCCAGCTACTCAGGAAGCTGAGGCAGGAGAATCACTTGAACCCGAGATGCAGAGGTTGCAGTGAGCCGAGATCATGCCATTGCACACCAGCCTGGGAGTTGCAGTGAGACTGTCTCAAAAAAATAAATAAACAAAATAAAATATGAATAGGGACGACATAGTATCAGCATAGAAACAGAAATATAGAACGGAGCAACAGATGGACATGATTTACTAAATGAGGCGGATAAATTGTTTATTTTAATGGAAAAAAACCACAAAATACAAAATTTGATCCCGCCAAACAACAAAAATCAATTTCAGCTGAATTAAGTTATTAATTTAAAAAGGTAAAGTTTTAAAGTTTAGAGAATACATATGATATTCTTTCTCTGACTTCACAAAAAGAAAAGGAAACATTTAAATTTTCCGAAGAACATATAAGAGGCTCTCTCTATAACTTCATAATAAAAGAAACCCTAAATCTTTAACATAAATTTTAAAAATCAGTAAATTATGCTACAAATGAGAATGTCTGTTTCCCCAAAAAAACCTTATAAAACATATTGAAAAACAAGCCACAATTGGTAGGACATATTTGTAACATACAAAAATGACAAATGACTATTTCCCAGATAATATAAAGATCAGATACAAATGTATAGGACAACTCAATAGAAAAATTGGCTGTGCATGAAAAACATAAATTGAAGCCACAATAAAGCCTGTTAAATACTAGACGGGCAAAAATTTCAAAACTTAACAATAAGGAGTGTTGATAAAAATAAAGAGTAATAGTGTCTTATATACCTAGAAATTTCACTTCTTGTTCTTGTACTTAACCACCAGGAAATATGCAGAAGAATGTTTATAAAGTAATTGTTCATAACTGCTAAAAACTGAAACAATTCTATTTTCTGTTCACAATGGTAAAGAAAAGTAGTATGTTAACGCAATATTATAGAGTAATTCAACTGAGTGACCTACAGATAAACATATCAGCACGGTTGAATCTTAGGAATGTTGTTAATTGAAAATAAGGAAGTCATAAATGAACAATACAGTAACATACACTTGTTTTTCATAAGGTATAAGCACAAATAAAATGAACAACTATGTTTCATTTGGGGATCAAAACAAAAAATATAAAGGAAAGCAAATGGAGATTCAAAATAGGGAATGCTTTGTTGAGGAGTGTGAGGCAGAGGACTGGGACTGAAGAGACTAAACCAGTGCTACTGATGTTCTGTTTATTAAGACATTAGACTCATTGTTTTATTATTATGCTTTAAAAGTTAAACATACGTTACGTATGCTTATACAAATATATTCTTTATCTGCTATTACAAGTTCTATAGTCCCTCACATATCAATCTACCACTTGGTTTTTCAATATCTTAGCTTTATACATCAGTGCATGTAAATCTTTCATTTTCATTAAATATCAGCAATTATGTGAATTTCATTAGGTATTGATTTATCCACTTTTAATTTTTAATACTATGTAGTTAGATTAGACATATGCGCTTTTCCTCACCTCTCAATACCCCAAATAAATCTTTAACTGCTTGGTCTTTAGAAGGAAAAATTGCCCACCCCCCACCCCCACTGCAATCTTCATCATTATCTTCTTACCTAGTACTGATTGGTACTATATTTCAGAAAAAGTTGAGTATATCAGTATATACACCATGTATTACATGTGAAAGTCATCCTGAAGAAAATTCACAACTACACAAAAATGAGAAGTAAATACTTTGCTGCAGTGAATCAAAAACAGAGTAGTGCATATAAACAGCATGATTATTCATTTCAAAAATGGCTGAATTGAAAATAAAATTGTAAAAATATCTCCAAGCCAGAATTATGATAAATACTAAGGTACATGTTGTGTTTTTCAGTCATTATCCAATTATCCAACCAAATAGATAAATAAAATATTAAATTAATTGTCTAAGAACAAATTTACTTAAAGTATGTTGATATTCAATAAGGTATGTTTTCTTTTGGACCTTTGTAAAGAATTATAACAGAACGTTTTTAAAAATAGGAATTGTTCCTTTTTTTTACTAGAAAATCAAAATATGTTTGTTGTAATATATCCTAAAGATAATAGCTTGCTCATATCTTGCGCATATATACACTTTTGAACATATTAAAGACTTAGGAATATTAAAAATATAAAAATACCACAGAAACCTTTTAGAGGTAACCACATAATTTAAAGATTAAAAACAATGTAATTTCAGAATTTCAAATAGCAAGAAATATAGTAGAGTCAAAAATTAAGGAAAATAATGGGGTGTCCTAAAAATCATTTGGCTGACAATATATGTGTATCAAGTACATGTATACATCTAATGTATCAATTTGCTAACCTGACACCTCCACTAGGATGTATATTATGAAGAGAAATATTAACATTAGAACACTTTCTGAAATCTATTTTGTTTTTGTTTGTTTGTGGAATAGTTGGTTGGTTGGTTTTAGGTATCTTTCAAAGATTACCTAGAGGGATTACTATCTTTTCCCTTCTAGAGATTAAAAAAAAAAAAAAAGATTGATTACTTTAAAACAATGAAGTGATGTAGCATTAATCACTCCAGGATTTTTCAACAAATTGTTTTTATTTTCCATTTTTATTTTATTCTATGAAATGATTATATGTTACTCGCACTGATTTTTTGGCCCCAAATTCTTATGGTATTTTGTTTTATTTTAATTGTCCCCTATAAAGTTAATCTATTCCATCTTAGATGGGCAAAGTATAGTGTGGTTTCCTTGGCCAAGCTCTGTAATAAGCTGGTACCTGCTTCAAAGAGAAACTATTCCTGACCAAGACACCATTGCCCTGTCATAGTCTAGTAGGCAGAAAATGATGGGTCAATTAGAACCTTTTGCTCTCTTTGAAAGCACTGAGAAAAATTACCAATTTTCTAATAGAAAAATCACACAAGAGGAACATACTTTTTTTCCAGCCAGGGGAAGATATATTAATATTGTAGAATGCTCTCATTTTCTTTTCTTGTTATTCAGATATAAATTATCTTTTGCAAAGTGTTGTAAATGGCTGCAGTATCCCCTGCTAGGGCAATGAATAGCATTTATCAATTCTGTCTTCCCAAGAGAAAGAAGAGTTAAACCATGGCAAATCTCCAAATACAACCTCCTCAGGTGGGACTGTCTAAGCTTCTCCTATAACACTGCCCCCTCCCATACTCATCTCATTTTTGTAAATAGCACCATTATGTATTCAGTTGCTCAGGTCAGAATCCCCAAACAATTCTTAATTCCTTGCATCCTAGTCACCAAAATTCTACCTATCAGCAAGTGCTATGTATTGTAACGTTAATATATACTTCCGACATATTCATTTTCTTCACTTTCATTTTCTTCCTAGCTGCTGTAACATCATCAGTACTTGGGGCACTGCAATAGCCTCCCAGCTGTCCCTTCTATCACACACACCTCCTCAAATGTATTTTCCACATAGCAATCAGGATAGTTTTTATACTGTTCTTTCATTATTATGTAAATCATACATGTAAATCATTTTAATTATTCAAAAGACTACACATTAGAAGTGATTCTCTCTCCCACCTCAGAACTCTATCTCTATTCCTCAAAATTATTTCTTGTATACCCTTCCTAAGGTTGTCTATTCATGTGTATACTTATTTATATGCATATATTCCTCTTGTTTTCCTAAATCAGAAGATGCTATAAACAGTATGTTTTTTTTTTTTTTTTGAGACGGAGTCTCGCTGTGTCACCCAGGCTGGAGTGCAGTGGCCGGATCTCAGCTCACTGCAAGCTCCGCCTCCCGGGTTCATGCTATTCTCCTGCCTCAGCCTCCCGAGTAGCTGGGACTACAGGCGCCCGCCACCTCGCCCGGCTAGTTTTTTTTTTTTTTTGTATTTTTTAGTAGAGACGGGGTTTCACCGTGTTAGCCAGGATGGTCTCGATCTCCTGACCTCGTGATCCGCCCGTCTCGGCCTCCCAAAGTGCTGGGATTACAGGCTTGAGCCACCGTGCCCGGCATTTTTTTTTTTTTTTTTTTTTTTTGAGATGGAGTCTTGCTCTGTCGCCCAGGCTGGAGTGCAGTGGCCTCATCTCAGCTCACTACAAGCTCTGCCTCCTGGATTTATGCCATTCTCCTGCCTCAGCCTCCTGAGTATCTGGGACTACAGGTGCCCACAACCATGCCCGGCTAGTTTTTTGTATTTTTTAGTAGAGACGGGGTTTCACCATGTTAGCCAGGATGGTCTCAATCTCCTGACCTCGTGATCCGCCTGTCTCGGCCTCCCAAAGTGCTAGGATTACAGGCTTGAGCCACTGTGCCCAGCCACAGTATGTTCTTTGATGTTCTTTTTTAAATAATAATTACCGGAGACTTTTCATATCAGTACACATAAATCTACTTCCCTCCTTTTAACAGCTACATAGTATTTAATTTTATGGATGTTACATAATTTGTTTACATTCCTATGATGATGGATTTGTTGATTGTGGTTGTGTACTAGGAAAAAAATGCTGTGATTAAAATATCACCAACTATATATTTGAATATATGTGCAAGTGTATCTGCAGGATAAACTTTCAAAAGTGGAAAGATGTATGCATTTAAACACAAAATCAACATTGGCAATTAACCAAATTTCGAAGAAAGGGTGTCAGTTCAATTCCTATTGCCATCTACAACATAAGAGAGCAAGAGTTTCTAAAGCCTCACCATGATCATTTTTTAAAAATTTTGCCAGACATGTAAAACATGAAAATATTTAAATTTTGAGTAACGATGAGCAATTCTTTGTTTGTAAGATATCCATATTCCTTTTCTGTGTTCTGACCTTTGGTTATTTTTACAATGGCTTTTTGGTTAGTTTATATTGATTCCCTCTGTCATAAATGTTAAAAACAGAAATTAAAGTTTTTCTTTAGTCAAATTTATTAGTTCTTTAGCTTCTGATACTGTGACCAGTTTCAAGTTTTTTTCTATTTCAAGATTTTTAATGTCTATTTAGTGTTTCTGTGCCAGTATGGTTTTATTGTATTTCTTATATTAAGGTCTTTAATGCCAATGGAATTCATTTTGCTGTTAGGGTGCATTTAGTGGGGATGCTAGCAGGAAGAGCGGAGCTTCATTACAGGGAGCTATCACGGATAATGGAAAAGAAATTGCCCACGACAGACAGAACACATGGCTAGGAAGAGAGGTGAAGTATGGGTGGGAGAGTTAGTAAGAAGCGAAAGAGATAACAGAGCAAATACAAGAGGCACAGAGCCCATGCCAGGACTTGGTGTTTGAGGAAGAAGTCTTTAACTACTTTTCTTTATGACACTGGCTCCGCTGAATAGCAGCCCCATTACAATAATAGAGCCTCTCAGATCTCATTGAGCGATTGGTTGTGGTGTAAATTTCATGCAACCTTTCCCCTCCAAAAAAAGGTAGGATAAACAAATTTCATGGAAGCATACAAAAAATTTACTTAAGTATCTTTAGATTCTTCAAAAATTAAAAGTCCTACATACATAAAACAACATTTTCTCAGTAACCCCCAAGAGCATATTCTAAATCATTTTGAAAAGTGAATATTTAAAGCATGCACAATGTGACTGTTTTCATAGTTTCCTACTTTTTTTTTTAATAGAATGCATAGCCCATAAGCAAGTGCTTTCTTCAAAACATCAAGTATTTTTATGATAACTTTGGTGGTCGCCATTTGCGGTGGCTTTATGTTTCTAGCCCTTTTAATTTCTTTTGCTACTGTCAGCCTTTTGCACTGTGTTTAATTTGGTGAAGTCTTACCAAACACCCCAGTGCCTGGTTAAGAACTTAGGGTTAGCCCATGTCCTCTAGAGAGTAATGTTGGTGACTCCTCAGACACATGTGGCTGTACAGAGCCTTGCTTCACCAAGCCTTCATTAGAGCTGTGTTCTGGATGAATGAGGTTGCCATAAATCTAACCTCTGTGTAAGTGAAGTGTCACTGTGACATTGCCTCAAATTTTCTCCTTAACTGACTTGTCTTTTTTGTTGTTGTTGTTCAACCAAAATTGGTATACAAGGTCTTAAATCAACATCAGTTCAATAACGCTCATTTTAAAAGTGGTTTGTAATAATGGAACTGTAAACTCACTGAACTGAAGACAGTTTCACCCTGAGGAATATAACTTTTGTTACACTTTTGCTGACTGGTAAAACGTTACTCACTTGGTTTTTTTTTAGTTTTGGGGATTTTTTTTAAGCTAAGCACTCTATTGTTTTGCTTTCCAACAGGAATATTTCACTAACCTCTCACTCAAACTTTAATCATTATTGCTTAGGTATTACCCATATATTAATACCAAACTAAAACTTAATTGTCTTAATTAAAACTCCCAATCACTAATAAATTAATGGAGTATTTAGTGTCTGGGTATTATGCACTTATAATTTTGTGAAGTAAAATTAGAAACTGAAATACATAATGCAAGCTGATTGTCTTAGAGTTTTATTAACTCTTTGTAATAGCAATTCCCTCTTGATTCTCTTCTTAATATATAAACACTTTAAAATTAGAAATATTTACAGTTCCTGTGAAAATGTAAAATTTCAGGTCAATTTTTATTTGAAAAAACTTCTATGAGTACCTGAATCTAAAAAGTATTGCCACTTTTAACTGTTTGAATGATTAAAACAACTAACACAGAATGTGGAGGCAAAAAACCTAGAGCAAAGGTATGGTCATAATTTTATAAGTCACTGTGCTAACTCCAGGAAGTCCTGATCAAGGCAATGCTCTCAATAAGAAGACTTATTTTTTGGAAAATACATACGATGATCCAGATATTGTAGTAAGCACCTCATATAAAAATCTCATTAATACTCAGGATAGCATTTTCAGATCTGGAATTGGTTGTCAATTAACTTGCCAAAAGTCACATTGGTAATGAGAAGTACTCAGATGTGACTAAGGTCAACATACTTGTCCTTTCTATTTTGAGTTTCTGAGATATATTATTTGGTAAATTTTACTTTTCTATTCTCAATGTCTGATCACTACCTGTTCAAAATTAGTTTGTTAAAAGATTACGAGACCACAGCATATTCTAGCAATTCTTCTCTAGACATTAGACATCATGAAAATTTCCAGTTCAGGACCAGGAGGAGTTCAAGAAACTTCATTCAAAGTCAGGATAATTTAGCATCAGGTTAAGACATTTCATACAGCTATCACCAATCAGGGTTTATTGTGATCAATTCCTACAGATCCAATGTTGGACCAGCCTATACTTAGCAGTTGTGTCAACATATTATTAGTCTTTTCTTTCAAGTTTTCAATTTATTGTCAAAAACTGTGACTTTTACAGCAAACTATCAATACAATGGAAAGAAATAATTCTACAAAATGCATATTGGCATTTTTTGTGACTTCAAATTGCATACTGTTATCAATCTTTGACATAAACCATTTATGTTTTCTGAGGTAATAAAAAGTAAGAAAAAGTAACATCAATAATCTGTGCCTTCAATTTGGGGGGTAAAAATAACTCTCAGAATGACAAAACAGAATGAGAGAAATAGTCAAATAATTTTGTTTTACTCCAATAAAATGTTAGAAAACATTTTATGGCTTCTCCACTGACAGATTGGGTATAAAATACCCTCAATTCATAACCTTTTCCTATATCTATGCCACTGACAATGTGACTTAGCCACTTTTTTTTTTTTTTTTTTTTTTTTTTTTTGAGACAGAGTCTCACTCTTCACCCAGGCTGTAGTGCAGTGGCACAATCTTGGCTCATTGCAACTTCAGTTTCCTGGGTTCAAGAGATTCTCCTGCCTAGCCTCTTGAATAGATGAGATTACAGGAATCTGCCCTGGCAAATTTTTGTATTTTTAGTAGAGATGGGGTTTCATTATGTTGGCCAGGCTGGTCTCAAACTCCTAAGCTCAAGTGATATACCTGCCTCAGCTTCCCAAAGTGCTGGGATTACAGGCATGAGCCACCACACCCAGCCAGTCACTCTTTTCATTAAGCAGCACACCAACATGGCACATGTATACATATGTAACAAATCTGCATGTTGTGCACATGTACCCTAGAACTTAAAGTATAATAATAACAATAATAAAAGAAGTGAAGTCTACTATCTCACATTTTGACTGTGGGTGGACTTTGTGTCTCACTTTTGCCATTATTATGCAGCAGAAATGGCATCGTGCCACTTCCAAGCTCAAATCTCAAGAGGTATTACACACTTCTACTGCTCTCCTGAATCCCCTGTGACCATTCTGTAAACAAGCACTGGCTAGTCTGCAGGACAGAGAGAACTTGTGGAACAGAAATCAGTAGTCCTAATTGAGACCAAGTTAGATCATTTGGATCCCAACAGAAGCAGCAGCTGTCGGAAGAAACCTGATTAAGCCTAGGTGAACAAAGAACTGCCCACCTAAGCCTAGTCCAGATTACCAACCTGCAGAATTGTGAGTTTAGTAAAAGTGTGGTGTTTTGGAGTGGTTTGACATGGCATTAGCTAACTATTAAATCACTATTAGCTAGTTCAGGGTCCTAAGGTTCTATTTGAACCTGAAAACTAGGCAATCTTCCCATTACCATACAGGCATTCATTGATTTCTTGTTGTTTTTCTTTTAGCTCACTAGAATATTGAATATTCCATCTAAAATATCTATATCAACAGAGAAGATTAAAGTTTAGTTATGCAACATATAAATACGTGGGTGTGGAATATAAGGATAAAATCTGCCTTGGTAAATATAGTCCTACAAATTAAAGTATTTGCTAATGGCAAAGACAGAAAGATTATTGCATAACTTTGCATATTTGAAGTTGCAGGCTTCATCTTGTTCTTTCATTGAGAGAAGATGTTATTTTGTTTTTCATGGAGCCACAAAAACAGAACAGTTTTTAGATCCTAATTTTTGGGTCAATAACTTTAGGTATCCCACTACCTCTTGGATCTACATTTAATAAGGGTCTGTTTTTCAGACCTATACGTCCATGTGTATTTCAGTCAATCATCAGAGTCAGGAGAAATCACCATCTCCTGGTTGGTAAGGAAGTACTTATTATAGCCATGACTTTCTTTGTTGGGAAATTAATATTGATAAGTTAAAAACAACAGGAACAATATGGCTTTCATGAAACAATACTAATGCACAAGAGAAAACACACAGCATGTTCAAAGGGAAAGAGCACCTCTAAAATGTAGTTTACTATAGATCCACGGGAAAATGCCATATTAAATCAAATTCAAAAAGTTATTAAATAGGACAATACTGTCATAAGGAAAGAACAGTCTGGCTTAAAAGAATAAGAAGAGGAGATATAAAATCAACAAGCTTAGATGAAAAGGGATCTAGGTAAGATAAGAAAGGATTTCAATAAAACTAATATTGCAGAAGTTTGAGTAAAATACACATTGGATTTACTGAAGAAAGCTGGTGACTTGAGAAAATCAAATCAGAAGAGGAAAACTTTCAGAATTGTCCCCAGAAAGAAGAGGAAAAAGAAAAAAAGAGATGACAGTGAGGAGATTATAACAGTTAACATTTATTGAGCAATTATATTGTGGCAGATTCTTTTTTAATAATACAGATTACTATTTTATCCCTGTAACAATCTCATGCCGTTTGCACTATCATTTACTATCATCACCTTACACACAGAAAACTGAAGCAAGGAGAGGTTATGAAAACTTCTCTAGCCTGCAGATTTATAAATAATCGAGCTAGAATTTAAACCAAATAGTCTGACTCCAAAAATCATGCTTTTAGCACCAGTGTAATAATGTTGCTCCCTTTTTCCTGAAGAATAAAGACGTTAAAAAGAAAACTTCTGGTGTTGAAATGAAGGCTTGTGTAAACATAATAAAAGAATTTACCAGATTCTTGCAAAGTTAATGAAAAGAGAGACATACTGGAATAAGTCTTTGAAAAATTGTTGATATTGAAAAATAAGCTTTAGATGACTATAAGAACTCAGGCAGGAAACAAAATAAAACAAAACAAAAAGAGTTCACCTTTAAGATAACAAAAATTGTACATGCCTTAAGATGTTTCTCTCCAACATTAAACAGCTAAAGAAAAGTCAGCAAAGCAAAAGGAAAGCTCACCAGGGGGTTGAGTGGGAGGGAATGTTTAAAAAATATCAGTCAAATTTTCACTTAGGTGTTGATGATATAGAAAAAGTCTTAAAAAGCATACTATTCATATAATGTAGGGAGTGTGTGCCATCAACTAAGAATGAAGAACTTGTGATTTTTAAAGGAGTAGTGCTAATAATGAGCCATTTTAACATAAAATATAATACATAATTATAAAAATACAAATTATACAATTTATATTTTTTGCAAATTACAAAAAATAATCTGAAATTGAATATATATAAAAATATTGAATAATATTTAGGATTCTAAAATTCAGATCATATTTACCAAAACTAGCAAATGAAATTAACCTCCTCTGTGTTTGTGTTGGGATACGGTGGTAGAAAGCAATAAATTTCTTATATTATAAAGGAAGAAGTGTTATATGACAATATCACTTTTGAAATAAATGCATGTCATGGGTACATTGTTAGGAAACTTAGATCAAAATTATTTACAATTTCATCTCATCTAAATGAGACTTACGCAAGTAATCAAGAATACAGTGGCCTGGCACAGTGGCTCATGCCTGTAATCCCAGCACTTTTGGAGGCCAAGGTGAGCAAATTGCTTGAGCTCAGGGGTTGAGACAAGCCTAGGCAACATGGCAAAAAACTGTCTCTACAAAATATACAAAAATCAGCCATGCATGTGGTGCACACCTGTAGTCCCAGCTACTCAGGAGAAAGAGGTGGGAGGAGCCCTTGACCCTGGGAAGTACAGGTTGCAGTTAGTCAAGGTGCAACTACCCTCCAGAAAAAGAAAAAGAAAGAAAAGAAAAGAAAAGAAAAACCTAATATTAGGTATATATCCCATTAGTAGGCCCAATAAGAAAAGTTTAACAGATAGCAACATCTCAATATATGCCAAAACAATGTAGCTCATACTATGAAAAATCCTTTGATTAAAATGTCCCAGAAAAACAGTAATTGAATAATAACAAATGATTAAGATCTCATTTTAAGTTAACAGAGAAGAGATCATAGTCATTGATTATATGTTAAGACATGAAAAAATTTCTATTGAGACATAAGAAGAAAAACTGTTTTCATTACTATTTACCATTTATGTGCAAGTTCTGGACAACAAAATAAGACAAAAACATAAATATTAATGGTAAAATAAATACAAAAGAAAGTTTTTATTTATAGTGTCTATATCTTAGATTAAATATATCAACTAAAACTCTAATAGTGTTAATAAAAAAATCAACCTAACAATCTCAATCTCACTTTGTGATTGTTTACTTTGCTGTGCAGAAGCTTTTTAGCTTGGGGAAAGGACATAGTATGCATAATTTCATCCAATGAACTAAAATGAATTGTGTACCTTTGCATGATATTGTATATCACTTTATACTGGAGAAAAAAAGATACACAAGTCATAGGCCCTGCCTTAATATTTATAGTTAAGAAAGAGAAACAGATACAAGTAGATAATTCTAATAATATATAATACGCACTTTGGGACACAGATGAGGGGATTTTGGTCAGCTTGGATATTGAGGCCAAACTAACTTTTGAAGTGGAAGTAAGGATAAATAGGTTAAAATGGTAAAAGGGGTGATGGCTTAAAGAAAGCAAGCGACTGTCAACAACTAAATAGAAAAAGGGAGAAATTGTGTAGATAGTGACATTTGAAAGTCCTCAGAGAATAGACGGATCATGAACCCTAGGCCTGTTTTAAAAATTAAATTTACCAAGCTTTGTATAAGTTGGAGGGAAAACTAAAGATGGTGAGAACAGTTAGGAAATGTTTCAGTAGTCCAAACAGAAGATTTAGTTCTAAATGGCAGAGAATAAAGAGTAGAGAAAGAAGTGAAAGATGAGCCAAAGCTATATCAAAATTTTTCAGTCTGAATGAATGAGAATCAAGAGTTAGCTTTGAAAGAAGAAATGTATTTTATTGAAAGACATAATAGATTTTGAGGTGTTGACTACATGTAAGAAAGGAAATGACCTGCAAGAAACAAATAATTGTGCTGAAGTTCTGGAGAGCCAATGAAGGAGAAATAGAATTGGGAATTACCAGTGGAAAGATATGGATTTATTTTTTTCTTGTTATCCCTGATGTAACTATTTGCATAGCTATCATTATCTTGATCTCTCTACCTCTCATAGGCATATACATCAAAGGAAACATTTATTGTTAAACTCATAAATGGTAGGTTATGTTTGCTAGCTGCCTTTCAGTCCTTCATAGTTGGTAGTGCATAATGACAAATCTAATTACTACTTTTGCTATTGATGGCCATGTGTGCTCCTCTGTAGACAGGCATCATATGGGCAGGCCCCTTAATAACTTTGCCACAGGACAGATGAACCTCAACAACTTCTCAGTATGATTAAGTAGGGACTTTTCTTCTGTTCCTTTGTCCTTTTATCATTGCAGCTTAGCAATAAAAAGAAAATTGGTAGGGTTGAAAGACAATGGTAGCCAAATCCACAGGAGCTGCTTAAATGAAATATCAAGCACTACCTCCTCAGTATAAGTGGTTTCCACACAGCCATCCATTGTGAACCCCGAGTAGGCTGAAGCAAAGTGTCTAATGAATTAGTATGCTTACTCTTAAATCTAAAATCAGTCATATGAAGAAGGTCCTGAAAGTAACCACCATGAAGCATGAGTAGATGTTCACTTTTCCACTGTTTGCATTTAACTACCATATAAGATTTAAATCACATACAGTCTACATGTATGGAGGACAAATGAGGTATGTAGTGAAAATTTATCAAGATGAATCTATTTGTAAAAATGTAGTAGGTTTAACATATTGACAGATACTCATTTTAAATTCTAAAGTATGCAAATTTTGTCAAAACTTATGATTGTATTCATGAGTATTATGATTATATTCATGATACTTAGGGAAGTATTTTAGACAATATCATTTATAGTAAATGATTCTCAGATTTTTATATAGGAATTAAAATAATATTCATTGATGAATCAGTAGCTCTGATAGTCACACATGGAAATGTATAAAATACGAATTTTAATTATTTGGAAGACCAATGAACTTTTTTTTTTAAACTATGTGATCATAGTCTAGATACTTGTAGAGAAGAAAATGAAGTCAGGAAACATAACATTTTTCATAAAGAATTTGAATAATGGACAAATAGACTACCAAAGTGGCCTATCTCTGTACATAAGGAAATTATGTATATACACAAATATATATATCGTATGAATATATTGTGTTAATACGTGTGTGTTTAAACACAAACATACACACACTTACACATATATACTTGCATACATGCACTTGGTTATTTAAGTCATATGATTGATTTCTTATAATACATTAATGATTTTTAAAGTGAAACTTGAATTAAAACAGCAATAACCCCCTCTACTATACAAATAATTATTTAATTCAATTAGAAACAAATTAAAATGCCATGAGCTTTTATAAAGACACAGATTGTCAAAAAGATTATTGTACAACTTTAATTTTGCAATACTAAATATTGTTCTGCCAGTAACACGTGATATTTACAATAAATTTTATATAACATTTTAGTAGAAATATTGGTTTAAAAATCCATTAGAAAGAGAAAACTACACCTAGGAAGAAAAGAAAGATGGTGCTCATAGATAAAGTAGATAAGCATCATTTTAGTTGAGGAAGTTTCTAGTGAGGATCTGAGTATCCTAATCATTTCAGAAACCCTTGCCCTGGGCGTTTAAGGTTTTTGCAAGACTAGGTCTCAGTTTTTCTCTTAACTTTCACACCTCTTACTCATAACGTAGTTCATGGCTGGCTGGTTTTTAGTGGTCTCAGCTTCTACTGAAATTGCAATTATCATGGTCACCAGTGATGGCTTAAATACTAAAAAATAAGTGAACATGTTTCAAGCATCACTTCCTTCTCTCTATAGCAATTAATATTCTTTTATCCTCAAAATATTATGTGCTTAATTTTTCACAAAGTCATCTCCAAGTTTTACACTTATATTACAAAATTTGTTTTCTGTGTAGGCCAAGTCATGTTTAACATCAAATTTCCCTTAAATCTAATAGTCTTCAAAACTTTGTCCTTTCCCCCTTTTCCCTTTGCTTCCTATATGTAATTTCATACATTTCCAAATCTTTGATTGCTTCTGCAAAGTCATTTCCTCAAAGGCAAGTGTATTGATGTATGTATTAGTCAGGATCCAAACAGGAAACAGATGCACAACACGTTACAATAATGCAAGCAGGATTTATTTACCACGTGTCAAGAATACGGGAGTGGATGAGGTGTAGTGGAATCCCAGAAATAGTACAGAAACCCCACGCAAGCAGCTGACAAGCTATTACTATCCCTGGGCTCAGGGGACAAAGCAAGAGGAAGGATATGTAGAAGTAGTGACTTCTATCAAGGAATGAAGCCATCTTGATGTGACCTCAGAGACGGGGACTGACAAGAATGAATATTACTCTAACCCCAATTTCTTGCCTCCTTCCCAGCTGCTGCTAGGACTTCCCTTTGGGCCAAATAGTCTGAAATCTAGAGCACAGAGGGGCCCCATTGATGTAGTAAGATAGGTCAGCTTCCCCGGCATAGTCCATGCAGGAGCAAGCTAGAAATTGACTCTGGAAGAGCAAACTGAAATAATCTGTCATAGTGGCATAGATTGAAAACAGTATGCACCTTTTTGTTATATTACTACTTTTTAACTGCATAGATGACACCAAACATGCACACCCAGACTGTTTTTCAAACTAACATGTCCTCCTGAGAAATGTTTTACAATTTTCTTGAGAGTGATATTGTAGCTAGAAAATACGGGGAAGGCATGGTTACAGTGAGGCAACAGCGTGTTATATATGAGAAAGGCCAAATAATTGTTTAAGAGCAGAACAACAATCTGCCACCAATTTCCCAAATCTGGCTTTCTTGTACCAGATTCCCTAGAAAATAGAATGTGAATTAAAAGCTTAGGTTGATTACAGTCCCCAGAATGAGGGGAAGTTGGGGTTTAAAGTGCAGAGGACAAATAAGAAGGGGTGTATTACTAAGCAGATCACAACTTCATAACAGTCACAGCTGATGGCTTCACCACACGGGACATCTTAAGATAGCCCTATACCCATCACATCAGAACAGTCTTTTGGGGGAAAAAGAGATGAATTTATGGCCCAGTTCTAGCCCTTGATTCATACTGGGTAAAGCCTGTCCCTTCAGAATCAACCCCCTCTGCGCTAAGTTGCCTCAGTGATCAATCCAGTTAACTTAGAGGAAGCAAAGGCCCTGCTGGTTCAGGGTACAGGTGCAGTGATCTCTCCTGTAGATGATGGCATGTGAGGGCCACGTGTCAGTACAGACCTGATACTTCTTCAGTGAAGTGACAGCTAAGAAAACTCTGGTGCTTGCCATGGTCTCTGGACACAGCAAAGAAACTCTTAAGACGAGGAAACAATTTGTAGCACTGACAGCGACCCACGACGTTAACTATGGTAGTATAAAATTGTGCAAGCCTTTGTTGTTCTCACAATAAAGCACTGATGTGTAAACTATGATGCTAGTCTATCACTTATGATGAGAAGATGTGACTTTCAAACACTTACATTTAAATCTGGACCTATTATTCTACTTCACATAAAACCCACCGATATCTACAACAGTATTTTTCAAGAGTTTCTGATGTGTGCAATTAAAGGCTGAGAAGAGTAAAGAAATACGGTATTTTGTGCCTTACTCTAGCAACAGAGTACAAAGACTATTTTATTAAAATGTTGTTTTATTTTAGGCCGTAGAAATATTAAATTTTAATTTGAACTATTTAACCGACCTATTAATTAGCTTTAAGGAATATTGATATTTCCAGAAGCTACCCCATGTGTATCCTATGGGTTTTAGTACTTCCTCACATACAGTTAAAAGTGTTCACATAAAGAATAAGGTCCAAACTTCTCAACATGATATGTAATATGTAATGGACTTTATGGTAAAGTCTCTAACACGTTATTTAACTACTCTGCAACTATTGAATACCATCCCTGTTAAAACGAATATACTGGGCACACAGAATACAATGAGGAGTGAAGAAACAGACAAAATCACTGAATTTACAGTTTAGATTCTAGGAGGAGTGTATAAATAAATAAGCTATTGCAGTATAGCGTGATAAGATTTCTAGTAGAGGTACAGGGGCCTAAATATAGATGACTTGTCTAAATTGTACTAGAGGAGTGTCAGGTAAAGCTTCTTAAACAACTATCTTCTAAGTTAAGAATTAAAGTCCAAATAAGCATCCATCAGGGAAAGTAGGACAAAGCAGAGAAGAGCACATTGTTTGAAGGCCAAGAGATTAGAGATGAGACTCCTCAGGAGGCAGAACCAGCTTGTGAATGGCTTTGAAAGCCATGGTAAGAAGATTAAATTTAGTAGTAAGAGCGATAGGGAGTCTCTGAATGTTCTAAGAAGGGGAGTTATGTGAACAGGTTCACATTTTAACATGATCACCCTGACTATGATGATTGACAGGATGATTAAGACTGGAGGCAAGGAAGCCAACTGGATTGTTTTCACAATCACTTAGGCATGAAGTGGTGATAGTCAACAGTGGACTGAGTCAGACACATACCAATGATTGAAGATATCTTGGTGATAGGGTGAGTATGTGGAGAAAGAAAGAGGAAAAAGGATTATGCTCAGGTTTCTAATTTGAGTTTGGGCTGTATAGGAGAGCATCCATGAAAAAGGATGGGGCATGGAGAGTGCAGAGAGTGAGAGCTCAGGGGCCTGTATTACATTTAAAGGGAGTTGCAGAGTTGCACAAAAGAATCCCATCTGAAGCACTAAAGAGAAATTGGGACTTTTCAACACCTGTAAGACAAAATATTCCAAAGCTAGCATTTAAAAATATTCAGATGACAATTCTATCATAATTTATACTGACTGCTAAATTCATCCTCTAAAATGTATTAAATTTTCCAGTTGCCGGTACTGAGAATTTTTTACACTTTTTCACATACTATTTTTTCAGCAGAGAATAACCTTTTCCACCTTGACATCTCCTCTCCTCTCTATTCTTCAGGATTTAAATCAGTTGACCTCTCTTTGAAGCCTTCTTAAATTCTTGTTACAGATGTAATGTCTTCCTTTTGGCATTTTAGAATTTCTCTTCACTTACTTTGTGGGTCTCGTTAACCTCTTCAAGAGCTTCTTAGTGTGTGACCAGATAATCTTTACATACTCACTACCTAGCACATACTAGGCACACAGTGAATATTTAGGGAAGGAATGGATAAACGCGCTTAACTATTTCAGCAAAACATAGTCATAATGCTGGTTTTATAGTAAAATGAATAAAGAAAATGAAAAAGAAAAGGCATTTTACATCGGGAGAACCACATAGCTGCTTGCTTTTATTTAATAGAAGAGAAGTAACAACTATGAATAATTAGTTCACAATTATCTCCCTTGTACTGTGCCTCAGTATACCGGAGTCACACTCTTCTTCTTTGAAGTGAATCCCCCTTGGCATTCCTGAAGGTACATTAATACACTCAGTAAAACAAGATTGCTTATATAGACATCAGAAACAATGCTAGTTATTGAATGCTGCTATACCATCATTCTCTGAGGGCCACATATTATCACCTGAGATAGTTCTAGTAGTTCTCTGAAATATGATGTTCCATGCATAGAGATTATGAAATTGAGTTGCTTCAAAGCTTATTAAACAAATCTACCTGTCTTGAGATAAGCTGAAGGACTGTAAAGACTATTTTAAGGTTTCACATTTGACTGCATAAAAAGTAACGGTAAATAGACTATCTCTTTTGTCCTGAGGATACTGCTGGTTAAAACCAATTACTCAGCTTTTCACAGACAAGTCATTAATAAATGTTCATATCAGACAAGGCAAAATCCATTGCTTTAGTAGTATAATATCGGGTGTAATGAACAAGGTGAGATAAAGAGTGTTGCTTTAATTTATGAAGTGTCCTTTACCTCGGAGCCTTTTGATCTACTTACGTGTTTCCTTATATTATCTAGTGTATTTGTAGAAAAGACTAAGCTGTACAAATAATTTAATGTTCTTCTTTATTCCAGGATTTGCATAAAAGAAAAATAATATGCCAACACTTCTAAAAATAATGGAAGATATATCTCTATTTGGTTCTTTCCTTAGAACTCACATGGAAATTAATAGAGGGCCCTATGTGATTGGGCTTTCTAATACAACAGAATTTTAAGTAATGATTTTACATTTGGATTCTAGTTTTTTAGGTGCATGCTTCTCTAATAGCCAACATGAGTAGATCAGTAAATTTGTGATTCCTCACAGTAATCAGAAACCGATGACTACCCTTCAATGTAAGCTATTGGATTTTGAATGTAAAATGATTGTGTCTAATTTTTAAAAATGCTTTTGAATTTTGAAATGAACGTTTCTCCATCATTGCCTTAGCTATTTGTGGCTCTATTTTATTAAGCCTAATATGTTAAAATAAATCTTTTAAATCATTCCCCTGATGCAGTAGGCATTTGTAATAGCTGTAAGGTTTTCTCTTTAGAGAAATGATTATTTTCCCCTGGCCATGGCTGCCTGCAATTCTGCCAGCTGCTCCCAGGTGAATGATGGTACTGAGGGTTGTGATTTTATGACCCAGCTGAGCAGGAATGTTATTAAACGGATCACTGTTTATTTGTAAAAAGTACAGTTTACTGACTTATCATGCAATGTGCTGACATAAGTTCATGTGCTCAAGTTTCCACTTTTCCAAATTGCCAAAGAAATATTTTTAAAAGGTAAAAATAATAAATCAGATCTGGAGAGAAGGATACGTAATATTAGGAATTTCTATAAGATATACAATTAGGACCAGATGGAGTGAATTTTTTCTCAGCGTGCAATTTGTGTCTTCCATTTCAGCAAATTGTTTTGTTCACACAGTTACTTAAATTCAAAACCTGAGATTCACTTACATTTTTCTCTCTTTCTCCCCAGGCTAGATATTTTCTGCCTCACTTCTAGGTCTGTTCTCCATTTTTCTCTACTCTGCCTCATACTTGAGAGGCTGACTTGTACTGTCTGCAACTACCAAACTCCCCATTGCCTCTGACTTCCAATTGTGTTTGGGAAATGTGATGGGAGGACACTGAAGGGGGCAGAAAGAGAAGAAGATCAGAGTGTTTATTCCTTATTCTCTATCAGTTAAGCACAAGTTTGTGGTAGATGCATTCCTTTCCCCAGGACCACAGCTCTTATCAGGTGATTCGTCTCCTATACCTACATCTTTGTCCACACTGCAGAAATTATTCCATCTGCTTGTTTCTTCAAGTCCGTTGATTACTATCCGATTCTAGCCTTGGAAAAATTTCTATCTCTTGTTGATTCTCTTAAATTTTATCAACTTGAAATAGTCTGTTCATTAAACCCATTTTAATTACCCTTCCTTTTTTATTTGTATAAATGTATGAGGTACAAGCACAATATTGTTACCTGCATAGACTGCATAGTGGTCAAGTCAGGGATTTTGGAATATCCATCATTTGAACGCATACATTGTACCCATTTAGTAATTTCTCATCAACCAACTCCCTCCAACTTCCTCACTCTTCCAAGATTCCATTGTCTATCATTCCACTCTCTACAACCATGTGGACCCATTATTTAGCTCTTACTTATGAGTCAGAGCATGTTATATTTGTCTTTCTGTGTCTGACTTGTTTCAAATAAGATAATGACTTCCAGTTCCTTTCATGTTGCTGCAAAAGACACAATTTTATTCTTCTTTATGGCTATATATACTGTATTTTCTTTTTCCAGTCATCTATTAATGGACCCTTATGTTGATTCTGTATTTTTGACATTGTGAATAGTGCTATGATAAACATTTGAGTGCAGGTATCTTCTTCTTTTTTTTTTTTTTCTTTTTAGATAGGGTCTCACTCTGTAGTCCAGGCTTGAGTGCAGTGGCATGATCTCTGCTGGTTGCAACCACTGCCTCCAAGCCTCCAAGGTTCAAGCTATTCTCATGCCTCAGCCTCTGGAGTAGCTGGGACTACAGTCTTGCACCACCATGCCTGATTTTTGCATTTTTAGTAGAGACAGGGTTTCACCATGTTGCCCAGGCTGGTCTTGAACTCTTGAGCTCAACGCAATTTGCCTGCCTTGGTCCCCCAAAGTGCCGGGATTATAGGTGTGAGCCACTGCACCTGGCCAATCTTTTTGATATACTGATTTATTTTGCTTTGGATATATACCCAGTCGTAGAACTGTTGAATTGGATGGTAATTCTATTTTTAGCTCTTTGAGAAATCTCGATACTGTTTTCCGTAGAAGATGTAGCAATTTACCTTCCTACCAATAGTGTATAAAAGTTACCTTTTCCCTGTATCCTTGCCAGCATCTGCTATTTCTACTTTTTCTGAATGTACCATCTGTTTCCTGACAGTCCCTGACCGGTACACACCTCATACTTAAAACCAACCACAAAGTCCTCTTGGAAACAAACCATATTTCTCCTAAATCTCTTTACTTTTTTATATTCCCAGTAACATTCTCTTAGTTCAAGTATCAGTCCAATTCTCCTCCTCCTTCAACTCCTCTAGCTCCTCTCGAAGCCATCCTCCATACTAAAACCAGAGTGGAGTTTCAAAAATAAACAGGAATTACTAATTTCCAGCTTAAGAGACATTGATGACTTCACTTTGCCTTAAATCATGGCCAGCAAGCCTCCTCATATTCCAGCCCTGTCTCTCAAGACTCTCTCTCTCTCTCACACACACACACACACACACACACTCTAGCTTCCTCCACACCAAATAACTTGCAATTCTCTGTGCATGCTGTCTCAATCCTCTAGATTTTAAACACATAATTTCATCTGGCAGAATTCTGAGTACCATTCCTAACATCACAGACTTCTTTGCCTCTCCTTCTTCTAGCGAACTCCTTCTGGTCTTTTAGGACTCAGCCTCTTGAGGATGTTCTTGCTGATAGTTCTTACTCCACTAATATCAAATATCTTATTATTATCATTATTATTATTATTATACTTTATGTTCTAGGGTACATGTGCACAACATGCAGGTTTGTTACATATGTATACATGTGCCATGTGCCATGTTGGTGTGCTACACCCATTAACTCATCACTTACATTAGGTATATTTCCTAATGCTATCACTTCCCCCTCCCACCATTCCACAATAGGCCCCGGTGTGTGATGTTCCCCTTCCTGTGTCCAAGTGTTCTCATTGTTCAATTCCCACCTGTGAGTGAGAACATGCGGTGTTTGGTTTTCTGTCCTTGCGATAGTTTGCTCAGAATGATGGTTTCCAGCTGCATCCATGTCCCTACAAAGGACACAAACTCATCCTTTTTTATGGCTGCATAGTATTCCATGGTGTGTATGTGCCACATTTTCTTAATCCAATCTGTCACTGATGGACATATGAGTTGGTTCCAAGTCTTTGCTATTGTGAATAGTGCCACAATAAACATACGTGTGGATGTGTCTTTACAGCAGCATGATTTATAATCCTTTGGGTATATGCCCAGTAATGGGATGGCTGGGTCAAATGGTATTCATAGTTCTAGATCCTTGAGGAACCGCCACACTGTCTTCCACAATGGTTGAACTAGTTTACAGTCCCACCAACAGTGTAAAAGTGTTCCTATTTCTCCACATCCTCTCCAGCACCTGTTGTTTCCTGACTTTTTAATAATCTCCATTCTAACTGATGTGAGATGGTATCTCATTGTGCTTTTGATTTGCATTTCTCTGATGACTAGTGATGATGAGCATTTTTTAAGGTGTCGGCTGCATAAAGGTCTTCTTTTGAGAAGTGCCTGTTCATATCCTTTGCCCACTTTTTGATGGAGTTGTTTTTTCTTGTAAACTTGTTTGAGTTCTTTGTAGGTTCTGAATATTAGCCCTTTGTCAGATGAGTAGATTGCAAAAATTTTCTCCCATTCTGTAGGTTGCCTGTTCACTCTGATGGTAGTTTCTTTTGCTGTGCAGAAACTCTTTAGTTTAATTAGATCCCATTTGTTGATTTTGGCTTTTGTTGCCATTGCTTTTGGTGTTTTAGACATGAAGTCCTTGCCCATGCCTATGTCCTGAATGGTATTGCCTAGGTTTTCTTCTAGCGTTTTTATGGTTTTAGGTATAACATTTAAGTCTCCAATCCATCTTGAATTAATTTTTTTACAAGATGTAAGGAAGGGAACCAGTTTCAGCTTTCTACTTATGGCTAGCCAGTTTTCCCAGCACCATTTATTAAATAGGAATCCTTTCCTCATTTCTTGTTTTTGTCGAGTTTGTCAAAGATCAGATGGTTGTAGATGTGTGGTACTATTTCTGAGGGTTCTGTTCTGTTCCATTGGTCTAATATCTCTGTTTTGGTTCCAGTACCATGTTGTTTTGGTTACTAAGCCTTGTAGTATACTCTGAGCCTTGTAGTATAGTTTGAAGTCAGGTAGCATGATGCCTCCATGATGCCTCCATGATGCCTCCAGGATTGTCTTGGCAATGTGGGCCCTTTTTTGGTTCCATATGAACTTTAAAGTAGTTTTTTGCAATTCTACTTTAGAAAGTCATTGTTAGCTTAATGGGGATGGCATTGAATCTATAAATTGCCTTGGGCAGTATGGCCATTTTCAAGATATTGATTCTTCCTATCCATGAGCGTGGAATGTTCTTCCATTTGTTTCCTCTTTTATTTGTGTCCTCTTTTATTTCATTGAGCAGTGGTTTGTAGATCTCCTTGAAGAGGTCTTTCACATCCCTTGTAAGTTGGATTCCTAGGTATTTTCTCTTTGAAGCAGTTGTGAATGAAAGTTCACTCATGATTTGGCTCTCTGTTATTGGTGTATAAGAATGCTTCTGATTTTTGCACATTAATTTTGTATCCTGAGACTTTGCTGAAGTTGCTTATCAGCTTAAGGAGATTTTGGACTGAGATGATGGGGTTTTCTAAATACACAATCATATCATCTGCAAACAGGGACAATTTGACTTCCTCGTTTCCTAACTGAATACCCTTGATTTCTTTCTCTTGCCTGATTGCCCTGGCCAGAACTTCCAACACTATGTTGAATAGGCGTGGTGAGAGAGGGCATCCCTGTCTTGTGCTAATTTTCAAAGGGAATGCTTCCAGTTTTTGCCCATTCAGTATGATATTGGCTGTGGGTTTGTCATAAATAGCTCTTATTATTTTGAGATACGTTCCATCAATACCAAATTTATTGGGAGTTTTTAGCATGAAGGGCTGTTGAATTTTGTGAAAGGCCTTTTCTGCATCTATTGAGATAATCATGCAGTTTTTGTCTTTGATTCTGTTTATATACTGTATTACATTTATTGATTTGCATATATTGAACCAGCCTTGCATCCCGGGAATGAAGCCGACTTGATCATGGTGGATAAGCTTTTTGATGTGCTGCTGGAGTCGGTTTGCCAGTATAAAGAAGAATTAAGAGAAGAATCAAATAGACACAATAAAAAATGATAAAGGGGACAGAACTCCACAGAAATACAAACTACCATCCTAGAATACTATAAACACCTCTACGCAAATAAACTAGAAAACCTAGAAGAAATGGATAAATTCCTGGATACATACACTTTCCCAAGACTAAACCAGGAAGAATTTGAATCCCTAAATAGACCAATAACAGGCTCTGAAATTGAGGCAATAATTAATAGCCTACCAACCAAAAAAAGTCCAGGACCAGATGGATTCACAGCCGAATTCTACCAGAGGTACAAGGAGGCGCTGGTACTATTCCTTTTGAAATTATTCTAATCAATAGAAAAAGGGGGAATCCTCCCTAACTCATTTTATGAGGCCAACATCATCCTGATACCAAAGCCTGGCAAGAGACACAACAAAAAAAGAGAATTTTAGAACAATATTCCTGATGAACGTCGGTGCAAAAATCCTCAAATATCTTCTTAAACTCAACCATGTCATCAGTAGGCCCTCTTTTATCTCCAACCAAGAGTGTAGAAATTTTAGGAAGTTTTAGTTCAGAGCTCAAACTATATGAGTTCAAATTCATTTCCACCATATAAATATTTACCTTGAGACCCTGAGACTGTTTATTAAGTGTTTCCTCTGTTTTCTCATTGTGCACTTAGGAAAATAAAATTAGTTTTTTAAAAATTCTTGTGAGAATTAAATTATATTAGTAGATATGCAGCATTTAGAGCAATATGGGTATAGAGTCACCCTCAGTGCTTTCTGCAGTATTACAATTGCCTTTCTTTCTCAACTCCGCAAAACTGAATTCTCCTTCAAAGGGTCCAGGTTTTATGGGCCACCTTATAATATTGATGGGTGAGTTTTTGTTGCATAGAGGGTAATTTAGAAGTCCTTTTTGATTAAATAAATGAATGATTTGTGTGTAATTAATCCTAGATCAATTTACTTGACTTTTCTTTTGGTCTCTTTTGTTTTTAAAATCCTGGTTGGTAATGTGTAGGTCCAGATTTTTTAAAGGAGTCCTTTGCATGATATAGATACTCTTTGAGACTCCCATGAGCTTCAGGAAGTTCCTTCCTCCTTGTGAGGCTCAGAAGACAGTTGCATTTGTCTTTGCCAGCACATATGTTCTTATGGCTGGAGTTAAGTGTGTGATTTTCATTATGTCTCCTTGATTACTGACTTGTCTTTCACTAATTTCGATACACTTTCCAGGTAACAAGTAATCACACATTTTTAATGCCGGCTTATATTTTAGAATATTTTTCTTTCCTGTAAGTTTTATGTTAATTTGGAAGTATTCCCAAGTATTATCTCTCCATATTGAAATGAATAAATTAAATTTAATTAATATAATAAATATTTCCATTTCACATGAAACACTTACTAAAATATTGCATATTTATATATTTCTTACTAACCATAGTGGCAAGGCATTCAAACTTCAATGACTTCCAAATCAAAATGAAGCCATTAAGTAAAAATATAGCCTTAGTCAAAAATAAAGTTTTTATACAATTTTCAATTTAATTTCATGCATTCCCTCAAAAATCTACATACCTTTTGCATTTGAATATGAATTTGTGATTAAAGGAGCCATACTATAGAGTTCACTTCCCAAAGGGGTTCATTGCATTTATATCTGAAAATGGTTTGCTTTTTAAATGCCTTGTCTCAGAATGCATCTACACATTAGAACACATATAAAGTCAAAAACGACTTCTCTAGCAACTACTAGATGTCAGAACTATGCTAAGTGTTCATCACTTAAGTAAATAAATGAAGTTGCTTTAAAGTTTTAAATCCTAGAAAGGGAGATGATTATAGTAAAACAATTAAGTGTTCTATGTTACAAATACAGCATACAAAATATTGAGCTATGCAAACTGTACACACATATCTAAGTCTACTTTTTTCTAGAATATATAGAAAACACAAAAGCATAAAGACATCACACACACATACACCCCTTCAAAAGCTACATTCATATATATCAGTGTTGAAAGCAATAAGATTCCTTTAAGAGATATGCATTCTGAGAAATTTATGGAAGATTTAAAAATAACTGTGACTTCCATTTCAGGTAGTATAGCAACTAAAAAAAAATCCAGCTATAAGACATATATGGCGTTCATGCTAACAAAGGGAAAAAGCTCTAAATAAATTACTATAAGCCAAGATAAAAATTCTTGCAGCCGATAAAACAGAAAGAAATAAGAAAGAGAGGGAAAAAAAGAGGACGCTCAAGGAAACTTTCATACCTCACCTTTACGTAGGAGGGGGAAAATCTTCCCCAATTGTTTATAACAATAAACTAGCTGGATATGGAGGTTAATGGACCAAATCTATTATTATTTACCCAAAATTCTTAAATAAAATTTTGTTTTATAATGTTTTCTATTTGAAATTGTCCTCAAGAGATGGACAAAGCAAACGCAAATCCTCTTTGGAGAAATGGCTTATCCTCAGGCCTCAAAGTATTCTCACAGATAAAGTTCCAAAGAATATGAGCCTATAGTGAAAAATGATAAAGCATTTGAGGAGAAATAAAAAGCACCATGAGACAGGAACTAGCTGAACAAACAAGGAGGTGGCTTGAATCTGCAAAGATCAGATGTTGCCATTATCAGATATAGAATTTGTTTAAAGTTATGCTTATATTTTAAGAAATAAAAGAGGAAGATTAAAGTAGGTATAAGAAAAAAAGATGCCATAAGAGTGGAGTAGAAGCCAGATGCAGTGGCTCACAACTGTAATGCCAGTACTTTGGGAGGCTGAGGTGAGAAGATTGCTTGAGCCTAGCCAGGACGTTGAGGCTGCAGTGAGCAGTGATTGTGTCACTGTACTGCCACCTGGGCAACTAAGATGCTGCCAAAAAACAAAACAAAACAAAACCCACAGAAAACAAAAACAAACAAACAAAACAACCTGAGTAAAGAGTTTTAAAATATTAGCAAACAGACATGAACTCATCCTTTTTTATGGCTGCATAGTATTCCATGGTGTAAGTGCCACATTTTCTTAATCCAGTCTGTCATTGATAGACATTTGGGTTGGTTCCAAGTCTTTGCTGTTGTGAAGCTGGAAAGCATCATTCTGAGCAAACTATCACAAGGACAGAAAACCAAATGTCACATGTTCCCACTCGTAGGTGGGAAGTGAACAATGAGAACACTTGGACACAGGAAGGGGAACATCACACACCGGGGCCTGTCGTGGGGTGGGAGGAGGGGGAGGGATAGCATTAAGAGATATACCTAATGTAAGTGACGAGTTAATGGGTGCAGCACACCAACATGGCACATGTATACATATGTAACAAACCTGCATGTTGTGCACATGTACCCTAGAAATTGAAGTCTAATTTTTTAAAAGATAGAAAATAAAATATTAGCAAATAGAACTTCAAAAAGTACAAATACATATAAATTTTTGAAATGGAAGAACTAAGCAGAAGTTGGACAAAGCTGTAAAGAGAATTAATGAGCAAGATAGTGTATCTAAAAAAATACTATGAATTGAAAAAGAAAGATGTTGCAAAAGGAACTGAGGATATGAAGAATAAAATGAGAAAGTTCAATTTCATATAATACATTTTTTAACAGGAGACTATAAAATGAATGTGAGAGGGTTATATTTGCAGAATAGATAAAAACCATATATTCTCTAAATAGAAAAGCCCCCTGTAAAACAACCTAACCTAGATGAATAAACCCATTTCTTTATCTCAACACATCACACTGAAAAAGTTCTGTTCAACAAAGACAAAGGGAACTTCTTAAAAGTATCCAAAGAAGAAATACAAGTTTCCTGCAGAAGTGATAACTGGACTTAACAAGTGAATTTTCAACTGAATCAATGGAAGAGGGAAAACAATGAAAACATTACAAAATGCTCAAAAAGACCAACAAATCTTATTTGAAAAGATGTAAAATGGATGAACATCCATTATATAGGATTATCTCCTATAAGTTGACAGATGAAAACAATTGAAGAAGTGAGGAAGCATATATTCTAGCAATTCAAAATAAATAAAATGTAAATGAAAAATGATACACCAGATATATAACCAATTAAATGAAGATTACAATTAATTTTAGTGAGGGATTGGGGAAATTAGTAGTCAAAAATATTTGGGGAGCCTAATTTTCTAATAGTTTTTATGGCGTATATATTAAAATGTAAAGTGGGGACATTTTTGACCCAGTAAGTTACATCTCTAGATATTTATTCTTCAGATGAACTCACAATGATCACAATATATTTGTATGATGATATTCACTGCAGTATTCGTAACTTGAAAAACTTGAAACAACCATGATGTTTATCAATAGGGAAATGATACAATACATTGTGATTCATCTTCAGTTAAAACTTCTCTCATTAAAATTCCTGAGTTATATCATATGTATTGAAAATTAAAGATTCTCAAGATGTTTTGTAACTGAATGTGAAAAAAAAATACAAGGTTTTTTTTTTTTTTTTTTTTTAGTTTTGTTTAATAGCAATTTTTATAACATGTTTTGTATGACAGAAGCTGGCTGGATCCACCAACTCATTTTTCTACTTTTCTGGACACAAGGACACTACTGTCCTATGCTCCTTTACAGTGGGTTTGGCCATGTGTTTAAATTCTAACCATTGGAATAAAATGTATGAAGATTTTCGATGCTTCCTTTTTCCCCGGCTTCCTTTACCCTGTCTCATATTTGAATATTTGAGTGTGACACCCAAGGAGATCTTAGGAGCTTTGTGCTAAAGTTGATAAATTCTATGCCACCTGAGTCCACGAAAGTCACTGAATGACTTTATGGAGCAGAAATCCTCCTGTCTGTCTATGCTGATAGAACTTTATGTGGACAAAAAATGCGTTTTGGTGTCGTTAAGCCACTGAGACTTGGGAGCTAACATTACTCTTAACTAACACAATTCCACTTAAAAACTAATAAAGAAAACCAAGTTATAGTTATAATCTGACTATGATAAGTATTTGTATGAAATGTAAAAGAGTGATTGCCCCTGGGCAATGAAAGCAAATTGGGTTTGGAGGAGGATATGAATAAAAATACTCACTTCATGTGCTTTTATTTAGTTGGAGATTTTATATATATATATATAAATAAAATTATTATGTATATTATATGTAAATATATAATTTTAGATTATATTTACATATATTCATATAATTATATATTTTATATTGTGTTTATTATACTTAATGATAATATACAAATGAGTTTATATCAATATTTAATTTTTATATTATTTATAATATATAAAATATACATCAATGAGTATGATATATGAATACTGTATTTGAATATATTTATTAATATGATTATATATTTATATAATTCATGTTATAATTTTTATATCTTTATATTATATATATAAAAACTCTAGAACTTCATTTTGAAGGATGAAAAATGTGAGATTTTAAGGTTAAAGTTAACCTCAGAGGAACCTCAACATATGAAAATCATAAAGCATAGACTATTGAAAATATTATCCTTAGATGTAGCTAGACCATACACAGGATATATAGGAAGGCATTCCAGGACGATGAAACCAAAAAGCGGGATGATACAAATCATAGAAGAATGAATACTTTGAATTGGAAAAATTGGGGGCTGAGAGTAATACAACAAGAAAAATGAACATAGTGAGAAGAATGAATTAGAGCACAATAGGAGCTAAAGTCAGGGATGTCAAAAAGGAAATATGAAAATAAAACTGTTGAAACATGTAGAAGGTATTTTACTTTACAACAAAAACAAACAAACAAACAAAAACTTAGAATTTGAGGTGTGGAGGGAAGAAATAAAAATCCAGTTTCTGATACTTTCTGATTTGGTTTAAATGTAGAAAATATCAATCTAATTCCCTTCCAGCTTTGGGCTCTGGTATCAAAAGACAGAGAGTTTGCCTGCTCTCTATGATCACAATAATAGTGTGAGATTTTAATGTCCCACTGTCAATATTAGACAGATCTACAATACAGAAAATTAACAAGGATATCCAGCACTTGAACTCAGTTCTGGACCAAGCAGACCTAATAGACATCTACAGAACTCTCCATTCCAAGTCAGCAGAACATACATTCTCTTCAGCACCACATTGCGCTTATTCTAAAAGTGACCACATAATTGGAAGTAAAACACTCCTCAACAAATGCAAAAGAACGGAAATCATAACAGTTTCTCAGACCACAGTGCAATCAAATTAGAACTCAAGATTAAGAAACTCACTCAAAACCACACAACTACATAGAAACCAACAACCTGCTCCTGAATAAATAACAAAATGAAGGCAGAAATAAAGATGTTCTAAGAAAAAACATACTAGAATCTCTGGAACACATTTAAAGCAGTATGTAGAGGAAAATTTATAGCACTAAATGCCCACAATAGAAAGCAGGAAAGATCTAACATTGACACCCTAACATCACAATTAAAAGAACTAGAGAAGCAAAAGCAAACAAATTCAAAAGCTAGCAGAAGACAAGAAATAACCAAGATTAGAGCAGAACTGAAGGATAAAGAGATACACACACACACACACACACACACACACACCCCTTCCAAAAATCAATGAATCCAGGAGCTTTTTTTTTTTTTTTTTGAAAAGATCAACAAAATAGATAGATGGAATAAAAAATGATGAAGGGGATAACACCACTGAGCCCACAGAAATACAAACTACTGTCAGAGAATACTATAAACACCTCTATGAAAACTAGAAAATCTAGAAGAAATTGATAAATTCCTGGACACATATACCCTCCCAAGTCTAAACCAGGAATAAGTCAAATCCCTGAATAGTCAAATATCAGAAATTGAGGCAGCAATTAATAGCTACCAACCAAAAAAAGTCCAGGACCAGACGGGTTCACAGCTGAATTCTACCAGAGGTATAAAGAGATGTTGGTACCATTCCTTCTAAAACTATTCGAAACAATAGAAAAAGGAATTCTCCCGAACTCATTTTATGAGGCCAGCATTATCCTGATGCCAAAACCTGGCAGAGAAACACACAAAAAAAGAAAATTTCAGGCCAATATCCTTGATAAACATCGATGTGAAAATCCTCAATAAAATACTGGCAAACTGAATCCAGCAGCACATCAAAAAGCTTTTCCGATCAAGTCAGCTTCATCCTTGGGATGCAAGGCTGGTTCAAATATGCAAATCAATAAACCTACTCCATCACATAAACAGAAAAAATGACAAAAACCATGATTATCTCAATAGATGCAGAAAGGCCTTCAATAAAATTCAGCAGGCCTTCAGACTTAAAACTCTCAATAAACTAGGCAGTGATAGAACATATCTCAAAATAATAAGAGCTATTTATGACAAACCCACAACCAATATCATACTGAATGGGCAAAAAAATGGAACCATTTCCTTTGAAAGCCAGCACAAGACAAGGCTGCCCTCTCTCACCACTCCTATTCAGTGTAGTATTGGAAGTTCTGGCCAGGGCAATCAGGCAAGAGAAAGAAATAAAGGGTATTCGATTAGGAAAAGAGGAAGCCAAACTGTCTCTGTTTGCAGATGACATGATTGTGTATTTAGAAAACCCCATCATCTCAGTCCAAAATGTCCTTAAGCTGATAATCAACTTCAGCAAAGTCTCAATACAAAATCAATGTGCAAAAATCACAAGCATTCCTATACACCAATAACACACAAACAGAGAGCCAAATCATGATTGAACTCCCATTCACAATTGCTACAAAGAGAATAAAATACCTAGAAATCCAGCTTACAAGGGATGTGAAGGACCTCTTCAAGGAGAACTACAAACTACTGCTCAAGAAAATAAGAGAGGACACAAACAAATGGAAGAACATTCCATGCTAATGGATAGGAAGAAGCAATATTGTGAAAATGACCATATTCCCAAAATAATTTATAAATTTATGCTATCCCTATCAAGCTACCATTGACTTTGTTCACAGAATTGGAAAATAACTACTTTAAATTTCATATAGAACCAAAAAAGAGCATGCATAGCCAAAACAATCCGAAGCAAAAAGAACAAGGCTGAAGGCATCACACTACCTGACTTGAAACTATACTGCAAGGCTACAGTAACAAAAACAGCATGGTACTGGTACTGAAACAGATATATAGACCAATGGAACAGAACAGAGGCCGTGGAAATAACACCACACATCTACAACCATCTGATCTTTGAAAAACCTGACAAAAACAAGCAATGGGGAAAGAATTTCCTATTAATAAATGGTGTTGGGTAAACTGGCTAGCCATATACAAAAAGTTGAAACTGGATCCCTTCCTTACACCTTATACAAAACGAAGTTAAGATGGATTAAAGACTTAAATGTAAGACTTAAAATTATAAAAACCCTAGAAGATATCCTAGACAATACCATTCAGGACGTAGGCATGAGCAAAGACTTCATGACTAAAACACCAAAAGCAATAGCAACAAAAGCCAAAATAAACAAACAGGAACTGATTAAACTAAAGAGCTTCTGCACAGCAAAAGAAACTATCAGCAGAGTGAACAGGCAACCAACAGAATGGAAGAAAATTTTTACAATCTATCCATCTGACAAAGGACTAATATCCAGAATCTACAAAGAACTTAAACAAATTTACAAGTAAAAAACAACAACCCCATCAAAAGTGGGCAAAGGATTTGAACAGACACTTCTCAAAAGAAGATATGTATGCAGCCAACAAACATATGAAAAAAAGCTCATCATCACTGACCATTAGAGAAATTCAAATCAAAACTACAATGAGATACCATCTCATACCAGTTAGAATGGCCATCTTTAAAAAGTCAGAAAACAACAGATGCTGGAGAGGATGTGGAGAAACAGGAAAGCTTTTACACTGTTAGTGGGAGTGTAAATTAGTTCAACCATTGTGGAAGACAGTGTGGCGATTTCTCAAGGATCTAGAACCAGAAATACCATTAGACCCAGCAATCCCATTTCTGGGTATATACCCAAAGTATTATAAATCATTCTACTATAAAGACACATGCACACGTATGTTTATTGCAGCACTGTTTACAATAGCAAAGACTGGGAACTAACTTAAATGCCCATCAATGATGGACTGGATAAAGAAAATGTGGCACATGCATACCATGGAATACTATGCAGCCATAAAAAAGGATGAAGTCATGTCCTTTGCAGGGACATGGATGACACTGGAAACCATCATTCTCAGCGAACTAACACAAAAACAGAAAACCAAACACTGCATGTTCTCACTCACAAGTGGGAACTGAACAATGAGAACACATGGACACAGGGAGGGGAACATCACAAACCAGGGCTTTTCAGGGGATGGGGAGCTAGTGGAGGGACAGCATTAGGAGAAATACCTAATATAGATGGGGGGTTGATGCGTGCAGTAAACCACCATGGCACATCTATACCTATGTAACAAACCTGCACTTCTGCACATATACCCCAGTACTTAAAACTATAATTAAGAAAAAAGAAAAAGAATACAAGAATTGGAAATAATTTAACCATTTTACAAGAGAGAAACTACTAAATAATGGATGGTATACTCTTAGGATGGAGCATAAAGAGCCATTAAAAATCATGGGTTTTGCATGTTCTTACTTGTAAGTGGGAGCTTAGCTATGGGTATGTAAGGCATAGAGTGGTATAATGGACATTGGAGATTCAGAAGTGG
Source organism: Chlorocebus sabaeus (assembly GCF_047675955.1). Lineage (NCBI taxonomy): Eukaryota > Metazoa > Chordata > Mammalia > Primates > Cercopithecidae > Chlorocebus > Chlorocebus sabaeus. Next base: position 64,060,372 of record NC_132920.1, on the reverse strand, counting down.
GGAATGTGGGAGGGAGATGAGGGATGAAAAACTACCTATTAGAGTACAATGTACAATACAGGATGAGGGGTACACTAAAATCCCAGACTTCACCACTATATAATTCATCCATATAACCAAAAACTACTTGTATGCCTAAAGCCACTGAAATAAAAACAATAAGAATAACCCTCTGTACTCTGGCATGAGAAAGGAAAATCAGAATCTATCAAGGGGGAGTGAATGTTTCAAAAATATCCACTCTTCATACTGTGAAACAGTGGTCTGCAATACCCTGAGGTGCCAGTCCTGCCTGATACCCAAGGATGCAGGGAATATGAATCATATAACAAAGCTTGTAATCTAAGGAATCTTATTTGTGACTGTGTAATAGCTAAAGAATAGAAGATGGTGAGAAAGAAATGCCTTTGTCCAGTGAGAAAAATTAGGAAAATATGAAAACAAGATCCATTAAAATTACACTTTTATGTGGAGTGAATTAATTTATTTGCATTTTAAAATGATAATCTTACTAAACTTATTAAAATGTGATTCTTATCCTATTACATAAATGTTATATTCAAAACGGGGGAGTAATACTTGGGATCGTTTCTTCAGATTAATTTTTCCTTGTATGATTTGTTTTACTATCTAACATTTATTTTGAATGGCAAATGAGAATTTTTCATGTACTAACAGTAATTTTGCACATTTCTTCCTTTAATATAATGATGATTACATATGTTTTTTAAATAGCAAAACATTTTTCTATATTGCTTTGCCCTCTGATAAAATTTGCATGATTAATTATTTTCAAAGTTATTAAACTAAAAACAACATAAAGTTTTGGAACTAGCTGAGAATGCTGGCAATTTAAACTTTTGAAATCATTTTTCCATTTGTTTAAAGTTTTATTAGATATTATGATGTTCTTATGATTTTGAAAGTTAAAACAGTAATTGAATTATTTTCTGGATTTATTCCTCTTAGTCACACCACTAAGACATCACTAGCTGTTTTAAGTTATCCTGTATGAAAACTGAACACCTGACAACTAAAAGAACTCCACAGAACTAGTACAAGAGATGATACAAGTTGTAAATGTAGGCGTAGATGTAGATATAGACATAGGTATATTAAATACATGTCTATGTGTTTATAGCTATGACATTTGATAATGCATAATTAGAGAAATAGGGGGCTTAGAAAGAGTGGTAAGCCATCACAGCCTTTACTATACATTACCTGCAAAAAGGATTCTACTTAGCTGGTCTGCCCCGTGTGACTCCAGGTGAATGAAACAGATATTAGGCAAGTTCAAGAAACTACTTTTAATTTAAGGGGGGGAGGAATTATTCTGCATATGACACTTATTAATAAAGAAATATAATTTGAAACAACAGCAAGTTTCTAGTTTTTATGTAAGTGGTTGTTAAAAAGCAAAAATTTGATAAAGAAATTATTGGTATAAGTAGAGTAAAAGTTGTTACTATGTAAATTATGACAACCATTCTGAGGGGAATTTGTCAAAATTCATAAAAAATTAAATGTATATACTACTTATAAGAGTTTATGATGCTGGGATCTGGGGGGTACAAGAAATGGGAAGATTTTTGTCAAAGATACAAAGAAAAAAGAATTTTTGATCCAACAAGGATATGGAGAATTTGAACTCTTATATTTTGCTGGCAGAAATATAAAATGGTGAAGCCTCTTTGGAAAATAGTTTGGCAGTTGCTCAAAATGTTCAACATAGAGTACGTAATCCAGCAATTCTACTCCTGATTACATATCCAAGAGAAATTGAAACATACATCCAGACAAAAATTTGAACATGAATGTTCATGGTATTATTTACAATAGCCAAAAGGTGGAAAAGTCCCACATCTTTCAACTAATGAATAGATAAATAAAATATGATAGATCCGTATCAGTACTAAAAATGGATAAAGGGGCCGAGTGCGGTGTCTCAGGCCTGTAATCTCAGCCCTTTGGGAGACCGAGGTGGGTGGATCACGAGGTCAGGAGATAGAGACTATCCTAGCTAACATGGTGAAACCCTGTCTCTGCTAAAAATACCAAAAAAAAAAAAAAAAATTGGCCGGGCGTGGTGGCAGATGCCTGTAGTCCCAGCTACTCCGGAGGCTGTGGCAGGAGAATCTCTTGAACCAGGGAGGTGGAGGTTGCAGTGAGCCGAGATCGGCCATTACACTCCAGCCTGGGTGACAGAACGAGACTCTGTCTCATAAGGAAAAAAAAAAAAAAAAAAAAAGAATAAAGTTCTGGTACATGCAACAACGCAGGTGAACCTTGAAAACACTACACTTAATGAAAAAGTCAGTCCAAAATAGTATATGTTAACTGATTTTATTTATATGAAATGTCTAAAATAGGCAAATCTATAGAGACAGATGTAGATTAAAGGTTTACTAACACTAGACTGAGGATGTATGGTAGAGAGTGGCTGTTTAAGGGAAATGACATTTCGTTTGTGAGTGACAAAATATAAAGCTAGATTGTGGTGATGGTTGTACAATTCTGTATCTACTAAAAAATATTAAATAATGTGCTTTAAATGGGTACACTATGTATGCAAATTATATCTCAATGTAACCACTGAAAATAAAATTATGATTCAGATAACAAGAAAAAACTTGAAACAACTTAAATATATCAGTTACAAACTAATAGAATCCATGATGATATATCCAAACAATAAAAACACTCTGCAGATTTTAAAAGGAAAGTGAAGAACTATACTTACAAATAGAGCAGCCCACTAAGAACTACATTTAAGTGAAAAAAACAGAGTAGAATAGCATATCTAATAAATGGAAAGACAAAGTGGAATGAAGTATGTGTTTATAGTATATTCCCATTTTTGTAAAATAAAAAGTACGTTTTCTTTACATGAGACATATGCATTTTATTATCCAGATTATAACTCATTTATTTTACTACTCTACAATCAAACACAGTGATTTTTTATTCTTTTCTTCCCTTTACACTATTAAAGCTCTAAACTCGAGGGTCTTCTAGCAGCATTTGTTTCTTTTTTTTTTTTTTTTTTTTTAGCAACCAATGCTTAGCTTTTTATTATTCACCAAGTTTTTTAAAATATTACGTTTACTGCCTCATTTGCTCTTCATTTCTTTTTTTTTATTTTTTATTTTTTATTAATTTTATACTTTAAATTCTAGGGTACATGTGCATAACGTGCAGGTTTGTTACATATGTATACTTGTGCCATGTTGGTGTGCTGCACCCATCAACTCGTCAGCACCCATCAACTCGTCATTTACAGCATTTGTTTCTTTTTAATACCTCATCGTCATTCTTAAAAGGATCCTACTTCTGTACTTGAGAAGCTGGGTTTCAAGGCACATATCTGAGTGAGCCCACTCTCTAAAAATTTGTGCCAGACAAATGTCTGTTGAGCAGTGGTAAAGTCAGCGGGCAATGAGCAAAATCCTTCAGGCGGAGCAATGTGAAGTGTTTAGCGCCATGGTTTTCACAGCCTGCTTGCTGTGGGGTTGAAACGATGAATAGTGTGTGTTCCGTTCCTCTTCCAACTAGAATTCCCCAAAATGACTAGAAATTGCTGTCCTTTTTTTCTTGTAAATTTGAGTTCTTTGTAGGTTCTGGATATTAGCCCTTTGTCAGATGAATAGATTGCAAAAATTTTCTCCCATTCTGTAGGATGCCTGTTCACTCTGATGGTAGTTTCTTTTGCTGTACAGAAGCTCTTTAGTTTAATTAGGTAACATTTGTCAATTTTGGCTTTTGTTACCGTTGCTTTTGGTGTTTTAGACATGAAGTCCTTGCCCATACCTATGTCCTGAATGGTATTGCCTAGGTTTTCTTCTAGGGTTTTTATGGCATTAGGTCTAACATTTAAGTCTCTAATCCATCTTGAATTAATTTTCGTATAAGGAGTAAGGAAAGGATCCAGTTTCAGCTTTCTATTTATGACTAGCCAATTTTCCCAGCACCATTTATTAAATAGGGAATCTTTTCCCCATTTCTTGTTTTTCTCAGGTTTGTCAAAGATCAGATGGCTGTAGATGTGTGGTATTATTTCTGAGGACTCTGTTCTATTCCATTGGTCTATATCTCTGTGTTGGTACCAATACCATGCTGTTTTGGTTACTGTAGCCTTGTAGTATAGTTTGAAATCAGGTAGCCTGATGCCTCCAACTTTGTTGTTTTGGCTTAGGATTGTCTTGGCAATGCAGGGTCTTTTTTGGTTCCACAGGAACTTTAAAGCAATTTTTTCCAATTCTGTGAAGAAACTCATTGGTAGCTTGATGGGGATGGCATTGAATCTATAAATCACCTTGGGCAGTATGGCCATTTTCACGATATTGATTCTTCCTATCCATGAGCATGGTATGTTCTTCCATTTGTTTGTGTCCTCTTTTATTTCACTGAGCAGTGGTTTGTAGTTCTCCTTGAAGAGGTCCTTTACATCCCTTATAAGTTAGATTCCTAGGTATTTTATTCTCTTTGAAGCAACTGTGAATGGAAGTTCATTCATGATTTGGCTCTCTATTTGTCTGTTACTGGTGTATAAGAATGCTTGTGATTTTTGCACATTAATTTTTTATCCTGAGACTTTGCTGAAGTTGCTTATCGACTTAAGGATATTTGGGGCTGAGATGATGGGGTTTTCTAAATATACAATCATGTCATCTGCAAACAGGGACAATTTGACTTCTTCTTTTCCTAACTGAATACCCTTGATTTCTTTCTCTTGCCTGATTGCCCTGGCCAGAACTTCCAACACTATGTTGAATAGGAGTGGTGAGAGAGGGCATCCCTGTCTTGTGCCAGTTTTCAAAGAGAATGCTTCCAGTTTTTGCCCATTCAGTATGATATTGGCTGTGGGTTTATCATAAATAGCTCTTATTATTTTGAGATATATTCCATCAATACCGAATATATTGAGAGTTTTTAGTATGAAGGGCTGTTGAATTTTTTCAAAGGCCTTTTCTGCATTTATTGAGATAATCATGTGGTTTTTGTCTTTGGTTCTGTTTATATGCTGGATTACATTTATTGATTTGCGTATGTTGAACCAGCCTTGCATCCCTGGGATGAAGCCCACTTGATTGTGGTGGATAAGCTTTTTGATGTGCTGAAAAACAACCCCATCAAAAAGTGGGCAAGGGATATGAACAGACATTTCTCAAAAGAAGACAAGCATACAACCAACAGACACATGAAAAAATGCTCGTCGTCACTGGCCATCAGAGAAATGTAAATCAAAACCACAATGAGATACCATCTCACACCAGTTAGAATGGCAATCATTAAAAAGTCAGGAAACAACAGGTACTGGAGAGGATGTGGAGAAATAGGAACACTTTTACACTGTTGGTGGGATTGTAAACTAGTTCAACCATTATGGAAAACAGTATGGTGATTCCTCAAGGATCTAGAACTAGAAGTACCATATGACCCAGCCATCCCCTTACTGGATATATACCCAAAGGATTATAAATCATGCTGCTATAAAGACAAATGCACACATATGTTCATTGCGGCACTATTCACAATAGCAAAGACTTGGAATCGACCCCAATGTCCATCAGTGACAGACTGGATTAAGAAAATGTGGCACATATACACCATGGAATACTATGCAGCCATAAAAAAGGATGATGTCATGTCCTTTGTAGGGACATGGATGCAACTGGAAACCATCATTCTCAGCAAACTATCACAAGAACAGAAAACCAAACACTGCATGTTCTCACTCATAGATGGGAACTGAACAATGAGATCACTTGGACTCGGGAAGGGGAACATCACACACCGGGGCCTATTATGGGGAGGGGGGAGGGGGGAGGGGGGAGGGATTGCATTGGGATTTATACCTGATGTAAATGACAAGTTGATGGGTGCTGACCAGTTGATGGGTGCAGCACACCAACATGGCACAAGTATACATATGTAACTAACCTGCACATTATGCACATGTACCCTAGAACTTAAAGTATAATAATAACAAAAAAAAAAAAGAAAGAAAGAAATTGCTGCCCTGTCAAGGTGCCTTTCTCTAATGATCAAGTTTGGTTTTGAATCCAATGGGCACATGTTATTCAGATACTAATTCATTAAGAAAAAGTTATCAAAGACTAATTTCTTATTATAAGAATGGCTAGTTTATCACTGTATCTTTATAGAAACTTACCTAAGAAGTGATATTTTTGCACTATTTTCTAAACTCTCATATATTTATGATTTCTAGAATTTTTAAAATGATAATTTTACTGTCCCTTTTTTGCATTGCCAATTAGGTCCATCATCTTGTTATGTTTAATAAACCTCCACAGTCACTTGATATTTTTAACCTGTATGTAAAAATAAGGTAAAATTTTAGCAGTGTGAACTAATTTTCCTTTTTAAATATATAACAAATTGCATACATTTTATTCATTCTAAATTTTAAACAAGTAAATTCATGACATAATCTATAGCTTCCAAAAATAAAACTGAAAGCCAAAGACTATTAATTATCACATATCACATATGAAATTTGATCTTTATAGCAAAGATCAAATGATTAATGTTGCTTTCAAAAATTGATTTGTGATCCTGATGTTTTCGGATCAATTGATAGCAATTATTTTTGCGCAATCACTTAACAATGACAGATGCTAAATATTGATTTTTTTTTCAGGTGAGACTTAGGCTCCCTGAGCAGCTACAGTAGGAGAAAGAAGTAGTGGCATTTAATTCTAATTTATTCCTGAGAAAGTGGTGACTGACTGCAGTTCATGAAGTCCGTGGCAAATGTTAGATGAAATGGTGAAATTATTCAGAAACATTAAAACTAAAAATTAAATTAGATTTCAGAATATTGAGTAATAAATCCCATGCCATTCATATTAGCATTGTCATTTAACTTGATGAAAGTTGCCTTAAAGAGATAAACGTATATTGTAAGTACTAATAGGAAGATGTATGCTAATTTTCTGATAGAGCAATATCAGAGAAAGTTGATTACAAAACTATATCAAAAGCATTAGAATTTATATTATTTATAAAACTTAAGAGTTATATAATGGGCCAGGGGTGGTGGCTCACACCTGTAATCCCAGCACTTTGGGAGGCCGAGGCGGGCGGATCACGAGGTCAGCAGATCGAGACCATCCTGGCTAACATGGTGAAACCCTGTCTCTACTAAAAATACAAAAAAAATAGCACGGCATGGTGGCGGGCGCCTGTAGTCCCAGGACTCCGGAGGCTGAGGCAGGAGAATGGCGGGAACCCAGGAGGCGGAGCTTGCAGTGAACCGAGATCGGGCCACTGCACTCCAGCCTGGGCAACAGAGCGAGACTCTGTCTCAAAAAAAAAAAAAAAAAAAGAGTTATATAATGTCGTTATAACATTAATCCGGGGTAACAAAATTATTTCATTGCTATTGTCTTTGTTTAGTAGTGTGGTACAGGCCAGGCACAGTGACTCACACCTGTAATCCCAATGCTCTGAGGGGGGCGAAGCTGGTGGATCACCTGAGGCCAGGAATTCGAGACCAGCCTAGCCAATGTGGGGAAACCCCATCACTACTGGAAATACAAAAAATTAGCTGGGCATGGTGGCGGGTGCCTGTAATCCCAGCTACTCAGGAAGCTGAGACAGGAGAACTGCTTGTACCCGGGAGGTGGAGGCTGCAGTGAGCCGAGATGGTACCATTGCACTCCAGCCTGGACAACAAGACCGCAACTTCATCTCAAACAAACAAACAACAACAGTAACAGAAAGTAGTGTGATACATTGCATATTTACAAAAAAAGATTCAAAATTAGTTATACAATATTTACTGGAGAGCCTACTAGCGATCAAGCATTGTTAGGAATAAAACGAAGAAAAGCGCAGAAGTCATCCCACCATCCTTCATGTAGATTGCAGTCCAGAGGAAAGAGAAGCAGGTCAGGCTCAATCATGAAAATAAATGTATTGTTACAATCTGTGATGAACACCATACAGAAGAATTTCAGGTTGCGAAAGAACTGACCTGCACATTAATGTATCAGTAAAATATAAATTATCTATTTCATTTTAACTCTTTTATTCCAATAAGATGACATTAATGTGTGTAGTAGATATAAAAATAACTATTTAAATCTCTAAGATCAGTTGGGGAATGTTTCAAGTGACTTCTTTTGCTAAGATTTTATCTTTATGACAAGGTATAAAATAAAAATTTCCTATGTTTAATTGTTGGTTTTTATTGCACAAAGGTTTTTTTACATTAAAAAGATAATTATCTCATGATTATATTAAGTGAAATTCTAAAAACTTTCCCAAACAGTATGTCAAACTCATGAGTATGCTGAACACACAAATTTTCTTAAGTATTATGAATAAAGATTTCTGATAAAATGAGAAACTTGTGTGTGGAAGGAGAAAGAAAAAACGAATATATACAACCTAAATAGTAGAGGCCACACATAAAATAATTATACTACAAGCACGTGGTAAATGTTCTAACAATGGTACAAATGAGATGTGGAATTTTAGACAGGAGAGAAACATCAGTTTTATCTTGTTGGGCCGGGGAAAAACAATAATAGAGGTGTGGGCTTAGCACTGTAGGTGAAATTTAGATAGGAATTGAGGAATAATGATGCATAAAAAGTATATTAAACAAACTACCAAAATTAGGAAATTTCAGGGTCTTTAAGGAATAGTAATCTTATTTGGTCTGAGAGAATTTAAGGTACTTATTAGGAATCATGATAAAGTAGACTGGAAGAGCAGGGATGAATCCGATTGTCAAGGGGTTTTGAATGCAAAAGTAGAAAATTTCACATAATTCAGAGAATTTTGTTGTTAATTATTTATTATAAAGAAAAAATTAAAATAGTATTAAAATTTGTAAAAAAAGAAATAATAATAAGGAATATTTGTGGGTATTTCTAAGGTACCTCTTGGATAGCTCCCAGAAATTAATGCTAAATCAGACTAATGAATGCACATTTTTAGCAGTTAACTTAGAAATCCTTCAAGTTCAAACAAGTTTAGCATGAAAATGTAGCATGACCTAATTCTTGATCTTAGGCTCATAAGATCTGAAACAGCTAAAGGAGGACTATGTTTTTTCCATAAAATAACTGACAAATTTATGAAGGTCATTTCTTTCACGTTTCTTACTACTACAGGGTCATATTAAGTGGCTCAGAAATTTTTTAACATTTATAAATCTCATAATTGTGAAACAAACATGATAATTTTATTTGTCCTCAGTTAAACCTTGGATCAGTATTGGTTTTATTTTCTCTTATATTAAATCAAATTTTCTGTTGTTTCTATTTATGTTCCTAGTGCTTCTACTTATATTTTGTTTTCTGGTCTATTTATAAATCACAGATCCCAGGGATTTGTGCTGTCTCCAACAGCCTCCTTTGTTGATGCTTCTGATGTGACACAAGGGGTTGATACTATGTGGACTTCTGTCAGCCCCTCTGTTGCAGCACCCTCTGTGTGCCAGGAGGATGTATGCCACAATGGAGGCACATGCCATCCCATCTTCCTCTCCAGTGGTATAGTGTCATTCCAATGTGACTGTCCACTACATTTCACTGGTCGCTTCTGTGAAAAAGGTAATCAATCTTCATTATCCTTTTGTATTTATTTTTAAAAACTTCTCCAGAGAATGGACAGGAGTTGCAATGTATTGTAAACTTAGTGATGGGTACTAGCACAAACAAGAAACATCTGTATAATTTTATTTAAAAATCAATTCTGATAGAATACATTCAGTTTAGTATTGTAGAAGCAAACCTAAGGTTTTTTTGCATCAGGAATGCCATTCGACATATATTTCCAATTGCCATATAAAATAGAGGTTAAAATTCAAACATAGTGATTTCTATGTAGTCACTTCTAAAATTATGGTGAATCTTTCCTTTGTTTCCATAGAGACAATTAGGTTCTAATTAATACTATTTTTATTGCTTAATTGCCAAATAGCCACATTTATATACTTCATATGTAAATCCTCATATTTGAATTTAGTGTTTAAGAATAGTACATTAACTTTTGATGCTTAAGAATATGGTTTTAACATTAATGAAGCTGTTAATGAAAAAAAAATATTCTCCTATTGTCAACATCTAATAGCCTCCTCAGACGTTTTCAGTTAATTAGGGAAATGCTAGACAACTAAAGCCAGAAACACCCTGGACAGATTACAAAGGCATTAAGTCATGATGCAGCTGACTGGTTGTCCTTGCACTGATAGCTGAAGTGTCGTTGTGTCTATAAAACAAATCTCATGTTCTAAATTAGGGAGGAGGGGATGGGGAATACTATTGGATTATGATTCAGATAGCAGATAATGTATTACTTATCCAAGACTGTATTTAATAACTCCCCATTTAAGCACTAAAATGTGGGACCGCCTAATGTTAATTCAAGGTGTGTGGATGTGTGTGTGTGTGTGTGTGTGTGTGTGTGTGTGTGTGTGTGTGTGTGTTATTCCACCCTTCTTCCACAATGACTTTGTGTGACTGTGAATGTTTAGTATTTAGCCAAGTAAGCAAGCAAATATAGTAAAAGGCACAGAAATGGAAACACAGTCTATTTTCATGTTCATCTTAAGACACCATAGAAGTGTTCTTCAAAATTGATTTTATCTATAAAATGCTCTGAAGATACATCGCTACGGCTTGATTTTTAGAAAAGCATTTCATGTGTTTGTAAAATATCATGATGTTTGCTTTCTGCTATAATTTAAGACCATTGATATTTTATGAGTAGAGAGGTCTAGGGAGATAATTTGGATTGTAAAGCTCTTTTAGATCTACATTTAACTATTTAAAACTCTGAGAGGCTTTTTATCTTTTTTATTTTGTGCTAGGTAGAGTCTTAAAAAATACTCTTATTTATTAATCTATCTTGAGATGGAGTCTCGTTCTGCTGTCCAGGCTGGAGTGCAATGGCGTGATCTTGGCTCACTGCAACCTCCACCTCTCGGATTCAAGTAATTCTCCTGCCTCAGCCTCCAGAGTAGCTGGGATTACAGACATAAGCAACCACACCAGGCTAACTTTTATATTTTTAGTAGAGACAGGATTTCACCATGTTGGCCAGGATGGTCTCAAACTCCTTACACCTTAGGTGATCCACCTGCCTCAGCCTCCTAAACTGCTGGGATTACAGATATGAGCCACTGTAACTGGTCTATTTTAGTTTTTTAATGTTAGTGTATCTCCTGGTCAGACACACGCATTATACTAGCAATAACCTTCTAAGCTATCATTTCTCTCTGTCCCACCGAATCCTCAATTCTCTCTCCTTTAACTCTTTACCTAGTATCTTTAACACTTCATAGAGTAACCTGTATTGTCCTCCAGAAAAAAAAAAAAAAATGGAGGTATTTTGGAGTTAAGCAAGGCTTCACTGAGGTTTAATTGTATTTGATGTTTTTGGTGGCAGAATATAGGAAATTGACCCCAGGAAAAGAATTGAAAATCTACCCTACTTTTGCTGTAGAAATTATGTTTTCATATTATTAATCATTTTATACTTCTTAAGTTTTTAACTATTTTTCTTGCTGAATTTATATTTTAAAAACCAATAAATGGGATGTTTTGCTAAACACTAAGTAATCTACAGAGTATCTTTTTTAAAAGTACATAAGACACTATAACAGTTTTATTCATAATTATTACTAATTACAAAATTGCAATTGAAGAGTAACTTTAATTCATTAATACTGAGGCATGTAATATACTAAACAAAATTAATGTAATAAGACTATTTTTAGATTATCATAATATTATCTGTAATTTTTTTGTTGTTGCCTCCTTTGGAAAATGTTTCAGTACAGTAGAGTGCCATGTGATGTGCATGTTCAGAACTGAAATTTTATTTATCAATATCAAAGTAATGAATATTTATTTTTAACCATTTACTCTTTACATTTTAATTACCTTGCCTTTTTCTGTCATAAAGAAAGCCAAGGGCAGGACTGTGTTTTCAACCTATTGTTCTAAATGTAATTTGTGATGTTGTGTGCCTTAGCATCCATACCGATACATGTTGACTACTTCTACTGCCTAAGATCTGTAATTCTGGAATCTGGTCCCAGGATGTCATTTTTTATAGTATGACTCAGATTGGCCAGATGAAGCCTGAATCATGCTATAGATGATGAAATTTAAGTGTAAATTTCAATAATTATTATATGTCATTTTCAAATTGTTTCAATTGCCTGGTAAAAACTTTGCTTTGGATAAACAGTCCCTAAATCTTCCCTATTTATATTTATTATATTTACATTTTTAAAACTTCTTAGAAATGTTCTCAGTATTAAATGCTTACAATTTACAGATAAATCAGAATTTACAGATAGAATGCCATGAAAATAATTTTTAAATGAAGCCCTTATTGAGTACAGTCGACACCTAAAATATAGGAACTTCTGCTTCAGGAATGAAATTTGCATGGTATTATTGTGAAGAGTCCTGATTTACCAGACACTGCACTGAGTGCTTCATGCATCTTATTTCACTTAACCCTCAGAATAACCCTGCTGAAGCAGGCTCTCTAAATTACCCCCATTTACAAATGAGAGATCTAAAGCCTCGAGTTGTTAAATTACTTTGTCAAGGTCACACAGTTTGTACATGGCAGAAATGGGATTAGAAGTAATCTTGGCTGACTCCAGATTTCACATTTAACCACCATGCTATATTACTGTACTAGTTGGGAAATCAAATTTAATGTGATGGCATGACATAAAATTTTTAAATTGTTCCACTCTGTCATCTGTTTATGAAAGAAAAAAATCTTTGTTTCAGGAAGCAAAGAGAGTTTTCTTTAAAAAATGAAATTTCAAAAATCATCAAACCGAAGAAGTTAATGTTGATCTAGTAAGTTTTTAATGCAGAAGATATCATAATCCCCAAAAAATTAAACTGAAAAACAAATTAGGTGAGCCCAAAAAATTGTGTCTGAGTGGTCATATCTTTTCATAATGATTTTACTTAAACGAAAACATAGAAAGCAGATTTTAAAGTATTTGAATTTCAGAAAAATCTAGACATAACTGATGAAAGAACATGACTGAAAAAATATATAATTGTGTAGACATCTAGATGTAAAGATATGTTGGAAATTGATTTTTCTTCCCAAGCCTCACTCCTGTTTACTTCTAGTTAATATTCTTAACCTGTGAAAGAATGTTATCATATGTTAACAACTTTCATGTTTCACAGCAAAATAGAGATGTCAATTAAAGTATAGGCTTTCACTAAAATAGCACTAGATCCAGTAACACAGAGAAAGGATTTCTGGAGCTATGAGACTAAGGAATGGATCACCCACACATATATTGCCCATCTACTTGGGATTACATCATATGCTGCTCTACTTTATCACATCATCCATATTCAATCAGCTGATAACATTGACTTATAGAATTAGTTTGATTTAATATGCTCTTTTTTTTCTTCAACGCACGCTATCTTAATTCATATTAGCTAAATCTTGTTGCCTACTTCATCATAATGACCCCACATCTCACCAAGAGAAACATAAGAGCATATATTCTTGCTTTGTTTTATATGGCTGCACGCAGGCAGATGGCTGTCTCCTACTGTAAAGTTCAGAATGACAGATTTAGAATATCAGTGCCTCGTGTTGGGGAAAAGCGTATGCCTCTGACTATTAATTGTAAGATTAACATTTTTAAACAGCCCCATACTTTTTAGTGTTCTATAAAACAATTTTATAAATAATCCAATAAAGGAGTATTTAAATGCCATACATTAACAGCAAGAAATATTTTGTTTTAATTGATATTCTATCTACAGATATTACATATATAGTTAAAGGTTAACTGTACTGAGTAAATTACAAAAGTAGAAATAAAAATGAGAGGGTTTACTAGGTGTTTTGTCTTGTTAAAAAAAAAATAGACTGCCTAGATATCTTTGCTTTTACCATAACTGGAACATATTAAAAGTGTACAAGAGTAGTCCTAATTTATTTGTTAACTTTAGATCAGATATCTGAGTGTCAGGCATTCCACAACCAAGAAGGCAGGGAAACAGAGCATTAGTAAGGTTCTTACAACAGTGATTTATCTCTTCCAGAGAACTGATGGTCTACATCATCAGAAAAGGACCAAGAAATAGGTGTCTGCCTTTTCAAATGTTAATATCCATGTCTGAAAATCTGTATGAAATCAGAGAGCAATGCTGCATATTTATCAGTACATGACAATAGCTGAAATACTGAGATGTTAAATTGAAAATAAATGGGAATTGAAGTCAACAACAGTGACTAAAAGGAGACGAGATTACCTATTATCAAAGACAGGATATTTCATTTTTGAAGTCAGGGGTACACTGGAGGTTTATAACCTGCTCTTCTCTTCACTATGAACTGCTACATTCTCCAGCAGGGAATACTGGGCTCAGCTGGAGACAAAGACAGGCTACTCCCTATTCTTGTGCTTATAACTATGACACAATCCTCAGTGAGCTTAAATCAAGGTTTTGACAGGGCTGTGTTCCTTACTGGAGCATCTAAGTGAGAATGCATTTCCTTGCCTTTTCCATCTTCTAGAAGATGTCTGAATTTTTTGGTTCATGGTCCCTTCATTTATTTTCAAAGAAAGCAATGGCAGGTCTAATTTTTCTCATATTGTGTCTCTCAGACCTACTCTTACAACACGCTTTTCTACATTTAAGGATGCTTGTGATTACATAGGGCCCACTGAGATAATCCAGGATAATCTCTGTATCTCAGAGTCAGCTGGCTAGCAATCTTAACTCCATCCGCATCCCCAATTCCCCTTTGTCATGTAAAGTAAGATAGGTACGGTTTCCAGGAATTGGGCTTAGGACATCTTTGGGAGGCCATTATTCTGCCTACCACAGGACCTCTGTCATCTTTCAGGAGACTTACGTGATTATACAAAAAAGGGAACCTATTGGGTGGATATCTAGTGTTCATCAAATTGAGGAAAGTAAAAGAAATCAGCTTAGAAAATGTATCAAAAGATGTTCAATGTTCTGGAGAGCCAGGGAACAAGAGTTATAATGAGGCTGTTCTAGGAACAGACTGGTCTATCCACCCCCAGCACAGGACATGTGCCATGTTCTGAGCCACTTGCTCAAGATTCAGAGTCCCAGGAGACACTGAAATTGTCTAATTGGCAACACCTCAACCATATGCAAACTCACTGCCTGTGCAAGAGAAAGAGGAGAGGAGCAAGAGAGGCCATTTTTCCTTGGGCTTGTGAAATAGTAACTAGACCATACAATCCACCAAGATATCACAAAACAGGCCTCTTCTTTATTTCAACACAAAAATATAATCATTCACAAAAGGCATTCATAGCATGTGTGGACA
The DNA here is from genome assembly GCF_047675955.1 of Chlorocebus sabaeus. Taxonomy (NCBI): domain Eukaryota; kingdom Metazoa; phylum Chordata; class Mammalia; order Primates; family Cercopithecidae; genus Chlorocebus; species Chlorocebus sabaeus. The sequence continues at coordinate 64,045,018 of NC_132920.1, read as the reverse complement.
TTTTTTTTCCTCCCTGGATTTCTGTCTTTTGTGTCCATTTATTTTGCAAAATAGTTTAGCAAAACTTTTTGTTGCCTTTCATCTGTGCAAACACAACATAAATACATCATCAAAATATTTCCATAAACAAAGATTTTTCCCTTTCTTACTTTCCATTTAAGGAATCAAGAAAAATATTTTATGGAGAAAACAGTATCTGAAATGGTACTTAAGGATCAGTTTAAATGATACTTAAAATAAATCAGAATGAACAAATACTTGAAGGAGAAGAGAGCTGTCTAGTTTGGTTTGGGAGCAGGGCACATATGGGATTGACTGAGAAATAAAGCTGGAAATTCAGGTGTGACTCATATGGCAGAGAACCCTAAATGACAGATTAAAATGTAAAACCATTAGAATGGTTTTCAATCAATCAAAAGACATAATGACCAGAACTGGACTTCAGAATGATAGATCAGAGAGTAGAATATAGAAAGGATTATGGTGGGGAAGAAGACGAAACGGGGAGAAAAATTGAGAAATAATTACAACAGGCCAAAAAATAGGATGAAGACTCTTTTAACCCTCATGCTTTCTAATAGTTTGGAAGCATAGATCTTTGTGTTCTCTTTTGCAGAATACAGTATAGATTTTTTAAATCCGAAATTTACCAGAATGGATAAGGCTTATGTCCTTTCATATATTATTTTGTGAATAAAAATATGTGGTATAAAATGTGGTTATAGAAAACAAGTCACAGTAAAGGTTCCATTCTTTCTTTTTGGCACTATCTTCTGCCCCACCTATTCACAGAAAAACTGAATTATATGCAGTAAACTTGACCATGGCACAAATGATATGGATAATAAAGCAAATGATATAGGCCTATTCTACAAAAGGTTACAGTCAAAGCAAGAATGATCAACAGCTAAACATTTGCAAGTACATGTATACATGCACACTGGGAAGTATGATTTATCTTATATTTCTAATTCAGGGCTAAATTTCTTAACAGCCGTGACTTCATTGCATGCATTCCTATTTGTTTTTAATACAATTGTTATATACATTATATGTATACCCACACATAAAGATAATTTAACACATAAAATATAATTAAAATACATGTTTAAAGTTTTTGTAGAATTACTAAAATCATTCACTATTGAAATATTTTAGAGGTGCAGAAACAATGTTCAAAAAAAGTGTAGTAACTTAAGTAAACTACTATTTAAAGGCAAGTGTAGAACTAGAATACAAGGTCCATACAGAAAATGTACCACAGCATGTGTCCCCCAGAGTTTTTCAGGTGTATATTCCAAGTTGAATTGCAAAAAAATATATTGAGTTGCGTATACTTGAAAGAAACAATTGCATAAACAGATAAGATACTCATGACTTCAATTGTACCAAATTATCTCTAGAGGATACATATTTTACTCTAGGTATAGAAATTTAACATTTGATGAGTTTACTAATAGTCCTTTTAATTTACAGACATGTTTAAAAGCATTCTTTTTGTAAAGTAAATTTGCTAACAAAAATAGAAAGCAGAAAATATCATTATAATTTCTTATATATTGCTAATGAAATCACTTTAAGTGACAATGTTTAAATAGTGGGAAGAATTAGAAAAAAATTGGTATTCAGTGATCATGAAACTTAATTTTTAATGGTTCCAGGACGGGGTGCACTGGGAGTGGAGAAAGTCCTGTTTAAAAATCTACAATGAGGAAATGCCATTTAAGCCAAAACTTAAAAAATAGAAAGTCACCAGAATTTTGAAAAGCAGAGGAAAGAATGTTCCAAAGAAAGTAGTATACTACCATGAACATGAGTATATAAGAATGATTTTATGAGTTTTTTTTTTAAAAGGAAAACCATAAGTACTGATAATTTTCTTAGACTTAATATAAGACTAAAACCAATATGGAAGAAAAATAAATGCCTCTGATTTCATTCACTGATGTATTTTAAATTTATAATGAGCCTATTTTCCCTCATCTAATGAATTTTAATGAAGTTTTATGGCCAAATGCTAAATATGACTACTTATTCTGATACTGCAACTCAGTCTTTCAAAGAAAACAACACTATGTTTTTCCGTAGGAGAACACATTATCAGATAACTAAATTAATGGGGGTTAGTTGAGAATCTTAATGTCATTTGTCATTTAAAAATTTTAAATAATGGTAGAGGAACTACATTAATATTTTTGTATTATGCTATTTACAATGAAATAGTAAGGATGTGTAAGAAAATACTGTTCTCCAGTTAATAGGAATAAATCAGGGAAAAGGATTGAAGAATATAAATTTGGATGATATGAAAACAGACCAACAGTAAAAACAAGGGCTAATGTGAACCTGCCCTAAAATGTTGTTACACAATGGCAAAACAACAACAAAAAGCTATAATGAACGGAGATAATTAAGAATAAAATGTGCGGTCTCTGGGAAATTCACTTTCAGACATTTTTGTCAACATGCAACGTGCCTTTGGTAGGAAAAACTTAAGAACTTATATGTAAAATACAACATCATGCCCTTACTTGTAAATACAGTCTTCTTAATGAAATTGAAGACTATCTGAGCAGAAGAATTTATTATTTAACTGTCCTGGGAATATTAAATCAATTTCAATTGCTTTAATCTATTTTGGTAAGGTTTCTCTGTGAATGTCTCTGTTCTCTGTCCTGGGATCATAGATATGGATCTGAATAAATATGAAGAGATATGAAGCAATATGGAAATTAAAAATAATCATCACACAAATATGCCACCTTTTGCCTGCAGTTCTCTTGGCTGCTTGTGGTTTAAAAGTAGGAAATGGAAACTTTGTGTAATCTCAATGTTTCTGAAGATTACAGCAGTACCACTACTCCACAGGGGATAGAATTCAAAGACCATCCCGCAGTAGATGCCTGAAACCTCAAATAGTACCAAGTCCTATATCCAGTCATCCTTTGTATTTACAGGAGATTGGCTCCAGGACTCCTCTCAGATACCATAAACAATCAAGTTTCTTATATAAAATGGACAAAGGAATTTTTCACATCCCAGGTGGGATGGATGGGAATGGTATGAGATTTCATCACAGTACTCAGAAAGGTGCGCAATTTAAAATGTGTGAATTATTTCTGGAATTTTCTATTTAATATTTTTTTAACAGCATTTGCCCATGGAGTAACTGACACTGAGGAAAGTAAAATAGCAAATAATGAGAAACTACTGTAATATCAGATTGTCTTAGCCCATTTTCTGTTGCTATAACAGAATACCACAGACTAGGCAATTTATAATACACAGAAATTTAATGGTTCATAGTTCTAGAGACTAGAAAGTCCAAGATTGAGGGGTCACATCTGGTGAGACCCTTCTTGCTGTATCATCCCATGATAGTAGACAAAAGGGTAGAAAGACAGTGAAAGAGAAAAAATAAGGGAGCCCAACTACCTCTTTTATAATGAATCCCCTCCTATGATAACGGTGTAAATCCATTCACTTTGTCTTCAGGACCAAATCACCTCTCATTACACCGAACAAGCCAACACTGTTGCATTGAGGAGTAAATTTCCAACACATTTTGGGGGCACACATTCAAACCATAGTACAAATGTAGTAACTAAGAAATAGGAAAGCAACCGATAATAACAGCTAATATTTACCATGGTACACTTGGTACATACACACTGTCCTAAAGTCTTTTCATGCATTTTCTCTTCCATTCCACATACCAATTCTGTGAATCAAGTAATAATTTATTAGTTGGAGGCTTTTTTGTCTCCAAACTATAGAAACCATCTCAATAATAAATAACTTGTAGTGACTAATTTTAATCCTCATGAATCAGTGTGATTTTGGAGTAAATATTATTCTATCCCCACAATACAAGAGAAAAATGGAGGCAGAGAGTTTAAGTGTCTTGTCCATGGTTTACTCAGCCAGTAAATTCTGGAACTGAGATTAGAATCCAAGCTTTTTGAACTAGTCTAGCTATCTAATCTAAGTTAAAATAAACAATGATAGATTCAAACTTATTATATGAATATAAAGATGGAATCTCATAGAACCCTAGAATGAGCATGCAAAGATATTTGCAGAAGGGAATTACAACTAGGAACAAAATCACTCTCAGTATTTTTCTGTTCAAGTCATGTTTCATTTTTACTACCATGTCCTGATTGACAACGGATTTTAAATGAACATTGTAGAGTCCTTCTCCCAAGGAAGACCTGAACCATTCTTAGATTGAACCTGGGGAAGAGATACTGGCTGTTCAGTTTGGCCAAGGGAACCACCCCTCATTCAATGGCTCTAGCCCAAAGTATGCCATACCAGCCAGTCTGCTGAAAATCAGCTCATTGATCTACCTGCAGATTAGAAAGCAGCTGCCTAAGAAGGAAGAATTATGGTGGGCTGGGAATATACCACAAAATATGTAAACTACAACTATTCAAATTCCCATCCTACTGGTGAGAAAACTGAGCACAGAGAAAATAATTCGTGGGGTCAACAAACCAGAACTCAGTAATTTGTGATGATTACCAAAGCAAGAACTCAAACCAAAGTGTATTTAATGCCTAAAATTGTTATCTTAAACTACTATACATTTCTATTAAAAATTCTTTCTTAACAAAAACAAAAATAATGTCATCTATATTGAGATAGTAATGCATTCAGTTATTAAATGACCTGACTTGGTAGATTGTACTCAAGAATAATTTCATTTCCTCTAACACTGACTATAGAAATCTTCTATCAGATTTCTCTTACTCTCTTATTTTGGGATATTTTTGGGAATATCCCACAGCTCTCAGGTCACTGGTAGGTATTGAAAAATCTACTCCAATTTAAAACTTCCCTCCTATATTCAATTTGAAACTGTCCACACCCTTCTGCCCTTCCCTTTGATTCACTTCCTCCTCAGAGCTAGAGTCTTCAAGGTCAGATCAGGATAACAGAAATCAGGAAAGGCATCAAAAATCATATTCCTCAGTAAATTATAATGAGTATAATATTGCTCATTATAATTCCTCATGGGCAGCAAATGCATTCTGCCATTGCAGCTGCATCAATGGTTTGTTGGTGATTCCCCACGACACCTTTCCCTGTTGTAGGTTGTGCACTCTCAGCTAATATCCTGCAAACTCTCTTTAGCAGCTCTCGGGGAAGTACATGCCTGCTCTTTTTGGCTGGTGCACATGACAAGGTTGACATGCTATTAGGCAGGATTATTTCTAGATGACTTGAGCCTTGCTACTTTCCTCATCATCAGTTGGATCCCAGAAAATCTCAGGCATCACTGTCCTGCCAACTAAGAGAAGTGTAAATAAACCCATGGGTGAATTCTCACTCTGTTCAATAGCTTTGCAGGCTACTCCAGCTCTCCAACTGCTTTCAAGATTCTCCCAGCAAGAAGCAGGTCTTATTGTCCATTTCCTGCTTCCTAATTGTAGAATGTCAAAGGCAAACAAGGCTAGACATTCTTTAAAGCAGTGAAAACAGATTTTATTCAGTAACTACTGACAGTCGGGGAAGAGCTGAGCTCCATTCTGATTTGTGTGATTGAGTCTTTTTAAGTGAGGGGGACAAGTAGGGACTCAAGTAGAGCCAGAGAAGTGAAAAATGACTAAGGGTTGGTCAGTGTAAATGTGATTAGGCCAGCTGTGTCTGCTAGCTGGCAATTCTCCCAAGTCAAGATTCTATTGTCCCACAGAAATAGGATAGAACAGAGGTTCTGTCCTTCTTGATGATTACATTTCAAAGGAATGTCGGCTGTCTTTAAGAAAGAAACTTCTGAGTTGTAAGAGATACAATAAATCTCAAAGGGACACAAGAAGGAGTTATGATTGTAAAGCTTTTTAGTAAATCCTCCAAGAAAGGGAGGTCAGAGGCCTATCTTCAGACATGGCTGAAGCAAATAAATTCATCTGGCAGTATTGAGCTTTCTCAGGTAGGCATTTCAATGGAGGGGCAGGGGAACTGGGGTCATCCTAGGGACAGAGCCTCATGCTACCAGAGATCATGCTAGACTGTGCTCTTCTCTTAATGCAGAAGCTTAGAGTCATTATGTGCTGATATTTCTGCAGTTCTCATAGAACACATGTCTAGTCCCCCCAACAACTCTCTCTACACAGATAGCAAGAGACACTCCTACAAACTGCTTCAGCTCTACTAGCATGTGTCCCACTATCGACTATTTCTGAATGATGCTTTTGGGGATTTCCCCACTTGGTTTGTGATGGGGGTAGGATATGCATCAGTGCTTTCTACTCTTAAATTCCTCTGAAGAATCATTGTCTTTGATAAACTCTAGCTTTCTCTCATAAGATTTGGGGAGATGGTAGCTAGGCCAATGAACATGTACTACCCAGATATGTTTTATACCCACCTTTAGAAGGGGAGGTAGTTATCACGCATTGTTTGCAGTTTGGAAACTTTAATAAGAATTTTGAGAAAATAGGAAAAGGCCTCTTACAGATATTATTATATTAACATAAAGCTAGAATGCATTATAATCAAGATGTAAATGAATCCACTCTTGAGGATTAATTGTATTTCTTTCTGCAATTCCTTTTTTGGGGGGTGGTGAGGGAATGGAGTCTTGCTCTGTCACCCAGGCTGGAGTGCAGGGGCCTGATCTCAGCTCACTGCAAACTCTGCCTCCTGGGTTCAAGGGATTCTCCTGTCTCAGCTTCCCAAGTAGCTAGGATTACAGGCAAGCACCACCATGCCCTGCTAATTTTTGTATTTTTAGTAGAGATGGGGTTTCGCCATGTTGAGCAGGCTGGTCTCAAACTCCTGACCTCAGGTGATCCGCCCGCCTTGGCCTCCCAAAGTTCTGGGATTACGGGTTTGAGCCACCACTCCTGGATCTTTCTGCAGTTCTTTTCAAATATTTACACTGACTTATGCCTAGTGTCAGAGGAGATTCAACTATACCCAAAACAGTTCCGAAGACATAGCTGAATTCTGAAGATCTTTAATCTCTTTTTAATCTTAAAAGTCACATGGTGTTTACATTCTACAACACATATGATATAAACAGTAAATAAAATCATTCCCCATTAATTTTTATGTTTCTCCTCTGACTACAAGCAAATCGGTTTTGCTGGTGCAAATTCCTGGAGACACATGTATTTGAGAAGCACAGGTTTATTGAAAAAGACTGGGAGTGAGAAGATAGGGAATTCAGTCTCAGTCCAATTCTTAGTTATGTAACTTTGGGGAAATCTTGACTTTTTTGACCTTCAGTTTCTCTGTCTTTGAGACTCCCTTTTAGCTCAAAATTTATTGATGCCTAGTTCTAACATGAAATCTCTCAGGCTCTGTTCAGCCATTGCTCTGAACTTCTTCGGACTAAGGAACAGCCTATGAAAGCATGCTTCACCAGCAGGGGTGTCTCTTTACACCTTGGCAGAAAAGCTTGTCAGTCAGGCTCTTCTCTTACTTTGCTACCCATTGTTTGCAGAATGTGTTCTCTGAGAAGCAGAATCCAAGACAGGGATTGTTATGCAGGAATTGTATAAAGGAAGCACTCTCAAGATTAGCATATGTGGGGAATGGGAGGCAGCAGGATTGTGAAGGCAGAGATTCACAGCATCCACCATACAAATATATCCCCCTATGACCACTTGAATTCAACAGTAGAGTATCCTTGTGTTTATTAGAATGGAAATTCTACCATGGACTTCTCTTAGGCACATTCTCTGACATCATTCACAATCAAAACAACTTCTGAGAAACAAAGGACTTTGGGATAAAAGATGCTGTTTGGAATTGTAGAGAATACCTCAAAGTCCATATTATCACTTCTTGTTTGTCTCTTGGAGTTTGAAAATGTGATTTCTTCTTGCACATGATTACCTGGGGTCTTCTGTTGGACTCCTAGGTGTTTCACTTATCTAGATCCATTACTGACTTCTTTTCCAAACGATCTGTGCTTCATCCTTCTTCAAAATACGTTTATTTACCTGACATATGTCCTTCGTGATCCGATGCCTGCTAATGTGTCTAGCTTTGTTTTCCTTCAACCTCCTGCCTTCCAAACCTAGAATCCAATTATACTAAGTGTATTTTAAGTATCCAACATTTTATGTCTTCTTGTCTCATGTCCCATGCCTGCCAATGTTCCTTTCCTGTGGAACAGTATTTCTTAACCTGGTTAGTTATTTTTCTCCTTAGAGACTTGAATCAATTATCAGACACTTGAATCAAAAAATCAATTGAATCAATTGCTGGGAGGGTCATTTTTGTTTTCGTCTACTCTTCCATAGTAACCTATGTCTTTCTCTATTGTATTTAACATCTTCTCTTTTCACAGTATATTAACTTAGCCTCTCCTAGATGGCAAAATATTAAAGAAAGTGACCACATTGCTTTTATATTTTTTTATTTCCCTGGCATCTAGCATAGCACCTGGGATATATAAAAGAATAAACATTTTTATTACATTTTAGAATAACTGGGTTTTTTGTTTTTGTTTTTGTTTTTTTTTTTGTAAATCAGTAAGTAGTCATTTAGCTATTTGGGTATATTTGGCAAGTATCTTGATATTTAGGGAAAAAATGAAAAATTATAAAAATTACTTCCCTTTATAGCAAACTAGAGGCACTATCCCCGACTTTTCCTCCACTGAAACTAGTTCTGAATTTGAACATATTCAAAAATTTTATATTCATTTCAGTCTGTGCCCTGAATATTCAGGCTACTCTCCTAACTTTAATTCATTGAAGAACCCTTTATAACACTTACATTTACCCTTCCCTTCTTTTGTAAATGAAGTATAAAATATTTGTACTATGATATTTACAAATATACTTGAAAAAAAAGCTTTAAAAATTCCCCAGGAAGCTTCCTCATGATTATCATACCATTTAAAACATGACAACAACAGCTAGATAAAACATTTTTGGTACATCTCTGAAACTTTGCTAGAATTTCTTGTCCTGAATAAATTGAAAACAATCCTTCATTTTCATATTTCATATATTCATAAATATTTATTACTCTCAAAAAATTCAAGCAACTCAACCAAATTTTGACCTCAATTTTAGTTATCATAAACTGCTGAAGATTAACTTCTAGATGTTTATATAATAGAATTTAGAATAAAGACAATGAAATGACATGCAATCATTTTAACTAGCGCGGAAATTTAAAACCAGTTTTGTAAATTTTCTAGAATTCCTTTGACAAATTTTATTTATTATCTCAATCACATTTGCATAATTTTACATCTATATTATATACATATCAAATGGAACATTACATCCATATTATATGCATATCAAATGGCACATTACAAGGACTTACTAGTTAACCTTGTTGCTAATTCCCTTCATTAATCAAATAATAAATTCCTTAACATAAATGTGAACCCCATAAATATCTTCTAGCCACATATACCTCATACTGCAATACTCATTGACAATTATATTTAGAAGGTCTTTATTATATACAATATTTAGACACACCTTTTTATATTTTTGTGATTATGACTTCCTATGGTATTTTATTATATTTACTTAAATACCTCTTTATTCTGTGTAGACATTAACATGTATTTAGTGTGCATATACTCTGGGATATACGGAAGTATACCCTGTGGAATGTGCATTGTCATGAATAACTGCATATATTTATTTCTACTGCTATAAAAGAAAGATGGAAAATGACTATAACAAGATGCACTTTAATCCACAAAACCATTAATGAAATGGTCTATGGCTTAAACTTTTTGGTAACAATGTCTTTTTCTTTTTCACACATTTTTAGCACCTGGTTTAAGGAAGAATCTAAAAGTCGTATCTGTTATGGATTCCAAAGTGCAGCACATCTGTCATATCTTGGCAGAAAATGCAAAAGAGCCACTTAAGATTAGTTCTCATATTCAAATTAGCATGTGTAGTGCCAAAGCTGAGTTCTGGAAAGAACTTGTACAGTTAACATTTCGGAAAATGAGAAGAATAAAACAAAAGGAAAAAGAAGGCAAAAGCCAAGGTGAATTTTTCTTCTTATACAAGGAGTTTATGTTGCATTTCAGTTCCCTTTCTAGGTTGAAATTTAAGATCTGTACACATTTTCACATTAAGTTGATTTATAATTCACTTTTTGTAGAGGTAATAAAAAGGCATTATGTATGACTATCCAAAAAGATTACTGTGTAATCACTTGAAAATAGCCAACACTGAGAATTGCTAAAAATGATGAATGTATGACTCTGGACACAATTAGAGTTTGTGAAATCAACCATACCATTGTTCAGATGTTTGAACATATGTTTGAAAGCCCAAAGCGTATGTGTATAGAATTGTTCCCTATTGTAAAGCAATGTTTCCTTCATTTTAAACCCATTTGTATTATAAAAAAGATGTAACCCACATATATCAGGTTAATTTACATTTAGAGCATTTGAAATGCTGTCTTTTAAAATGCCCTCTAATGTTTCATTGTTAATATATTTTAAGGCATTAACATCTCACATTAATGCTTAATAAGTGTCTGGATTAAAGTGTTATCTATGTTTAATTTGAAGCCAGAAACTTTAATGGAATTGTGGCCCTCATGCAACTTTATTTATTTTATATGTACAGAGGTTTTCATCACATTTAATAAATGTAACAGTTTTTATATTGACAAATATAACGCTTATACAGTCTTATACATATCATGCTGATGCATTTTCTCTTCTGATCTGTTCCACCTCAAACTATTAATTGTGTTTTGAAATACTATACATTTTCTGGGGCTTCTCAGAGGCTTTGCTAGTAAATGCATTTTCATCTATCACTAAAGCAGAGACTTTTTCAGTTGAGCTCATGATGATTCAGATTATAGAGCACTTGAACAATAAAGATTTAGAAAGATTTTTCGATATCTATTTGCTATGGTTTGAATGTCCCCTCTAAAAGTCATGTTGACATTTTTTTTTAACTTTTCAGTTCAGGGGCACATATGCAGGTTTGATACATAGGTAAACTTGTGTCATGCGGGTTTGTTGTACAGGTATTAAGCCTAATACCCATTCGTTATTTTTCCTGATCTTCTCCTTCCTCCCACTCTGCACCCTCTAATAGGCCCCAGTGTGTGTTGTTCCTCTCTATGTATCCCCACTTACAAGGGAGAACATGCAGTATTTGGGTTTCTGTTCCTGTGTTAGTTTGCTAGAGATAATGACCTCCAGCTCCACCCCATGTTCCTGCAAAGGACATGATCTCATTCTTTTTTATGGCTGCATAGTATTCCATGATGTCTATGTACCAACTTTTCTTTATTCAGTCCATCACTCATGGGCATTTAGGTTGATTCCATGTCTTTGCTATTGTGACTAGTGTTGCAATGAACATACACATGCATGTGTCTTTATAATAGAATGATTTATATTCTTTAGGGTATCTACCCAGTAATGGATTACTGGAGTGAATGGTGTTTCTGTCTTTAGGTCTTTGAGGAATAGTCACACTGTCTTCCACAATGTTTGAACTAATTTACACTGCCACCAACAGTGTATAAGTGTTCCTTTTTCTCTACAACATCGCCAGCATCTGTTTTTCTTTGACTTTTAAATCATAAAGGTGTTAAAATCATTCAGCTCACAAATTGTACACAAGCAGGTTGTGAGCTAGATTTGGTTTGGAAGCCAAATTATTTATGTATGAGTGTATGTGTGTGTATATATGTACCAATATACAAGTGCATTTTTAATATTTGTATTATATATATAATCAGATTTAATTAAATTCCTCCCATTATAAAATTAGCATTTTGTCAGATGTTTTGCCTTTTAGAACTTACTGTTTTCTTTGTATTAATTTATTTGTATTTATGTTAATTATATATCTTGTCATCTATCTTTTATTCATGACTTTTTAAAAATCTGGCCTAATCGGTAATTATTTGAGTAGTCCTACTTTTGTGATTATATACTTCCAGATTTTCTCTCTAGATGAGATTATTAGAAATTATACAGTGACAACTTAAATCAATATTTTACTTCTCTTAAGCTATATTTTTAAAATTATGAATTATTATTATTTGAGACGCACTCTGTCACCCAGACTGGAGTGCAGTGGAGTGACCTTAGCTCCCAGCAACCTCTGCCTCCTGGGTTCAAGTGATTCTCCTGCCTCAGCCTCCTGAGTAGTTAGGATTACAGGAATGTGCCACCACGCCCAGCTAATTTTTGCATTTTTAGTAGAGACGGGGTTTTACCACGTTGGCCAAGCTGGTCTCAAACTCCTGACCTCAAGTGATCTGCTCATCTCTGCCTCTGAAAGTGCTGGGATTACAGGTGTGAGCCACTATACCTGGCTAACCTATATTCTTTTTGATGAAGGTTAAACAATATCATGTCTGTTTTATATTATAAATATTATAAATTACAAAAGGCTATAAACATATATCGATACATTTTATATATAAACATATACTTTAAATGTTCATCTATTTTAATTCATATATATGAATTATGTATATGAATTAAATTTTGCTAAATTAGTCTAATTCATATATATGCATATAAATGAATTAAATTAGATTAATATATGAGTGTATATATATGAATTAGATTAATTTAGGAAAATTTCAGCCAAGGAAGAGAGGGTAGATATCATCCACATAAGGGTGAAAACAGACTCCATGAGATTGAGTGACTGACACATCAAAATCTGAGAGTAAATTTAATTTTACCCATCAGTGGTATGGGAAATGATTTTAAGCACTGCTTGAACCAATTATTATTGACATTTTATTTTTTATTATACTTTAAGTTCTAGGGTACATGAGCACAATATGCAGGTTTGTTACATATGTATACATGTGCCATGTTGGTGTGCCGCACCCATTAACTTGTCATTTACATTAGATATATCTCCTAATGCTATCCCTCCCCCTTCCCCCCTCCCCCAACCCCATGACAGGCCCCGGTGTGTGATGTTCCCCTTCCTGTGTCCAAGTGTTCTCATTGTTCAATTTCCACCTATGAGTGAGAACATGCGGTGTTTGGTTTTTTGTTCTTGCAATAGTTTGCTGAGACCCAATGAGGAAGTTATTTTTCTATCAACTGTCTTTTGATCCTTCAAATTACCTAAAGTCTCCATTTGTTGTTGTATCTCTAAAATGTCTACATTTGCCAATTAAAAATAAATGCAGATCTCAGATTTAGAACCTTGGGGTAATGTCATTAGTCGGGGTTCTCCAGAAAGACATGACCAATAGAAGATAGATGGATAGATAGATCAGAGGGCATTTATTAGAGGAATGGGTTCATGCAGTTATGGAGGCTGAGAAGTTTCATGACAGGTCGTTCACGACCCGAAGACACAGGACTCAGTCCAAATCGAAGTCCAAAAGCCTCAAAACCAGGGAAGTCGATGGTATAACTCTCAGTCATTGGTTGAAGGCCTGAGAACCTGGAAGGCCACTGGTGCAAGGCTCAGAGTCCAAAGGCTAGAGAGCCTTGAAGTTGATGTACAAGAGCCGGTGAAGAAGCCGGTGTATCAGCTCCAGTAGGGAGACAGAATTCACCCTTCTTCTGCTTTTTTGTTATACGCAGGCCCTCAGCCAATTGGATGGTGCCTACCCACACTGAGGGTAGATTTCCCCCACTCAATCTACTGATTCACACACCAGTCTCCTCTGTAAACACCTTCAGAGACACACCAAGAAATAACACTTTACCCATTCTCTAGGTATTTCTTAATCTAGTCAAATTGATGCCATTGAGAAGACGTAGTATCAATCTTGAATTTAATCACTGCAATTATTTTTAAAGTTCCTGTTTTGGTTTGAATCGTTTCCTCTCACAATCTATGTGTAGAAATACTCAATCCCAGTAGTTTAGAATGTGAATATATCTGTAGATAAAGCCTTAAAGAGGTGATGAAGTCAAAATGATGCTAGTAGTATGAACATCAATCCAATTTGACTGGAGTCCTTATAAAAAGGAGAATTTGGACACAAAAGGAGATACCACAGATGCAGGCTCACAGAGAGACCATGAGAGGATACAGCGAGAAGGCAGCTATCTGGAAGCCAAGGAGAGAGGCTTCAGAAAGAACCAAGTCTGCCAACACCTTGATCTTGGACTTCTAGCCTCCAAAACTGTGAGAAAATAAATATTTTTAAGCTGCTTAGTCTATATAACGTAATTTGTTATGGCAGCCACTAACAAACTAATACAGTTACCATTCATTTTTGGAAAATGCTAATGTATCCATTTGCCATAGTGATATGAAGCTGTCTTTTAAAAATAAATTAGCTTATTCAAAAAGGAAGAAAGAAATCAGAGCAGTGTTGATCAAATTCTTAAAGTTTAGAATACATAGAAAATAGGTTGTAACCTACACATAGGGAACACCAAAATTTAGAGTTACATGAAGAAAAGGATGGATAAAGATAATATTAAGGAGTTATTAAACAGGCAGGCAATAAACTAGAGTAAAATAGCATCAAGGAAGTCAAAGAAAGAGAGAGGTTCATGGCTCATGACACATCATTGTGTCAAATACAAAGATCAAGAAAAATAAAAGTATAGAAATGATACTGGATTTTTCCATTTAAAAGCAGAGCCACAACCGGACTTTCAGAAGGTAATTTGAAAATAAGCTGAGACAGTGGTTAAGCAGAAAAGAAAGAACAAGGGCAGCAGCTAAAGGCAGAAAGAGAAACTAGTAAAGATTTTCAAATTTAATAAAAAGAGCTGTTCTAAAAGCAGAAGGAAGGGACTAATGAGGACAAAGATTTTATTTTAAAAAACAGCCTTGTAGGAGTGAGATCTTGAAAAGTTATTGCAGAAAGAATATAATCGAGAATAGAATAGAAAGCCTGGTGGAAGATAATCAAATGGAGGGAAAGCGTAAATGATATTTAAGATTGCATGGCCATGATGCAGATATATGAATATACATTATCTAAAGAATTGAGAACTGTATATTCAGTTATGATATGAGAAACTGAGTCCATATTTAGATGCAACAATGACAGAATATTTCAGCTTAATCAGTTCTCAGGATCCATCAGAGGAGGAATTAATAATAAGAGTGAAAAGAGCGAAAGAGAGTCTCAAGAAATGACCAGCATGGTATCATATGAATTATGCTCTCTTTGAAATACTAACCTTGTGCTATTCATATAGCATAATTATTACTAGGAAAAATATATATTAGAGAATGATAGGCTTACTCAACCACTGTATCTAACACTCTGATTTATAATTTTAAGAATTTAAGAAATATCACCTTATGGAGTGGCTTTTAAAGTGAAGAGTGATGCGGCAGTTGTTAAGCAGAATTTCACTTCCTTGGTATTTACTTAGTTTACTAGCTCATTATTTTTAGATAGTAAAAATATTCCCTTAATGCTGAAATGTCAATGCAAAATATATATAGTACAATAAAGAAGAAATAACATAGAAAAAATTAAACTCTGAAGAGGCCTAGTCATTTCCTTGCAAGAGAGCATTACTATCTATTAATCAATTTAGTCATTCTTTTATTTATTCAAAAACATTTATTGAAAGTTTAATATGGCAAATTACAGTGGAATATGCACACAGAAACAATCTTTCTCCAGTTTTGATTTAGTATTTGCAGTTACTTCTACTGTCCTTGCTTTTTTCCTCATAATTAGGGTCACAAATATAATATCTTAATTAAATTAACAATATACTTACATTCAAAACTTTATTAAAATAGCTCATTAAGAGAAACTAAGCATAAATATCCTTGTAACCCAAAATATTATCACACACCATAATCATTAATTTTGGATTTCTAAAATATTTACATTTTATCATTTTTTGTAATGTTGGCCTTAAAATTTACCTCAAGTCATCCAGGTTCTAAATCTTTATTTGAATAGCCATGTGCATTCACTGTAATACATTGTATTTTGTTTCTTTTCTGGGGCTAACCCTCCCAGAGAATAGCCAGAAAAGTCTGATATTTTAATGAGTAAGAGAAGAGATACTAAAGACAGTGTGATTTCATGTACTAATATTGACTGCCTCTAAAGTATAATGTGCTCTTTTAGCTGTGTAACAATGTAATAAAATACATATTTAATAATCTACAAATGGCTTTAGGATAATCCAACAATACACAAATGGCTTGAAAAGGCTGCATAATATTATAGCCAATATTGGAGGAAATCAGGCAGAAAAGGTTTCCTACTATAAATACTGGTTATGTAATCCCCACACATAGGAATGACAGAGAATCCTCACAGAGATGATTGTGTGGAACACATGAATGATAACGCTGCAGTGAAATTGCCATCCTTCAAATCACAAGATAAGCTAGCTGAGAATAAATTATTTTAATAATGGATCTTTACCCCATAGTGCTCCACTGCTCACATATATTTAGATCAGAAGAATGACAGAAAAATTTTGAGATCTGCACGTGCTTGCATCAGCTGTATAAACAATATCTGAAAGTTGGCATAAACCTAACCCAGAGCGGTGGCTCACGCCTGTAATCCCAGAAATTTGGGAGGTCAAGGGGAGCAGATCACATGAGGTCAGGAGTTCGAGACCAGCCTGGCCAACATGGTGAAACCCCGTCTCTACTAAAAAATACAAAAGTTAGCCGGGTGTGGTGGCGTGCACCCGTAATCCCAGCTACTTGGAGGCTGAGGCAGGAGAATCGCTTGAACTTGGGAGACGGAGGTTGCAGTGATCTGAGGTCGTCACACTACTGCACTCCAGCCTGGGCGATAGACCCCCACAAAAAAAAAAAAAAAAAAAGGTTGGCATAAACCTGACATATGAAGAAAACCTTGATGAATTCTCCCCATTTTGTAAAAAGAACCCATTTTCTGCCTTACCTTCTCACATCTTTCACTCCCCCAAACTTCACGCAGTCTGCTTCAGATAATTCGGACTGAGGTAATTCATTAGCAAGTGTGTAAACTTTCCCTGTGATAATCAGCTACCCCTAGTGAAGTTCATTATATTTGATAGCACTACTGTCTTAGTCTGTTTTCTGCTGCTATAACAGAATACTGCAGACTGGGTAATTTATAAAGAAAAGAGATTTATTGGGCTCATGGTTCTGGAGCCCTGGAAGGCCAAGACTGAGGGACTGTGTCTGTAGAGGGCCTTTGTGTTGCATTTTCCTGTGGTGGAAGGGCAGCCCACAAGACAGAGATAAAATGGGGACAGAACCTGGAAGTGGGTTAATTATCAGGAGCTCACTCCCGTAATAATTAACCTACTCCCAGGATAATAGCATTAATCTATTCATGAGGGGTAATACCCTCTTAAAGGCTCCATCTCCCAGTACCACATATTGGCAATTAAATTTCAACATGATCACTAACACAGTCACAGAAAATCAAATACTGCATGTCATCACTCATAATTGGGAGCTAAATGATGAGGGTACATGGACTCATAGAGGGAAACAACATGCCCTGGGGCCTATTGCGGGGTGGAGGGTGGGAGGAAGGAGAGGATCAGGAAAAATATCTAATGGGTATTAAGCTTAATACCTGGATGATGAAATAATCTGTACAACAAACCCCCATGACAGAAGTTTACGTTTGTAACAAACATGCACATGTACATCTGAACTTAAGTTAAAAAAAAAAATTCAACATGTGTTTTGGAGGAAACATTCAAACTATAGCAAATACATATCAAAAAATCTTTCTTCTAAGTCTTCATTGTTCAAGTGCTCTATAAATTGAGTTCCCACAATCAATATGGTGTAAGACAGTTAAGTTTGTCATGGTGTGAAATATGCATCAGTAACACAATGACCCTCTCATTCATCCTTGCTTAACATATGGTTATCAGGATGAATCCAGGCCCCATCTTTGGATGTTGTAATATTTCTCTATGATTTTCACATATCATAAAATTCATGACAAGCAAATCGATTCTGAAGTTGCAAATATGACAAAAGTCACAGAATTTCATAAAGTCAATGATTACATTAAAAGCCACTGACCGATAATCTAGCAACTTTAAACCACATAAAAATTAGTTGAAATTAGAGAATCAAAAATAAGTTTTATGAGAGAAAGGGTGTTTCAAAAAGTTATCTGAATAACAGAATAATAAGAGAGACCCTTGGGAAAACCAATGAAGTCCTCTAATTTTTTTTTTTTGTTTTTTGTTTTTTGTTTTTTGTTTTTTTTTTTGAGACGGAATCTGGCTCTGTCGCCCAGGCTGGAGTGCAGTGGCCGGATCTCAGCTCACTGAAGCTCCGCCTCCCGGGTTTACGCCATTCTCCTGCCTCAGCCTCCCGAGTAGCTGGGACTACAGGCGCCGCCACCACGCCCGGCTAGTTTTGTCTCTGGAACAAAACGTGAAGAGTCAAATGTGGTGTAAATACTGCTATATTGTGCTATTCGACTAATTTTAAGACGATTTATACCAATAACTAGTATACGGTTCTAATTTATAAAATCTACACAGTAAATATAAAATAAACTTATTTTTATAATTTTTAGTTTCTTTCAAGAAGATAAATTCTTAATCAAATATTTTTCATGTGTGTTCCTTTTTAAAAGTGAGTCTTACCAAGTAGATTATCTAGGGCAGGGGAAAATGCATATACCAATTATTCCTTCAAATTAAAAAACCTGGTACATTCACAAAAATTTCTGAACAAATAACAAGTAAAATGCCTACTAACGAGGTACTTTCTCTAAAAAATAGAGTATACTTTGAGTAAGCAACTGGCAAGGCCACTTGCAGGTTTGTGTTAATTAACAATGAATTTCTCTCTCTCTTTCTATATATATAAAATATGTGTATATATGTATATATTATATATGTGTGTATATATATGTTATATATGTGTATATATGTGTGTATATGTGTGTGTGTGTATATATACACACGCCTATTCCCTTTGAAAGTCTTTCTCAAATACCATAAAATGTTCATGATAGCATGGGATTTTGACATGGTGATCTTCAACATTTCAATATCAAGGAGTGCCTGTAAATCATCCGAAGAAATAGCAGGATATCCTGGTACCTGGTTTATTTAGAGATTGGGTCAACCCTAAATTACTTCAGAAAATATCCTGAACAAAACTGTAGGTCTGCACATAATTACTCTTATTATATAAAAAGAATAATTAATCTACAAATCTAGATTATTGTGTGTTCTGGTTAGTGAAATTTTAAAACATAAAACTTCAACTAGCTGCAAATTTAGTATTTCATTCTGCTTCTACATAAATTGCCTTCAGTGGCCTCAAGAAAATGCTCAAATTGAAATCCGTCAGGTCATTATCATCAGGCTAATGAATCAACTATACCAAGAAATTGTAATGTCATGTTCATGTACAAAATTAACCATGATGATAAAGATCAAAGTGCATCACCCAATTATAATTTAAAAACTGGAAAACACAAAGGAATAGTACAAATATGACCAATCTTAACAAATAGACAAACTAAACTGATTAAAAGTTTGTAAAGAAATAGAATTATGTAAATCTTTTTGGTTTCTATGGAAATACAATATTTTTAAATGATTTTAAGCAATCCCTCTGTGAATGTTAATTAGAAAATGGAAACATGATCTATGAAAAGGACTTTCAATTTTTTTCTCTACACTTTATTATGACAATTTCAAACTACAGAAGAGCTGAAACAATCCTTATAACTGTATTACCACCACTTAAATTCTATCATTAACAATTTACCAGAAATATTTCATTACATATCTACCTATCCCTCTATCAATCCATCAGTGCATTTTTTGATACATTTCAAAGCTGTAAGTTTCAGTCCACTACGCTTCTAAACACTGTAGCATGCATATTATGGAGCTCAATATTTGCTTGCAAATCTTTTCTTTCTTTTGAGATAAAATTCACAAGAATGAAATATTCAATTCTTTGATGTGCCATTAGATGAATTTTAACAAATGCATGTACCTATTTAATACAAATCCCTATCAGATATTAAAACATGATTCCTGAAACTTTTCTTGTGCTTGTTCATAATGAATCCCTTCCCCAGAACTTCCAGAAGCATCCACTATTTGCTATTTTTTTCTATGTTAGTTTAACTTGTTCTTGAGCTTCATATAAATGAAACTACTATATAGTGTGTATATACTACTATGCAAGTCTTGCAACGTGTTTTTGAGATTCATCCATTTTTTTAGTGTACCAGTAGTTCATTACTTTGTATTTCTGAGTAGTATTTCATTGTGTATTTCCCCTTCCTAATGATGGACACCTTGGCTACTTCCAGTATCCTGTAATTTTGCTACACTGAAAAAAAGATGCTATGACATTTCTGGAAAAGTCTTTTGGGGAACATGTATTTTCATTTTTCTTGTGTAGATTCCCAACAGTGAAATTGCATAGGGTAGGTTTATGTTTAACTTTAAGAGAAACTGCCAGATCTTCTTTCCAAGTGATTGTGAGTGCTTTTGTTTTTAAAATAAAATCAAATATTTGAAGAACATTGCTTTGAAGCAACAACCTGAAATGTCAACATGAAAGTCTTAGAAAGAATAACTGACAGATCAATACATGTGTTTCCAGAAGAGATAAATAAATTATTCTCCAATTTAACCCCTTTAAATTACATGCTGTAGTTTATTTAATATACTTAAATATTTAATGCCAGGTATTTTTAGCCTTAAATACTTTATTTTCATATATAGTCAAATGTGATTTAATTCTTAATCTAGAAAGATAAGACCCCTGGAAGGCATAAAATTTCTATTGGATACTAATGTATTTTAAGAAAGAAACAATAGTTGTAATTATTGACACTATGGCCTAAATATAGAATTTGTTGATTAAAGAACTGAATATAATTTTTATTTTTTCTGTTCTCCCCCAAAGTACTTGTTCATTCACACATAAATTTGCTTATCAACTCAGTAATAATTTATGGAGAGCCTACTATGAGTCAGGTATTGCTCTAGACCTGAAACAAGTCAAAAATATTTACTATAGTTATTGGTATAGTTCTGTAATTGTTTTATCCTCTTACTCTGTATTTTTAACATACAATCTTTTTATTTTTAATGCCCCTCCTTTTCTTTTTCCATCTCCTATTAGTTGTCATTATAACACATTCAATCTTAGAACATAAAGAAAATGTGGTCAGAGACAGAAGTTTTGGCATAATCCCATAGAAGCCATGCATACATGAACTACATTGCCTTCCAATTAGTCTAGTGGATGCTGTGCTTTAGGGGACACAAATCATTCTCCAAGAACAGAAGCTTCCCCTGACCTGCAGGCTGGCTCACTCAGATGACCCTACCCTCTTCTATATGTCCTCACTCTAGCTGGTGACTAGGTCCCTGCACCCAAGGCTCTGATTCTCAGGTTTACAGTAATACCCACCACCTAACATAAAGCATTACTACTGTCAAGCCTTGCCCACCACTTGGGACCTCTTTAGCTTCATTTAATGTTGAAGTCAAGCCCTTTCAAGACACTGAGTCCACTGGCTACTCTGTTCATGAACTGGCTTCCAGTCATGGATTGCTAACCTTCACAGCAGATATCTGGCACATTTTGATACCATTTCTGCCTTTATAGTCAATCTCTCAAATAACCTGGAATTATCAGATATACTACTCCTCTACCTTCAGGGCTTCCAGGACATAGAGGAAACTCTTGTGGTGCCACCTCGTATCTCTCAGGTCTTTGACTCTGTATTAGTATCTGAGGGCTACTGTAACAAATTACCATAAGTAACCATAACTGAGTTACTTAAAAGCAACAAATTTGTTCTCTCACATGTGGAGACTAGAAGTCTGAACTTAAAGTGCTGGCATGGCCACACTTTCTCCAAAGGAATGTATGGGAGAATTCTTCCTCGCCTTTTCCAGCTGCTGGTGACTCCAAAGCATTCCTTGACTTGGGGCTAAATAACTAATCTCTGCCTTCATCTTCACATCACCTATCCTCATATATCCTTTCCCCTTCTCTTTTCTCTTCAAAGGATACTTATTGGACTTGGGGCCTACTCTCATCGAGGATGATGTCGTCTCAAAGTTCTATGTTAATTACATCTACAAAGGTCCTTTTTCCAAATAAGATTACATTTTCTGGTTCCAGGTAGATATATATATATTTTGATGGGCCACAATTCAACCCATGACAAGCTCTCTCAATGCTGTTTTTGATTATCTATGATGTAGGCCGAATCCAATTTCACACTTGAATGAAGAATATTGCCAACTTGCATGTAACTTATTTTCTGAAATAAGTTTTAGTTATTAAAGTAAAAAATAATTGTTCCTTGCTTCATTTTTTTTCTAAAAAATAAACAAGAAATGTCATACAAAATGAAAGTCTTTGGTTTAGTGGTGATGGCTAGAGCCTAAGGAGAGAGAACATATCTTCCTTCATCTTCCTACAGCATGATTTTAGAGATGCTTCTTAGAAAATAACTGGGAGTGGGATTCTGAAGGCCAACTTGAGTGTGGTCTCCCCCTCCAGGGAATGATCTGAGCAGTTCATGGAACGAAAGAAACCCAACAAAGGAAAGCACATGGAGCAGATCCAGCCCTCACACTGACAGCAGTCTGCCAAGACTCCTGAGGTTACAGAAGAAATGAGTAGGGAATCCATAACCATTGCTACCTCTTGGTGTACCCCAAACCTTGATTATACAAACTTGATATTTATTTGCAGCTGCTTGTCTCACTCAGAGCTTTTCAAGCTTGGCACTGTTGACATGTTTTGTAGGGTCTGTCCTGTGTGTTGGAGGGTGTTCACCAACCTGCACTCACTGAGGTGACAGTCATACCACTTCCTAGTTGTGGTGACCAAAAATATTTCCAGATATTGTCAAATGTTCCCTGGGGAACAAAATCACTCCTAATTGATAACCATTTGTCTAGGCGAACATGCTTAATATTCACCAGCAAAAGTATATCCTGAAATTAAATATATTTCTGTTACTTTAAAGTTGTTGTGAAGCCATCTTCTGAGATGCAGAAGTTTTTCAATTAAAAATGCTTTAAAAACCTTTTGGATTCTCTGTAGTTTGACAATTTTTTGTTCCATAAAGCATATCTTTTAGATAGGTATAACATCTATTTCACTCTTTTTGAGAATTGATAGAATTTTTTTCAACATAATAGGGCTATTTAGGCCTCTTATATTCCAGGTCATTAATTTTAATGGTTAAGACATTGTTATATGGTACTCTCAGACAGCAAAGGTGCACACTGATAATTCTCCTCCTGTGTGGGGAAATATTTTCCTTGGTAAAGACAAAACATTCCTTTGAGCTTAGAAACATTTCATTTCTAAGGATCCATTTTATTTAAAGCTCCATTAGCCCCAACATATTGAATAATAGCTCACTGTTTTGCCCCACCTATGATTCATTTGAAGAAGTAGAAAAGCTCATAAAAATATCTAACTGGTATTTATAGGCCTTCTGTCTCTCTCTAATACAATAGGAAGTGTTTCTATTTAAACTGGGATAAAAAGGAAGCAAGCAAACAAAAAAATGATGTAAAACAACAGCCTATCCTTCATTTCAGATAACTTCCTATCCTGACTTGAATTGATAATTCTGTAAATGTATCTATTAATATGTCAACTCTCCTTCATCTGGCAAAACCTATACTCAAATATTTTAAATTATTATTTAGGAAGCATATGATATGATTAAAAGCTGAATCACATTGGCTTTTATGTTTCAGACCCCAGAAAATTCCAGAGTTTGGTGAATTTCTAAGATGGATCGATCTGGGCAGTTTCAGTCCAATAAGACGTTTATTATAAAAATGTGATTAGTGGACAAAGAAAAAAGACCTGTATGAATGAAGTATAGACTAAGTACTCACTATTCCCTTTGGAGAATAGTACTCACTATTCCCTTTGGACTTTCTTTTACATGGTCTTTCCAGGTTTTGTGTGGACTAACGTTTATATAGTTTTGAGGGAGTAGGCCTCTAAAAAACAATACCAATTATACAAAGCTTACTAATGTAAGCTTGCAGCCATAAAAAAGTTCTTGTAAATTGAGAGTCCTGATGCTTAACCTTCCCAGCCATTGCCTTTATCAGGATCCACTCATTTTTCTGCTTCTCTCCTATTCCACATCTAAATACCTCCAGGAATTCTGAGCCATAATGAACTCTAAGTCTGACACTCATTTCCAACAGATCTGAGGAAGAGATAGGACAGAATGACACACTGGCACCCTTTCTTTTGGTGTTTTCTTTACTTACCATAGGCTAGTATGCAATACTTGAATTTTTTTTACTTTATAAAAATTTTTTAACTGTTATTGAGCATATGCTACAGAGTTACATATACCCTAACTCCCATACACAATTTCTTCTCATTAACAACTTGCATTCGTGTGATACGTTTATTATAATTGATGAATAAATAGGAATATATTATTGTTAACTAAAGTAGAGAGTTTAGAGTTCACTCTGTGTTGTAAAGTTCTGTAGCTTTTGACAAATGTATCATGTCACATGTGACCATTAGAATATAATGAAGAATAATTTTACTACTGTTATATCCCCTGTTCTTTACCTATTCAAATCTTCCCATTTCCCTGTAAGCCCCTGAAAATGACTGGTATTTATTACTGTCTCTATAGATTTTCCTTTTCCAGTCTCTCATATAGTTGGGATTATATAGTATATAGCATTTTCAGATTGGTTTCTCTTAATTAACAATATATATTTACGTTTCTTCCATGTCTTTTTGTAGCTGGATAGATCATTTATTTTTTCCCTAAATAGTTTTTCCTTGTCTGAGTACATCACAGTTTGTTTACTCATTCATCTACTAAGGGATACTTTGGTTGCTTTGAGTTTTGGGCAATTACGAAAAACCTGCAATAAACATTCAGGTACAATTTTGTGTGGCTACAGTTTTAAAATCCTATCAGTACATACCTAAGAGCATTTTTTCCATATGTTTATTGGCTGCATAAATGTCTTCTTTTGAGAAGTGTCTGTTCATATTCTTCACCTACTTTTTGACTTTTTTTTTTTTTCTTATAAATTTGTTTAAGTTCTTTGTAGATTCTGGATATTAGCCCTTTGTCAGCTGGATAGATTACAAAAATTTTCTCCCGTTCTGTAGGTTGCCTGTTCACTCTGATGATAGGTTCTTTCACTGTGCAGAGGCTCTTTAGTATAATTAGATCCCATTTGTCAATTTTGGCTTTTGTTGCCATTGCTTTTGGTGTTTTAGTCATGAAGTGTTTTCCCATGCCTATGTCCTGAATGATATTGCCTAGGTTTTCTTCTAGGGTTTTTATGGTTTAGGTCTTACGTTTAAGTCTTCAATCCATCTTGAGCTGATTTTTGTATAAGGTGTAAGGAAGGTGTAAGGAAGGTATAAAGAAGGTATCCAGTTTCAGTTTTCTGCATATGGCTAGCCAATTTTCCCAACACCATTTATTAAACAGAGAATCCTTTCCCCATTGCTTGTTTTTGTCAGGTTTGTCAAAGATCAAATGGTTGTAGATATGTGGCATTATTTCTGAGGTCTCTTTCTGTTCCATTGGTCTATATATCTGTTTTTGGTACCAGTACCAGGCTATTTTTGCTATTGTAGCCTTGTAGTATAGTTTGAAGTTATGTAGCGTGATGCCTCTGGCTTTGTTCTTTTTGCTTAGGGTTGTCTTGGCAATGTGGGCTTTTTTGGTTCCATATGAAATTTACAGTAGTCACTGCTCATTAGAGAAATGTAAATCAAAACCATAATGAGATACCATCGCACACCAGTTAGAATGGTGATCATTAAAAAGTCAGGAAACAACAGATGCTGGAGAGAATGTGCAGAAATAGGAACGCTTTTACACTGTTGGTGGGAGTGTAAATTAGTTCAACCACTTTGGAAGACAGTGTGGCAATTCCTCAAGGATCTACAACCAGAAATACCATTTGACCCAGCAATCTTATTTCTGGGTATATGCTCAAAGGATTATAAATCATTCTGCTATAGAGACACATGCACACATATGTTTATTGTAGCACTATTTACAATAGCAAAGACTTGGAACCAATCCAAATGCCCATCAATGATAGACTGGATAAAGAAAATCTGGCACATATACACCATGGAATACTCTGCAGCCAAAAAAAAAAAAAAAAAAGGTTAGTTCACATCCTTTGCAAGGATATGGATGAAGGTGGAAACCATCATTCTCAGCAAACTAACAGGGGAACAGAAAACCAAACACCACATGTTCTTACTCATAAGGGGGAGTTGAACAATGAGAACTCATGTACACAGGGAGGGTAACATCACACCCAGGTGCCCGTTGGGGGTGGGGGCAGGGGAGGGCTAGCATTAGGACAAATACCTAATTAATGTGGGACTTAAGACCTAGATGACAGGTTGATGGGTGCAGCAAACCACCACGGCACATGTATACCTATGTAACAAAGCTGCACATTCTACACATGTATCCCAGAACTTGAAGTATAATAATAAAAAAAATTATAAAAGAAATAGTGTAAAATAAATAATGGAGGATAATTGAATGAGTAAAATTTACCATTTAAGTCATTAGAGTATATGTGTATAGACTGATTTTTCCCATTAAGAGTCAAAGCCCAGCCCATAAGACGTTTTTTGAAATGTGCAAGAAATAAAAGTTAAAAATAAAGGTGTAAAGAAATACTTGGTAAATATGACAAAAAAAATCCTAAACAAGATAAAATTTAAAGTAAAAACCACTAAATAGATTAAAAAGAGATAGGTGCAATATATATTTTTAATGTGAACATTATAAACCTCTAGGCACTAAAAAATATTAAACAAATATTAGCAGCAAGCTATCTAGGGATAAAACTTTTGAAATTTGAGGAAACTGTTTCTGACAAAATAAGCTAGACAGACTTACTCTCTTGCCCAAGAAGACTAACAAAGAAGAAAACAATAAGAAAAGTTTTTAATATTTTGATGAACTAGAAAAAAAATATACACAGAAACCAAAAGCTAAGTGAACTTAAGAATTCAAAGAGAAAAACAGCACAAAAATGCCTTTCACCTTGATAAAATTTGCTTCATTAGTGAACTTGAGCTTCTCAAACTGATGGGAAATATATTTAAGGACAGGAGATAAATCTCAGGACATATTTCCAGTGGAGAACCAAACAGATGTCCTCATCTACAGATAAAAGTGAAATCCCATGGCTAAAAGTATAAGGGTGAACTGGAAATTTCAATGCATACACACACACACAAGCTAAGAAAATCACCTCTCTCAATAGCAGAGGGTAGATGGAAAAACAAAATATTTCATAGAAATTATTAACTATCTTCTAGTCTTTATGGGTTTTCACCCCAAATTAACACTACCTAGATAGTACATACTACCTAGATAGTATGAAAATAATTTCAAGCCAATAAGTTGTTTTTTGTTTTTGTTTTTGTTTTTTTTGAGCTGGAGTCTCGCTCTGTTGCCCAGGCTGGATTGCAGTGGCACAATCTTGGCTCACTGCGAGCTCTGCCTCCTGGGTTCACACCATTCTCCTGTCTCAGCCTCCCTAGTAGCTGGGACTACAGGCGACTGCCACCACGCTCAGCTAATTTTTTTTTTGTATTTTTAGGAGAGACAGGGTTTCACCGTGTTAGCCAGGATGGTCTCGATCTCCTGACCTTGTGATCCACCTGCCTCAGCCTCCCAAAGTGCTGGGATTACAGGTGTGAGCCACCGCACCCAACCCAAGCCAATAACTTTTATTGAATCTCTGCAAGTTAGTCATTCTCTGAGACCTAGGTGATATATTATCTTTGGAAATTACTTTTACAAGGAAAAATAAAAAATAATGACCCAACTACAGCAGCAAACTCTTAAAACTTGTACACACAAAAAAAAATAAAATAAAAAAAGGTGCCACTAGTAAAGACAAACAGGAGCCACAAAAAATACAACAACATTCCTAATGACTTCAAATATTAAAATTATCAAACACATAAAGTAGGCGTGCCTTATTATGTTTAAATTTTAATACACTGAGAAAATGAGTAAGAAGCAAGAGACTATTTTAAATGATCAATTAAATTTGAAAAATAGGTATTCTGGATAAAAATTTATTTATACACACACACATAAACACACACATAAACATCATAGTAATATTATAGTAGAACAAAAAAGACAAATATACAACCTTACGTTCAACAAAAGGTAATAAAAATGCCTGGCATAGTGGCTCATGCCTTTAATCCCAGCACTTTGGGAGGCCGAGGGGCGGATCACAAGGTCAGGAGTTTGAGACCAGCCTGGCTAGTATGGCAAAACCCTGTCTCCACTAAAACTACAAAAATTAGCCAGATGTGGTGGTGGGCGCCTGTAGTCCCAGCTACTCAGGAGACTGAGGCAGGAGAATCACTTGAACCTTGGAGGCAGAGGTGGCAGTGACTTGAGATCACACCACTGCACTCCAGCCTGGGTGACAGTATGTACCTCAAATACATAAAAATTGAGAATTTAATTTCCAAAAGAAACAATGGAAAATCACTGAATTGCACTTTTTAAATTGAGAGCCAAATTAAAAAATAATCTCAAAAAATAGTTTGTCACCAGTAGATCTTTACTAAAGAAAAATTTCAATGATAAATTTCTAGCTAGAAGAGATTCAGTTGCATGATCTAATATCCAAAAAACAGTGATGCTAAAGAAAATAAATATATAAGTAAATATAAACAAATATTGACTATATAGACAATAAAAACTCGTGGGACTAAAAAGAAGTAAAAGGTAGAATTAAAATATATAAAAATAATAGAATAATAGGGAAAAAAGTGTTGCAAGCAGCAATATTTTAAGGTCATTGTGTTGTTATACATGAGTTAGGCATGCAAATTTTAAACCACAAGTAGAATAGTAATCCAGTGTACAACTTCCAAACTCTAGCACAGACTTAAGCTCTCTGTTATCAGATAAATATAGTTATATTATGAAATTTTAGCTTACCTTTCTCAGTATTTCACAGAACAATTAGACAAATTACCTCAGGATATAGATTAGAATAATAAAATTAATAATCAGGACATTTTGGATATATATATATAAAATACTGACCCCCAACCACCACAGAATATACATTGTTGCTAATCACAAGAAATATCCCTGAAAATTGACATTATCTGGGTTAAAAAGCAAACCTAATATTATACAGATCATGCTTTCCAACTAAAATGCAATTATATTAAAAATCAAAAACCAAAAGGTAATTATAATAAAATATATTGATGCAATTAAGAAATACACTTCCAATATCTAAGTCATGAAAGATCAATGAAGAAACTACAGTGAAAGATATAAGGTGTTTAGAACTCAATAATAAAAAAATGTTTACACAAAACCTTATTTGATGCAAATAAATTATTAATAGTAACTACAGGAAAACTTATACCCTTAAACGTTTATATTAGTAAAGATAAAATTTGAAAGTTAATTACCTATGCATTCCACTTGAGAAGGTAGAAAATAGCAGGACAAACTCAAAGAAATTAAAAGGCAATAATTAATATCAGAATAGACAAGGCTTCTTGACTCTAAAGAGCAAGGTATGTGTGTTGGGTTAGTGGGGATGCGTTCTTCCAGGTTCTAAGTTTTGTTAAAAACTATGGTAATGGCTGGGAGTGGTGGTTCATGCCTCTAATCCCAGCACTTTGAGAGGTCGAGGCAGGTGGATTACAAAGTCAGTGAAACCCCGTATCTTCTAAAAATACAAAAAATTAGCTGGGTGTGGTGGCAGGCACCTGTAGTCCCAGCTACTTGGGAGGCTGAGGCAGGAGAGTGATGTGAACTTGGGAGGCAGAGCTTGCGGTGAGCCGAGATCACGCCATTGCACTCCAGCCTGGGCAACAGAGTGAGACTCCATTAAAAAACAACAACAACAACAACAACAACAAAAAACTATAGTAACTCTTTCTATGTAAGACATGTTGTTGCAGGAAGTCAGGGACCCTGAACAGAGGGACTAGCTGAAGCCATGGCAGAAGAACATAAATTGTGAAGAAGATTTCGTGGACATTTATCACTTCCCCAATCAATATTCTTGTGATTTCCTATGCCTGTCTTTAATCTCTTAATCCTATCATCTTTGTAAGCTGAGGATGTATGTCACCTCAGGACCCTGTGATTATTGCATTAACTGCACAAATTGTTTAAACAACATGAAATCTGAGCACCTTGAAAAAAGAATAGGATAATAGTGATGTTCAGGGAACAAGGGAGATAACCATTAGGTCTGGCTGTCTGAGAAACAGGTAGAACAGAGTCGTTATTTCTGTTCTTTCAAAAGCAAATAGGAGAAATATCGCTGAATTCTTTTTCTCATCAAGGAACAACCCTGAGAAAGAGAATGATTTCCTAGGGGGAGGTCTCTAAAATGGCCGCTCTGGGAACGTCTGTCTTTTATGGTTGCAGGTAAGGGATGAAATACGCCCCAGGTCTCCCCTAGCACTCCCAGGCCTATTAGGACAACGAAGTTCCCGCCTAATAAATTTTGGTCAGACCAGTTGTCTGCTTTCAAACCCTATCTCTTGATAAGATGTTATCAATGACAATGGGACCTGAAACTTCATTAGCAATTTTAATTTCACCCCGGTCCTGTGATCTCACCCTGCCTCCATTTGCTTTGTAATATTTTATTACCTTGTAAAGCATGTGATCTCTGTGATCCACACGGTGTTCGCACACTCCCTCCCCTTTCAAAAATCGCTAATAAAAACTTGCTGATTTTGCGGCTCTGGGGGCATCACAGAATCTGCCGACATGTGATGTCTCCCCTGGACACCCAGCTTTAGAATTTCTCTCTTTTGTGTTCTTTCCCTTTATTTCTCAGACCGGCCGAGACTTAGGGAAAATAGAAGAGGACTCACGTTGAATTATTTTGGGTGGGTTCCCCCAATAACACATAATTAAATATGCAGAGATAGACTCAAGTTATTGAATTGCAACACTATCTTATAAATATTCAATTCTGCCCCAATTGATCTATAGTTTCAATTCAATTACAATCAAAATTACTTCAATTTTATTTTGTAAAATTTGACAAACTGATTCTAAAGTGTATATGGAAGAAAGAATTTTCTACCAAAAAAAAAAAAAAAATAGAGCACATTTAAATAAGTAAAAAGAGGTGGAGGATTTTTGTTTCCAGAAATGAAGAATTATTTTAAATCTGTAAGAATTAAAACAATGTGGCATTGACACATGGATTGAAAAATGATGCCAGCGAAACCCACACACAGGGAGAAACATGATTTATTGAAGAGTTGAGAGTAAAATCAAAGGGACAAGGATGAACAGTTGAACAAATTATGCAAGGGCAATTAGTCGTCCACATGGGAAAAAGCAAACTTGTACCTCTCCATTATGCCATATGTAAAAATCAATTCCAAGTAGGTCTGACTTTAAAAATGCAAGAGAATAAAGCTATTTTAGCTGAGTATTTAAGAAAATTTCCTTATGATCTGAAGGTAGAGAAGGATTTCTTAAAAAAAAAAAGGCACCAAAAATTTGTACCAATTAAAAAAAGATAAATGAGACAAAAATGCATTAAGAACTTTAACACTATAAAGAAAGTGGAAAGATAAACCAAGAATGGAAAAAGATATATATACCAAAGATAAAGGATTACTATGCAGAATATTTTTAATTCCTATAAGTCAGTAAGAATATTACAAAATGAACTATGCAAAACACAGATATTTCTCAGAAGTAGAAATAAATGGCCAGTAAATGTATATAAATGTGTTTATTATTAATTAGGGAAATACAAAACGAAACCACAATGAGATACTGTTTTTCGCTTGCTTTCTTGAAACGTCAAGACACCTGGCATAGTTCTAGCCAGTGACATCATAGGTAGTTACATAAATGTTTAAATGTATCATTAATACATTACTTGGACATAAACTCTTTAATAAAGGTAAGATTCTTCTCCAGCCTAATTTTGACTTCTATTTTCTTATCTTATAATCCTACCCTAACACATCCTTGGGTGCCCTCCACAGAAGGGAGAAAATTGCAGTGGGAGCCAAAAGACCTGGACTCCAGTCTGATCGCTGTCACAAATTGAAAGATTTCAGTCAAATCCCATAAGATTTTTGGGTTTTAATTCCCACTTATGAAGTGAGAAGAGCTAGGTTTTACCTCAGAAATTTTAAATTGGCAACTCTTGAAACATGAAAACATGCTTTGTTTGGCATGCACCATGCCTTTCTCAATGTTCCCAATGTAAATGTCATTGCATGGAGATTGCATGCTCTGAGACTTCACAGTCTCCCTCATTCCATACTGTGCTACATCCTATCTGCTTAATTGATATGATTACCCTCGTTCCGTGGAAGCAGTGGTGGTGACTTCTGTTAGACAGTATCTGAACTTTCTTTCTGAAGCTCAGAACACATGTACAGCAGGCTCATATCCAAAAACGTACTTACTTAAAATAAGGCAAAGTAGCATGTTCAGTTCACATACATGTTTTACCTTGAGGGTACAGTTGTTTCATTTAGCTTTCCTGTGGAGGGGTTGTTTGTACTAGATGTCTCTCTAGCGTGCTCACTCAGCACACCTGCTTATCTATCAGTACCTTCACAACCTCACCACATTCATGATCTGTCTCCACTCCATCCTATTCGATTCATCAGAATAGAAAGTTTATCTTGTTGATGCTATTGCTATGTAGCTAGCAATAGGCATCAATAAATATTAATGACATAGCATCAATAAATATTAATTGAACACAAAGTTGTATAGATGAAGGAAGGAAAATGGTGTAGCTCCAATTTAGTATGTGTCTAGCACGGGGTCAGGAAACTTTTCTGTAAAGGACCAGAAAGTAAGTATTTTCAGCTTTGTGGGCCATGCATTCTCTGTTGCAATTACTTGATTCTACTGTTGTAGTGTATAAAGAATTGGCCAACACAACTGTGGGGACTGGCAAGTCTAAAATCCACAGGGTAAGTCAGCAGGTCAGAAACTCAGGTAGTTAATGCTATAGTCTGAAGGCAGAATTTCTTTTTTTTTCCAGAAAATCTCAGCTTTTCTGAAGGCCTTTGACGGACTGAATGAGTCCCACCCACATTAATGAGGATAATCTCCTTTACTTAAAGTAAATTCATTGTAGATGTTAACCACATCTAAAAAAACACCTTCACGGCAACACCTAGGCTGGTGTTTGATTAAATACCTGAGTATTATAATGTAGCACAGTGGACACATGAAGCTAATTATTACGTAGTGTCAAGCAGCCATAGGCAATATGTAAATGAATGGACATGGCTGTGTTCCAATAAAATGTTATTTAATTCGAATTTCATATACTTTTTATATAGCACAAAACATTATTCTTCTTTTGATTTTTTTTCCCAAACATCCCAAAATGTAAAAACTATTCTTAGCTCATGGGCGGTGCATGCAAAACCAGGTAGTGGGCCATATTTGACCCAGTGACTATTGTTTGCTCACCTCTGCTTCAACATAGCATTATGCATGTTTTATTTATAGACATTATAAATATATTATGCTTACTTATAATTTATTTACACATATACATATATAGAATTTTTTGTTGTTGTTGTTGAGACAGAGTCTCGCTCTGTCGCCCGGGCTGGAGGGCAGTGGCCGGATCTCATCTCACTGCAAGCTCCGCCTCCCGGGTTTACGCCATTCTCCTGCCTCAGCCTCCCGAGTAGCTGGGACTACAGGCGCCCGCCACCTCGCCCGGTTAACTGGTGCTGATGACAGCTATTCTCAAAACAGGGCTCAAAAGTAATTTAAGTTATTGTGGTTCTGATAGTGGGAAAGTGATAAGGGAAACTAAAATTTCAGTTTTAGAGTTTTTCAATGATATTACACATTATTATTATCTAGTAATGATTTTGTGTAATGTTCTCTGAGGAAAGAAGTATGAAAAAGAATATCTACCAAGGTCTTTCTAGGGCTTTAATTCTAGACAGTAGTGGTCAGCAGTAAAAAGATGATGAAATATCTTGATAAAAGGGAGGTGGAATGTAACACTTTCCTAAGGTAGAAACTACCTCTTTTCATACTAACTAATCCTCAACACCAGCTTCTGAACATGTGTATGTGTGCAATGCACACAGGTTCATTTTTTCTATATTACATGCATTACTAAAGTTATTACTATATGTGAGGCTTTTAATCAGGCCCTGGTGATTTAAAGGTCAATAAGACAGACTTCCTTAAGAGTTCCCAGGATAGGGGGCGGAGCAAGATGGCCGAATAGGAACAGCTCCAGTCTCCAACTCCCAGCGCGAGCGACACAGAAGACCGGCGATTTCTGCATTTTCAACTGAGCCTCTGCTGCTGATACCCAGGCAAACAAGGTCTGGAGTGGACCTCAAGCAATCTCCTACAGCTACAACCTACAGCTGAGGATCCTGACTGTTAGAAGGAAAGCTATCAAACAGGAAGGACACCTACACCAAAACCCCATCAGTACATCACCATCATCAAAGACCAGAGGCAGATAAAACCACAAAGATGGGGAAAAAGCAGGGCAGAAAAGCTGGAAATTCAAAAAATAAGAGCGCATCTCCCCCGGCAAAGGAGCGCAGCTCATCGCCAGCAACGGATCAAAGCTGGACGGAGAATGACTTCGACGAGATGAGAGAAGAAGGCTTCAGTCCATCAAATTTCTCAGAGCTAAAGAAGGAATTACGTACCCAGCGCAAAGAAACTAAAAATCTTGAAAAAAAAGTGGAAGAATTGATGGCTAGAGTAATTAATGCAGAGAAGCTCACAAACGAAATGAAAGAGACGAAAACCATGGCACGAGAAATACGTGACAAATGCACAAGCTTCAGTAACCGTCTCGATCAACTGGAAGAAAGAATGTCAGCGATGGAGGATCAAATGAATGAAATGAAGCGAGAAGAGAAACCAAAAGAAAAAAGAAGAAAAAGAAATGAACAAAGCCTGCAAGAAGTATGGGATTATGTAAAAAGACCAAATCTACGTCTGATTGGGGTGCCTGAAAGTGAGGGGGAAAATGGAACCAAGTTGGAAAACACTCTTCAGGATATCATCCAGGAGAACTTCCCCAACCTAGTAGGGCAGGCCAACATTCAAATCCAGGAAATACAGAGAACGCCACAAAGATACTCCTTGAGAAGAGCAACTCCAAGACACATAATTGCCAGATTCACCAAAGTTGAAATGAAGGAAAAAATCTTAAGGGCAGCCAGAGAGAAAGGTCGGGTTACCCACAAAGGGAAGCCCATCAGACTAACAGCAGATCTCTCGGCAGAAACTCTTCAAGCCAGAAGAGAGTGGGGGCCAATATTCAACATTCTTAAAGAAAAGAATTTTAAACCCAGAATTTTATATCCAGCCAAACTAAGTTTCATAAGTGAAGGAGAAATAAAATCCTTTACAGATAAGCAAATGCTTAGAGATTTTGTCACCACTAGGCCTGCCTTACAAGAGACCCTGAAGGAAGCACTAAACATGGAAAGGAACAACCGGTACCAGCCATTGCAAAAACATGCCAAAATGTAAAGACCATCAAGGCTAGGAAGAAACTGCATCAACTAACGAGCAAAATAACCAGTTAATATCATAATGGCAGGATCAAGTTCACACATAACAATCTTAACCTTAAATGTAAATGGACTAAATGCTCCAATTAAAAGACACAGACTGGCAAACTGGATAAAGAGTCAAGATCCATCAGTCTGCTGTATTCAGGAGACCCATCTCACACGCAGAGACATACATAGGCTCAAAATAAAGGGATGGAGGAAGATTTACCAAGCAAATGGAGAACACAAAAAAGCAGGGGTTGCAATACTAGTCTCTGATAAAACAGACTTTAAACCATCAAAGATCAAAAGAGACAAAGAAGGCCATTACATAATGGTAAAGGGATCAATTCAACAGGAAGAGCTAACTATCCTAAATATATATGCACCCAATACAGGAGCACCCAGATTCATAAAGCAAGTCCTTAGAGACTTACAAAGAGACTTAGACTCCCATACAATAATAATGGGAGACTTCAACACTCCACTGTCAACATTAGACAGATCAACGAGACAGAAAGTTAACAAGGATATCCAGGAATTGAACTCATCTCTGCAGCAAGCAGACCTAATAGACATCTATAGAACTCTCCACCCCAAATCAACAGAATATACATTCTTCTCAGCACCACATCGTACTTACTCCAAAATTGACCACGTAATTGGAAGTAAAGCACTCCTCAGCAAATGTACAAGAACAGAAATTATAACAAACTGTCTCTCAGACCACAGGGCAATCAAATTAGAACTCAGGACTAAGAAACTCAATCAAAACCGCTCAACTACATGGAAACTGAACAACCTGCTCCTGAATGACTACTGGGTACATAACGAAATGAAGGCAGAAATAAAGATGTTCTTTGAAACCAATGAGAACAAAGATACAACATACCAGAATCTCTGGGACACATTTAAAGCAGTGTGTAGAGGGAAATTTATAGCACTAAATGCCCACAAGAGAAAGCAGGAAAGATCTAAAAATGACACTCTAACATCAAAATTAAAAGAACTAGAGGAGCAAGAGCAAACACATTCGAAAGCTAGCAGAAGGCAAGAAATAACTAAGATCAGAGCAGAACTGAAGGAGATAGAGACACAAAAAACCCTCCAAAAAATCAATGAATCCAGGAGTTGGTTTTTTGAAAAGATCAACAAAATTGACAGACCACTAGCAAGACTAATAGAGAAGAAAAGAGAGAAGAATCAAATTGACGCAATTAAAAATGATAAAGGGGATATCACCACCGACCCCACAGAAATACAAACTACCATCAGAGAATTCTATAAACGCCTCTACGCAAATAAACTGGAAAATCTAGAAGAAATGGATAATTTCCTGGACACTTACACTCTTCCAAGACTAAACCAGGAAGAAGTTGAATCCCTGAATAGACCAATAGTAGGCTCTGAAATTGAGGCAATAATTAATAGCCTACCAACAAAAAAAAGTCCAGGACCAGATGGATTCACAGCTGAATTCTACCAGAGGTACAAGGAGGAGCTGGTACCATTCCTTCTGAAACTATTCCAATCAATAGAAAAAGAGGGAATCCTCCCTAACTCATTTTATGAGGCCAACATCATCCTGATACCAAAGCCTGGCAGAGACACAACAAAAAAAGAGAATTTTAGACCAATATCCCTGATGAACATCGATGCAAAAATCCTCAATAAAATACTGGCAAACCGGATTCAGCAGCACATCAAAAAGCTTATCCACCATGATCAAGTGGGCTTCATCCCTGGGATGCAAGGCTGGTTCAACATTCGCAAATCAATAAACATAATCCAGCATATAAACAGAACCAAAGACAAGAACCACATCATTATCTCAATAGATGCAGAAAAGGCTTTTGACAAAATTCAACAGCCCTTCATGCTAAAAACGCTCAATAAATTCGGTATTGATGGAACGTACCTCAAAATAATAAGAGCTATTTATGACAAACCCACAGCCAATATCATACTGAATGGGCAAAAACTGGAAAAATTCCCTTTGAAAACTGGCACAAGACAGGGATGCCCTCTCTCACCACTCCTATTCAACATAGTGTTGGAAGTTCTGGCTAGGGCAATCAGGCAAGAGAAAGAAATCAAGGGGATTCAGTTAGGAAAAGAAGAAGTCAAATTGTCCCTGTTTGCAGACGACATGATTTTATATTTAGAAAACCCCATTGTCTCAGCCCAAAATCTCCTTAAGCTGATCAGCAACTTCAGCAAAGTCTCAGGATACAAAATTAATGTGCAAAAATCACAAGCATTCTTATACACCAGTGACAGTCAAACAGAGAGCCAAATCAGGAATGAACTTCCATTCACAATTGCTTCAAAGAGAATAAAATACCTAGGAATCCAACTTACAAGGGATGTAAAGGACCTCTTCAAGGAGAACTACAAACCACTGCTCAGTGAAATCAGAGGACACAAACAAATGGAAGAACATACCATGCTCATGGATAGGAAGAATCAATATCGTGAAAATGGCCATACTGCCCAAGGTAATTTATAGATTCAATGCCATCCCCATCAAGCTACCAATGAGCTTCTTCACAGAATTGGAAAAAACTGCTTTAAAGTTCATATGGAACCAAAAAAGAGCCCGCATCTCCAAGACAATCCTAAGTCAAAAGAACAAAGCTGGAGGCATCACGCTACCTGACTTCAAACTATACTACAAGGCTACAGTAACCAAAACAGCATGGTACTGGTACCAAAACAGAGATATAGACCAATGGAACAGAACAGAGTCCTCAGAAATAATACCACACATCTACAGCCATCTGATCTTTGACAAACCTGAGGGAAACAAGAAATGGGGAAAGGATTCCCTATTTAATAAATGGTGCTGGGAAAATTGGCTAGCCATAAGTAGAAAGCTGAAACTGGATCCTTTCCTTACTCCTTATACGAAAATTTATTCAAGATGGATTAGAGACTTAAATGTTAGACCTAATACCATAAAAATCCTAGAGGAAAACCTAGGTAGTACCATTCAGGACATAGGCATGGGCAAAGACTTCATGTCTAAAACACCAAAAGCAACAGCAACAAAAGCCAAAATTGACAAATGGGATCTCATCAAACTAAAGAGCTTCTGCACAGCAAAAGAAACTACCATCAGAGTGAACAGGCAACCTACAGAATGGGAGAAAATTTTTGCAATCTACTCATCTGACAAAGGGCTAATATCCAGAACCTACAAAGAACTCAAACAAATTTACAAGAAAAAAACAAACAACCCCATCCAAAAGTGGGCAAAGGATATGAACAGACATTTCTCAAAAGAAGACATTCATACAGCCAACAGACACATGAAAAAATGCTCATCATCACTGGCCATCAGAGAAATGCAAATCAAAACCACAATGAGATACCATCTCACACCAGTTAGAATGGCGATCATTAAAAAGTCAGGAAACAACAGGTGCTGGAGAGGATGTGGAGAAATAGGAACACTTTTACACTGTTGGTGGGATTGTAAACTAGTTCAACCATTATGGAAAACAGTATGGCGATTCCTCAAGGATCTAGAACTAGATGTACCATATGACCCAGCCATCCCATTACTGGGTATATACCCAAAGGATTATAAATTATGCTGCTATAAGGACACATGCACACGTATGTTTATTGCAGCACTATTCACAATAGCAAAGACTTGGAATCAACCCAAATGTCCATCAGTGACAGATTGGATTAAGAAAATGTGGCACATATACACCATGGAATACTATGCAGCCATAAAAAAGGATGAGTTTGTGTCCTTTGTAGGGACATGGATGCAGCTGGAAACCATCATTCTTAGCAAACTATCACAAGAACAGAAAACCAAACACCGCATGTTCTCACTCGTAGGTGGGAACTGAACAATGAGATCACTTGGACTCGGGAAGGGGAACATCACACACCGGGGCCTATCATGGGGAGGGGGGAGGGGGGAGGGATTGCATTGGGAGTTATACCTGATGTAAATGACGAGTTGATGGGTGCAGCACACCAACATGGCACAAGTATACATATGTAGCAAACCTGCACGTTGTGCACATGTACCCTACAACTTGAAGTTTAATAATAATAAATAAATTAAAAAAAATAAAATAAAATAAATAAAAAATAAAAAATAAAAATAAATAAATAAAAAAAAGAGTTCCCAGGATAAGGCCAGAAAAAAATCGTTGGGTATCTACCATTTGTCAGACATGTCAGCTAAATTATCTGATTTAATGCCCAAAACAACTCAAGTTGGACTTGCCAGATAAAAATACAAGACCAATTAAATTTCGATCTCACATAAACAGCAAATCACGTTTTTAGCAAAATATGTTAAAAAATTATCTGAAATTCACACTTGTATTTTTATTTGCTAAAAATTGCAACCCTAGTTCAATGAGATGTGGGCCTTATTGAACCCAGTTTATCTCTGAGTAAAAAGATGATCAAAATGATTCGTTTTTTGAGTTCATAAATCTGGAATTCCATGAAAATTTTCTTTGAGCTAAAACCAGATAGGTAGACAAAATATAAAGAAATTGAGTACCACTTAGGTGTATTGGCAAGGCAAAAAGGATGAAATTAATTTTATCTGTGGAACATTGTATGGTGAAATGTTTGAGTGAAGACTGAAAAGTGATGAAACACAAGTAAAATAAGAGAAAACTAATTTGGATTACTTAAAAGATTATTTCGGTTGAAAACGATAATCACTTTTTTCAAAATTCTCTTTGCAGTTAATATTACCATCTCATTACTTTATATGTTACAGAAATATTTTCAATAATCACCTTTTCTTGCTTTTTTCAGAATATGCAAATAATTTTGAAGATGCTAACTCCAGTTAATATCAACATTATAAAGTTCAAAATGTGTTATAATTTGTAAATAAATCTTATGTTAAACACAGAGAGCCAGTGAAATTTTAAAAGAAAATTTGTCTAATTACTTTCTCATAAGGAGTTCGTGGCAGATCAAAGGAAGAAAGCTAAAGAAGCTAAAAGAGTTATTTCATAT
Organism: Chlorocebus sabaeus; assembly: GCF_047675955.1. Lineage (NCBI taxonomy): Eukaryota > Metazoa > Chordata > Mammalia > Primates > Cercopithecidae > Chlorocebus > Chlorocebus sabaeus. The sequence goes on along the minus strand of NC_132920.1, from coordinate 64,004,531 downwards.
ATGCAGTTCTTAATGAAACAAGAATATCTATTGCTTCTTGGTTTCTCCTCTCTAAATGATAAAGATAATTGTAGCTGACAGCTGAATTCTGATTACACGCAGTGTGATTATTTCTTACTATTCTGTTGTGTAGTTAGAAAAGATTTTTCATTCCTCCAAACTGTATAGCTGGACATTAATATAAACCTCTACTAAAACTGTTATAAAATATTTTAATTTAAATTATTTAATAATTGCTATTTTCTTTTTTCCTTGTATTTAACCACTTAGTAATTTGAAGTTTGTATTTCAAATGTTTTCCAACACAAAGAAATACATTAAATCTCACCAGTAACCATGATTTCTCTACAATAGATACAATTTAATTTAAGCATAGTAGCTTAAGAATTAAACTGTTTTTATTATCTTTTTATTTCTTGTGACATCATTAGAAGGTTTAAAGGGATGAGATTTGAGAAAAGAGATTCTTCACTGTGAGATTTCTATATACCACAGATGAGACAGAAATAAGGCACAAAGTATGAATAAAAATTTTAAAGATAAGAAGGGAGATTAAAAAGCACCAAGTACAAATGCACGCTTTGATCCAAAAATGTAAAACTTGGGGAAGAGGAAGCTAACAAGGAGTGGCGAAAAATATCTCCATATCTAGACAGAGTTTAGTCAGTTGGTTCATCTATAGACCAGATTTTCTTTAAATTATCACAGAGTTGCATAATTTCAGAGGGGAAAAAAAAACTATGCATTTGTCAGCCTCGTTTGCTGACTTATTCTAACATGTCGTGAAAAGAAGTGTTTGTGCTCCCCCAGGGGTTGGGAGCTTGGATAAGAAAACAGTACAACTAAGTACGCTGTATGGAAAGCGGTCACCTATTATCCATCTTAATACATGTAGTCACTTTTACTAATCAGTTTTAAAACATAACTTAGGTTACAAGTGCTCATATTTAAAACATAGTCAAAGCTGAACTGAAAGAGTCCTTTTTGCCACTTGCAGTTTTGTTCCTCTGAGAGAACCAACACCTAATAAGAGAGAGAGGGAAAAATGCTTTACCTCTGTCTAGACAGCTTTGCTTCTGTTTAGTTGCTTTCACTCCAGGAGAGAAGGATGTCAAATTTGCTTCTGTTTACAAGATGCCTCAAGTGATTTTCTAGTACAGGTTTTGGGCCCAGTGATATTCTTTTAAGGGATCCAAAAAGTACAAAACAACGAAAAAGGAAGATACATAGAAACTGTTATCTGAAAATATGAATTAGGTGCTAGAGGCTGAATTATACTCTTACTTAGCACCAAAGTTTTAAATATCTGCTCTGGTAATAAATACATTAAAATTTATTCAAAATGCTTTAATTTTATTAATGTAACAAAGAGGTTGCAACATAATTCCCCCAGATATTGTATATTGCATTTGGCTCCCACATTACTTTCTTTAAACATGATTTTGATTGCTTTCCAAAATCAGAACCTTGTGTGTATGTAACACACATATAAGCCTGTATACCCACAATCATCCAGGCTTCTGGCCTTTCCTGAAAAGTTACGAAATCAGAAACCTTAGATGTACATTCACATGTGACAGCCTTTGGTGGGACCTGAAGAGTCGCTGCCCTGTACAAGGGCCTTGTGTGCTCTTCTTCGTAATAACCCAACATCTACTTCGCTTTACTCATTTAGGTAACCTTCCTGGGCCTGAGAAGTATGTGAATATTTTAACCTGATGGTATCACCTGAAATCACAATGATGCTTTTTAGCCTGGTGTTGTGAAAAGAGCCTTGGATGAGCCTAGGGCCAGTTCTATCAATTTTTTAACTTTTACATCTAAAACGAAAATGCTATGACTATCAACTTTCCACATGTAGTAAGGATTAGACAATATGTGTATTAAGTGAACAGCACATCTGGCAGATAGCTCTCTGACAGGTAGTTATTTGGACAAAGATGATGACAATTATTTTCATAAGGATGGCAATATGATATTGACCATAAAGTCACTCAAGCTTTGAAAACCACAGTTTTTTTCCACAGAAAAAGAAAATGAATGTCATCACAACAGAGCCGTTTGGCACTAAACATCTCCAATATAGATATTAAACCTGCTCCTTTTGATTTTAGATTTCTATAAATTTCCAAGTCTTCACATTGTTTTTAAAGCAGGTTCATAGTTGGCAGTAGTCTTTCCATGTCTACAATAAAACTCAGCTAAAATAAAGTATAATTAATTTATCATTCACTGATTGTAGAAAAGGCAGATGGGCTAAGAATTTGCTGTTCTGAGATTTTCAAGAATATGACTTGTAACTTAGAGGAGAATTACATGTTTAAATAAAACAGGATGGAAAAATAATCTTAGTACAGTATTTTTCTTTCTGATAAAGCTTTTTTATTCAGTTATTGATAATCAATATGTAGCTGACTGTGGGTTAGAAGTTAAATTACTTTCAGAATATTCAAAAAAAGTCTTAATGTATTGGTGGACAATGATTTAAAATACATGGTTGTTTTAGTCCATTTGGCTGCTGTGCCATATTTATTATTCATTTATTTCTCACATTTTGGGAGCCTGAGAAGTTCAAGAGCAAGGTACTGGCAGATGTGGTGTCTAGTGAAGGCCTACTGTCTGGCTTCTCACTGACCTCACATGGGGAAAGGGGCTAGCCACCTCTCTAGAGCCTCTTTTTATAAGGACACAGACCTCATTCATGAAGATTCCACCCTCATAATCTAATCACCTCCCAGAGACCCCACTTTCTAATATCATTGTGATGATGATTAGATTTTCAGCATATGGATTTGGGGGAAAAATACATTCAGACCATAGGAATGTTATTTACATACATTAACAAAGAGCCTTGAACATGAATAAAGGCTTACTGATGGATAGAAATCTTATATTTAAAAATAAAAAAATAAAATTCTTAATCAGATTTACGAAATCAATTCAGATTTCACAACTGACTTGTAAAATCAATTTACATGTGTGAAATCAGAGCAAGGAGCACAAGGCAAATTTTCTATTTTCTAGAAATGATTTTCAGTGTCTTTTGAAAGTTTAGCTACTTCTCTTCAAGTAGTTTCAAGTGTTAGCCTTGCAAAAGAGAAAAGGTGTAAGATGCCAGTAGTTCAAACGCATTTTTTTTTTTTTTTTTTTTTGCATAATGGTGACTTTTTATTAAAATAGAGTTCAAAGAACCCAGAAAACTAAGTGGCTTTATGGAGGAGCTCAGAACTTTTTCTTACTTACGGAAGTGAAGTGAGTATTTAACATGCTAGCCTTTTGCTAACCTCAGTGGATGGTATACTTACTTTACTTTTGAAAAAGAAGAAAACTTTAAAATGATAACGTTTTATTATCAGGTAGAAGGCACATGGTTAGGTAGCTTTTCTGATCAAATAACTAGAAGATTCATTCACTCATGTAATATTTAATCAAGTCTCCATTAAATGCAAGGCACTTTGGGATATAATAGTGAGAAACACAGATGAGACACTTGCCCACATGTGGCTTAGATTCTAACACAAGAGACAGGCACTAAGAAGTCAATGGCAAAATGACCCAATGGTGACAACTGCCATGGAAAACAATAAAGCTGGGTGATGAGAGAGCCCAGGACCAGGACAAATGGGAGGAGCACTGTGACTGCCTGACATGTGCCATGTCCTGTGTTAAGTGCCAGGAATACAGTGGTAAATGAGGTAAAGTCCTCACCTTACAGAATGTTCACTCTACTACTTAGACAGGCTGTGATAGAGAAGGGCACACACATGAGCAGGTCACTAATATAACCAGAGGATCAGATCTGTATTAGTCCATTCTCATGCTGCTTAAAAAGATATACTTGAGACTGGGTAATTTATAAAGGAAAGAGGTTCAACTGACTCACATTTCAGCATGTCTTGGGAGGCCGCAGGAAACTTACAATCATGGTGGAAGGGGAAGCAAACATGTCCTTCTTCACATGGTGGCAGGAGGGAGAAGAATGAGTGCCCAGAGAAGGGAGAAGTCCCTTATAAAACTGTCGGATCTTGTGAGAATTCACTCACTATCACAGAGAACAAGATGGGGGATACCACCCCCATGATTCAATTATCTCCACCTGGTCCTTCCCGTGACATGTGGGGATTATGGGAACTACAATTCAAGGTGAGATTTGGGTGGGGACACAGAGCCAAACCATATCAAGATCCCTGCAAAAGTGCCGTGTCAGCCAAGGCCCAAAGGATGCCTGAGGGGCAGCCAGGTGACAGGAAAGAGGGTAGACAGGAGTAGGGTGGAAGGCAGGCACAGGAAAGTGTGTACCAGTCGGTGGCACAGCTGATGTGAAATCTCAGGAGCACAGTGAGTCGGAAGAAGTGAATTCAGAATGGCAGGAACTTAAGAGTGGAAGACCTGAGACTGAAAAGGTAGACAGTAACCCAATGAGAAGATTGTCTTTTTTCTTTGAGGTTAAGGGGAAGCTCGTGATGCATTAAGAGAAGCAGGACATGATCCCCAGTGGTAGTGGATTACTGAGGTAGCAGAGACATGATAAATGACTTTTATTTTAAAATGAGCAAAATAATGATATGCTTATATACTAATGAAAATGGTATAGTAGAAACAGCAATAACAACTTGATATGAAAAAATGAAAAGAGAATGGAGGAGTGATGCCCTTGAGTGTGTTGGGGCAATGACCTCTAACACCTGTCCCCATGTTGGCCTCCCAGAGGATCACAGACTCCTCACCTCTGGTAGGTTGTTGTGTGACTCATGGGAATTCTTAGAGCTACTCTTTTCTTAATATACAGAAAGGCAATATAATTTTGAGGAAAGTAAAGGCATAAACTAGCTATCTGGGTGATTGTAAATGAATGAGTTGGAGAAATAGTGTGATTGTAGGACTGATTCCATATGATGATTTCACATGGGGATAAAAATTTTTAAAGTAGTCTTAATAAAAACAGGAAATTGCTGTATGTCTGAAGCAAAACAGATACAATTAGAAACATTTTAAAGAAAAGCAAATTTTTTATTTCAAACTGTAATTCTGCATGGTTTTTTATATTAACATTCAATTAGTATATTAGTGAAAATGAACATTTAACACTGAAGGACATGGTGAGTCTTCCTCAATAAGTGAGTGAAAGAATGATTGAATGACACCTGTAAATACAATCATAAATAGAAATGGGCAGACAAAGAGTAAATACTGCCAGATCCAAAGTAACATCATAGAAGTCCTTTACCTTTTTCAACTGATGGAGACTCTTTCTAACAAAAATGAATTGCTTGCAAAAGCTGTGACCTATTTAGCAGCTAATTTTCTAACCCTTAGAAAAACCTGCCATTTAAAGTAAGTTGAATACTACAATCTTTGCAGAAATGACAAGTAATTGCTTTTTTAATCCTATCTATGGCATTTTTGAGATAAAAACACATATTTTTAGTGGACTGGAATGCTACCATTTATTCTGTTGGTGGTAATTTTCTGATAATTAAGTAATCTAATGAAATGTTATGTGTCTCCTCAGGCTCTGTGAAAATGCAATGTGTCTCTTGTTTTCAAAGGTGATTAATTTGCATTACTCCACCAGAAATGTAATAAAGAAAAGTTAATAAATATTCATTGTGTGTTTACAACTAATAATTGCAGTTACTGTAGTTTTGAAAAACAAAATAGAAAATTTTGGCCTTTATTCTGTTACAGGGACTTTTGACTGGCATGAGTGAATATATCCAGGACAAAACATTTTTAATAATGAATAATCATTACAGAATACATAATCTGCTTTATTGTTTATTAAATAGTATATTAAAAGAGCCTTTAACTGAAGGAATTCTTTACTGCAATTTAATGATTTAATAATAAAATTTATACAAGCAGACCATTGCTTTTAATCTAAAATCTTTAATGTCCAATGGAGGATGTTGTCTGTATCATAGAGTATGGTCTTTGATTACGGTCAATTTACCATGTTATAAGGCATTACTCTATATTTTGGCAGTGTTTTCTTTTTTCTTCACTTGTTTTATGTTATTCCTTGTCTCTTTCAAAAGATTACATAGTTTTTAAAGCTACAGCATGTTCTCACTTTCAAGTAGTAGCAAAACATTTTGTACATATGGACACAAAGGTGGGAACAACAGACACTGGGGATTCCAAAAGTGGAGAAGCAGAGTGGGGCAAGGGCTGAAAAACTACCTATCAGGTACTGTGCTCTCTACCTGGGCGATGGGATCAATCGCACCCCAAACCTCAGCATCACTCAGTAAACCAATGTGACAAACATGCACATGTATCCTTAAATCTAAAATATATCATGAAATAAAAGCAAAAGATTACATAGCCCATTAGGGCAAACATCTTTTTCTGGAATCTTTTCTGATACCTGTAATACCCAACTCAATGTTACATTTGCAGGAAATACTTGTAGAGCTCACTTAAAACGAGGTTTGTGCATGCTCTCATTGATAAGCCGGAGCTAAACACTGGGTAAACATAGACATAAAGGTGGCAAAAACAGACCCTGGGGCCTACCAAAGGGAGGAGAAGGGAGGGGGTGTGGGTTGAAAAACTACCTACTGGGTAGCACGCTCACTACTGAGGTGTTGAGATCATTCATACCCCAAACCTCAGGGAGATGCAGTTTACCATGTAACAAACCTGCACATATACCTCAAGCCTAAATAAAAGTCAAAAAAGAAAAATGAGGTTTAAACCTAATTTATTGACCTATTTTTGGTCAGTAATAGGTGTTAGAACTATGACTATTTGTGAATCAAGTAATAATTTTGCCTTTAGGTGTTTAATACAAGGGAGGATTACGTATGTATGAAACATAAGCATTCTTGACAAGTTGCCTGCAAAGTATAAAACTTGATTTTAAACTCTAAGATATCTTGTCTTTTGGGGAAAGGAGTGGAAATTTAAATGTGCCACTTTGTTGTTGACAAGGAAAAATATTAATCCCGTTATTTTTTTCCAACTGATAGAATTCTGGGTATTTTAATATATCAAAAGCGTCATTAATAGAAAAACCTTGAACTGCTTTAGATCTATCCAAACCCATTTCATTTCTCCCCAGTACTTTATCTAATATTTCTATGCATTCATTTTATCTCAAGCCTCAGATCTGATGTCTTCCTAATGTGTTATCTGTATGCAATGTGAAAATGATTTTCCTCTGTCCACTTCCCACTTCATTCATATATTTATCAATTATCCCTTGAACTCCCTCTTTGAACATGCTTAATTCACTGTCTATAATGAGCAAAGTAGACAAAAATCCTAGCTCTCATAAAGACTTTATTCTCATCTGTCCTCAATGCCTTAATAATCAACTCCTAAGTTCCAGTACTAATTTCTGTCTGAAACACAATCCACAGTGTAAATGAAGTCTATAGGAATAAGAAACAGGTCACTAATAACAACTAGCACCCTGAAAGCATAGAATTTAAAATTTTATAACAATTCACTTGGCACCAAGGATATTTTATAAACTCTGAAATGTGCCTTTTCTTTCATTTGATTAGTAATTCAACATTTTTGGAATACCTACTAAGTGCCAGGCCTCTTACTGTGCTTGATTACATGTAATATTGAAGCCGTGTGAATATCAATCTAGAATTTCAAGAGAAATAATAAGCTCACAGTTTTATATCTTAAGTTTCATCACACAGTTGATATTTTGCTTATTTCAAAAACTCTAAAAGTTACTTTGGTGGTTTATACTGTGATTTAAAATTGGCATTTCAGGTCTTTTTAAAAATGTAATTTCTTGAATTTCATGCTCTGTCAGTTTTAGTGTGGAATTAGCCCAAGGTAGTTTTATAGCAATAAGGGATGTCTTATTGAAGAAGCCTGCAAGTACTTTATCTTTTTTTCTTGTATTTGCTACTCCAAAACAATTGAAAAAGTAGAAACTGTACCCAAGGGAACTAGCTCTCAACTATTATCTGAAACTATTTGGGCATGCCTTCTTTAGTTTTTAAATAAAATAATATGCATTCCATTCTTGCACTAGAAAAATTATTGGATTGGTTTTAAAATTAATCAATATACTGTTCCGGAGGCTTTGGATTGCTTTTTCATGCCAAGGAGATATCTAGTAATTCTAAAAGCTGACTGTTACAAGTTTATTGCCACACTATGAGTACAATTTCAAATTACAAGGCAAGCAGAAACGTAAGAAAAAAAGCCAACATTCTTGCCTAGAGAGGCAATTGTGAACTTGCTTGGAGGCCAAACTTGGTTTATAAATGTAGGTCTCCTGGTAATAATGATTTAATATTATTGTAAGAGCATGAGCAAACAACTACCAGTGTCAGGAGTTAGGGATTATATATTATTTATATGACTTTTTTATTATTGGTGCTTTTCTTTCACTGCGTTTAAAGTGCTTTTTAAATATCCTCCTGGCAATGCTAAAAATTCCTTTGTTTGTCATGTCAATTCCTTCCTTCAGAGGAAGAACGTGAATTCATAGTTTATTATAGGCCAACGGTCACATCTCTGGGATTCCTACGAAGAGTAAGGGGATGATGCTCAGGCACAGTGCTAAAGTCTATCATCCCCCGCTTTTCCATCTGTAGAGTTAAGCATGTAGGCTTTAGCTGTGATATATGTAAACTCATTGATGTGATTTACTATGTAATGATTGATCACCATGTATTTAAGCAACCCAAACTAATTCCACTCAGGTAGAAAATTACAGAGTCAGAGCAATTTAGATAAGACAAGGACTCTATTGTCTTCATATAACTAAACTAAGGAAAGGGCCTGGTGCAGTTAAATTCAAAGATGATTAGCTCCACAGCTGAAAACATCATCAAAATGCCTTTTTATTGAAGAGCCCGAATTTTGTTTTTATCTGCTGGCTAACTTCTTTTATCTAGGTAGATAGCAATGCAACTGGAAAACTAAATTAGATGGGCTACCTAGTAAAATACACATCCACATTCACACCAAAATAACTATTCCAGAAAAATTTAACAGCTGGAAAACTAATAATCTGTATCGCTTCTTTCATCACACTGGTTTTTATTCTAAGGAAGAAAAAACAAACCTTGTGAAGAATACTGATTGGCTAGGTTTGAGTCACATGCTTACTGCCATTGGCCAATTATTCTGCTACTTCAGTTAATCAGCCAAATAGCAGCCATATTGGACCAAGGGCTGGAGTAAACGGAATATGGTAAAAGGAGAATTGAGTAGTCCCCTAAAGATGTGAAAGTTGAATATTGCCCCCAAAAGGGGAAAAGCTTCTGGGCAGACAAAACACAATCACTCACTGAAATTATGAAGTGGAACTTCTGACCACTAAAGACTCTTTAATTGCATCTAAAGTATTAGAGAAATTAAGTTATGCCCAAGAGAAAAAAACAAAGTGTGGAAAATTAAATAGACATAGCAAGTGTGAATCATGGTAGATGAAGCCACACAGGGCTCTTATAGCACCTGTCATAGCAGTATTTCATAAACATAAGCCTCAGTAAACATTATTTGATGAAGATAACCAAAAATTATCTAGGTGATTAGCCATGCAATCAGCAAACTAAATTAAATGGACTTCCTAGAAAAATATGTCATGCATATTCATATGAAATTAATTCAAGGGATTAATGATATTTCAAAAAGGGAGAACTAATTAGAAGAATAATTTAAAATATAATCTCATTAACACTGATTAGCTTTACAATAGTTTATAGAGGAAGACTGAAGAAAGGAAATCAAATAGTACAAGATAGGGTGAAAATCACCTAACAAAATAAATTAAAAAAAAATATATATATATATATATAGTGTGTGAAATTGTCTCATTTAAAGAAACAAATTAACTTTCTGAAAATGAATAGAAAATAAAAATCACAGAAAGAAAATAAGGAGAAAAAATGGATGTTTTCAGGAAATCAATAATTTCTGTTAACTGTCATATATGTATTAATTACAGTTATTATAGAATAACTTTGATAATTATGAACAAAATATAAAGTTTTGCTTTACTTTCAGGGATAAAATTACCAAATGATGTAAATTATGAATAATTTGTAGTAAATTATTTGTAAAATCCATTTTTCATAACTTATGTTTTTAATTAAAATAGCATTACTAGTTGGTGTAGCAACAACAACAAATAATAAATGAGGGAGAATTTTCCAAATAAAATTACATCTTTTGTGTCAGATTTTGAGGAATTTTATTTTAAACTCAACTTTTTCATAAAGTTAAATGGAAACTAGACTAAAAGCCTAAGGTCATTTATTTAATCTTTTTCAATTATGGTCCTTAAAGTTAAAATTTCTTTGTATATGAAGACATAACAGAAAACTTCAAACTCAATTTGAAAGCACTTCAAAAATTGAACAGCAAATTAGTTATCAGAAACAAATTGACTTTGAGAGATATTCCCTTAAGAAAAATTCGTATCATATTTAAAGGCACCAACATCCTCAGCTAGAGAAGTTAGAAGTTATTTTCCACGGTAGAATCCACATTTCAAAAATTTGAATGAAGAAGGATTTTTTTTCATGTTTCTCCAAAATAAAGAAGACTGAATCAGGTTCCGCATTTCCAAGCAAACTTCACACCTATCTAGTACATACACACACACACAATCATGCGACATCTTAAAATTTATTCTGCTATGCAAATGGTGTCTTGATATCAAAAGTTTATCAAAATTTTTTTATCTTAAGGAATCATAAAACTATTTGAAATTAGTTGGAATACTCGAATTGCCTTTTTTCTGGCCTTTCTGCTCCCACCCGTTACTTCTTCTTGTGTCTTTTCCAGAGAGAAACTTAAATCCAATATATATAATTCATATAATGCTTTTTGGCTCGAAGCCTTGCTGGGGTTCTCCTTTTATTCAGAGTGAAAAATGAAATCTTTGCACAGTCTTCTAAGCCCCTGACTTATCTGGTGATCCCTTTCTGATTCCATTCCTCCCATCCCCACTGGACCATACGGACCCTGCCACACTTGTTCCTACTGATTTGCCAGCAACAAGGGACTGTGTGCCATCTGCCTTTACTCTAATGTCACCCTTCTCAGTGAGGCCAACCCTTAACGTCATGTTTCAAATTGAATGCCACCACCCATCTCTTACCTGTTCAATTTTTCCCATGGCACTTATCTTCTACATGGGATATAAGTTACTCATTATGTTTTTCTTTATTGTCTTTCTCCCTCTTCCAGAATACAACCTCCAAAAAGGCAAGAATATGTGTCTGTTTTGTTCCCGATATATACCCCATTTTAGGTCCTCTTAGTTTTAGGTCATCTGGAGATCTAGTCTCTAGGGATATTAGCTCTTATTCTAGCCACAGTTGCCGTTGGGATGACCAAGATTGCATGACAAACTTCATAGGGCATGACCGGACAATGTCTTACCTCATGCCCATCCTGTGCTCATCTTACCTACTATTCCCTGGGCTTCCCCACTGAAACTGATCTGGTGAGATGCCCCAGTGTTCTCTACACCCTGGTATGTGCAATTCAGAAATGTAGGGAAACTAACAATCTTACCACAAAAAGTCAGAAGCCAATGAATGAATTACTTCCTCTTATCAGACTCTCTGGAGAAGTAATTATTTACATATGCTGTCACAAAACATTTGGGCAAAATGAAGCAATAATTTATCTTTGACACTCAGGGGTAGCCAGATTATGCACCCCTGCATTGGTGTTCTCTCCTTTCCTTCTTCACTACTATCTTCCCTCACTTCTGCTCCCTGGGATTAAGCTTCCCGAAAAGGATAGAAGTACACTAGCTTTTGTCTGAGGCTTTGCTTTCTGGAGAACCTAGGTTAGGACAGGAGATATTAAATAACTATTTATTTATTGAATAAATCAATGTAAATTAATAATATCAAATAGAGGCATAGAAATATTGAGTGAGTTACATTTATGCCAGTATACATACCCAAGGAATCAGATATTATGTCAAGCCTAAAGAGAAGATACTTACTCAGGAATAAATGTATAACAAGAAAACATAAATGTGCAATATGCTCTAAATTTGTTTCTTTACATATGGCAAGGAAAGAAACCTTAAAGATTCAGTGTAAAACATCAACAATCTCTCAGTAGCTTATATGCAATATTTTTGTGATGGGTACTTCTAACAACTTTGCAAAGATAACCTTCTTTAGTCTACTAGTTTTAGAAAAAAAAGTCTTGAAATCCAGCATGAGTTCGTATTGACTCATGATTATGTGATTTATATATCCACTAGATAGATGAAACCACTTAAGAAGAAAAAGTAAACTATCTTAAAAAATATGATCAAGACATGCATTGAGATAATGGAATAGTTATTACATGCATTTTAGTGACGTATTATCTTCATTTTAATTTAGGATGAAAGTCTTTTACACTAAATAATTGACTGAGATTTGTTAAACATATATCCTATGACACACATCTCACTGTCTTCAATATCTTTATATTTATATTGCATATATTACCCTAATTGTTTCACAGAGTAAATGTCATTATTATAAAAATGATTATAATATTTTAGTATAGGGTTAACCTTAACATATGAATAAAATGATTTTCTATGTAACTTTACATTTTTAATTTTAGAGCTTTAGATTTTAAAGGTTAATAAAGATCTTTAGTGATGATAAAAAGATTATAACATTACATTTTGCAATTTAAGAATTACTATTATAAGTAACATTCCCCAAAGTAATACAATTGTGACATTTAACAAAAATATTTATTCAACAAGCAAATGAGCAATTGGAAAGAAATATATTCCTCTAAATTACGTTTCACTTCTAGCATATGCCTGGAAATTTAGCAAAAATAGACAAGAAATTCACCTACATCTTTACGAAATTAAAAACTATGATCCTGAGAGAGATTTTTTCACTTTCAGTTGAAAAATGGGACTTTGCTTTTATTGGTCAGATATTTAAAGGTATATGAACTTATTAATAAAGATAAATAAAAATAGATAGATTTGACCACTTTAGATGCCCCATGTAAGTGGAATCATACAATATTTGTCCTGTGACTGGCTTATCTTACTTAGCATATAGTCCTCCAGGTTCACCCATCTTGTCACATATGGCAAGATTTCCTTCCTTATTAAGGCAAAATAATGCTTCATCATATATATAAACCACATTTTCTTCATCCATTCATCTATTGATGAACTCTCAGGTTGTTCCCATCTGCTGTTGAGCATAACTTTGCAATTAACATTGGAGTGCAGATATTTCTTTCAGATCTTTTAATTTTTCTACTGTAGTTTATTATATTAAGATACACATATGTGTAAAAGTAAGTACATAGCAACAAAGTGAAATGATTAATCGGACCCTGCTTTTTAAGTAAAAGTTCCCATTAAGATATCAAACATAAAAACTTAAAAGGATGAGTAAATAGATTGTTGGTAGTACCACTAAAAAATAAGTATGAGTGGCCTTTACAAAAATCCATCCTTACCATTTAAAATTCTAAACTATAGCTAACTTGGGGGATAAATGGGAAGCAGATGGAGGGAGGGAATCAAATAGGTTAAGAGTGCTGTTTCAGTTTAAAGTTTTCATGTGAAACTCTGAAAGGACAATAAACTCCTAAACTCTAAGGACTCATTCCTACCAGCTTCTGGGCCACCCAGGTCACTACGACAGAGCAAGTGATTTGTTAACACCCTCTAAATGAATGCCAATAATACTGAGTTTTTTCCCACGAAGTTTGTATTCATACGATAGATAACTTTCATAGCTTTAGTTTTTTGGCCTAAACATACTCCCTGGTCACTGTCACAGTTTAAATATTAAACATAGTGGTAGGCATTGTAAGAACTTTACAGATATTAAGTCATTTAATTTTCACTGTATCTTTGTGAGTTAGCTGCTATATTAAAATTCCATTGCTGGTCAGAAGGATACTCAAGACTGTGGGTTCTTGTCATGGTAGGAACTATGTGGAATTTATCTGTGTATTGTTCCTCTGCTCTCAGTCCCTGCTGCTCACCACACCTAGTACCTGAGACATACCAGATATTTGGTGTTGGTCTCTTGAATAAAGCAGCGATCCCAAACTTGTTGACACCAGGCACTGGTTTCATGGAAGGCAGTTTTTCTTTGGCCAGCAGGGGGAAGGGGAGGAGGATGGTTTTGAGATGAAACAAGCTCAGACCATCAGGCATTAGATTCTTATAAGGAGCTTGCAACCTAGATCCCTTGCATATGCAGTTCACAATAGGGTTCGTGATCCTATGAGAATCTAATGTCACCATTGATCTGAATCTAAAAGCATAGATATGATTCTAGATTAGCCTTGAACAACATCTCAGTTATGATTCTTTATTCCAGGGGTTCCCACCCCTGGGCCAGTACTGGTCCCTACCTATTAGGAAATGAACCACACAGTAGGAGGTGAGCAGTGGGTGAGTGAGCATTGCTGCCTGAGATCTTGATTGTATTTCTTTTTTGATATACCCAGAAGTGAGATTGCTGGGTCATGAGATACTTATGTTTTTAATTTTTTCAGGAACCACCACACTGTTGTCCATAGCACCTGCACCAGTTTATAGTCCCACCTACAGTGTTGATTTCACTCACACATGGGATCTACAAGTGTCAAACTCATAGAAACAAAGAATAGAATGATGGTTTCCAGGGGCTAGGGGCACAGGAAAATTGGGGTTTCTGGTCAATGTGTATAAAGTTTCAGTTATATACAACATGTAAGTTTTAGAGATCTTCTGTATAACATACTGGCTATAATTACTTATACTGTATTTTGCATTTAATAATTTAATAGAAGAGATCTCAAGTGTTCTTACCAGAATTTTTTTTAAAAAAAGTTGACAAAGAAAGTAAGGTACAATACTTTAATTGTGCATGCATTTTTTTTCTGGGTTGATATCCCCTCTCTACAGAGATCAGGAAAGACTATTGAAAAGGTTGATGGGTGTATGTTGTAGACATCTATTGATTATTCTGCCATCCCTCTTCTTAAAACTTATTCTAGGCTGGGTGCAGTGGCCTGTAATCCCAGCACTTTGGGAGGCTGAGGTGGGCAGATCATGAGGTCAGGAGATCAAGACCATCCTGGCTAACACGGTGAAACCCTGTTTCTACTAAAAATACAAAAAAAAAAAAAAAAAAAAAATTAGCCAGGCGTGGTGGCAGGAGAATGGCATGAACCTGGGAGGCAGAGCTTGCAGTGAGCCAAGATCGCACCACTGCACTCCAGCCTGGGCAACAGAGCAAGACACCGTCTCAAAAAAATACTTATTCTAATTTTCATTCAAGTATATATCCTTCCCCTTTGACCCAGGGGTAGGTCCTGGTTTCTCTGGAGCCATCAGCACATTTCACTGCTCCTGCCTGAAAAAAGGCTCAGGGTGAGTCCATGACCACCCCACCTACAAGTGGTGTGACTCTCAGACTCCTTGATGCAAATGCTGGAAAGCTGATGGCCTGCTGTGCAGGTCAGATGTGGTTCAGTAGCCTTCTTGTTTAATAAAGGCATTCAACCCTGATAAAAAGCCAACACATGGAGAAGGAAAATTCCCAGAAACAGCAGAGAAATAAACCCAACTCCCCAGTAAAACCCATCTAAAACTTTTTTTTAATCTATGGAGATTGTTAGTTACCCTAAGACAATAATTCCTATTATCACTTAGGCCAGTTTGAGTTGGGTATTTTATTATGTGTACTGGAAGAATCTGTCATATCAATGTCATTAATCAGTATTATATTTTCGAAGGATTTCTTTTGCTTCAAAATCTTGCTATACCTAAGTATTTCTCAATGGTACTTTAAAAGTAACTACATTCTAGATCAGTCAGTAAAAGCTAGGTTTGATTTTTTATGTAAAGCATAGATGTTGCTATAACTGAAATGTATTTATACACTCATTCAACCAACTCATTCATTTTTAGAATGCAAAAGGCAGCCTAAGGAGCCTGAATGCAAGATCATTATGACATTATACGTTGACTACTCCAGGCATTATTCTAAACCAAAAGTGTTTTAAGGGCCCACAGATCCCTATAAGATGTTTACTGTCTTTAAATTCCACTTACTTTTTGTATATAGATATATAAATTCAGAGAAACAGTCAAGAGTATAGATGGATACTGTAATTATCATTATTTGAATGATTTTAAGAAGTCAATAACTAAACTAATAGTACCATAAAATAATGTTTAATGTTAAATACACAAAAAATAAATGTACTTTGTATCATAAACTAATGGGCAGGTTATCCCTGCCATTCTAACCTGTAACAGAATACATTTATGGACAAGCAATACAGTAAGCAGAAGAAGAAGAGGTAGGTTCAGGGGTAAAGGCATAAGAGGGTCAAATCACAATCCGAGCTGCAGAAAGTAAACACAATGCCTTTATACTCACCAGTGTTTCAGTATGTCGTACCTATCCTGCCTGCCTCTCAGCAGAGTGATTTTTTAAAAAGATGAGAAAAAGTTGGGATTTAAAAAAAGGGCAAAATGCTTATGAAAGTACTATGTGAAATGCTTCATAAAAATGAGATCTTCGTTATTTGTATTATCATTTATTCTTATGGGTTGAACTACATAATTTTAAAAGATGTATTGAAGTACCAATTCCTGCTACCTGCAAATGTGACCTTATTTATAAACAAGGTATTTGCAGATGTAAGAAAGTGTAGATAATGTCATACTAGATTAGGATGCCTTCTAAATTCAATTACTGGTGCTGCTATAAGGAGAGATTTGGATACAGATGGAAACACACTAAGAGAGATGACGGGGGGGTAGGAACTACAAGGCAGCGACGCAGCCAAGAAGTAGAAGAGACAAAAGACTGCCAGCAACCACTGGGGGCTAGGAGGAAGCAAGAAAGAATTCCTCCCTAGAGCCTCTAGAGCCTTCAGAAGGGGCATGGCCTTGCTGATGCCTTGATTTTAGACTTCTAGTCTCAGTAACTCTGAGACAATAAATTTCTGTTATTTTAAACCACCCACTTTGTGGTCATTTGTTACTGCAGCCATAACAAATACATTTATCTAAAGAAAAACAAGTTGCTTAGGAGATATTGTGTTTTGAACCCCTGCTTTCTGACTAGTTGAGCTTCGTTAATCAAGATTTTTTATTTTCTGTTAGTGGCTATTCATTCTAACTATAGAAAAAGGCAGTAAATGGTTTTTCTTTTTTGAGAGTGGGACAATGCAGAAAAGCAAAACTAGTGAAGTTCGGTGCAAGTAAGATCAGCACCTGCTTTCTTTCACCTGCCTCTCCCAGCTCTTCACATTGCAGCCCACTACTTGCCTACCTAAAATCTCAGCCTGGCCATAATTCAAAGACAACCCAAATATAAGGTGTATAGGATGGAAAACTCATCAGTCTATATTGGTTTCCCTAGTTATTTAGCAAAGCTAGGGGTTTAAATACCCAGTGTTAATCTTCAGCTTCTGCATTATACTTCAATACCTTCTTCCTTATAGTTAGACCCAGATTCCCGTGGTCTGAGGCTTACTCCTGTGCAGGTTACCTTCCGTTTGCACCCCCATCTCAACTTTCCACCTTTCTCTACTATGTTCCTGTAGGAGAAGGCTGAGCTATCTATATACTTAGCAGACTCCTGTGGGCCCAGACTTCAGTTTGAGTTGAACATTGAAGAGCCAAGCAGGACATGAGAAAGAGGGAAGAGAATGAGATCGATGTATTTCTCGTATTGGCTTTTGTCATGAGAAGTAATTATGGGTTAAGACCTTAACAAAAGGTTTCCATTCAACTCTCTCCATCTGGGCTTCAGGAAGTCCTCCCTCCTTTCCTGTGGTAGGACCCTCTGCTGAAGCTCTTCCCATTTACTAGCCCCAGCTTGCTCTATCTTCATGATTTCTTTATATCTTGAGTATAGTTTTGTCAATAATCCTTTTTGTAAAACAAAACAAAACAAAAAACCTCCTCAAATTGTTCAATTTGGGTATGTCATTGATTTCCTGTTGGAATTGATTGATAACACCCCTCTCAATCTCAGCCTTCCCTGTCCTTGTATATCTCTGATCATGCATCAGGCCTTCTGCTACCTCTTGTTTTTTTCTTATCAGTATCCGCATGCCTGATTCTAAACCCCCACTGAATCATTGGGAAACTTCTCCTCTATAAGTTGACCAGCTAGATGAGGATCATGTCATTCGTCCATTTGTCAATATTTACTGAGTAGCATGCTGAAGTAGAAACTGTTTTAGGTGACAGGAAAAAACTGATGAATAAGGTCAAGATCTTTACTGCTATGGAGCTCACAAATCTAAGGAGGGTAATAATTGATACACAACATCGAAATAAATTTTAGATAAAACTTTGCAGATTCAAACTTTTTGGAAAATTTCTTCCTTGAATTCTAGAAATGTTACATTTTCTTATATTCTCTTAATCATGTTCTAGCCTGCTGATTTTTACCTTGAGACACTAATGCTAGTGTCTAAGGGTATAATTTGCTTTTTTAACAGCAGTATTGAAGTAAAATTGACACAGCATAAATTTTACTCATTTTAAGTAAATTTATTGCCTTGTGCAAATATCACCACAATCTAATTTTAGAACATTTCCATCACTCCCAAAAAAATCCCTTTATGCCCATTTACATTCACTCCCCATTGTCATCCCTAACACCAAGTAATCCTTAATCCACTTTTATGACTATAAGTTTTCCTTCCCTGGATATTTCATAAAATTGAATTGTACAATATGTGATCTTTCATATCTGGCTTTTTTAAATTTTTACTTAGCATAATTTTTTTTACTACTTTTTATTGCTGAGTAGTATTCTATGGTATGGATATACTACTTTTTTATCAATTTACAAGTTGGTGGACCTTTGAATTGTTTCTAATTTTTAGCTATTATGAAAAATATACACAGGTCTTTATGTGGACATGTTTTTATTTCTCTTGCTTAGATACCTAGAAGCTCTGGTTTGTAAACTTAAGTTTAACTTTCTAAGAATTTGCCCAGCTGCTTTCCAAAATGACTGCACCATTGTGCATTCTATAAGAAACATAACAAGTGTTCCCACTTCTCTACATTCTCACCCATTTGTTATTGTCTGGCTTTATTTTTTGAAACGGAGTCTCACTCTGTCACCCAGGCTGGAGTGCAAAGGCCTGATCTCGGCTCACTGCAAGCTCCACCTCCTGGGTTCACGCCATTCTCCTGCCTCAGCCTCCTGAGTAGCTAGGACCACAGGCGCCCACCACCATGCCCAGGTAATTTTTTGTAGTTTTAGTAGAGATGGGATTTCACCGTGTTAGCCAGGATGGTCTCGATCTCCTGACCTCGTGATCCACCTGCCTCGGCCTCCCAAAGTGCTGGGATTACAGGCGTGAGCCACTGTGCTTGGCCTATTGTCTGACTTTTGAATTATAGTAGCAGTAATGAATAGAAAGTAATGTCTTATTATCATTTTGTGTTTTTTTCTAGTGACAAATGATGTTAAGTATCTTTTAATGTACGTAATGCCACTCATATATCTTCTTTGTTGTAATGTCTAGTCAAATGTTTTCTTTATTTTTATTGGATTTATATTATTGTATTTTTTATGAATTTAGAATACAAATTATTTAATGTAAAATTTGCAAATATTTTATCCCAAGCTATTGCTTATCTTTTTTCATTAATGTAATTTTTAATATATCATATGCATACATATAGGCAGTTATGTGTGCATATCTACCTGTGTGTGTGTGTGTGTGTGTGTGTGTGTGTGTGTCTTGTATGTATGCCCTTTGGACTTTGTGCATTACCTGTAAGTCAGAAAGTCAGACTCAGACAGATTCTAAATCCTTACTTGTAACCTGCCCTGAATTTGAATGAATAGTCTGAGAACTTTGGGACTTCAGGAGACACAGAATGTATACCTGTCTGCAATAAATAAGCCCATGAGCTAAATTTGAAAGAAAAAAAGCCAATTGATGGCACTATTCTGAATATTGTCATTGTCATATTTGTGTTGTGAAAATTTCTTATCATTTTACTCTCATGAACTTAAATATCAATAATCCATCATTACAATCATGATCCTTATTGTCTGACATTAAGATAGCTCAAGATGCAAAAAGTCCATCATTTTCCACGTTGATGTATAATTTAATTTCATATCATAGGTACCATTTTATATAGCAGAAACAACTAAATAAATATATGGTAATAATTCCTTATGGTATGATTTTCTTATTTGGGAGCATGACTTGCTACAAAATTTGCGTAACCATTAACTGAAAGTACAGAAAGATTTAGAGTATCTAAATGAAATCTTTCTCACTTCTTCTATCAAAGTATTTTGGATCAGCCAGCAGGACATCTTCTACTGCTCATATAATTTTAGAAACTGATGAAATAACCTATGTGTGTGCACATGGTGGGAAATCTAAATGAAGCTCTGTTATTTGATAAACTGTGATTCTACAACTTTAGCAAAATTTTTATGACAGTGAGAGTGAAAAAGGAATAGCACATTTTTGTGTCCAGGAAATATGCCATGAAATTATAGTACTGTACAACTATGAGATTTTAAGATACATTATCATTAGCAAGCTACTTTTACAGAGAAGCAGGTAAAGTGGGATCAGTTACTGTAAGCACCATGATCTGTTCCCCAATTAATTTTTGTAATTCACTCCCAACTTGAATGAAAGAACATAGACATTTTATTTGCTTTGGTGCTATTGATCATGTCTTCCCAGAATGCTTCATTAGCACCAACTTTGCCCTGGCCCTGCACACAGCTGATTTGGAGATATCCCTCTTTGTTAAAATCGGCAGGTTAATTCCTTCAGAATGACAAGAGTGCAGATTCTAGACCTGGACAGGTCCCAGCTACATGCCTCTTGTAGTTCTCCTACTTCTCTCCAGATAATTTTGCTACAGACTATAAAATACCCTATTGATTGAAGTCTAAAGATTGTAAATGTAATTTATGAGTTGTATTTGATTAAATGTGTATCTGCTGCGAGGGACATAGATATTTCTTCTTGTTAGTGGAAGCCCTGTGCAAATCACTTGAACCTAACCTAGCAAGCTGGAAGCATCTTCTTTAAAATGTTGAGTCAAAATTGCAAGCTATGGGAATACTCGTTAAGCAAACATAAGTAGCAGTCATATCACCGAAGGTGTTTTAGGTTGATGATTATTGTGTTATCATTATTAAACATTAAGATCTATATTTATCACCTGATCAAATTTGTGCCATTTAGCATTGAAGCAACTTGAGTATTTTAAAGGGCAAAGTTTTTCTGATTAAATAAGCAGTTGAAATAAATGATCACTACATTTGCCTTCCAACATTAAGATGCTATGAAAGATTCAGCATTAGCACCCATGGTAACAAAAATAATGCACTCAATTAATGCAGGTATTTTCGGACCCAATTTGGCTGATGAACCTGCAGGAATGGAGGAGGAAACATCTTATTTGATAGAAATTCCATTCATTATGATGGTTTATTGGTCAGACACTATATTTTCCTACTTTCAGAATTAGGCATAAATGCCTTATATAAACATTGCTTTTATTCTTCTAAAATCTATACATCTCAAGTAATCAAATATAGTACATTGGATAAGCACTCAAATACCTAACATAATTGAGGTCCTGAAAAAGCCTTATGGAAGTCATGGTTTTTGGTCTGATGGAGCCATATTGATGGAAATCATCTTTAAAGCATTAAACAACCTGGTAAATTGTCAGAGTTCAAGCCCCTTGGCCAATACCTGTGAAAGCCCCAGAGAACTGCTCAGTAAAACCAAAAACTAATCGTGAAAAGTACAAAGTATAATTCATAATTGAGGACATAATCGATGCTTTGTCTTTGTAATTATATAATAGTCAAACTCTGAAATATACATTTTCCAAATTCTAAACCACCTGTACAATTAGAAATCATATCAAAGTAAATATAAAGACTTGTACATTTTTAGTATACATAATTTTAAGAAAGAACAGCTTAAAGGTTTCATTGAAAACTATTATTACTTAATACATTAAACTTATTCAAATAAAATCTTATTAAAATGATAAATTATAATTAAAATCATAGATTAACACTGCAATTACTATACCATACTGCAATTACTGTATTAGCCATGGCAATTTGAAGCATTCTTTCTATTCTTCTTTGTTTTCATGAAAGATTGTAGTACAAATTTCTTTTCAAATAGACACTCTGCTTTTCTTTTTTAGTTTTAACAGATTTATTGAGGTATAATTGATATCAAAAGAACTGCACATATTTGATATGCACAATGTTATGACCCTACTTATAGTCAGCTATTAACATAATTGACTAAAAATAACTCACTAAACCCATTCGTCATTTTTACTAGAAGTGTGCACAAACCTTGTCCTGGGCATATCATATTTTATTTAAGTTTCATTTATTTCATTTAACTCAGAGAGTGAAAGATGCAAAAATGCTTAACACAGGGGGAAAAAAATCAAAGACCCAAATCAATACATGTGGTATTTCAGAGGATTTCACTGTAGAAGTAATGGCTAATCTTTCTATTTAGTAGAATTATTTTGTCTGCTTAAATATAGTCAATTAACTTCAACATAACAATAAGGCAGAGGACCAACAATTTGCCTTTTTATTCATTCAGCAAATCAAAATATATTGTTGTTCCATTTTACTTCTGAAGTGAGGTCCTGGCAAAAGCCCATGTTTCTTGGACTGACTAGGCCATACTAACTGGAAATCATAAATGAAGCATTAAACAACCTGTCAATCTGACAAAGTTCAAGGGTCTCACTGATACATGTAAAAACCCTGCCACCAACTTAAAACCAAGTTGTCACTGGTCAACAATATCAACATGGTGGCTGTTTAGCTTTTCGTATAGTGCAAAGGAGATATTGCTAAACAAATAACATGAGCAACTATAGAATTACCAGTATGATTTAAGCATATAAAGCTCAGGTGTGCATTAGTATTTCCTCAATTACACAATACTGTGTTCTTTTCCAACAAATATTGCAATTTTTAGAGGGATGTTAGGGGTCAAGATCTAAATCCAACTTTTGTAATAATTTTTTCCAAGACAATACACATGGTCAAGTAAGAAGTATTTTAAGCTGTAGCAAAGCTATAAAAATATTTTATCAATATAGTCTCTCAGTTTTAAAGCAATTAAAAATAAACAAACTTTGTGCTGGGATAAATTAGATTTAGATATTGCCCTTTAGCAATTAAGAAATGGAGAAAACAGTGGTTATTTTCCAGGGTGATGAGAAAGACTTCATTTCAATCACTACATTTGAGAGTTTGCCTGCAGGTACCTCAAGATCACCATTTAAGAGTTTACACATTTTCTTATGCTTCAGAAAGATTGTCTGAGAGTCAACACCTAGGAGTAACACATTTTTGCCAACTGGAAAACAAAATCAACCCCACAATTTAAAATCTTCCTTCAACATTTGTAGAAAAAACAATTGGGCTTTTTCTGATGTGACCAGCATCTTATAAACTAGTTCAGGATTCCTTCTGGAATAGTCTTTCATGTCTGCTTCTCTCCCCTAGCTTCTCAGCCTCTAACAGCTGTTTGCTTTCTCTTGAAAGTTAAAATGGATTCCAAAGTAGAAGCGCATATATCCAGGGAAATTTTTCAAATCTCACATATTTTTCTAAAGTGCCACATTAAAAAAAAAATCATTTTGCCTTACAGAAAGATTTGCCTTAAGTGCCACGTGCAAAATATGATTTTGTTATATAACTATTAAGTAATATTTACTACCATTTATACATGACATTCTTCACATAATAGCTAAACAGTTTTTTTTTCCTCAAAACCTCAAGTAAAATTCAAAGCACAAATTGTACTGAAATATAAAAATGTATGCAATTAGTTACATATTGACCAAGGCAACAAATAATTAAATAAAGAATGTGTAGATTACATTTACTTTGTTTCTTTTGGGTGTGACAAAATGTCAGAATATTGCAAAGAGTATTCATCTTTTGTTTTAGCTTGGATTTTCTTTCTGAACACTTTTGGAATTTAAAAAAAAGTAGATGAAAGAACTTTTGAAGAAGGTATAGAAAGCCAACCTAAATGAAATGATTGAAATAAGAGCTAATAATTTTTGTAACTTTGGAAGATTAGAAGAAAAAATAGCGTTATTATGTAGTATTATACATATTGTTCTTAATTTTTGTTTGTTTTTAGACTTGCAAGGTTTGTTCTCTCTGCTAGAAAACTTTTTAAAGGCTAATAGGCTATTTTTTCCTGTTAAAACAATTTTTTCTCCCCCATCCAAATTTCTTTCCAACTATTAAATACTCCCCCAGGTGTGAGACACAAAACAATATTTCGTGTGTTACAATAGATCTCCTTAACTGCAAGCTCCTTGAAGACAGAGACAGTACGTGTTTTTCCCTTAGTATCTGTTTTCATGAGCAAGCACATCCTATTGCCTTACAGAAAGATTTCTGTGCCTTGCACAGAACAGCACTCACTAAACATTTTCTAAATGAATTAATACATGAATTCATATTATTTCTGAGCAGCAAACTATGAACCTTCATACCATAAGGTTGAAGCTAAAATGAATAACACAATTCATATTATTAATAATTTAGTAGCATAATTAATCTTTATTGTGATATATAAAAATCAATCACAAATGTTAAATGTTTGTATAGATTAATATGCTATTGTTATTCAGGTACAGCCTTGCCACAACTTCCTTGGATTAACTGGGAGAAAGAAGGGGACCAGGGAGAATAAAAAGTGACATAGATTTTGAAGCCTCTGCTGCTTTCCTTCCTCTGATTGGGTTGAGAAGGATTTGGGTTCTAATTCCTAATCCCAAACCATTTCGCTTTCACTAGCAGAGCACTTAGCTTTCCCTATATGATTTTAGCAGAGGGATAATGCCAGATATTATCCCAGATTCCTTCTGTCTAAGGGACAAAGGGCACCATACTCAAGCAATCTTAGGAATTCCAGGTGAGCCTTGATGGAGGAACAGAGAGGGCTGAAAACTCCTGGGATTTCCTGAGTTGCAAAATCAGTCATTCCTCCCTGGCTGAGCTGAAGATACATGGAAATGTAGTGACCAAGAAAAGACATTGCCTTTTTTTTCTTAGCGCATATGGTCAAGTGAGGATGAAAAAAATTCATCAAATAACCATACAAACATTTTATAAATGTCATTTTGAAAATGAGAGATTTTTGTGTTGTGACTGAAAACGGATGGGCATGAATCTTCAGAGGGATCTCAAAGTAATGTTCTCTGCTGACTAGTTTCTCATGTACCCTTTTACATGGGTGGAAGGGACTTATGCTGACAAAAGCACTTTCTTTCTCTTCCCTAGAAGGCTGGTATCTGCATGTAGGTAGAGCAAGAGGGTATAGGATTTAAGGGAATCTCTCCCCTAAACCTATCCTATCAACATCTTCTGGAAATTCCCACAAACCAAAATATGTTGGGTCTAACAAACAAGAACAACTTAAACAGAAAAAATATAAAAAAGATAAATATAATATTCACTTAAAATGCAAACTCTTCCTGAGAATGGATCTAGAAATTACAGTAAATGGAGAAATCCTTGAATAATATCAATATCTTACAACTACCAGCTCTCCACCTATATACAGAAGTCATCTGAGTTCCTTCTTATTGGTTTGTAGAAATAGGCCCTGCATAGGTCTTTATATAATTCTACTTTAAAATCTTTTTTTAAATGAAACATTCTTTAAATAATTGTTCATTTTATATTTAACAAGATATCATGAAAAATATTCACTTTTGGTGACTCATTAGCCCCAGTGTTTGCTGGCATAAAAAAATCACAGGTGCCTTTTATCCTCTTTCAAAGTTAACAAAAACATACTTCAGGTACTTCTTCAAAAAGATTACTGCCCACAAGAAATAATCATGTATTGAAAATGACCTTCCATTAATGCAATTGCTAAGACATTATCCCTGAGATATACCCCTTGTACTTTGTTGTGGGAGATCTTTATCTATTACCTCATGACAGCAGCTTCCTACTGATGGGAGAAAAACATTTGTTTCCCCTTGGTCTGGCATACCCTAACTGCTGGTTCTCAGTTATCAACAGTGTTTCTTGATTAGATGTGGTCAATCAGATCCTTAGATAGCTATTATTTATGTGTCTTCACAGATGGTCTGTCACCTCACCCAGCAGTACAAAGTGTACACTATAGAAACATGTTGTTTATTTCTATCTTCTATTAAGAACTTTTTTAAATGCTTGTGTTATATTTTCAGTAGCTTTTCTATAAGGGATGGGGAGAATATTGATATAAAATTGGTATTTCAAGTAACATGTTTTGTTCCAATTCATTAACGTGATTATACGTTTAGTAATGAGTCTCTCTTACACAGATTTTATAATGAAATGAATAAAATCATTTACAATGATATTCTGTGAGGCCTGCGGGGCTTTTAGTCCCCAAGATACCTAAATGGTAAACTAGCATGTGCCCTTCTTGGCAATGGAACAGCAATCCTGGCATCATTCACACAAGTATGTCTATGTAGTTCCCAAAGAAGTCTATTACTAAAATTTGGGAGTGGACCCCAAGAGAAAATGCATTGCTGAGAATTCTTTCATCAACCAGTACATAGGCTGTGTATTTGGCAGGTGCACACACCTCCTTTTAAAAATGTATTCTATCAAATAGCTGCACATATCCTATCCTTCATTCTTAAACATCCCATGGCCAAAAAGACAAAAATGCATTGAAGCAGAGAATGTCTGCATTGAAAAGATAAAAAATAAGTTTAAACTACTTCAATGAATTCAGCAGAGGGCCCCCAATTCAGGCAGCTAGTATAATAGCTGTTTTTTTTAAGATTGGTTTTAGCTATATCTTGAATAAACAATTATCCTACTACAGAGCAGGCTAGATTTATACACAAAGACTAAATACAAGTGAATTTTTGCCTCCATGTTCCCAGGAATGCTTTAACTTGTTAAATATTAAAATAGAAGTCAATATAATTTCTTTGGAGAAAATGATACACTCAGTTCATGAGAATTAATAACCTAACTTGGACATTTCGTGCAATTCAATCCAGTGGTTCAATTTTCAGGAAAATAATACCATATGTGCTACTGTAATCTAATAAACGTTCTTATGAATTTCTTAGGTACTGTTCAATTTAAAACGATTGTTCCCATGTCCCAAAAGTCATTAGAAAATAAGGTCATAAATCTATTTTTAAATGGCTTTTTACCAGAGGTTATAATTATTGAATGGACAATGATTGGAAGTCATTTTTCACCTGCAAAAACCAGATAAGAGGTGTTTAGATCACTGGGCTGGCAACCCAGTTTTACCATTTCACAACTCTGGGGCCTTTGGTAAGTAAGCTACCTTTTTTTACCTCAGTTTTATTATTTGTAAAATGAATAATAATAGAATCTGCTTTGTATACTTTTTTGGTCAGAATTACTTAATACCAAAAAAAAAAAAAAAAAAAAGAGTTATTATTCTGAACAAAGGAAACCTATGACAAGCCTAGCATTAAGGCTGGCTTTTAGAACTTCAAACCTTTGACCAGGTATATCTCTAAGGAGCTCTTATTTCATACTAAATATTCTAAACATTCCTGGGGTTGTAGATATCCCATAATACAGAAAGAAGAATCACAGAATAAAAGAAAATTTCTTAAATGGAAAAAAAATGTGTAGGACAGTTGATAGTTGGTTGATAGTTAAAATGCGATCAGCTTCCCTATCTGTGGGTTTCACATCAACAAGAATTGAAAATATTCAGGAGAAAACTGGATGGTTTCTTCTGTGCTGAATATGTATAGGCTTTTTTCTTGACATTTTTATCTACCTAATACAGTATAATGACTATTAACTGAGCATTTACATTATATTAGGTATTATAAATAATCTAGAGATGATTTAATGTATATGGCAGGACGTGCATAGGTTGTAAGCAAATAGTGTGCCATTTTATATCAGGGACTTGAACATCCAGGGATTTGGGGATTTGTGGGGGTTTGGGAGCTAATCTCCCATAGATGCCGATGAACAACTCTATATACTACTGCATTTTCATTATAGTTATAATTTTAAATCCAGCTACACAAGAATAACCAGAAGACCAATTTTTGCTCATTGATTTGTCTACAACACCCAGCACTATGCTTACACATAGGTGTTCACTAAATGTTTGTTGAATACATGGAATGAAAGACTCAGTTAATGAATGAATGAACCCTGAGTCCATGCCATCTCTTCTTCAAGTACTATAGTGCAAAACAGAGCAGAAGTCAGAGTGATTTTGTTTGTGATTAGCAAGTGAGTATTAAGATCCTCAAAAAAAGTATAATTATTGCAGTCTGTTAGGTGACTTAAATGAACAAAAAGAAAAAGGGGTGAAGATGTGACTTAATCAATAGACAGATATAATTGGTGACCCAATGATTGTTCAGGTAGTAATGAAGAAGGAGTTTGAGTTAGTGACAGAAAAGTGCTCAGAAGGAGAGATTCTCTTGTAAATGTTGATTTTATTCAAAGAGTGGGAGAGAGTGAGAAAGGAAAAGAGAGAGAGAGATTATCTAACTAACTCAATGCGTATCACTGAGAATCTTCCAACTCACCACTGCAGGTATTTAGTTAGCTACCTGAACAACTATGTTTTCTAACAATTTAGTTTTCTTTGTAGGGTTTTTTCTCAGCATCAGATATTAGTTTGCTTAATCAAAAATATCTCTTTTACATGAAAAAAACCAGAAGTTTAAGTTACATTCCATTATCAACATATTCATTATTTCAGCAAAAATTTGTTGAGCACTTATGCCTACAACTCTAATCAATTTTGAAATAATTCAGTGAATAAAAGAGACAAAAATACTTGTGTCATGGAGTGTACATCCTAGTGGAAGAGAGACAGAAAATATAATACATTAAAAGCGGATAGGTACTGTACAGAAATAATCTTCAAATGATCTCCTTTGATTTCAGGTCTCACATCCAGGTCACATTAATGCAGGGGATGGGTTCCCATGGTCTTGGGCAGCTCCACCCCTGTGGCTTTCCAGGGTGTGGCCTCCCTCCCAGCTGCTGTCACAGGCTGTCATAGAGTGTCTGGGGCTTTTCCAGGCAAACAGTGCAAGCTGTAGGTGAATCTACTATTCTGGGGTCTGGAGGATAGTGGCCCTCCTCTCACAGATCCACTAGGTGGTGCCCCATTAGGGACTCTGTGTGGGGGCTCCGACTCCACACTTCCCTTCTGCACTGCCCTAACAGAGGTTCTCCATTAGTGCTGCACTCCTCCAGCAAACTTCTGCCTGGGCATCCAGGCATTTCCATACATCTTCTGAAATCTAGGCGAAGGTTACCAAACCCAAGTTCTTGATTTCTGTGCATTCGCAGGCTCAACACCTCTCCAAGCCTTGGGGCTTCCACCCTCTGAAGCCACAGCCCAAGCTCTATGTTAGCCCCTTTCAGCCACAACTGGAGCAGTTGGGATGCAGGGCACCAAATCCCTAGGATGCCCACAGCACGGGGACCCTGGACCTGACCCACGAAACCAGTTTCTCCTTGGCCTCCAGGCCTGTAATGGAAGGACTGTGGTGAAGACCTCTGACATGCCTTGGAGACATTTTTCCCATTGTCTTGGGGATTAATATTTGGTTCCTCGTTACTTATGCATATTTTTGCAGCTGGCTTCAATTTCTCTTCAGAAAATGGGTTTTTCTTTTGTATCACATTGTCAGGCTGCTAATGTTCTGAACTTTTATGCTTTACTTCCCTTATAAAACTGAATGCCTTTAACAGCACCCAGCTCACCTCTTGAATGCTTTGCTGCTTAGAAATTTCTCCCACCAGATACTCTGAATCATCTCCCTCAAGTTCAAAGTTCCACAAATCTCTAGGGAAGGGGCAAAACACCACCAGTCTCTTTGCTAAAACATAACGAGAGTCACTTTTGCTCCAAGTTCCTCATCTCCATCTGAGACCACCCTCAGCCTGGAACTTTTAGTTCATATTGCTATCAGACTTTTGGTCAAAGCCGTTCAACAAGTATCTAGGAAGTTCCAAACTTTCCTACATTTTCCTGTCTTCTTCTGAGTCCTCCAAACTGTTGCAACCGCTGCCTCTTACCTAGTTCCAAAGTCACTTCCACATTTTCAGGTATCTTTTCAGCAACACTCCCACTTCTAGTACCAATATATCGTATTAGTTCCTTTTCATATTGCTGATAAAGACATACTCAAGACTGGGGGGAAAAAAAGAGGTTTAATTGGACTTACAGTTCCACATGACTAGGGACACCTCAGAATCATGGCAGGTGGTGAAAGACACCTCTTACATGGTGGTGGCAAGAGAAAAATTAGAAAAATGCAAAAGCAGAAACCGCTGATAAAACCATCAAGTCTTGTGAGACTTACTACCATGTGAACAGTACGGGGGAAACCACCCCCATGATTCAAATTATGTCCTACCAGGTCCCTCCCACGACATGTAGAAATTATGGGAGTATAATTCAAGATGAGATTTGGGTGGGGACACAGACCCAAACCATATCATATATATATAATGTGTATATTATATATATACACACACATAATACACACACATATACACACACATATATATATACACACACACGCGCATATAAATTATATGTTTGAGCCTATGTCATTGCCCCCAGAGGTAGCTGAAGGGTTTTGTGAGGAGTTCCACATGTTTTCTACTGTCACTTTATCATCAGGGGATTATGGTGTGGCAAGTAAGACAAGTAAGGCACTCACAAAAAATATAAGGAGACACAAGGAACCTCAGTAATCAAGATAAATAATATTGTAATATGATGCAGTGTTTTAAAAATCAAAATGCATCAATCTGTGAAAAAAATATACACATTTTAATTAAAGGATCAGATGTTACACAACGTCGTTCACCTTACCCTAAACCAGAACCTGACATTTCAACCCTTCCTTTTTCCACATAGCAAGAAGGCAACTGGTAAAGTTTACATGGTATCCTTCCTAGGGTTATATTAATACGTCACAAAATAAATCTCTAATTACATATTGTCAGACCAACATTGTGAAGCTCAGCCTTTCTATTGACCCTTTAAGTTACCCCAACGCATATGCCTCTTAACTTTGCTTGAAAACAGAGCCAGGTCCAGAGCCTGGTGCTGAAAATCAGGCACCTATTTCACAAACCACAAATGCATCCATGGCTACAGAGGGCTGTTCACTCTTTAATCAGTCACACCAGGCATATTTTTCCAAAAAGAAAAAAAGAAGTCTGTGCTGCTATGCTGTGCTGGTTGGAAATGATCACATCCTTTTAGATGCTGATGATAAACTATGTCTCAGTCAGTGTTTCTAATAATAAACTATCGCTTCAAATTGCATATTAGATACAGTATAACATTAAATCATCTGTGATTGTTCATCATTCTCTCCAGGGCCAGCCCAAGGCAAAATTGTAAAGCAGGTTAAGTTTATCCTTCACAGACCACCTCTCTCAGTAATGCATGCAGATGCCCATTCTCCTCGACTACCCAAAGGCCTTACTGACCTGCCCGTTGGACTCTGGAGTTCTTTAGAAAGCACACCAAACTTTAGCCCATTTCCTACTATGGAAATATGCCTGCTAGCTTTACAGTCCCTCAGGACCTCAAATTAGGTGGCTGTGATTGGAAAACTATCACTCAAAATAATTCACCTGGAGCTGTAATAGCCGATATTTCCATGTGTTCTCATGGGTAGAATATTATTTTAAGAGAGACTGGAAAGAAGAAAACACACATCTCGTGACATATCTCTACTTGGAACACACAATTGTGTTTATGGTATACAAATAGTTGTAAAATAGTATAACTGCAAGAAAATATTTACTTAAAGATGACAATTTTTAAAATTTTTAAAATTGTCGTCTTTAATGGGATAAATGAGGTGTTCTTTTTTGCATTTTCTATTTTCTTATAAAGAGCACATATGTTTATTGTGAAATATTTTATTCACATAAACAAAGCATAAAAGATAATGAATGCCAAATAACTACCCTCCCATTTTATCAAATTTCTAAATTTTGCTATATTTACTTTAAAATGAATGTAAAATAAAACACAAAAGACAAAGTTGAAGCTTGCTGTGAGGCAATAGTTTTTTTTTCTTTTTTTGAGACGGAGTTTCCCACTTATTGCCCAGGCTGGAGTGCAATGGCATGATCTCGGCTCACCATAGCCTCTGCCTCCTGGGTTCAAGCAATTCTCCTGCCTCGGCCTCCTGAGTAGCTGGGACTACAGGCATGCACCACCACACCCAGCTAATTTTGTATTTTTAGTAGAGACGGGGTTTTTCCATTGTGGTCAGACTGGTCTCGAACTCCCGACCTCTGGTGATCTGCCTGCCTCGGCCTCCCAAAGTGCTGGGATTACAGGCGTGAGCCCCCGTGCGCATCCTGACAATTTTCAAATCATTTTTCCTGGAGGTACCCATCACTAAGCATAAATTTTGGTGTTTACTATTACTTTATAATTCATTATACTGTTTCAACAAATAAATATCTAAAAATAATAAGTGTTATTTTAGAATTTTCAAGTATTATAAAAATCTTACTATACTGTATCTATCTTTGAATAATCTGGTTTTCTTAGGTCCACTATTTTTTAAATTTATTCATTTTTTGAGTCTTATTCAAAAATGCCGAATTCCTCTTCTGTTCATTACCTAATTCTATATTTTATAGTTATAAAAATAGTGTATTCCAATGAAAACAGAGAGTCACTCTTTAGTTAACAAGCTCTTATTCATTCATTTTTAGCTTATTTATATGCTCTCCAATCATTTGTATTTTTCCCTTACAAACCATGCTGCAAAAATAAAAGTTTTGTAAAGGTCTCTTTGTGCACATGTGTAAAGATTTTTCTAACATGTATACCTAAAAGTAAAATTGCTGTGTCAAAGAGTATCCACATCTGTGACTGTATTAGATAATTCGAAATTGCTCTTCATAGTAGCTTGTACTCCATTCTGTAAAGTATGACAGTTCTTGTGTGTCCACATTATCACCAACACTTGATATTGTCTGATTTTATTTTTGCTTAAAGAATGTAAAAAGGTACTTCATAGTTGTTTTAATCTGTCTTGCTTTCCCTAATAACTTACAAAGTTGAAAGTATAGTCATTTATGAATTATCTATTTAGTTCTCCCCTTCTGTTCATTACCTGTTTAAATTCTATATTTTATAGTTATAAAAATAGTGTATTCCAATGGAAAGAGAGTGACTCTTTAGTTAATAAGAAAATCAATGGTGAGATATTAATTGGGCTAGGGGCCTTCCATATTCCTTAAATACATATAGTTCTGCTTTCTTTGTGTTTCAAAGACTAATTCTAATTGCCTCAGTCATTGTTCATTGTGGTCTACAAAATGTGATTACATTTACAAACACAAGTGTCAACATCTCTAGGTTCAAATCCTCATTTTTTCCTGTTTTTGTGTGACTATGCACAAAAAATGTTAACATCTCAGTGGCTAGGTATCCTTATCTTAAAATGAGATGATAACTCCAATCCCCAAATCCCAAATAGAATAGGATGCTTGGGAGTACATAATGATAACTGATAATGGATGTAAAGTTATTAGATTGGTACCTGGCATATAACAGTTATTATTATTAGGCATTATACACTTAGAGTATATTATAAATCACATGACATCTTAAGCATACTGAGATATCAGATAAGGCTTTGTAACCACATTTCAGTTTATGTAATGTGTTTTTCTTACACAGCATACAATTTTTAAACCACTGTTTTTGCCTCATCTCCATAGGTTTTTATTGTTACCTTCGTCCTGTTAAGCTACTTTTATTCTCTATTTTAGATACATTTTCTCTCTACTTACATATGTAGCCTTGTAAACCTTAATGAATGCTGTAAAAATGATTTGAAACATTTTAGTCAAAGATATTTTGAAAATCTCATTGGTTTTCCTTTTCAGACAACTCAGAAAGGTGACTCTCTAGATGCAAAATCATAGCCTTTTCCAAAGTCTTAGCAAGAAATGACAATCTTAGAATATGGCTATAACTGAAAATGTCATTTGATTGCAACGGAACAAAATAATATCCTTGACCCTGCTTCTGAAAGCGAGGTTAAAAACTTCAAACCCAGAGACATTCCTTGTAATTGACTGTGAAGCCCCTAAACTACTAAAAATTGAGGGATCAGGATAGAAAATTATAGAAGCAGCAAGGTACAGTTGATGCCTGAGAGCACTAAAAGCTAATCACAAAACTGAACACAAGACAGATGCAACCACATTTAAAAATAAACTCTAATAGTTCTTCTGTGTGACCTAGTCATAGCTTGAATCTCTCTTTGCTATTCATCAGGAGAAAATACCCAGAGTGATAATGAACTTTCAAATTTGTTATCACTTTTTTTCTTCCTCATAATCTAAACATTTGGAAACCATTATTTTTGTAACTTGTCCAGTATTAATTCCTGTCCTCTTTCCAGTCCTCTTATTTCCCATGCTCTAAAGTTGCGTTTGTATTTTAATGAGCAGACTTCCTTTTTATTTATTCAAAATTTTCCTTAGATTTCTAGTAAACAAGATAAAAATAATTTCAAAATTGAAATAAAGCACATGTTTCAAAACCTGAATGCATTGAACTTGGGAACTGCACAACAAATATCCCTAGGGAGGAGAGTTAATCATTCAGCTCTAGTAAAGGCATCGCTCAAAGAAAAAGGCAGAGGCTCAAACATCAGAAAATGGCGCTCTTCTTAATACAAATAATGAAACCATAGGAAAAAGTACCATTTTAATGTATATTTAATTCCAAATCTTCTATCTGCTTGCTATAATAAATTCAAATAAGATAATATATATGATGGTAAAACTGAGTCTTCATTCTTCTCCAGAGTTGCTTCCACATATTACTGCTTCTACAGTTTTGCTTTTGTATTTTCAAGACTGTTTTAAATATAAGAAAGTATATAGTCATATCAATATTTTAAAGTGATAATATATATACTTAAATATACATGTGTCAGTAGGGCGTGGTGGCTCACACCTGTAAACCCAGCACTTTGGGAGGCTGAGGCAGGTGGATCACAAGGTCAGCAGATCGAGACCATCCTGGCCAACATGGTGAAACCCTGTCTCTACTAAAAATATAAAAATTAGCTTGGCATTGGTGGCAGGCGCCTGTAGACCCAGCTACTAGAGAGGCTGAGGCACAAGAATCTCTTGAACCTTGGAGGCAGAGGTTGCAGTGAGCCGAGATGGTACCACTGCACTCTAGTCTGGCAACAGAGTGAGACTCCATGTCAAAAAAAAATATATATATATATACACACACACACACACACACACACACACACACACACGTGAAAACATATATAGCTCCACTGTAATTTATTTTCACTGAAATATATATCATGGATAACTTTAACAAACATTCTTTAAACTATCTCATTTTTAAATGCAGCAGAATATTTCAATATATAATTATACCATAATGTATGTATCCATCCTACTTATAGACATTTATATTGTCTCTATTTCTTTCTTATTGAAAAGTTTGAATATGATTACACAAAAATATTTGTATACTTAAGCAAAAATATACATATGTCATATAAGAATATTTGCCCAAAATGTAATTACTTGGTTATGAGATATAATCATTTTAAGTGTGCATAGATCCACAGAAACTTTCAGATATATTACGCCAAATGGTATTCCTATAAGTATGAAGATGACAAGTTCCTCATAAAGTTGGTTAATATTTGAAGTAACCAAGCCTTTCTAAAGTGTGCCAATCTGATAGATTAAAAAATGGTATTCTTTTATTTCAACTTCCATTTTCTTGACATCTATCAAGAGGGTCTCAAACTCCTGGCTTCAAGCAATTCTCCTTTCTTGGCCTCCCAAAATGCTGGTGTTCTAGGCATAAGCTACTGGGCCCAGCCAAGGTTAAGGATTTTTTTGTATGTTTAATGCCTACACACATACCTTGCTAAATATTTTGGTACATACATATTACGTGTCTGTGGCTATTAATTATCAGGGGAACCAGCTCCCAGTATTTCAACGTATGTTCTTTTCTATTTTCCCTAAATGTCGGCTGGTCTGAGAAATAAAGGGAAAGAGTACAAAAGAGATAAATTGTAAAGCTGGATTTCTGGGGGAGACATCACATGTCAGCAGGTTCCATGATGCCCCCCAAGCCACAAGACCAGCAAGTTTTTATTATGGATATCAAAAGGGAGGGAGTATATGAATAGGGTGTGGGTCACAGAGATCACATGCTTCACAAGGCAATAAAATATCACAAGGCAAATGGGGGCAGAGTGAGATCATAGGATCAGGGTGAAATTAAAATTGCTAATGAAGTTTTATGTCTCACTGGGCACACATTGTCACTGATAACATCTTATCAGGAGACACAGTTTGAGAGAACACAACTGGTCTGACTAAAATTTACTAGACAGGAATTTCCTCATCCTAGTAGGCCTGGGGGCACTACGGGAGACCAGGGCTTATTTCATATCTTATCTACAACCATATAAGACATTCCTAGAGAGGCCATTTTAGAGACCTCCCCCTAGGAATGCATTCTCTTTCTCAGGGCTGTTCCTTGCTGAGAAAAAGAATTCAGTGATATTTCTCTTATTCACTTTTGTAAGAAGAGAAACATGACTCCGTTCTGCGCAGCTCCCAGGCAGTCAAACCTAATGGTTATCTCCCTTCTTCCCTGAACATTGCTGTTATCCTGTTCTTTTTTCAAGGTGCCCAGATTTCATATTGTTTAAACACACATGCTTTATGAACAATTTGTGCAGTTAATGTAATCATCACAGGGTCCTGAAGCAACATACATCTTCAGTTTACAAAGATGATGGGATTAAGAGATTAAAGACAGGCATAGGAAATCACAAGAGTATTGATTGGGGAAGTGATAAATGTCCATGAAATTTTCACAATTTATGTTCAGAGATTGTAGTAAAGACAGGTGTAAGAAATTATAAAAGTATTAATTTGGGGAACTAATAAATGTCCATGAAATCTTCATGGACATTTTACATTCTTCTGTCATGGCTTCAGCAGGTCCCTCCATTTGGGGTCCCTGACTTCCTGCAACAATTTATGATGTAATTTATGATATAAAAGTTTTCACTTTTTATATAATCAAATCTGAAAAAGGAAATGTGGTAATACCTTTGGACATTTTTTTCTCTAAAATATCGTCTCCTAAAAATATTTCTTAGTACATTTTACTAAATCATTGGAAAGAATACTTGAATATGTTAGAAACTCAAGTTCTAGTCCAATTGTTTCTTACATCAGTTGTGTGATCTCATAAGATCTGTTAACCACATGCTATTCATCTAGAGGCATCCCAGCAATCTTGAGATTCTTGAAGGAACAAGTCATAAGGATCCCCATCTGCAACCTGCATTAAGACCTAAAATCTCTAAAACTTCTAAACAGATCATTATCCTTAATCTAGATTTCTTTTCAGCCCTTTACAAGGACTTCTGAAATATAATGTACTTAAGAATCATCTGGAGATGTTGTAAAACTTCAGGTTCTAATTCACTAGGTATAGGGTAGGGCCTGAGATTCCACATTTCTGACAAATTCCCAGGAAATGCTAAAGCTGCAGCTCTGTGAACCACACTTTGAATCCCAGGCCCTAGAATTATTCTTTACATGAAAAGAACTGCAGGATAGTTCCAATTATGAAAATAATTAGTATTACCACTAATGGTGACTATAAAATAGTTCTCACTCATATGGCATTTCAGTTGACAGAGCACTTTGACATTTGTTAACTCCTTCTGATATTCACAATAACCCACTACCCCGATGAAGGCAGGGCATTAATTGTTCAGAGGAGAAATTGAAGGAGTGTTAACATCCATGCTCAGTGTCACACAGCTAATAAGAGACAAGGTGATCTGTGAGGTTAACTCAGACAGAGACACAATATAACACAATGGCCAAGAGAACAGTCTTTAAAGTCAGAAAGATCTGAACATTGTCTCCTTCACATTTTAATTGTGTGCATCGTACAAGTTATTTAACCTCTGTATTTTAGTTCCTCATTTATAAAGTGGACGTGCCTATTTCATACACTTGTTAGACTTAACCTCTAAAATGCCTGGTACAAATGCCTGTCATGAGTTAGTCCCTAAATAAATGGTAGCTGCTGCTGTTATTTGCCATCCTTATTATCCCAGAAAATTCTGCGGAATTGTTTTAGATACTTCCCATCCTCACAAAATCTAAGAGAATATTTAACTTTCTTGCAGCACTTGACCACCACAGGCTTTACATAAAATACATGACAGGATTAGACACTTGGAATGAGCCTCTTCATTGCGTCTCTATTTAGCTGGGTATGTGGGAGGACTTGCAGTGTAGCTGCCTATTGATGTGTTGTTATGTATATAAAGAATTTCTGCCTGCAGAGTTTCTGCTATGGCTTTCAGAAGCCCACAGATGCATGCACATTTTCTCCAAGTGTAGAATAGGAGTTATTTTTTGATAGTGGGATACTAGCGAACTATTATACTTGGCTAAGCTTCAGATGATTTCACCAGTTGTGATTTGTGCAAAAAGTAACTAAGCAGTGCCACTAGAAAAAGTTGAAAAATGACATCTATGTCAGGGACAGATAAATGAGAAAAGCAAAACAAAGGAAAATGCTGTACCATATTGATAGTGTGTGGGGTGTGACTTATGAAAGTGTCTCAATCATTATTAAATATTGATTTTTTTGTCATTTATGAATACTAACATCAAGGCTAGGACAATATACTCTTTTTAAATGTCTTAAATAAAAAATTTTCATTTTCTCCTGGGTTAGGTTTTTCATCAAATGAAATAAAGTTGCAATATTTGTTCTACTTGAAATTTATAACTTTTTCTGTAACATTTCTCAGTTCTGTGGTTGGAAAGTTCATAGTTCTAGGTATTTTGACTTCCAATCATTTCTCATCCAACTGGATCACTATTAACATGAGTTTTACTGCTATACTTTTTTCAGAGATCCCTGGTATGCAAGAAAAATAGAAACAAAGTATAGGACAAAAATAAAGATGTATGATGTAAGTTTAAGGGTAAAAAAATACAAGATTATGATTGTATAGGACTGTCAGTGAGACAAACAGTTGGTCAGCTCAAACACTCAACTGTTATTTTGATGGAATATTTGATGGATTCGCTGTGAACAACTTAACTATTGATGTGTGAGATGGAATGTAGGCAACATTTGTTATCATAGGGGACTGGGCTCCTGGATCAGGGAACAGATAAAATGCCTATTCTCTTTGTATGAAAAGAAGTAATAAGGAATATGTGTACCATGTAAGAAAAAGAGAGCTAGCAGCTGAGATAAAAGCAAGAAATTATTTGCGCACTTTCACCAAGTTGCTTACAAAATAGGTCATCAAGAATGTCTAATTTAACAAACCTTAGCAATGATATTTAATATTCAAAGTAGGATACAAAATTTCAGTTGCTGTAATATGTCTATAATATCAAAACATATACATATACATATATAGAAAATGAGATGAAATACAACAAAATTTTAACTGTGTTTAGACTATGAGATGATTTTCATTTCTGAGTATATTCTATATTTTTCAGTGTTCAAACAGTTCACAAATTACTTTTATACCAAAACTATGATTTTAAAATGTCCATAAGCAAGAAACAACAGTTTAAACCTGAAGGAGAACAGATGATCTTTGAAGTCACTTTGGCCTAGGGTTTTTTTTTTTTTTTTTGGGTTTGTTTTTTTTTTTGCTTCTGCCACTCAATCAGTTTAGTCTGTAATATGCTGTGGTATCAAGCAACCCCAAAATCTCACTGGCTTGACAACACAAAAGTTTATTTTTCATACATGCAAACTCCACCATGGCTGCAAGGAAGCTGCACTCCATCTGGTATCTAAACATTCCAGACTAATCTGCTCTTATGGCTCCTCTG
This sequence comes from Chlorocebus sabaeus, assembly GCF_047675955.1. NCBI lineage: Eukaryota > Metazoa > Chordata > Mammalia > Primates > Cercopithecidae > Chlorocebus > Chlorocebus sabaeus. The sequence goes on along the minus strand of NC_132920.1, from coordinate 63,964,572 downwards.
CAGAAACACATGCTTCTACTACCTACATGGCACGGGCAAAGAGCGCTGGAGAGCTGAGCATTGGCAGTTAAGCACTTCAGTTCAGAAGTGGCATTCATCATTACAGTCCACATTTTATTGCCAAGATCAGTCACATGACTAGTAAAGTGTAGTCCTCCTTGTTCTGAAATCACAGGAGAGACAGATAAAGTTTTGGTAAACTTTAGAATTGTCTAACATAGCCATTAGCCTCCTAGCAGGTCATTAGGCAATGGACTTCCCTCATCTATATAATAGCCTCATTTCAGGGTCACTGCTACAGTGCCTGGCATGGATTTAGGAATTATTAATATTTATTGTATTCTCCTTTTGCCTACAGCTGAAGCCAAATATATAAACTTTGTTCTAAGTCATCTATTATTCAGCATCACTATTCCTCCTACCTTTAAGTTATCTGACATGATATTGGTAACTACATTTTCTTTGGGTTTACAACACAATTATTTTTCATGTTGTATTACACCTTCTAAAACAGGTTGTTCAATAGCTCTATGTGAATTAGTGATTTGTTCACAAAGCTCAATCTCCTTTTCTACGACCTCCTTTTCTAAGTGCCAGGAACAATTGATCTCCCAAAAGCAAACACTAAAAAAAGAATAGCAAAGTACTTAACCACCATGTTAGCTTCATCTGCTCCCATCAGCCCAAGTCTGCAATTTCATCTTACTGAACAGGGTCAAGTGTAGATGACTCATTGGCTTAGAAGATCTCCCCAGTGAAGCATGTGATGTGGTGGAAAGTGAATTATCTTTGGCATCAGACAAATACACATTCAGACCTTATCTCTACTACCTATGTGCCATGCAATCTCAGGCAACTGACCTAGCCTCACTGAACTTCAAATTTTTCATCAGAAAAATGGAAATAAAAATATTTATCCATTAGATGCTTTTTACTTTCCATGTTGCATCTCTTAGGCTCACTTCTAATTTCAGTCCTAATTTTGATAAATAACCGAGTCAACTTCCAGTGTCCCACTTCAAGGCTGTATCTCTACTTTTCTGCTTTAGGGCCATCTCTCATGGTGCTGTTCAACTCAGTGGAGGTTAGCTGGAGTGGAGGGAAATTAACAGTTCCTGGGGACAGAAATAATCAATGTCCCAGTCTTCTATTATTTAGACTGATGATTTTGAGAAGCATGTCCTACACTCCTCAAAGTACTGGAGGAACCAAGCCTGCATTCCCCACAGAAGAATCCTCAATGGCGTACCTATATGTGCTTTTCCTTCTTCCCTTTTACCCTGTTGCTTCAGTTCTCTGTGAATCACATTCCCTATAAACTATACTCAAGTTCTTGCCTCGAGTTCCACTTTGGGACAACCCAAACTTAGATTATAACAGATTTTGGAAAACATCTATAATATTTATTTTAAATATGTTATAGTAACATTTCAAGGCTAAAGTGTTCTTGTGCAGTGATTAATCTTAAATAAACCCATACACTTCTGGTGACACAGTCATATTTTGACTTGACTTTTCTATATGTAATTCCTCGTCATAATACCAGGTGAGTGAGGACAATGGATGGTAATATTCCAGAAATTCATTCCTATATGAGGACAGCTACAAATAGCTAACTATACTCACAAGTGACTATGAACCTCATAAATATAACCCATGAATCCAAACTAAAATGTATTTCCAACTGAACTGCCCTTGAGTAGGTCCCCACAATTGTGGCCACTTCAAGATTATGCAACTTAAGGAAAACTGTGACAGAGGATTTTGTCATTAAAAAAAAAAAAAAGAAGAAGAAGAATGGTATATTTTAAGTTGGAGTTACACTATCTTACTTTGGAAGACTTGACAAAAACAGAAGGTCATGTGAACACATTGGTAGGGCTCTTCTGAGGACCTTGGAAAGGCCCCGTGTAAATTAGGAGCCCTGAAGCTTAAGCTACATGAGCTTCATGATAAATCCACCTCGGGTCATGGCTATTAGTAAGTCATTATTGGATGACAGCAAGACTGGAAGAGAAAGAAGAATCAAGAGGAGCAGATCTTCCTATGGTACTATTTTGCATTCCGTGTGGAAAATGTAGTCTGAAGTCATACAGTAAACCTTTTATTTTTTCACTCAATTATTAAAATCTTAATATAAAAATGCATGTAGAACTTTCTTACAAGACTAAAGAAAAAAGATAAGATTTTAAATTTTAAGCTTGTACTTATTCTGGAGAGTGAATTGGAAATGCAATAAGAGGATAAGTAAAGCTTTATTCATTTAGCACTTGTGGTTTTTCATATGTGGGTGTGAAACTAAAGAAAGAATTTGACAAATAAAGGATTTTAAGTAATAAAATAAAGTGGAAGAGTCTTTTCAAGCATTTTACATATAATGAACATGGTAATTACACTTTTATTTCTAAGTGTCATTGTAGATCCACTGTTTAGTAATGCTATAGTTGTCCAACTAAAGTGTTGCTTGCATTTTAAAAAAGTCATTTCTTTCCATGCATTTTTTGTGCATTTCAGATTAGTCTTTCTTCTAATTAGTGAATGTCTGTCAGTTTGTAGTTAGATCATGTATGTTTAAGACTGATGATACAGCTGCTTAATGTATAATCCTAAAACAAAAGCATAGAGAAACATGGTAAAAAAAAAAAAAAAATTAAAAGGCAAGGAGCTATAATATCAGTCTAAAGGTAACAACAAACATTCTGTAAAATAATCATGCTTCTCATTCAATAGAAGCTGTCAAATTTTCATCCCTCAAATTTATCATCCTTCTGTGTTTATAGAATAATAATAAGTAGTTTATCAGGTAAAATTATATAAAACTGATATATTCAGTCACCAAAAGAAAACGAAAAGCAAACCTTTCTTTGAGTGAGAGTGAGATAGTTAGCTTTCTAGCTAGAGATACACAAACATGTGCACAGGAGGAACCCTTATTGAGAAACTGACCACAGTATTATAGAAATTTTGGAAAAAAGAGCATTTTTGCCATCCATTCCCAACACGTGGCCAGCTAGCTACTCTTGTTCTGTGCAACCTACTCACATCGTGGGACCATAGGTGTTTCACAGCCTAAGAGAAGATAGGTAACTAAAGTTGTCGCTTCCTCCCAGCCCTCCCCAGCTATAGTGTAAGGACCCAGGATGATGAGAACATGAGGTTGGAGAAAGGATGGGATTTCAGTAAGCAGCAGAAGCACGTGTTCACTTCCATGCTGCAGAGCTGACGGTGCAGCACACCATGTAGGAGAACCTGGAAAGCAAGTGCTGTGACTTGAGAAGTTCCAAGCAAAGGTTCCAGAGTTCTAAGTTAGCATGTCAGGATTAGGGTGCCTGCCTCCGAGCACACTCTGGGCCTCACTTTCTTCACAGCAAACTGAAATATAGTGCATAAAACAGGACCAGTGGTTACACAGAAAGATTATTGAAGCTATTTTCCTTTTGGGAGAGTTTTCTCTTTCATTCTCTAACCTGGCTAAATAACATGTTAAATATTTCTACTCATGGCTTTGTGAAACTTAACTAGTGCTTACTCTCAAAAAGTGAAGCTTCATACTACTATGAAGCATGAACAAACTACGAAAAAAGTAATGTCATTTGTCTTATAATACCCATTTTCTGACTTGCTGTGGCATAATTTTAGACTTATAACACTCTTCAGTGAAGTGAAAAGATGTACCAGCCTGACAGATGCAGTCAAAGCTGAGGCCGTAGCAAACCCCAGTGTTAGCAATTCATTTAGCTTAATGAGTTGTTGTACATGCCTGTGAATTTCATTTCCTCAGCTGGAGACCCCTGAAATTCTTAAGTCTAACACACTTCTGAAAACTCTTTTCATGCTTTTGATGTTGGATTAGATAATGAGATCTTGCAGTATCCCAGCAAAACACATATGAGAAGTTAACCTGCTTCAAAAGGGGATACCCCAATGACTTCCAAAAGAAAAAGATGACATAGGAATCTTCATCATAAATATCCTTTATGTTCTCCAAAGGATGACAGATAATTAAGAATAATTGAACTACATACATACCAGAATCTCATTTTGGCTTAGCTAATTATTGGCAGGGTAAAAAACATTTTGTGGAATGAAAAGACTGTGGTCTCTGACTTATCTTTATGTGTTTGTGGCTGACACATCTGGCTGATAAGCCGGGAACATCCATGCCAGGAGCTGGAACAGGGTCTGGAGAGAGAGAGACCCAGTTTTCTGCCCTGTGATACAGAAGCTAAATCCCATGCATTAGTGGATATCTCCACCTGAATCTCTCAAAGACATCTCAAATTTGAACTTAATTTATTTTCCAGAATCTGAACCATGTATTTTAATACCTTATTTTTAATTGCACTTTTTGGTTACGGCAAAATCAAATGTAAAATATAAAGTGTTCTTCCTATATACTTCTTATTCCTCCATATGCATAAGCTCCTCCACTAAGAATACCTCACACCGCAGTGATACATTTTTTTGTTTTTTTACAATAAATGAACCTACGTTTACACATCATCATCCAAAGTCCATAGTTTATGTTAGTGCTTACTCTTGCTGTTACATATTCTGTGGATTTGGATAAAAGCAGAAAGACATGTATCTACTGTTGTAGTATTACAGAGTAGTTTCCCTGTCTTAAAAATCCTCTGTGCAAGGTCTATTCATCCCTCTCTCTGTCATCCTTTGGCAATCACCAATATTCTTATAGCCTCCATAGTTTTGCTTTTTCAGAATGTCATATAGTTGGAATCTATATAGCATGTAGCCTTTTTCCACTCGTTTCTTTCATTAGTGATATGCATTTACATTTCTTCCACATCTTTTCATGACTTTTTCACTTTTTAGCACTGAATAATATTCCATTGTTTGGATATACCACATTTTTTATCAATTTACCTACTGAATCCATTGATCACTGGAGTGAATACCAATCCTCCTCAGAACCACGGTAGTCAGTCTAGATTTCTTCCCTCTCCTCCCTCCACATTCAATGTAGCTTGTCTCCTGAACACGTCTGAGATTTGTCTCATCCACTCCTACTGCCTTCCCATACCGCCACTAAACTAATTTAGGCTCTCACCATTTCTTACTTGAAGTAAGGCAGCATAACATTTCTATCACTTCCTATCAGACTATTTTTCTAACCAGATAATGTGTGCCTTCCACTACTGCTGGAATTCATTCTGGATCCTAAGGTTGATCATGACTCCTTTCTTCATCCCCGATGGCCTTCTATAAACTTAGCAAACACAAGGTGTGCTATGACCTGGTTCCTGCATACCTGGCCAAATCCACTCTTAAATACTTCTCCTTTTCCCTTTCTGCACTGACTCCTATACCTCATACTATACTTTAGAGGCACTGCATTACTTATTTCTCACTGATCTGGCCATGTTTTCTCCTTTCGACTCTGAACATGATGCTCCAGTTTTGGGGGCTGTTCTTTTAGCACTTTTCTGGCTGAGTCAAGCCCTTTTCTTAGAACTCAGCTTATAGCTCACTTCTGCTTGAAAGACTTTCCTGAAAAATCCCATCTGTAGTAAGGAGCCATATGTGTTGCCATATATACCAGACTATTTATTATACTTCACTATAATAATTTCTTTAATTATTGGATACTCTTCAGGTATCCAAGACCATAAATGGGGGCTGCTCATAGGTAACAGTCAGCATGGGATCCCGCCATGGTATTCAATGACCGTCTTGAGGAAGATCTTTTTCTCTCCACCTCAAGGACTCCTAGGCACTCATCACTTATTGTCCAGTCTGCTTTGCTCCTTCTTCCCCTAAGGCCAGTATTAGCTGATGAAAACATTACACTTCCAGCTCAAATCTGAATATATCTGATTCAAACCTTGGTTGGCAGTTTCACTGACACGCATTTTGGCTTTTGGCATGGGATTACAAAAGGGAAACTTGCCTTGGGGGTGCCAGTGAACATTTGGGTAGGGGAGAGAGTGTAGGGTTGGGGAGAGCGTGTACTGGAGACTATAAATATGCAGCAAGTATGCAAACAAGACTTTCAGACATAAAACACCGCTATACCGTCAGTACTGGTTTTAAAGTTCTAAATGTTTAATATTATTCTTACAGTGAAGAAAAATATTGCCCGTTGTTTTATAAATTAAAATTAGGCTATTGATCACTCTAAGTGATTAAACCAATTAGGAATGAACTAGAAATACAGTTCTTATATGATTGTATCTTCTGAATTTAAATACTTTTTTCAGTCAGTGAATTTCAGCTTGGAATAAAGATATTACATTAAAAGGGCTTATTTTCATGCCTATTAATGTTCTTCTAAGTAGTCATTTTTGTTCATTGGCAAAAAAAATAAAAAATAAAAAACGAGGCTGTTTTGGGTATTAACACTTTTATTCTGACACACGGTCTTTGTTTCTAGTCAATCATCTGCAGTATTAAAAGTAATCGACCTGCTTTCTAATTTAACTGAGAGCTTCTGAGAAGTGATTTCTCTCTTTTCAGAGTAAAATTGCATCCTGTGATCAAATATCACTTTATTCCTGCCAGGACAAAAGCCTTCTGGCTTGTTAGCAATTCAACATAGCCATGCCAACCAACATCATTGTCTAAAACGTTTTTAAAGATAGGCACATATATCTATAACTAAAGAATTTCTCTAGAAATCTCTAGGTATCTCACAAGTCAAGGAAGAAAGTATTGTGCTACCAAGGATCTTACCTAGTATAAATGAATTAAGAGATACAGCTACATTTATATTTGGGAGTTTGCCTTCCACTAAGTGAACTTAAGATGGGAATGAAAATTATGAAATAACCCAATGAAATGCATCTTTAAAATATAGTATAGTGATACATGGTAAAAGTAGTATATGAGAAAATATTACAAGATCATAAAAACACATTTTTACACAGGTTAATAACAAGGTCGTTAATGTTTTTTATTTTGCCTGAGTCAGGGTCCCAGTAGGAAACACATGGCACACACAAGTTAGGAAAATTTGAGGATGGTTTCATGAAGGAATATTTAGGATTGTATAGCCAAGGAGTAGAGAAACCATAAAGGAGAGTGGGGAATGCTGAGCCTAATAGTAAAGGAACTTCTTATTATTCCCAGTGCCTAAGGGGAGAAGGCAGTCAGCAGTTGCCAAAATCCATAGTGAGAGAGCCAGCTGTGTAGACAGGACTGCCTGGAGAGGACCCATGACCTTCCTTATAGGAACCCAGCCTCGCAGGGGACATGATGCAGGAACTGGGGGCATACACAGCCCAAACTCGTTCTGCTCCTTCCCACTGATTTCTTGCTGTTGCTCATTGGCTGAACTCAGATGGTCATCAGAAGGCAATATTACTCCACTGAAATCCATTACAAGTCCACCTCCTTGGGATGAGAGGCAGGTGAAAACAGATTGAGAGTACATCTCAAGAAGTAATATAAAGTATCCACCAGAGCTACTAATATTAAACATTATATGCTGTGTGAATAAATCACACAAAGAATTTTCACTTAAATATTCTGTGAAGCAAGAAATTAATTCAATATCATCAAAAGCCTCAAAACTAAGAAATAATCATATAGGGTTTCTCATTATTAGATATTTGCTGATACTGGCAAAATGTAATTTTGTGATTCAGGTTTATTAAACAATATAAACATTCAGACAAAATAGATGGGGGATTACCCCAGGAATAGAATATATTTTGGCCCAGATATTCTGTTTTTCATATTAATTACCTCCCCTTTTCATTCTCATTGCTATCACTATATAACTCCCAAATACCACCATTTACACTCAGTGTTTCTAATGCTTTTCATTTACTAACTATTTATCCATGCACTTGTCCATTATCCTATTTATTTATTTGCTGGAATGGAATCTTGCTCTGTCATCCAGGCTGGAGTGCAGTGGTGCGATCTCGGCTCACTGCAACCTCTGCCTCCCGGGTTCAAGCAATTCTCTGCCTCAGCCTCCCAAGTAGCTAGGATTACAGGTGCCTGCCACCACACCTGGCTAATTTTTGTATTTTTTGTAGAGACAGGGTTTCACTATCTTGGCCAAGCTGGTCTTGATCTCCTGACCTCGTGATCCTCCCACCTCGGCCTCCCAAAGTGCTGGGATTATAGGTGTGAGCCACCACGCCCAGACTCTCATTTATTTACTTATCAAATATTTAATACAGCTAACTCTATGCCATCTCTGCTCAACTCTCCAATGCCCATATTGATAACCTTTCTAGCACATTAGACTTCAGTGACAAAATCTTATCCCTTTTAAATATGTGGAGCTTTTCGAACCTAAAATCTCAAGATCTGAAATCACTTTCTGACTATAACTTACTACCTATGTCTTTCATGTTCTCTTTTTTTTAAAAAAAGTTTTTCATTATAACAGATTTCTTAGCCACCTAATCTACCTGCTGAACATGGTAATCAGCCATCTCAAGAAAACCCTTGCTGCCACTAGAATGTATGTCTTTGACTACTCCTTATATCTCCCCTTTAAAGTCCTTAGTTCAGGATACACTCCCTATGAACACTTCCCAGTTGCCATAGTTTCTTTGGGAAATTCATGAAAATACATGTATCGGGTGAACATGAATTCAGGATTTCAACTGGATTAATGTTCTGAAGACTTTTTATTCATCTATCCTTGATTTTCCATACATTTTCTTATAGTATTATGCCAAAATTATCAGCCTTCTCAAATTCTTTTCTTTTCAGAGTTCGTATTAAAACTTATATATGCTGTACCTGTTTTCCTCCCATCCCCTGGGCCAACTCTTTATCTAGATCCTAGATAACCCAGTATATTAACCCACTTATGCCTGAGGTTGCAATTTTTTGAATTTTTGCCATCAGACCTTGGAGGTGTCCTTGAGCAGTAGGATATAAATTCCCCCATGCTTAGCATTCCAATAATGGAACACTAGGCATAAAAACTTCTGATTTTAATTTCTTACCTGCCAACATAACACATCATATATAACAAATAGTTTAAACTTAAAGCAGTCAACCTCTCAATTTGATACTATTCATGTCCTATATGTGAATTTTCTACTTGTACAAGCAGGCTGCTGAGTGCCGTTGGTAAAATAGCACAATTATGAGGACACTTTTTATTTTCTCTAGCCAACTAGGGTTTTTTTTTCCTTTTTCTTGAGACACTGGTCCTAAATCAGCAGCACTCTCCCAAATGTCCTATTTAATTGCCTTGCCTCTGAATTCACAATTGAAATAGAAGTCATAAGAAGTAAACTGTATTGACCTTCCTCACCCTACATATATCCGTAATTATAGCTGTTGTTTTATATGCTCTCTTCTCTTATTCCTTGAGAAAATGAAATATTTCTTTCTGAAATGAATGCCCTATCTGCGTGAATTCTGAATTCCAACCCTTCTTTCTCTGCTCCTCCAAGACTTCGCTGTGTTATATACCCTCCTTTCCCAATATCTTGCTTCTTTCTCACTTCAAAAATGTCCAAGATTTTTCTATCTTCATAAAATAGTTATACCAGAAACATCATTTTGACTTTTATGTTCCCATTTAGCCATTCCTCTTTTTCTCTTTCTAGCTAACTTTCTAATGTCAACCCTTCCTTGTCTACTACTTACTGTTCACCTGTTTACATCTGCTATGTACAACTGAAGTTCTGTTTCAACAGACACAGAAATTGTGCTTGAGTTTAGGAATGGTCAATCCAATGGACACTCGCTAGTCTGTTTCTTGCTTCATCTCTCTTTGGCTTTGACATTAATGATCATTTATCTTTTAAGTGTTTAAGGTCACTATTCTCTCAATTGCTTAATACAAAAAACATCTGGCAGTTTTCATCCTATACAGGCATTCCTCACTTTATCGTGCTTCACAGATACTGAGTTTTTTACAAAGTAAGGATTTGTGGCAACTCTGTGACCAGCAATTCTATGGGTGTCATTTTTTCAACAGTGTGTGTTTCTATGCCACATTTTGATAATTCTCATATTGTAAACTTTTCCAGTATTAATATATGTTATCCTGATTTATAATCAGCGACCTTTGATATTACTATTATCATTGTTTTGTGATATCACAAACTGCACTCATATGAAATGGCAAGCTTAATTGTAGAATATTGTGAGTATTCTGACTGTTCTACCAACCAGTCATTCTCCTTTTCCTCTCTCTCTCTTTCTCTCTCTCTGGGCCTTCCTATTTCCTGAGACACAATGATAATGATACTGATATTCGGCCAATTCAAAATAATAATCCTATTATTATGTCCTCTAAGTGTTCAAGTAAAAGGAAGAGTCACACATCTCTCTTTAAATCAAAAGCTGGAAATGATCATGCATCACGAGGAAGGCATGTTGAAACAGGTCAAAAGCTAGGTCTCTTGCCCTAGTTAGCCAAGTTGCGAATGCAAACGAAAAGATCTTGAAGGAAATCAAAAGTGCTACTCCATTGAGCATCCTAATGATAAGCAAGTGAAATAACCTTAGGGCTGATATGGAGAAAGTTTGGTCTGGATAGATCAAACCAGCCACAACATTCTCTTAAGCCAAAGACTAATCCAGAGCAAGATCTAATTCTCTCCACTTCTATGAAGACTAAGAGTGGTGAGGAAACTGCAGAAAAGTCTGAAGCTAGCAGAGGTTGGTTCATGAGGTTTAAGTGCCATCTCCATGTCGTAGAATGCAAGACGAAGCAACAAGTGATGATGTAGAAGCTGCAGCAAGTTGTTCAGAAGATGTACCTAGGACCACTGATGATGGTTGCTATAATAAACAATAGATTTTCAATGTAGATTGAACAGCCTTCTACTGGAAGATGTCATCTAGGAATTTCAGAGCTAGAAAGAAATTAATTTCTGACTTCAAAGTTTTAAGAGATAGGCTGACTCTCTTGTTAGGGCATCTTGCAGGTGGTGACTTTAAGTTGAAGTCAGTGCTCATTTATCATTCTAAAAATCCGAGGGCCCTTAAGAGTTATATTAATCTACTCTGTCTGTTCTTTAGAAATGGAACAACAAAGCCTGGATTATGGCACATCTGTTTACAACATGCTTTAATGACTATTTTAAGTCCACTATTGAGACCCTGCTGCTCAGAATAAAAGATTCCTGTCAAAATGTTACTGCTTATGACAATGTGTGTGGTCATCCAAGAGCTCTGATGGAGATTTACAAGGAGATTAATTTTGTTTCATGTCTGACAATACAACATCCATTCTGCAGTCATTGGATTAAGGGGCAATTTCAACTTTCAAGTCTTATTGTTTAAGAAATACATTTTGTAAGGTTATAGCTGTCATAGATAGTGATTCCTCTGATGAATCTAGGTAAAGTCAATTGAAAACATTCTGGAAAGAATTCACCATTCTAGATTCCATTAAGAATATGTATGTTTCATGGGAAGGGGTCAAAATACCAACATTAACAGGAGTTGAGAAGAAATTGATTCCAAACCTCATGGATGAGTTTGAGGGATTTAATACTACAGTGGAGGAAGCAACTTCTGCTGTGGTGAAAATAGCAAGAGAACTGGGATTATAAGTGGACCCTGAAGATTTGACTAACTTGCTATTATCTCATGATAAGGATGAGCAAAGAAGGTGTGTGTGTTTTTTTTTTTTTTTTTTTTTTTTTTTTAGAAAGAGTCTACTGCTGGTGAAGATGCTGGAAACATTGCTGAAATAACAACAATGAATATAGAATATACATAAACTTAGTTGATAAAGCAGTGGCAAGGTTTGAGAGGACTGCCTGCAATTTTGAAAGAAGTTCTCCTGTGGGTAAAATGCCATCAAACCACATCACATGCTATAGAGGAATCTTCTGTAAGTCAATCAATATGGCCAACTTCATTGACGTCTCATTTTAAGAAATGCCTATAGCCACCCCAACCTTCAGAAACTACCACACTGACCAGCCAGCAGCTATCAACATCAAGACCCTCCACTAGCAAAAGTAATCACTAAAGGCTCAGATGATTATGAGCATTTATTAGCAATGAAATATTTTCAAATTAAGGCATATATGCTGTTTTTGGATATAATTATATTGCATACTTAGTAAACTACAGTATAATGTAAACATAACTTTTATATACACTGGAAAACTTAAAACATTGTGTGACTCACCTTATTGCAGTGGTCTAGAATTGAACCTACAATGTCTCTGAGGTATGCCTGTACTCCTTAAGATCAGTTCCACCTACACCCAGGTAACCCCAAGTCCTATTAATCTTGTTTAAATATTGTCCAAACACTTTTCTCCCTTCCCATTACTCTTGTTTAATTATTCTATTTTAAAATATCCCCATAGTGTTATAGTGTCTGTTTAAACCCCTTTCTCACTCGCCCCTGAAACCATCCCTCTGTTTTGATCACAGGAATATTTCTAAATAAAATTTTGATCATATGTCTTGTAATACCTAAATACTACAGCATAATGTTCATAGTCGTTTATGATCTATTCTTTGTTTATAATCACTTTCTGAACTTCTCGAGGACCTCCCATACTGAGTAACTTTTACTTTTTAATGTCTAACTTTGTTTTTCTGTCACAAAGCACTACTTCTGTTGAGAATTCCCTCTCTGCATCTTTCTGTGCCTACTATTTAAGTACCCACTTATTCTTCAGGAAATCAGGAAATCACTACCTACTCTGTGAAACCCTCACTCAGCTCCTTCCTTTAGTCTAAAGACCGAGGTATATCCCAGAGATATTGCACGTTTGGTTCCAAAGGCCACTCCTGGTTACACACATTGTCTTGCAGATGCTTCTATTGCAGTGAAAAATTTATTTAACTTTCTGCCTTTCTTACTAGTCGTGGACATTTTGAGAACGCAAAATACACCTCATCGTTATATCCATAGCATCTAGCATATGCCCAGAAAATAGATGCTCACAGATATTTGTGAAATGAATAAGAGACATTTGTCTGTCTCACACCTCACCTGATGGAGATCTGTGTTTCCCTCTGTCCTTCCTTGCTCAAAATCTCTCTAGATCAATATGCAGAACTCCTCGTGTGTCAGGCTAAATCTCGATCTTTACTCTGAATGGTGTTGAGACACTGGGTTCCCATTTTCGCATATTTGCTACTTTTGTCTTGAGCTCCTTTCTATTGCTTGCTTCCCTTCCATCCACCACACCAACATTCTTGGTATCTACATTCCCACACATTTGCCGATACTTCCCTGTCAGGTTCAAATGTATATTTTTTGCCCTCTAATCCATCATCAAAACTTTCAAAATTATTTCCTGCGTTTGTATTCATGTCTTCATCATTTGTATATTACCTAATCTGGGTATATATTTTCACTAGGCATATGTTTTAGAGCCCTCATGCTTCATAACCTTTTTAATATTTGCTATTTAAAAAACTTACTAAAAACACCTACCTCCTTAGTCTGGAGATTTGAAATATTGAATCATTTTTCTATCTATTTCACCACCTTTATTATTCTGCAGATGAAGAAATGCAGGTCACGGAAAAGGACTGCCTCATCATTTCTATATTATTATAAAAATAGCTGTTGTCCTTCCTTGGCTTAAAACTGGCCAGTAGTTTCTTAGTGAAGTAAAAATAAATTTCAAAACTCTTATCATAGACTGGAAAGCCCAAGATGACCCTGATCCTGCTTCAATAAATCTCACACTTTGTAAAGTACCACTTTTTAGTTTCCCCATGATGCTAGGTTCCACCACCTCCCCACCCCACGACCCGCTATAACTGACATTCACAGCACACACTTCCTTAGGAGCTTTTTATCTAACTATTCACTCTTCCTAGATCTTTGCATGGCTCAAGCTTTAGCTCAAAGATCACCACTTCAGAGAAGCTTCCCTTAGCATCCATATATAAGAACCATCTCTCACCCCAGTCATGCTCTGGGGGATACTTAAGAGATAAACCTCAGGAAAGAGAAAGAAAAAAAAAAAAAAAAGGAAGATATGGAATCCAGGAAAATAGTGAAATCCATTTGTGAAGGCAAGTCCTCTTAGAAAAGCTGTTTAGTTAGGCCCAGAGATCACCAGTGCAAACACGAGAAGGAAAGCTCTAGGAGAAATGGCTCTAGGGAAAAGAATACATGTATGGGTAGTATGGATAGATTCATTAATGGTAGAGTAGAACTGATAATTGAATAATGGTAAAAATACAAGATATGGAGAATATAAAGTTTAAAACATCATTAAAACACGTGTGTGCATGTAACTATAAATTGATCTCTTATTTGCACTGAGCACTATTGACATAGTTAAACCAATACAAATGGATTTCTCTGTGTGTGTGTGAAGTAATGCAAAATAATGCCAAGTTCTCCTCTATCTTAGAAAACTCACAGACAATGCCTAAACTTAGTATAACACAAATAATCAATAAACATTCTATTGATATGTAGGGAGATATCAGATGAAAAAGCTGAAAATGTTAGCAAGCCTGAAACATGGCAATGTCTACCTTTCTTCGGGCTAATTTTTATAAATTTTCTGGTACCACCTGACATTTTTAAAAATGTCCATGTATGAGCTTCATTGCATTTTTAATATTTAAATAAAGAAATGTGAACAAGAGTAAGGATAACTTAATATGAGGAAAAATCAAAATTAAATTTTTATCCTTTTACTTTTTTTAGTTACAAAAAATATTAATTATTCCTTCCTGAGACTGACTTTAATATAATATTTTATCTGCCCTTTGTCATAGTATGCAACATTGATAGGATTTAGAATTATAATACAAAAGTAAAATGCAAAACATATAGTCAAACTGTGTAGAGTAATATCTACTAAGTTACACATAGTACATTCAATTTTACTTACACATAAACATAAAAACAGAATGGTACACTATAGTGAAAATCCACGTTTATGCATATACCTCAGCATGATTTTTATATGAAAGATTTATGATAGTTACTTATTTCTGCCTATTGTATACTAGTGGACTAATCTTCAAGTATTAATATATTAACATTCATTTGTATTATATTTATCTCTTTGGTTTATTTTATTGCAAAGTATAAAATTTTTTTAAAACTAGACAGATAGTACTGAATATGCTGAAGATTTTTAAATATTTATATAATTTTAAGAGTCCTGTATATTTAGATTTGGAATAAACAGGTTAAGGCTGGATTGTGGATATTTGTAATTGTCATAACTCAAATGTAATTGTCTTCTTACATGAGATAAACTTTCTTTCACCCTATAATTAAACTCAGATTTGTAATGTTGAATCATTATGTTAAACTATGCTATGTCTCTTTTCAAACAAGAAAAGGCACACATAAACTCTTGCTAGAAAAGAGATTCTTGATTTTTAAAATTAATTATCTCTAAAGATTATACCACTCTCTCCATAATAATTTTTGGACCTTTTTAATCCAAAAATTATTGGAGATAGTTGGTTCCTAAATAAGATAATTCAACTGCTATCTCTTCACCAAGATAACTAATAGCTCTTTATATTCATTTATAATTTATTTATTTTAACGCAGTATGTTCTATGATAGGCCATTTATGTTTTTAAAAATGTATATAACCTTTTATACCTTACTTTTAATACTAATAAATGAATTTTTTCATCTGTATATGAAAGCAAATCATCTAGTTCCAAGAACATAATTTAGTCTTATGCAATAAAACATCATTGACAGGTATTTTACTCGGAAAAAGACAACTATAATTAATGAAATATAAAAATGAATACATTATACAACAAAATTAATCATCTGAAAAGTTTTAGTCTATAAATGGAGAATATTATTTTGGCTAGCAGTTTGGTAGATTGTAAAGAAAAAAGTTAAATGAAGGCTCAGAAAGAAAATAGTCTTTCCCCATAGTTTAGTCATATTCACGTTCCTCTTCTGGAAAAAGAATTAATTGCGGGGTTAAATGCAATTGTCCTTGTTGGTCTATGGCACCATTTATGATTTCTGCAAACTAGTATGTTACTATTTGAAGTGCAACTCTCAACAAGAGTCTCCTGACTGAAAATCGAATCCATGCTTTTCAATCCACTTCCCACTCCACTACTTGTCAGCACTGAATGTAGGTGACTACTTCTTTACTGAAACCTTTCTGCCTCTAAGTCACTCATTTTTCATCTTATATTCAGTCTCACAGCTCAGGTCACTACCATTTACTACACTTTTACTATTTTCACAATTCCTAAGATACTCATATTCCCACTTCTATAAGCACACACACACATACTGTACTCCTCACACTGCCCCCAACACACAAGTCACACAATCTATGCTGTACATCACAGGCAAAGTGAGGCTGTACAGCCTAATGGTTAAGAGCATAGACTCTACATGACAACTGTTTGGATTCCAATCCTGCCTCCACTATTTGCAAATGTATCACATTATTTTGAGGAAGCAGCATTGCTTTCCTTTGCAAACTATGTATTATAATTATACTTCATAATATGGGTCAAATAAATCAATGCATATAAATGGCTTACAACTGTGCACATAGTAAGTACTCCATAAGGATTAGCTGTAAAAACTCAAAACAACATAAATCATACCACGTCACTCCCCTCTAAAAGGTTTCCAATGGCTTTGTGTAATCATGAGAATTAAAAATTCACACGAGGTGCAGTGGCTCATGCCTATAATCCCAGCCCTTTGGGAGGCCGAGGTGGGCGGATCATGAGGTCAGGAGTTCGAGACCAGCCTGACCAACATGGTGAAACTCTGTCTCTACTAAAAATACAAAAATTAGCCAGGCATAGTGGCGTATGCCTATAATCCCAGCTATTCAGGAGGAGGCAGGAGAATTGCTTGAATCCAGGAGGCAGAGGTTGCAGTGAGCTGAGATCATGCCACTTCACTCCAGCCTGGGCGACAGAGTGAGACTCCTTCTCAATAAAATAAAATAAAATAAAATAAAATAAAATAAAATAAAATAATAAAATAGAATAGAATAGAATAGAATAGAATAGAATAGAATAGAATAGAATAGAATAAAATCTGTTCACCATAGCCTCCAAGGCTCAGCATAGCTTGTTGTGTTCCCACAATCTTCTCCCTCTTTACCTCTTGCTACCTGGGTTTCTTTCAGTTTCTCGTATGTACCATGTTTTGTTGTATTTTGCTCTAAGTGGCATTGCTCCTGTTATTCCTTCTCCAGGGAAAGCTCCTTCTCTCCTCTTTGTTTGGAAGGCATCTACTGCTAGGGAACTGAAATTTTTTTCTATAAAGGAACAAATGCAAAGATTTTCTAAATTATAGGCTGTACATCCTCTGTTGCAACTACTCAACTGGGCTGTGTAGTGCAAAACATCTATAAACAATACATGAATGATGGGTGTGGCTGTGTTTTAACAAAACTTTATTTAGAAAAACAGGCAGTGGGCAAGACTTGACCAGAGGGTTGTATATAATTTGCCTTACCACTCTAATCTATTTCCTCACTGCCAAATCTAAATGTCATCCCTCAGAGAGAACATTACTGATTCTGCTATTATTCTAGATCTCAGCCCTGGGATTGTTTTTATAGCACTTATCACAGTGTATAATCATTTGATTTATTACCTTGTTTACTGTTCCTTATGAGACCCTTCCATACACAGTGAGCAGTAAGCATTTAGCATAATGATTATTGCTTGGAAGGCATGCAATAAAATATTTTGAATGAATAAATACTATTTGACTTTGAAACAAGTTAGTAGAACATTGCTGAAAGAGCTATATAGATTATCAATTGTGGGAATGTATCCTTTATAAGGATCTTTGAAATAAGTTATATTATCGAATTTAGAAAATTTCTCTCTTGCAGTTTAGAGCTCATGAGATGCTGGAATGTTGATAGCTCTTACATTTCTGTCTGTTGCTTAGGGATTGCCTAGGGATTAGAGATAAACATGGTCTCTTTTTTGTTGAATATGTATGTTATGAGAATTAGAACTGAACAGGCCATCTGAGGGATAGTATCTTCCTTTAGCATAGCTGATTTCATAGTATATATGTGAACGATATTCATTTCATGGAGAAAATTAAGAAGTCATAGCAATCAAAGCATGCTCCATTTTAGAAAGTTCATGGTATGCTTTAAGGCTAAATATTCACAGCAAGCATTTTAAAGATGCAATTAGGGGCAATGACGCACAAAATTGCATGTGCAATGAAAATATTATTTTTAGAAATGCAATTGAAACATCCAAAGGAGCTAAAAATAAAAGATTGTACTGCTCAGGTAAAAACGTGTAGCAATGTAATAAGCTAAGTACACCGCAGAAGCTACTGTTATATTGGAGAAAGTTATCTTCTGTGAAGCTTTTTAGATGTCCCAAGCTCAACAGTCTTTGACCTAGGTAGACAGATCTCATGTCTAGGAGACTCAAGATTGTAGATGACATTGGCAAAATGTTTAGATGCCAATTTTCATGATTAAATATATTCGTTAAATTTCTGATGTTATATTCCATATCCCTCGTTAAAATTATTTCAAAATATCAAGATTTTTTTTTTTGAGATACAATTCTTTGCTGAGTTTAAACTTTCTAATTATCTTTCTATATAATACGTAAACTGTGGTGACCTCTGTGCTCTCATTGATGGTCAAGGTTCCTTGAAACAATTTCAAAACTCTCTGGATCTGATAACCTGAGATACTTTTCTTTGCTTTTCATTTGGGTGTGTTGCCCCATATACATCTGTTTTTTAGTCCATTGATATTTAAACTATTTTTTCTATGTCTTGGGCCATAAGTGTAACTTACATTACTTTCAAAAGCTTGTGAATTACATTTTCAACAGAAGCAATTACTTTACATCAAGACAAGTGAATGTGAAAATTTTTATAAATTTTAGTCTCTCAAAATAATGGGAACGTGGAGAAATCATTTTAAACACAATATAAAACAAATCTGTAGAGAAAAGAGATAACCTAGCTTGTATTAATATTAGACAGCAATAAAAGGGAGAAAATCTGGCCCAACTAAAGCTGAACCTTTGGTTAAAAGTATCTTTCAATGAAAAGTAAATTTCACAGCTTACCTTCCTATAATGTTTAGATGATTTTAAGTAATTGTAGCTATTGTAGAGCAGTTACTACCATTTGAAAAGTCACTTAGTCTAGGAATTATACTCATACAATACTGTTCAAGTAAATTAGTGAGATTTTTTTTACCTTCCATGTAACTAATGTTAAATCTGTATTTAAGCTTTCAGAAACCTAGATACAAACAAGACACATGATATATTATTCAGGTTACAGATTGCATTTATAAAGTGATGTAGTTTACCAAAGTTTTAAAAGTTGTATGTTCCTAGTGAAAGACAGATTAAATATTTCAAATAAATGTTTGCCTTTCAGAGTTAGACTTCAATTTTATTTAAGAATACTTCCAGAAAGTTGTTCCCTTGTTATGCTAGGTCAGCTGAGCATATCATAGTCATCATCTCTAACCCATAACTATGCTACAGAGTCTGTGTCTTACCAGGGCCTAGAATAGGCACTGGACTAGGCACCTGGAATAGACCACTCTATATATTTGAATACATACATATATGTATATGTGTGTATATATATTTAAATATATGTGTATACATATTTTTAATATATGTAAATATATAAACATGCAATTATTACCATCAGTTGTTTCTGGGATTTAGAAATGAAATTATATATAGACACTGTCTTTGTTCAATGTGGGATGACATTAATCACTTTCTGGAAGAAAGGAATTTTTACACGGGACCATCTCATCCTTCAGTGACAAAGTTATTTTGATCTACTAGGCACAAACTCAAATACTACTCAGGTCCGAGGTTAAATCCACTCTATCACCTTTTGCACATCTTTTTCTTTCATTTCCTCTGCCCTCACTTCTCCCAACTCCCTTTTGGATAATGTCATGCTGACTTGAATTTCTGATTATGTTTGATTATTTGAAGAGTTTTATTTATGTGATACAATGATTAGGGTTCTTTCAACATACCAGTAATCAAGAAATCTGCTTCACTGATGCAGCTTCTAGAAACACCTAACACAAGAAAATTTTTGGCCGTGCTCTACAACAAGCTGCTGAAATAATTTGTAAATCATGGTCTAGGCGGAGCCTAGGATAGTTTCAAAATTATATATGGCATAAACATTTGTCTTCCACTGAACTGCAGTAACTCCAATATCAAATGTTGTGTTAAAATTCTGGCCTCTAGAAATGATCACTCAGTCAACAAATATTCGGTTCACATCCCACAGAGGTCAGATCCATATGTTACACTGAATGCTTACAGCAATATATTTAACGCTTCTCAGGGAAAACTTACTTTTCATTTGTTTCTAGCCAGCTTTCCAAAACTTTCCCCTAGAGAGAAGATAAAGTAGACGGGAGTTAGGAGTATCCAAGCATAAAGAAAAGGCCAGAATGTGGAGCGGAGAGAGTAAGAAGAATCTCATGTTATCAGTATGCTTCTTGTACTTATTTTGAGTAAAAATAAAAACCAGTGAGATATTTCTAACGTGCCAAAACAAAGTGAATCTTTGCTCCTGGCTACAGCTTTCAAATGAAAATAAGATACTACGATAATCCTTGCTTTAAACATCTTTTATAGCAGTACGCTTTTCCCTGCCTTTTCTTTATATTGTTCCGTGGGGTTTGCTATTTTATACATCATTTTTATTTTCTTTAAGCCAGCAAAATCCTGGTTTGGATGTTTCGCCTTCCAGTGACCCAGCTGCCTTATCATTTTATCTAACAGTTGTAAAATTAGAAAGCTCTGACAAATCCTTATGGATGTACTGAGCCCAAGGAAAGGATTTTCAGTGGAGCCTGGAAATGGGAACTCTGCAAAGAAACTTTGCTGCGGGTAACTTTTAAACCAAAGGCACAATCTTTGAATGGGGATCTTGAGACTAAAATAACTCTGTAATGTAATTGTATCAATTTTAATTTTGTATTTATATCTCATTGTTTGTTTCCGCCAGGCCCTAAAGGGGACATTTGTGGCTGCCATCTCACTCTTTTTC
This sequence comes from Chlorocebus sabaeus, assembly GCF_047675955.1. NCBI lineage: Eukaryota > Metazoa > Chordata > Mammalia > Primates > Cercopithecidae > Chlorocebus > Chlorocebus sabaeus. The sequence goes on along the minus strand of NC_132920.1, from coordinate 63,943,631 downwards.
CCAGTGTATTTCCCAGAACAGAACTCATGACCCAATTTTTGCCTTTTGATTTCATCTGAAAAATATCCAACTCATACCAAGTACAGAGCTGGCAGTTAGGAACGATAAAGCTGTCTTTCTCCAAAACCAAGGTTGCTAAAAGGTGCAGATCAAGGCTGTGTCTCACCTCCTGTGCTGCAGTCTTTCGTATGCACAAATAGATTTGCTTTTATTTTCCAGTGCTCATTTACCCATGCTTGTTTAGAGAAATTAAATTACCTAGACAAAATTCTTAAAAAATACATCAACTAAAAAAATCAATTTAAGAAATTTGCTCCCAGATGAAAATTTGACCTCATGTGGGAAAATTAATAATATTAAAAAAGAGATAACATAGTATTTTTAATATAATATTAGTAACTGTATGAGGTCTTATTTTCTCTATTTAAAAATGCTTTTTAGCATTTCTATTATTTATCTGGGGTAATTTATTATTATTAACAATTTCTAAATTACTATTTGCAACATAAATCTAATGTTTTAAAGAAATATTTTTAAAGATCCCAATACTACAACTATATTTGCATAGTCTAGGAAGAATTAATCTTTATAATATCTTAAATATTCTAATTTATTTGTTTAGCAGTGATAAGGTACAAATTCCCAAATTCTTTAAAATATGAATTCATTTCATTCTTCTAACATATTAATGAGATAAATGCTATTAATATTCTTTGTTAGAAATAAGAAAAATCAAGACTTGGATTGCTGAAGCATCTTATCAAAGGTCACATAACTAATAAATGGAGGCAAGGGGATAAAAACTCAGGCAATCTGGCTCCAGGCTCTATTGTCTAAACCATTCCCTGGTACTCTTTCTTAATGCCATAAAATGTTCATTCATATTAGGTATATTTATTCACATCAGTGAATAGTAACCTTAGAAAAATCTTTGTGGGTATATTTCCTCAGAAATCTGGAGCTAGAAAGCATATCTAATGAGTTACTTTACTGATTCATATCCATAAGCAATAAAAAGGTAGTATTCTTCCAGGAAATATTTCATGCTATGCTAGGAATGCAGTTCTTATATATTTAATAGCAATTTAATACTTAAAATGTATTTTCCAATCTCAGTTTGATGGCAACAATTCTACAATTCATTTTTATTTACTAGTTTTTCACCACTGGATCCTAAGTCTATAGGTGAATTAAATGCACTTGAAATGCTACTTCAAGCAAAGTTAAGCTGTGCATATTCGCAGCATTTGGAAAACAGCTAATCTATTTATGAAATGACTAAAAAAAGGTGCTTACCCAAAAATAATGGCAAATCATACATTATCATTACTAAATATAATGCCAATAGTAAAAAAACAAACAGATGGAAGTATTCTTAATATTTCAAAATTAAGAAGTGAAAGCATTGGTTACTGACTAGCCCTGAGTACCAAGCAAAAATAGGTGTGTTGACTAAGCCTTGTCTATAGATGAGCTCCTGATGGGTGCTGGGATATCAGCCCTTTATTAGTCCATAATGCTGCAAAGTAGAAAAAGGCATAAAGATGGCAATTCAGGCAAGAAAAATGGTGTTGCATCTAACAGAAATTGGGATTTAAGAAGGATAATTTCTCGAAATTGGTTTTAGATGAGCCAAATTTGAGCTAGGTCATAAAATTAGAAAATTGCAGAAGATTTTAAGAGATAGAGACTATAGCTCAAGCAAGTCCTCAAGATTACAGAGATAAATTTAAGTCTTCTGCATAGACAAGTGAATGGAAACTAAGAAAGTAGATTAACTATATTAAGGGTAATTTATCTGTACCATTAGGCCACAAGATGATATTAAACATAATGGTTATGAGTCCTAGCTTTTAAATTAGACAGCTGTTAGCTCTGCCACATATTGGCCATATCAATCTAGGCAAATCAATTACTAAACCTTTATAAGTTCTAATCTTCTAATCTGTAAAATGGAAATAATATGTACATCACTGTGGTCAGCAGAATCCTGAAATACTTCTACAATTTTCTGCTCCCTGGAACTCCTGTTCCACATAATTATCTCCCTTTGAATGTGGGTTAACCTATGAATATAGTAAGATGGTTATTCCTTAATTAGGTTAAGTTATGTGGCAAAAGATCATGGCCTGCTCACCTGCATGATTATGCTAATTTTCATCAGACTGGGTCATAGTTGACCGGAGGGAGAAGGTGGAGAGACGCATTCCTCCTTTCCTGAAGGAGAGCAAACATCCACCGATGTTGTAAATTGTCAATGGGGGAGAGGGACACATGGCAAAGAACTGCAGGTGACCTCTAGGAACTGAGGGTGGTCCCTAGCTGACAGTCATCAAAACAAAAAACAAACAAGCAAACAAACAAAGACTTCTCTCCTACAGATGCAAGGAAATGAATTTGCCAATAACCAGTGAGCTTGGAAGTAGATTGTGAGTCTCCAACCCACACCTTGATTTCATCCCAGTGAAACCTAGATAATGGGGCTAGATAATGGAAACTGTGAAATAAATTTGTGTCGTTTTAAGTCACTAAGTCTATGGTAATTTGTTATGCAGCAACAGAAAACTAATGTACTCACAGACTTGTATACCTAAATATAATAATAATTAAAAACTATCTATAATAGTATGTTGCTATAAGCACCATCCCATAATTGGACCTTAGTAGCATTGTTACATATCCTTCTGACTCCCAATCTATTTCTAGATTTGAAAATAAGTATTAATTTATATTCAGGGGCTTAAAGAAACCTATCAGAAAGCCATAATTCAATGACATTCATATCTCAAATCTAAAGAAGTCTGATCTGTTACCTTTTTCTTTTCTATTTGATTTCATTAAAATTTAACTAGAGGAAGATCTCAGAAAGTAGTTTGAACAGGCCACCATTAGCAAGATTTGTATTATCACTGTTTTGGTTGTCATTTGCTTTGTCATCTAAAAAGATATAAGTTTTTCTAAAATGACTTAAAAATACAATAATACTGGTAAATTTGTTTAGGTCCAAATGTAATGTTAAAACACTAATGAGTTTTTTTAAAATATTGTGTAATATATTTTGGAAACTAAGTTCAAAGTAAATTTAAACATAAATAAGTTAATCATGGAAAAAGAACTGATTTTTTAAGGATCCAAAAAGTAGGGCTAAGAAAATGCCATGGAAAATAAGGTGCACTTTAATCTCTTCAGGATAGCTCTCCTGTGCATCTTCACACACCTCTGTGATTTGCATCTGTGCCCTCTACCTCAAATGCCCTTTATAATCAATTTCACCTCTGTGCAGTCTTTTCTCTTACAAATAAAAAAATTGAATAAAAATATCTATCTATATCCTTAGCTATATTAAGTTTTGCTACATAATTTCTTCAGAGAAAGTATTTTTTTTAAATTACCTATTACTGGAAATGGGTATGAACTCACTAAATGTTAATTAAACACAACTGAATTGATAAAACATTACTCACAAATTTAACATGCTTAAATATTTGTTTGACAAATGAAGTCAAATGTTAACTTATTGTATTATCTAAATATCCTTCTATTAATATGTTCTAGAAAGTTGAATATAGTCTTGAGAGCATTTTTGTAGGTGACTTTTAGTGATTATACTTATGCCATATCAAAATGGCCATCAGGAAGTTGCATGAAATTCAATCAAGTGGTATATCTATCGTAAGTCAAAAATATTTCAAATGTGTTGACAAAGTTTTCTGGTTAAACTATTTTAATATTATGTAAAAATACTCAATAAAATGGTTATTTCAGTGAAAACAGTCTTTAAATAAGATTTGGCATTATATAAATGAGAAACCATCACTGAACAGTTTAACATTTCTACTACATCTGAAGATATGAATCAAATGATTATGGAAATCAGTTCAGTAACATAAAAGTGAATTCAATCACTCAAATTAAAAAACAAAATTTAATTTACAGAATGCACATAATTACCAGTATTTATTTTTTATATTTTTGTTAATAGTCATTCTAACTGGGGAAGAATGATATCTCATTGTGGTTTTAATTTGCATTTCCCTGACTAGTGATGTTGAACATTTTTTCATATACCTCTTGGCTATTCCTATGTCTTCTTTTCAGAAATGTCTATTCAGATCATTTGCCCATTTTAAAATTAAGTTATTATTATATGTTTTTCTTTTTGTTTCCTGTTGAGTTTTTTTTTTAAGTTTCTTGTATATTCTGGGTAATTACCCCTTGGCAGATGAATAACTTGCAAATATTTTCTCTCCTTCTACAGGTTATCTCTCCATTTTGTTGATTGCTCCTTTGTCACACAGGCACTTTTTAATTTGACATAATCCTATTTGTCTATTTTTGCTTTTGTTGCCTGTGCTTTTGAGATATTCTCCATTAAAATCTTTGCCCAAACCAATGCTCTGAAGTGTTTCACCTGTTTTTATAGTAGTTTAGTAGCTTTGGGTCTTACATATAATTATTTCATCCATTTTGAGTTCAATTTTGTATATGGTGAGAGATAGGGATCTAATTTCATTTTTCTGGATATGGATACCTAGTTTTCCCACCACCATCTGTTGAAGAGACTGTCCTTTCCCCAGTTTATATTCTTGGAACTGCCGTCAAAAATCAGCTGGCTGTAAATACATGGATTTATTTCTGCGTTTTATATTCTATACCATTGGCCTATGTGTCTGTTTTTATGTCAATGCCATGCTGTTTTGGTTACTATAGCTCTGTAGTGTATTTTGAGGTAAATCATGTGATGCCTCCAGCTTTGTTTTATGCACAGAATTGCTCTGACTATTCAAGATGGCTTGTGGCCTTATGTAAATTTTTAGTATAGTTTTATCTATTTCTGTCAAGAATGTCATTTATATTTTGATAGAGATTGCAAGGAATCTGTAGGTCGCCTTGTGAAATGCAGTCATTTTAACAATATTTATCCTTCTAATCTATGAACATGGGATAGCCTTCCATCTCTTTGTGTCCCTTTCCATTTTTTTCATCAGTGTTTTATAGTTTTTACTGCAAAGATCTTTCACTTTCTTGCTTAAATTTGTTCTTAGGTATTTTCATAGCTATTGTAAATGGAATTGCATTCTTGAAATTTTTTCAGCTAGTTCATTATCAGTATACTGAAATGCTACTTATTTTTGTATAGTGATTGTATATCCCAAAACTTTACCGCATTTATCATTGCCAGTTCTAAGAGGTTTTGGTGAAGTGTTTAGATTTTTTAAATATACTAGATCATGTTATCTGCAAACAGGGATAATCTTACTTCCTTCTAATTTGTATGCTCTCTATTTTTTTCTGTTATGCAGTTGCTCTGGCTAGGACCTCTAGTACTATGTTGAATAAGAATTTTTTTTTACTATACATTCTTGGTAGATTGTATCTAGGATATTTTCATTTTTCTAGGGTATCCAATTTGTTGACATATAATTGTTTATAATAGTCTTCTGTAATTGTTCTTCTAATTTATCTCACATTATTGTAATGTATTTTTTTCATTTCTGATTTTAGTTAGTTGAATATTCTTTTTTCTTAATTAGTCTAAAGATTTCTTAATTTTGTTGATATTTTCAAAAAACCAACTCTTACTTTCATTGATCTTTTTATTGTTCATCTAGTTTCTATTTCCTTAATTTCTGCTCCGGTCTTTGTTATTTCCTTCTACTAATTTGGGGGAGGGGGTTGTTCCTCTCTTTCTAGTTCCTTGAGGTACAAAGTTATGATATTTAAATCTGCCACATATTTGAGAATTTTCTAGTTTTCCCTCTGTAATTGATTTCCAGTTTTATAACACTGTGCTCAGAAAATACACTTCTTAAGTTTGTCGAGACTTGTTTTGTAGCCTAAAATACAATCTATGCTGGAGAATGTTCTGTGTGTGCTTGAGGAGGATGTGTTTTGTTCAACTGTTGTATGCAATATTCAGTATATCTCTATTAGGTACAGTTGGTCTAAATTGTAATTCAATTCTGATTTTTCCTTATTGATTTTCTGGTGGGGGGATGATCTATCCAATGCTGAAAGTGAGGTATTAAATTATTCTACTATTTTTATATTACTGTTTGTCTCTCCCCTCAGATCTTTCGCTTTATATATTTATGTGTTCTGATGTTTAGTACTTAATAAATTTACAACTGGCATATCCTCTTAATAAAGTGACCCCTTTATCATTATACAGTGACCTTCTTTGTCTCTCTTTAATTTTTGACTTAACTAATTTTAATTAATTAAGTCTATTTTGTCTGATACAAGTGTAAACACTTCTACTCTCTTTTACTTTCCATTACATTGAATGTTTTTATTCATCCCTGCACTTTCAGTCTATGTTCCTGCACTTTCAGTCCATGTTGTCTTTAAAACTGAAGTTGGTATCTCAGTCCTTAAAGACATTTAAGCTTTCAGGCCTTCAAGCTGAAGTGAGTAAGCAGCATATATTTGAGTGTTCTCTTCTTATCCATTCATCCACTGTGTGTCTTTTGATTGGAGAATGTAACCTATTTACATTTAAGGTAATTGTTGATTGGCAATAACTTACTATTGCCATTTTGTTAAGACTTTGTCAATCCTTTGTCCCTTTATTTCTCATTCTTTGTGATTTGATGATGTTCTATAGTATTATGCTATGATTCTTTTATCATTTTCTTTTGTGTATCTACTAGAGGTTTTTACTTTGTGGTTACTATGAAACTTACATAAAATAACTTATTAATATAACGGTCCATTTTAAGCTGATAACCATGTATCTCTGATTCCATGCCGCCCTTTAGGTGGTATATTTTTGAGTTTAGAAAGGCATTATGAAGAATAAAGCTAATAAAAGCAACAATGAACACCAGAAATAAAATTTTAAAATAAAAAGTATAATGGATAGCAAATAATAGAAGACAAAAATACCAGGGAATATTTCAATAATTATAACTTCCTTAGTAAATTCTAGAATTTTGCACCTTATATCAATGTTTTTTCAAATCTAGCTCATAATATTGTCTAGAGAAATTTTTTTCAATCTGTTTACCACTTTTTTCCTCATAGCTTTCATGGTTTAAATCAAGTAGAACAAAGGCTGGTAAGTTTTTTCTGTAAAGAGCCAGGTAGTAAATTGTTTTAGGTTTTGCACATCATATAGTCTCTGACACAACCAGTCAGTTCCGTCAATGTACTGTGAAAGCAGCCATTGACAATATGTAAATGAATGGGCATGGTTCCAATAAAATTTTACTTACAAAAACAGGAAGCATGCTGGATTTAACCTGCTTGCCAACCCGTGATCTAGACTGATGTTAGCAACTTTCGTAGCTGTTTTAAACAAGACAATAAGAAACACTCTTCACAGTTACTAGTTGATATATAAAAGAATATAGTCATTATAACATTTAAAATGCAGTACCAAAACTATATGTGATGCATCTATAGCTGCTTCGCATGGTAAAGTTTATTATTAAAACTAACTCCATTCAGAAAAAGAGAACAGAACTGCCAATTCCTCACTCCCTAGTCCTGCCGTAACACAGGCTGATCTAGAAACTTTTTACACAATGGAGGGTTCTCTCTTGCTAAAATATTGTCAAGGAATTTTTGCTCCCTTCTTTCTTATTCTATGGTACAAAACTCATATCTGTTATTCAAGGAGTAAATACTGTAAACTAGAGATTGTTCTTTATACTTTATAGACAAATGTAGTTATTTAATTCTCACAACCTAATGAAGCAGGTAATATGCTTCTCATTTTACATACCAGTGAACTGAAGCTAAAAAGATTACATAATATTCAACAGCAACTATCATATAACAGGTCTGAGATTCAAATGCCAGTATCACTGTTCAAAGCCTGTGTTATAGTACTGCAGTGATTAAATGTGAAAATATTCTTTATTATTATTATTATTATTATTATTATACTTTAAGTTCTAGGGTACATGTGCACAACGTGCAGGTTTGTTACATATGTATACATGTGCCATGTTGCTGTGCTACACCCATTAACTCATCATTTACATTAGGTATATCTCCTAATGCTATCCTTCCCCCACCTCCCACAATAGGACCCAGTATTAATGATCCCCTTCCTGTCTCCAAGTGATCTCATTGTTCAATTCCCACCTATAAGTGAGACCATGCGGTATTTGGTTTTCTGTTCTTGCGATAGTTTGCTGAGAATGATGGTTTCCCAATTTGGAACAAATAAAAGACATTTACTCTTATAAAAGTTTATAACTTAGTATAACCCTAATTATAATATTTACAGGTTGAAAAATAGTTTCAAATGGACCTTGTATATTATATGACAGTCTGAATTTTGTCTATGATAAACTTTTTGTTTATCAACTGGTAACTGCAAAACTAGTTTTAAGTTTTCAATCAACATAACCTTAAGGAACATATAAAATGAAAATTTAATTTATAATTACAGAACTCTACATTGTTGTAATTGCATTTTCATTGTTACAATGCCAGTGTAATATCTCCTGACTACGATATTGGGGATAGATGATATTAATGCAACTACTCCCGGGACCTCATTCACAGTAACATTTGTAACTAAAAAAAAAAAAAAAAAAAAAAAAAAAAAACACTAAAAAGTGGAGAATCAAATTTCCTGAACATATACAGAGAGAGATATAGATACAGACATTGTAGATATATAAGATATGTATTTATTCTATATATATAAGATATCTATTCTAGATATATAGAAGAGATCTATAATAAAAATTAAGTAAATTTTTATTCTTTAATCCATAGAAAATAAAAATTTACTTAATATGTCAAAAAACATTTGAAAGTAAAAAGAACTTGTTTCATGTGATAGAAAAAACTAGTGTATAAAAAAACCTCCAATTCCAGAACTGTTTGTCCATGTATAATGTTGCGATTAGGAGGAATAAAATGATAAGTATTTGAGATGATGGATATGTTAAGTAACTTGATTTAAAAATTTCACATTGTGTGTGTATATATTTTATAGATACTATAATGTCACTTTGTACTCCATAAATATGTACATTATAATTTGTCAATATACAATTAAAAAATAAAAAATACGTATATACAAACTCAGTCTGGTGTTGAACCTCCACCACCTAGTCGCTGACTTTGGGAAAAAAACAATTAAACTTCTTGACAACAGCTTTCTCAGCTGTGAAAAAAATGCGTGGAATCGGGGTATGGAATAGCTATAAAATTTTGTGATTCTATCACTGGGAAAATTATTGAAATCCCCATATCTAAGAATTTGGATTAAACTGGTTAAAACAACATATTAGAGGGTTATATAATTAGCCTTCTCTCGTTCAAATTTTTCATTAGTAATTTGGATTAGATATTATCTGTTTATCATATTTTCAGGTGAAATAAAGCCTGAAAGAAAAGTAATGTAAGGGATGACAAAATCAAAGCCAAAAAATTTTAACCAGCTGCATGGAATAACAGAGCAACTCAATTAAAATGAAATATATAGCAGGGATAAATATCTGTCCTTAAGAGCAGACACTAATGACTCAAGTACACCTGGGATTTTATACAATAACATTAGTCAATGGCAGTATGTGACTATGAGAATGTATTTGGTATTTATGTATCCATATTTCTTTCTAATATCTTTAAATTTTCATTCTTCTCTACCATTTCACAGGACTTTCAACCAGAATTTAAATCTGGAGAAGCCTGGGTATCTGTCATCTCCATGTCATCACCCAGGCTTCTTATTACTCTTTAAAAATAAAGTCATCTAGCTGGGAAGATTGGTACTACTATAAATTCACTTTACACTGAAACTTCCACACAGCTCATAAATATTATGTCATTTTTCTCAGCCTTCTCTCCCTATCTCCACAATGACTAGTTTAAATCTTTTCCACATTTTCAAACCTCAGACATTCACTATTGCCTTCAGTCTCAATTTGTGTCCTACTTTTCTGATAAAAAAATTGTTGCCCTCAGATGGCATCTTTCAAAACTTTCAGATCACCACCCATTTGCTTTTTCTTATTTCCACTGCCATGGAGACAATTTCTGAACTACTAACTAAAGCCAATTATTCCATCCATGCTTGACTCCTATAGCATCTTTTTCTCCTACAGTGGGTGCCTATCATCTTTATTATGCCCTTTCTATATTTTTAAAAAATATCTTGCTATGAGATTTGCCTCTACAACATAACCCCTGCCTTGTAAGGCAGACATAAACATACGACAGAGTCTCTGCCAATGAGACTCTATTTTATTTACAACTATTTTATTTGGCTTAAACTAGTAGAGTGAATTTTGCTCTTTTAATTAAGACCCTAAGTAATTCACATCATAGTCCCCCTCTCTGTTACAGGAACTATGAAATGTTCACTCTCATTCCTATATCTACAACTTCTTTTGTTCTACTAGGCCCTTGTGACAGCATTTAAACTCCTCTAGTCCTTCCCATTCAATAAAATTCCTCCAAAAATCCACTACTGTGCAGCTACTGTCCTATGACTCTTCTCCTTTTTTCAAACATTCATTTATAGGTTCTAATTCACTACTGCCAATTCCTTACTCCCTAGTCCCGCTGTAACACAGGCTGATCTAGAAACTTCACACAATGGAGGGTTCTCTCTTGCTAAAATACTGTCTCCTTTCAACTTCTCTAATGCCATAGTTTCCTGTGGTGCCTGCCTCTGGCTGCCTTTTTTAGACTCCTTTGCTATATCCTCTCACTTTTTACAGTTCCTTAAGTCTTCATATCAAACCTCAGTTTCTTCCTTATCTTCCCATATTCTCTAAAGAAATCCCTCACACCTAAAATAAAAAATGTGGCATATATACATATATAAAATAAACCTCTCCCACACCCATTGCTCAGCTTCAATTAATAAAATTCCCCTAATTCTAAAATTTGCTTCTTCAGAATGGATCATGCCTGTAAACTTCAAACCCCTATAGCCGTAGCCAACAAACACCATACAGACATCTTCACTCAGATGTCTCTTTAGGTATCAAAGTTAATATTCAAAACTGATCTTCTGATCTACAAACACACACACACACACACAGTCATCCACCAATATTTTTTCTAACATGGTATATCCATCCCCTCAGTGCCTAATGCAAGAAATCGGAGAATCATTAAAGGTCCATGTGGAGTAATCTGAGAGTATGTGCAAGCTATACATACATACACAAACACACATACACACACACATGTATGTGTGTGTATATATACATAAAAAATTCTACTTCATTCTTTACCCAAATGTCTATATTATTGATATGAAGTGGAGTGTAGAAAGAGGGAGTAAGAAAGTCTTTAAATTTCCTCCATGCTTACCTTTTAAAAAAAAAAAAAAAAAAGATTCTTTAGATTCTATGTGAACAAAATACCATTAATCACCACGTTCATACCGTGTAGCACTTTACAATGTATTTTTATCCTTAATCCAACAGAAGCCTACATTCTGCTATAGAAAAAAAGACAGGGAGCCTACCAGCCAAACAATATGTTTGCAATCTCTAGCTGTGATTTCTAAGAGGTTTCTTTGGAAGCACTCCTCTATCCCACTAGTTTTTAATAGAATAGAGAAAATCGGTTTACAATATGAACTTTTAAACTTTCCCTTATTTTCATACCAATTGCTTGCCCCACACTTGAACCCAACAACTTCCCATATATTCAAGTGTTTTTGTACTTATGGTTCTTAAGCAAAATCAAAGCAGTTTTATTGAATGAGACTGTGCTGTCATATGGGCTACAGATAAAAAGTGGTAGCAATTCATGGACTTTCTAAGGTATTTTTCCCATTGAACTGAAGTACTGAACCTTTTTAGGTTTATGTCTGAATTTTGACCTTCATCTATCCAAGTTCTCCTTGCATGTGAGGCATTTCAAATAGCGAAATAGTATGCTCATGTGGTTATAGTTATAATCCCTTACAGTTGGTAGTCACTTATTCATTAACTTTTCCAGAGTTCGTGATTATTTCCAGTGCATGAGATAACTTGATAATTATATAATTGGCATTGCATTTGTGATCTCAAAATAGATATAGCAAACTAAAAATTATTTTATGTTACATAGAAATATAACTCTTTAAAATGCCCTTCACGGGTTTCAAAGAAATGAAAGAAGTAATACAAGGGACAAATGAATGGGATAAAGGATGGAATAATGAAGAAAATAGGAAGTTTGAAGAAAGTAAAAAACAGCGTGATGCATTAGAGTGAGGGAAAAAAGAAAATGTTTAAAAACCTATTATATGCATAAAATTGGGAGGAAAGATATAATAATAGAGTAATAATTAATGTTTAGAGTTAGCTACTTCATATTGCAAAATGGTAAAATACAAAAATACACTTTATTATCCAAACACATAAGGCAACTGATGTAAATGTTCTACTGAATGCAATAGCAGTAATATATAGAGGAAGGTCTCTGAAGTTATAGCATCGAGGTTGACATCTCCTAGCAACATGTTCTTGACAATGTTACTTGAACTTTACTTGTTCCTGAGCATGTTGCTTGACCTTTCCAGGCCCCTGATTTCTCCTTTGTAAAAGGGGGTAACTACAGAGTTGTATTTAAGGTCAAAATAGATTATCCAAGTAAACAATCATATTTAGCTCTCACCAAATGAGAGTTCAAAACATGTTAGACAATATCATCGTTAGAGTAATGTGGAAGGAATATTATGGGGATCATGGGGTCCAATAACAAAGTCTTCAAGGCAACAGGGTTAGTGAGGAGGACAGATCACGTGGAAAGTGGGAACCATGGCAGTCAGGAATAGAACCTCTGTGTGGGCGTCATTCTTCCAGAACCTTTTCAGAGTCAGGCGACATTTTAAGATTCTCAGTTTTAGAATTAATAAGCAGCAGAATTAGTCTGCAAAGGCAAGTGTTTCTAACTGCAACATTCAGAATATTGCTTTCCTTTTAGGGAGGCTTAAAGATTCAGCTATTTTCTCAAAAAAAAAAGGCAGTAGTGGACTTCTGATTTCCAGTCCATTATGTAAGGAGTTTGGAAGTCACCATTCTGTCATAACAAGTAAAAAGCTGAACAATCTAAAAAAAAAAAAAAAAAAAAAAAAAAAAAAAAAAAAAAGGTTTAATGTGCTCCATTCAGAGAAGTAATGTCACAAGGCAAACAGCAGCCCTCAACTTTGGAAAAACAGCCAGCTGAATATAGAGAATTATAATTTATTGGAGCAGAAATCTCCATGAGAACCAGTCCCAGGGTATAAAAATGTGAGCTGTAATTGACAAGTTGCTGGAAGCTCGGTGTAGACAAGTCTGAGAAAATTGCAAGGGGACACAGACATAGGAGGGTCCTCACACTTCTTTGAGCTCCCCCTCTGTAATCCTATCAGGTCCTCACAGTGAATGTCAGAGAAAAATTCCTTCATGCTTCCAGCAAGAGGAAAAGGAAAGAATCATTTTGAAATATGACAGAGAATTCTTTTCTTCTTAACAAGGCCTACCCTCAGGAGAAACTGTTTTATCAGACCCTAACCTTCTGGGGTTTTATCAGAGCCTAACCTACCTCAGGAGAGGGAAATACACAACTCCTGCTCACTCCAACTATCCTTTCCCACCTAAGAGTGGGGAAAGGGAATTAAGAAGTACTAGTAAGTTCCTAGTCTGAGGACACAGGCTATCCAAAAGATTGAGGCCCTAATTATAGCTATAGAACTCTTCCCCTCACCCTACACCTTACCACTACATTACAAAAGGCCTATTTACAGCAGTTCCTTTTACCCAATACATTATGACTACCTTTCAACAACAAAAAAAAATATATGGGGAATACTATGAGGCAAAAGACACTGTGATGGTTAATACTGAGTGTCAACTTGATTGGATTTAAGGATACAAAGTATTGATCCTGGGTGTGTCTGTGAACCTGCTGCTGAAGGAGATTAACATTTGAGTCAGTGGTCTGGGGAGAGCAGATCCACCCTTTATCTGGTGGACACAATCTAATCAGTTGCCAGCACGTATAAAGCAGGCAGAAAAATGTGAGAAAGAGACTGGCCTAGCTTTCCAGCTACATCTTTCTCCCATGCTGGATGCTTCCTGCCCTCAAACATCAGACTCCAGGTTCTTCAGTTTTGGGACTTGGACTGGCTCTCCTTGCTCCTCAGCTTGCACACAGCCTACTGTGGGACCTTGTGATCATTTAAGTTAGTACTTTATAAACTACCATATATATATATGGTACTATACATATACATATATATACACATATATATATAGTACTATATATCCTACTAGTTCTGTTCCTCTAGAGAACCCTAACTCATACACTGTTTGAAGGGACTGAACAAACGTCAGAACCAGAGTCAGATATAACAGGCATGTTGAAATTATCAGGTCAGGAATTTTTAAAAACTATGATTAACATGCTGAAGGCTTCAGTGGAAAAAGTTGACAATATGCAAAGGCAGGTAGTAATGTAAGCAGAGAGATGAAAATTCTAAGAAATAAAAAGGAATGTTAGAGACCAAAAATACTATAACAAAAATGAAAGATTCCATTATGGGCTCAGTAGACTGGGCATTGCTGAGAAAAGAATCTTTGAACTTGAGGATATGTCAATAGAAAATCCTAAAACTGAAAAACAAAGAAAAAAAAAAAGACTGAGAAAAAAGAACAGAATACCCAAGAACTGAGACAACTACAAAAGGTGTAACACATATGTAATGAGAATGTAAGAAAAAGGAGAGAATGGAAAAAAGAAATATTTGAAGCAATAATGGCTGAGTTTCCTCAAATTAATGTTGGACATCAAATCACAAACACAGGAAGCTCAAAGAACACCAAGCAGGATAAACGCCAAAACACACACACACACACACACACACACACACACACACACACAAAACAACTACATGAAGTTACATTGTATGCAAAATGCAGAAAATAAAAGACAAAAAAATTTCTGAGAAGCCAGAGGAAAAAACACCTTCCTTGTGGAGGAGCAAAGAATTGCATTTGACTTCTCCTCAGACACCATGCAAACAAAAACAGAATGGAATGAAATATTTAAAGTGTTGAGAAAAAAACACTACCTATAATTTTGTATCTGCAAAATTATTCTTCAAAAGACCTGTTCATATTTTTTCTATTTTATCTGCAAAATTATTCTTCAAAAGATTTTTTTCAGGCAAGCAAAAATTGAGGACATTTGTTGCCAGGGAGTACTTGGAAAGTACTTAAATTAGTTCTAAATTAGTTATATTGCAAACTCTAGTGCAACCACTAAAAAAGTTTTTTTAAAAAAGTTCAATTGATATACTAAGAAATGAAAGAAAATGAAATCATATGAAATACTCCATTAAAACCACAAATGGCATAAAAATATAGAAGACAAAAATAGGAACAAAGAACAAAGGCACCAAATAGAAAACACTAACAAATATGGTAACTGTTAATCCAATTATATAAATAATTACTTTAATCATCAATAGTCCAAATATACCAACAAAGGCAGATTCTCAGAATGTATCAAAAACAAGACCCAACTATATGTTGTCTGAAAGAAGCCCACTTCAAATATGAAGACACATATAGATTAAAAGTAAGGAGATGGAGACAGATATACCAGGCTAACACTAATCAGATGAAAGCTGGAGTAGCTATATTCATGGTAAATAAAGCAGACTTCGAAGCAAGAAAAGTTAAACTGTGGTAGATCCAGACAGTGGAATATTATTCAGTGCTAAAAAGAAATGAGCTATCATGTCATAAAAGAACGTGGAGGAATCTTAAATGTTATTAAATGGAAGAAGTCAATCTGAAAAGTCTACCTATCGTACAAATTCGACTGGATGGCATTATGGAAAAGGCAAAACTAGAGCAAGAGTGAAAAGATTAGGGGTTGCCAGGGGATGAGAGGGAGGGAGGGAGGGATGAATAGGCTGAACAGAGGACTTTTAGGGTGTGAAACTATTCTATGTGATACTACAATGTTAGATACGTCATACATTTGTTAAAACCCATAGAATGTACAATACCAAGAGTGAACTCTAATGTAAACTATAGACTTTGAGTGATAATGATGTTTCAATATAGGTTCATGAATTGTAACAAACATACCTCTGGGCGACATGTCATTAGTGGAGAAGGTTGTGCATGTGTGGGGACAGGGAGTATATGCAAACTCTGTACTTTTCTCTCTAGCTTTCTGTGAGCCTAATACGCTAGTAAATAAAGTTTATTAATTTTTTAAAAACAGAGATAATAGTGTTGTTGAGAGTATTGCCTGGCACATAGTGATGTTCAATAAAAACTAGCCTGTATTAAGATGTAGATTCTGATGATTCTGCTTTCTCACACTTTCAATTTTCTTTCCTTTTACTCCTCCTTCTCCTCATCCTCTTCCCCCGCCTCTCTTGCATCTTCTCTTTCCTCGTCCCTTCTCCCTCATTCACTTATCTCTTTATTTCTCAGTGTCTGCCTCAGAAACATAAAGTTATCTGTACTAGTTGAACTGAATATGATGCTGTTCATACTTCACTCCCAAGACACACACATAGTAGTCAATGTGTACAGCTTATAAAGAGAATTGACTTAAAAGACTATTGATGGTCATGACTAACAAAATAAGATGTTGTAACAGTTTTAAGACTGAACAGGATTAGTGGGAATGCTGCAAAATAACAAGTTTGGAAACTACTGTATATTTCTTTAGGAAAAAAAAAAAAGCTTGCCAGAAGAGAGAGATTATGAGTTTTGCCCAGAACATCTTCATTTTCATAGAGACATTACCATCTTTTGAAAGAGTAAAAAGTGGCTGACTTCTAAGCTCTTTTAAAATCCAGAGGCTTTGAACTGACTACTATGGTAAGACACCCCTTAGGGGTCCAACAAAGTAAACTGCTATCACTAAATTCAGTTCATCCCCATATTGAAGGCACCTACAACCTGAGGCAAGATTTTAGCTAATGACTAAAGCAGTAAAATAGAAAATGAGAGCGATTTCTTATTTCCTTCTCTGTATTTACTTGGATCCATTCTTGCTAAACAGTTTTGTGCTTGCTAGCTATTGCACCTGTACACACACACACACACACACACATTCTCCTTCCTACTACCAGCTAATTCTGCTTCCTGATAATTCTCTCTCCATCAGCTTTCACTGTAATAGGCCTTCTTATTTCCTGCCTTCCTGATCTCTCCTTCTCCATCTCCTCTTTATCACAGTAATTCAAAATATATTCTTATCTTTACCCAACTTGTTATCGGATTCCTAGAAAGCTATCATTCCATCTTTGTGGTTAGCTTTTCAGCTTTAATGTCCAGCTCTCATTTCTTCCATGTTTGTAACCAGCTACTGATTATTTCTACATAAATACCCAACAAAATCAAAATGTACATACTGGTTCCATTACTCTCCCACTGCTTAACTCTTCATTCTGGGTTTCTCATTTTCATTTCTGTCTCTATCATTATCCAGGTCACTCAGACTTTAAAACTTTGCTGTTTCACCTTGAGATCTCACTTCACCTTAACCCACAACATACTCATGGCCAAGTTCTGTCTCTGCTAGCTCAGAAAGTCTTTCCAATCTCTTCCCTCTTTTTTGCTATTACCCCCATTCTTAATTTGATCTCGACTTCCTCTCACCCGTACTATTGTTAAAGCTTTTTTAAAAACACTTCTTGTTCTTCCTAATTCAAGCTGCTTGTACATTGCTGAGAGCTTAGTGTTACTGATGTGCAATTCTAATTTTGCTGCTTCCCTGCTCATAGATGTTTAATGTTCCTGACTGCAGAATGAAAGTCAATTTCTTTATTCTGGCACACCAGCCATCTATGATCCTCCTCCTACCTCTCTTTCCAGCTCTATTTCCCGTTAGTCTCCACACAGTTTGTGCTCCTGGCCAGCTGAACTTCAGACTTTTCTCAATGTACATTCCAGGTTGCTCCATTGCTCCCCTTGCTCGTGTTCTTGCCTCTTTCCCCTGGTATGAGCAGCTAATTATATGCTGCCTGAAGTGGTTAATTGACTAATTTCCCAATTAGAGTGGAAATTCATTGAATTAAGGGTGTACTTCTAGTGTATCTCCGATCCTCCCTCACACTTTGAGCAAAGTTCATTTGAAATATTTTTATAATGAATAAGTGTTTGTTTCCTTATTTCATAATATCTTCTGGCTTTTTAATGATGGAATTCATGTCAATTTATAACATTTTTCTTTTGCTGGTAAGTTATTTATCCAGTTTACAATTCTTCCATAGAGTGGGTAGGAAAGATTTTCCTCCCATAACCACCATCTTACAGCATATTCTTCCTCTAGAATTTTGATTCAAACCATCTTGTCCAGGCTTTAAACTGTTTCTATTGTAAAGGCATCATGTGGGGCATCTTTTTTCTCTGCCAATCATATTCCCTTTCTTCTACACCATGTTTCAGATGTTGTCTGTTAAGTAAGGATTTTTTTTTTTTTTTTTTTTTTTTTTATTATTACATGTGAATGTTCTGCCCTCTACTAAGCTAGAAAGTTGTAGGTTGGGAAAAAAAACACTACAGATATTTGAAGTCCATGACAAAAAGATATGTTTGTATTTCTGAAAGGTATGTTGATGACTAAAAAAAGAACTTACCATTAATTATGTGGATCCATGTAATAAATATCAAGTTATATTACAATACGAAACTATTATTTTACTTTGGTAATGTCACTTTTACAATCAAAATAATCATGATCATCAAAATGTGAATCAAAT